>NC_041396.2:22958714-23558714 GCF_900747795.2 Erpetoichthys calabaricus | reverse complement strand
TTTTTTAAAAACAAGAATCGATAGGAGAATCGATAAAGAATCGAATTGTTAAACAGAATCGAAAATGGAATCGGAATCGTGAAAATCTTATCAATTCCCATCCCGAGTTAGCTGTATAGGCACATTGATACTAGATGATGGCCTTTATGTGCAGTTGTTCTAGTTCTACATAACCATTGGAGTTAAAATCATTGGACGTTAGTACATTTGGACACGTCGTAGTGGTGCTACAATGAATAAAGAAATTACAACTCCCTGCGACTTCTGCTGTGGCTCTGTTGGATGTCTGCGGAAGGTGCAGGGGCTACTGGGGACAAGATCAGCCGACGGGTCATTTAAAAGAGATCTAGATAGACAATGGGGGGGGGGGGGGGGGGGGGTCGGCCTGGAAAACGTGTCTGAGTTCACCCATCTTTCATGTCAGCAATATCACCGTCTGTGGTTTATTGTTTTGTCTTTAAAAGGAGTGTATGCTCAGTGACTGTGGAATAATTGAAATCTGTCTGTTTCATCCTGTGGTGAGCAATGGGACAGCAGAAGCAGGAGAGATGATTTGTATAATGGCCAGTTCGGTTCGGGTCCTAATGCATCCCTGCCTTCTGCAGCCCCCCACAGTAGTCACTGTCACTCTTGCTGATATCACTGCTGATGGCACCAGTGAAATTCTGCACAGACCATCCTGGGCATCCAACAAGGCAAAGGCCCATGACAAGTGTTCCCTTCTCCCTGTGTCTGCGCCCCTGCTTGATGTGATGGATTACAGTTTTCCTGTGACCTTTATCTGAATAAACAGATTTCCTACAAAACATCAACCTCTCATAGAAGAAGGAAAAGAAGAAGAAGATGATGATGAAAATTATGATAATGAAAGATGATGATGGATGGATGGATGGAATTGTCTTTATGAATTTTTGCAACTGTCTTTGATTCTTTTCTTTGTATAATGATTTCTCTGTTTTATACTCATCAGGCCAGAACCGGCTCCATCTCCCTACAGCCCTGTAAGAAACTAAGTAACATATCTTAACATTCCCCATACCAAAAGAAATTAGGCACTAACTACTGTGCCACCATGCCAATCCAAGAGTCTAAGAGAGGCAAGGAATCTTCACTGGCAATCAGAAGGTTGCTGGTTCGAATCCCATAAATGCCAAAATGGGACTCTGCTCTGTTGGGCCCTTAAGCAAGGCCCTTAACCTGCAATTGCTGAGCGCTTTGAGTAGTGAGAAAAGCGCTATATAAATGCAAAGAATTTTTAAGAGACTTCATGAAATGAAAGACCGGATCAATTATTTGTGACATATAAAACATTAGATGGGGAAATAAATGCAGACAATGCAATTTTTTATAGATTTATTTTTTAAATATCATAATTAAACTACGGGCTGCATTGTGGCGCAGTGGATAGCGCTGCTGCCTCGCAGTTAGGAGACTTGGGTTCGCTTCCAGGGTCCTCCCTGCGTGGAGTTTGCATGTTCTCCCCGTGTCTGCGTGGGTTTCCTCCGGGCACTCCGGTTTCCTCCCACGGTCCAAAGACATGCAGGTTAGGTGGATTGGCGATTCTACATTGGCCCTAGTGTGTGCTTGGTGTGTGTGTGTCCTGCGGTGGGTTGGCGCCCTGCCCGGGATTGGTTCCCTGCCTTGCGTCCTGTGTTGGCTGGGATTGGCTCCAGCAGACCCCCGTGACCTTAGGATATAGCGGGTTGGATAATGGATGGATAATTAAACTAATGATTTCAGGGAGTGTAACATGTCTGTGCCTTGAATTAATATTTTGCTTCCTTTAATGTACTGTCTAACAATTTAAAACTTAAAACTTAAAACAGCAGTCTTGTTAACATTTAGCAAAAAATCTGAACTCGAAGAGCAGGAAATCTCTTATGAATACTTGGCAGCACATGTTCTCAGCTGGTTTTTCAAACTTTAGAATAAGCTAAAAATAATTCAGGAATTTACAGAAGTTAATGAGGTATTAGTACTTAGTGCAGTTCATTTGTTGTTATGAACTGAGAGTCTTGGAACACTAAAGAGTTCTAAAAATGCCCATTATGGGGGGATTTACCATCAAATCTCTGCTAGATATAGAGGCAAACGCAGGATCTTTATAAAATGAATGATTCATTTGACAAAAAGGCTCTGTTACAGCACTTCTCTTCTTCTTGTTTTTTTGGCAGGTCCCATATCTTCCTGTCCTCCTCATCTTGTTCTGTCACACCCATCACCTGCATGTCCTCTCTCACCACATCCATAAACCTTCTCTTAGGCCTTCCTCGTTTCCTCTTCCCTGGCAGCTCTATCCTTAGCACCCTTCTCCCAATATCCCCAGCATCTCTCCTCTGCACATGTCCAAACCAACGCAATCTTGCCTCTCTGACTTTATCTCCCAACCGTCCAACTTGAGCTGACCCTCTAATGTCCTCATTTCTAATCCTGTCCATCCTCGTCACACCCAATGCAAATCTTAGCATCTTTAACTCTGCCACCTCCAGCTGTGTCTCCTGCTTTCTGGTCAGTGCCACCGTCTCCAACCCATATAACATAGCTGGTCTCACTACCATCCTGTAGACCTTCCCTTTCACTCTTGCTGATACTCGTATGTTACAAATTACTCCTGACACTCTTTTCCACCCTGCTGCACTCTCTTCTTCACCTCTCTTCCACAATCCCCATTACTCTGTACTTTTGATCCCAAGTATTCTAACTCATCCTTCGCCAACTCTACTCCCTGCATCCTCATCATTCCACTGACCTCCCTCTCATTCACACACATGTATTCTGTCTTGTTCCTACTGACCTTCATTCCTCTCCTCTCCTCTCTAGAGCATATCTCCACCTCTCCAGGGTCTTCTCAATCTGCTCCCTACTCTCACTACAGATCACAATGTCATCAGAAAAACTCATAGTCCGCACATCCAGGTTCCCAGAGGTTTTTCCCCTGAAAAAGAGCAATGCCAGCAATATAGTCAGAGCTCTCATACAGCTATTCTCCAGAGTAGGGATCCCTAGAGAGATGCTTACAGATCAGGGATCCAATTTAACATCCAAACTAATAAAACAGGTGAATAGCTTACTAGGCATCAGGGGGTTAAGGTCCACAGCCTATAACCTGCTGACAGATGGGTTGGTAGAGAGGTACAATGTCACCCTGAAATGCCTGATCATTCCAGGAAGCCAAAACATTTCACATTAATATGTTGAAAGCTTGGTATGAAAATGCTAATCCTTCTTATCAGTTTTTAATTTGCAGCATCCTGGAAGAGGAAGAGGTAGAAGAGCAGTACTTACCCTCAGGCAATGAAGCAAGAACATTGCCTTCCTTGGAACATCTGTCAGAAACAATGAGGAAAGAAGTGTTGGATATAATTCCTGAGGGTTTGTTCGGTTCACTGCCTGATAAAACTAATTTAATCCAATATAATAAACGCCTTACCTCTCCAGGTCCGGTTCGAGTGGCATACTGCTGAATCCCTGTACGCCTTCAGGAGATGTTCTGTGAGGAGCTGAACCAAATGAAATAACTATGGATCATTGAGCCATCTGTGAGTGACTGGTGTAGAAAGACCTAAGTAGAAAGAAACAGATGTGCTTCTGCTTGGATTACAGTAAATCTAATGCCATTTTGGCATTACTATGCCTAGAGTGGATGAGCTGGTGGAGCAGCTGGGTCCTGCAAAATATTTAACTACTGTTGATCTGTGCAAGGGTTATTGGCAAGTTCCACTTACTGAGGATGCCAAACCACTCACCGCTTTTAGAGCACCTGGAGGTCTATAACAATTTAATGTGATGCTGTTTGGTCTGCATGGAGCAGCAGTCAACTTTCAGTGCCTCATGGACAAAGTGAAAATTATGCTAGAGTGTACATAGAACAATGTGGTGGTGTACAGCAAAACATGGGAAGAACACTTACAGCACTTAAGGGGAATATCTGAGCCACTAAAATTTTCAGGATTGGTGGTGAACCCAGAGAAAACTGTGAGAGTCAAAACAGAAGTGCAATACCTTGGGTACACCATAGGCGGTGTTCTTCTCTGACCCCAAATAGACAAGATGGCTTCAATCAAGGATCGGAAGAAGCCGGTCAGGTCGTTCCTTGGTTTGGTGGGGTGGTATCGCAGGTTCATCTCCAATTTTTCAGACATTTCGGCACCCCTTACTGACCTGCTCAAAGGCACAGCACCCCGGTACATCAAATGGACAGAAAATTGTGACAAAGCTTTTAATATATTGAAAGAAACCTTCTATAAAGATGTGATGTTACCCTGTCCTGATTTTAACCAACCTTTTCTTTTACAAGTAGATGTCTCAGAAGAAGGTTTGGGTGCAGCTTTGATGCAAGGGGAAGAGCAAAGGCGAATTTTGAACATTACAAAAGGAAGGGCTTGTGATCAATTGGGCAATAGACAGTTTGAAGTATTAACCTTTTGTCAAATGAGTTTGTAGTGGAGAGCGACCACCGAGCTTTGCAGTGGATGCAAAGAATGAGGCACTCCAATGGCATTTGGTGCTCTAGCCTTATAGATTTCAGGTCCGCCATGTGTCGGGAAAGAAGAACCTTGTTGCGGATTATTTATCCCATCCTAACAGACCAGAGTCTTAAAAGGGAGGGTGTGTGGTGATCTCCCTACCAGCCATTGCCATTTTCAAGGAAGGAAAAATTCCTAGGGATAGGTGACTTAACCCTATTCTTAGGAATTCTTCCTTCCTTGAATGTGGTAATGGCTGGTAGGAAGATTACCATACGCCTTTTCTTCTTGGAGGCTGGTCTGTGCCCCACTCTTCTGACCTCCTTTTACAAGGGTGCAGTAGAGAAGATCCTCACCTCCTGTGTTATGGAGCAGTACAGCAGCCACAAACAGGAGAGCACTGCAACGGGTGGTTAAGTCTGCACAGCGGATCATCGGCAGCAGCCTACCAGCCATTGAGGAAACAGATAGATAGATAATGTAAAAGGCACTATATGATAGATAGATAGATAGATAGATAGATAGATAGATAGATAGATAGATAGATAGATAGATAGATAGATAGATAGATAGATAGATAGATAGATAGATAGATAGATAGATAGATAGATAGATAGATAGATAGATAGATAGATAGATAGATAGATAGATAGATAGATTGGAGATGTCACTCATCCTGCTCATGGACTGTTTGCCCACCTCCAATCGGGCAGGAGATTGTGTAGCGCTTAGGGGCTTCTTCTTTGACGTTATAGGACTAATGAATACCGCATCACTAAATCTGACTGTACACTCTGTGTGACTTAGACTACATGTTGCATTTTGTTTAAGTAGTCTCATGTACTCAACTATTGCTGCTACCTTTTTTACTCATGCTAATTATAGGGCATACTGCAATGATATTTATTTTAGTTATAGACATCTTACTGCTATTATGTATTAATGTTATTTTGTTCTATTTATTTACTGTATTTACTTAATTATTTATTTTAATGGACTTATCGTGTGCACTGTTTAATTACCGGGACTTGAGTACTGAAGTTTGTTTCTGCACATGAATGATGAAATAACAATAAAAGATCCTTGATCCGTGATCCTTGACATACAAAAACACAAAACCGCATCTAACAGATCCGCTAACACTACATCACATCCAGTGACGAGATCAGTAACCGCAGTCAGAAAGTCTGACATACGCCATGAGAAGAACTGGCATCATAGGCCTTACATGCACCTCGTCACTAACTGGGTGTAGTTTCCATGTTCATCTTACACCTTCTTATTATGTGTACTTCACTCTTCCTACCAAACCCTCAAAGACATACAGGTTAACCTACGTGGTGGTAAATTGGGACCCCCTGTCTAGGTTTAGTTTCTGCCTTGCATCCAGTGTTGCCAGGCTTTTGCCCCACAGAACTGGATTAAACAGGTTTGAGATGCTTGATGTCATTCTGAAGAGGAAGAGTGCTACAAAAGTGACCTCTTGATGTGACAACGGTATAACTGTAATATATCTCAAAGGTCTATAAGCTGGATTTGTTTGCTAAAATGTCGCCTCATCAGTCCACATGGATTCTTTTCCTTTTTATTCTAACTGCTCTTAGACTAGGCCAGTTTGAACATTAGGTGGTCATCATTAGAACAAGGACCCTAAACTTTGTTTTGATTAAGAGCTTGCTGACTCCCGCAACCTCGGATGGCCCTCTGCAGTTCTCATTTCCTCTTTTGTCCGCCTCAAGCTGATTCCCTGCAGGTATTTGGACTTTATCCTTCATTATACTTTTGCACAAAATCACCAAGACGCCCAATGTTTAATTTCCTTACAGACGGCTGATTTCTTTTCAGTTAAATGTCAAACTGCATTCTTCAAAGGGTAATTGGATAGGCGGTGGGGTGAACCTGAGCCTCCTGGGATAGAGGCATGTGATCTTGGAGCAAGGATGACATGAGACCTACAGTGCCACACCACATGGAGGGGCAAATCCCTGGCATAGCAGAGAAAGGCCAGGCACTCCATCTTTATACTTGCTAGGTGTCGGCTTTATTTAAAGTACTAGAAATGCGGCATGGCATTGGTGACATTTTGTTATCCTATTAGCTGTAAACCGTTTACTGAATGGTTGTTGAATCGAAAAGAAATTCTATTATTGTTTTTTGTGCATACGATTTTTGGCTTTCTGGCAGTTACAGAAGATGTATAAAAAATCACAAAATTAACAAACCTGATTAATTCAAGGGTCATGGGGGCTTCAGCCTCTCCGGGCATCAATTGTCATGGACAAATCAGATTCCAGCTGTCTCCCCTGGATTTTGGGTTCCCCCTTTACAAATTCTCTCTCTGTCAGGGAGAGATCTATCTATCTATCTATCTATCTATCTATCTATCTATCTATCTATCTATCTATCTATCTATCTATCTATCTATCTATCTATCTATCTATCTATCAGTCCTGTTCCTGCCTTGCACCCTATGCTAGAAGGGATAGGCTCCAGCATCCCCAGTGACCCATTTCAGGACAAAGTGGATTAAAAAGTGACTGACTGATATTTATATCTCTAATGATTATAACAATGCATCCAATGCTATGGTCAGATGGCCAAGGAAGGACATGAAAATTAAAACTCCAATCTGAGTGATATGCCGAGCAAAAAAAAAAAAAAAAAACTTACAAGCCAAAAAGGCCAAAAGACCATCCAGTCCTCACAGGGCATTCTACCAAATATACCAGGGGTGGCCAACTTGGACCCTGGAGAGCCACAGTGGCTACAGGTTTTCGTTTCCACCCAGTTGCTTAATTAGAAGCCAATCCTACCCAATAACAGATCTTCTTTAATTCCATGGCTTGTTAGTGTTTTAACTCTACCATGACAGTTCATTCTTAAATCACAGATTTTTTGTACTTTCTAATGACACACGTATCATCCACTTGAACCCTAAAATAGATGAGTAATTTCCAGTTCTTCGGTTCCCTTCTGACACAGGGGTGCAAATGAAGACCAGCTAAATGGAAAACTGTTGCTTCAATTTGTCATTTCCATCTTATAGTTAACTTGTTGATTACCCAGTGGCTTCGCTCACTGAGTGCAAGGGAAAAAAATAAAATGTAGTCTATAAGTTATTAAACAGTAAAACATTAACATTTAAGAAGTAAAGATACATTGAACACTACTGGAGTGGTTTCGGGTAAACTACATTTTAAAGGCGTTATAACACAACAGGTAAGTAGTAGATCCCTTGTGAAAGGCGCTACACGACCGCTGTGGTATAGAAATTACATTTTCTATGTGATCGTCCAAATTTCTGCCTGACAACCTTGCACTACATGCCTACTACTTCTTAAAATAATTCATCACAAAAGCAACCTTGAATGTTACGGGGTTTTAGTGACCCAAACTCACCTTAAGGGACAGTAAGTAGTAGTGCAGGGCAATTTACAAACAGAGTCCTCCTTCGATGGCACTGATTACACTCATTCACAAAGTTTTCCACTCTCCCAGGAGCTGATGGGGGACTTGAAGTGTCACAAACAGTGCGAGAAGAGAGGACGCTGCCCGAAACTGCGAAGCTCTCGACTCGGCGGAGCAGCCCGACATTCTGCGCCTCCCAGCGACCACTTTGTTCTCACGACCCCTTGCAGCTGAAGGCGATCTCATTTTCACATTGTTAAAAGCTCGGCGCAGATAAAAAGTAGAAAGACGCAAAGCTGTTTTCCTCATCTCTTCTACTATCAAGTACTGCCAACTAAAGAAAAGTTACAATGTGGCAGTTTCAGCGACAGTCACGTGGACGAATAAATAAAACTTCTCTGTCAGAACGCGCCTGGCTAGTTCCTGTATTATAATATGTTCTGTTGTCATAGGTAATTTCCATATCACATGGTCATACGTAATTTCCGTTTCACACGTAATTTCCATATCACCTGGTCATACATAATTTCCGTTTCAAACGCGAAAATAATTTTATATATATAGATAAGGAGCAGTTAAAACAATGAATACAGCTGGTTAAGACTAAAATAACAATTAAAAGATTAACATGCCAAATTTGTACGAGTTTCTGCCGCCCTGGAATTGTGACTTTTTAATTCACAGGGGACATACGCTCTTCTATCACTGCCAGCCCTTGCCATTCAGCCCAAAATCTATGTGGATTGGATGGGATCAACAGCAGCACGTGATCCCCCTTCTTTAAAGGTCTTATCATAATTAGTTTTTTGTGCCTCCTGCTCGCTCTGCTGATGTTCCACCACAATAGAGGACAATCTGCTCTTGCAGCGAAACGACTCAGTTGACAAACCTCCCCCCAAGAGATGTCTCATGAGACCCCATCCATTCATCCTGAAAAATGTGCAACACCCTGCTCGGTTGCCGGCTACATAATAGTTTGAAAGAGCTCATCCCAATTGACGTTTGCGGAGATTCCCAGACAGCAAATAGGAGGAAAGGTACAACTGTATCCCATAAGGTTGGATCGTCATCGGCTACCCGCCAAATCATCTGTTTTAGGATTTTATTAAATCGTTCAGTCAGGCCATTCATCTGCGGATGATAAACGTGGAGTGTAAATGCTTAAGGGTTCAAAATCTAAAATGAAGCAGAAAAATGTCACTTGAGCAATAAGTGCTTCATAAGCCAAAAATCATTTCTCATGAAGCAACTGGGTTGGAACAAAAACCTGAAGTCAAAGCCGCCTTCCTGATTTAAAAACTCGGAGTCTTAAATAGCAAATCAATTAAATGAAGTTAATTAGTAGAAAAAACTAATCACTAATTAAGAAAATATTTAGGATGAAAACCTGCAGCCACTGTGGGCTCTCCAGGATCAGAGTTGGCCACCCCTGAAATATACAGATGCTGGTCATAAAATTAGAATATCATGACAAAGTTGATTTATTTCAGTAATTCCATTCAAAAAGTGAAACTTGTATATTAGATTCATTCATTACACACAGACAGATGTATTTCAAATGTTTATTTCTTTTAATGTTGATGATTATAACTGACAACTAATGAAAGTCCCAAATTCAGTATCTCGGAGAATTAGAATATCAATTAAGACCAATGCAAAAAAAGGATTTTTAGAAATGTTGGCCAACTGAAAGGTATGAACATGAAAAGTATGAGCATGTACAGCACTCAATATTTAGTTGGGGCTCCTTTGGCCTGGATTACTGCAGCAATGCGGCGTGGCATGGAGTCGATCAGTCTGTGGCACTGCTCAGGTGTTATGAGAGCCCATGTTGCTCTGATAGTGGCCTTCAGCTCTTCTGAATTGTTGGGTCTGGCGTATTGCATCTTCCTCTTCACAATACCCCATAGATTTTCTATGGGGTTAAGGTCAGGTGAGTTTGCTGGCCAATCAAGAACAGGGATACCATGGTCCTTAAACCAGGTACTGGTAGCTTTGGCAACATGTGCAGGTGCCAGGTCCTGTTGGAAAATGAAATCTGCATCTCCATAAAGTTCGTCAACAGCAAGAAGCATGAAGTGCTCTAAAACTTCCTGGTAGATGGCTGCATTGACCTTGGACCTCAGAAAACACAATGGACCAACACCAGCAGATGACATGGCACCCCAAACCATCACTGACTGTGGAAACTTTACACTGGACCTCACGCAACATGGATTCTGTGCCTCTCCTCTCTTCCTCCAGACTCTGGGACCTTGATTTCCAAAGGAAATGCAAAATTTACTTTCATCAGAGAACATAACTTTGGACCACTCAGCAGCAGTCCAAAGGCGAGACGCTTCTGACACTGTCTCTTGTTCAAGAGTGGCTTGACACAAGGAATGCGACAGCTGAAACCCATGTCTTGCATACGTCTGTGCCTGGTGGTTCTTGAAGCACTGACTCCAGCTGCAGTCCACTCTTTGTGAATCTCCCCCACATTTTTGAATGGGTTTTGTTTCACAATCCTCTCCAGGGTGCGGTTATCCCTATTGCTTGTCCACTTTTTTCTACCCCATCTTGTCCTTCCCTTCGCCTCTCTATTAATGTGCTTGGACACAGAGCTCTGTGAACAGCCAGCCTCTTTAGCAATGACCTTTTGTGTCTTACCTTCCTTGTGCAAGGTGTCAATGGTCGTCTTTTGGACAACTGTCAAGTCAGCAGTCTTCCCCATGATTGTGTAGCCTACAGAACGAGACTGAGAGACCATTTAAAGGCTTTTGCAGGTGTTTTGAGTTAATTAGCTGATTAGAGTGTGGCACCAGGTGTCTTCAATATTGAACCTTTTCACAATATTCTAATTTTCCGAGATACTGAATTTGGGACTTTCATTAGTTGTCAGTTATAATCATCAAAATTAAAAGAAATAAACATTTGAAATACATCAGTCTGTGTGTAATGAATGAATCTAATATACAAGTTTCACTTTTTGAATGGAATTACTGAAATAAATCAACTTTGTCATGATATTCTAATTTTATGACTAGCACCTGTACATTAAACGTGCTTAAGTAGTTCTGTATTGCAAAGTGTTTTTACCTTTAAAAACAATATTATGGAAATACAAGGCTTTTTGTGTTCATAAGAATTACTTACTTTAGGAGTGACTTTCTCTAAAACAGTGGTATTGGGGTCTTCATTGAATACTGCATTTAGCAGAAACAATAATGCTAATAGACATTTGAAACAGAAAGAAAGCAAAGAACAAAAGGGATGTGAGCAATAGGTCTGTGCTAAAAGGTCTAAAATGGGCATCCAGATGGCAAAGTACAAACATTTTTAGTAATAAAATGGATTGCTGCAAATTTTTGTGATGTTACATCTGTTGGAATGAAGAGTGCAATGCATATGTCTGTGTTTTATGCCATTTGTTATGGCATTTGTTAAAGCAGTATACATGTTTGCGATGTTCCATCTGTTGGAACGGCAAATATAATGCATATATCTCTGGTGTATGTCGTTTGTTATGGGATTTGTGAAAGCAGTATAAATGCGTTTGATGTGCCATCTGTTGGAACGGCAAATGCAATGAATTTTATGGCTACAACTGTTTGTGATGCACCATCTGTTGGAATGACAAACGTAATGCATATGTCTCTGTTTTATGTCATTTGTTACAGGATTTGTAAAAGCAGTGTAAATATGGGTGAAGTGCCATCTGTTAGAATGCAAAATGCAATGCATTATATTACTAGAATTCTGTGGGAATTACTGGGACTTAGCAACTGGGGGTGGGTGGGATATGGCACACAGATAACAGAGATACTTATCTTTTTATTAAGATGGAAAGAATCTTCAGAGAATCAAAACTTTTCTGCCTCTCAGTTTTTGGCTCATTTTCCAGATTTTGTTCTTCCCAGTTTTGACCTTCTGCCTGCTTTGTGAAAAACATTTTCAATCTTCCCATCAGTATGTTTACCTTATCAAATTTGTTTGGGAATCCAGAGTCATTCCAATGACATCTTATCATAGCACTTTGATTTGGTCGTCTGATTTACTTGGGATATCAAAATGTTAAGATTTAGAACATCTACCACATCATCTGTCCGTTCACATCGGAAAATGGAGAGCTGCACAGAATGCCAGTGAGAGGATATGCTTACTGACTCGGCCCAGATTTGTGTGTGTGTGTGTGTGTTCACCCTGTGAATGACTGGCGCCCTGGGCAGGGCTTGTTCCTGGCTTGCACTCGATGCTTGCTGAGATCAGCTCCAGCTCAGGTTAGGTGAGTTTGAAAGATGGATGAATGGATGGATGGATAGATGGATTAGTGAATGGATGGATAGATGATAGCTCTTTAGAGCTACTACAAAGCAAATGTCCTGAGCTGACCTCATAGAGTTCCCCAGATCTGCCCAGTCAAGACTCACCACACACTCACAATGCCTCATATTCATATTTAGCTCTTTTTACATTCAGTTGTATTTCAAAACACTTCATCTTGCAGCTGTGGGTTTTTGCTGACCAGGCAAAGCCACAATAGCTGTCATGTTTTGTCTGCTTCACTTCAGATTTGTTTTGCTTATGTCGTCTTTAACGTGAAGTGGGGAGGATGTGCTTCCCGGAATCGCTCACCAGTTTGGAGCAAAGCTGATTCTTTTAAAATAGTAACAGTATAAAAAAGTAAATATGAATATCCTCCTAAATTTATATATGTACTTTACCTTCTGAAACGTTCATCCAGCCATCTTCAGAACATAATCAAGTAATGGGAAGCCAGGGCTTATCCTCGCAGTATAGAGTGCCAGGCAGGAGGGGGTGCCAGTCCATCACAGACTCTGGTCGTTTCTTAGTTGTCAAGAAGTTCAAATAATATTATTTTTTATAGAGCTTTTCATGGAGTACACACTCAGAGCATGTGGACATATTTACAACTTTAATTCCTAGAAATGTCATGCTCAAGTTTCTTGTCATCGGTACACAGGTGAGGTCTCCAGCATTGGCATAGCTGGGGGGGACATCTGTCCCCGGGCGCAGCATCCAGGGGGCGCCATTTTAAAATTTTCTTTCCCTTCCCCATTGCATTTTGGCAAACAGGAGGGGGCATGAAATCTTCAGTTGTCCCTGGGCGCTGAAAACCCTAGCTATGCCTCTGGTCTCCAGGACTCTAAACAAATCCAAATCATATTATGTGATATCATCTAATGTTAAATTCTACTCCGTACTTCTAAAAATTTTATTTTTATACTGTATTGAGGATTTGTTCTGTTCTGTGCATTGTATTGTATTGTATTGACCCCCCTTTTTTTGACACCCACTGCACGCCCAACCTACCTGGAAAGGGGTCTCTCTTTGAACTGCCTTTCCCAAGGTTTCTTCCATTTTTTCCCTACTAGGTTTTTGTGGGAGGTTTTTCTTGCCTTCTTAGAGAGTCAAGGCTGGGGGGCTGTGAAGAGGCAGGGCCTGTTAAAGCCCATTGCGGCACTTCTTGGGTGATTTTGGGCTATACAAAAAATAAATTGTATTGTATTGTATTGTACACAGAATGATGAAACACTTGCATGTCACTTGCAGGCGAGTGACAGCAGCACAATGCAAAGAAAGGACACTCAGTACAACATCATAGACTCATTAAAGGTTTACATGGTCTTATTTCCAAGGTAATGTGGAACACCTGAAAACTTTTGTTTTTCTGACTTGGAATAATTATGATAATTTTTCTTTTCTTTTCTATGCTGGATTCAGAAAGTACTCAAACCCCTTCACATTTTATACATTGTGACCTGCAGGGGGGGGGGCGTCCAGCTCCCCAAACACCTGAAACACACCAGCCACAGGCACAAGTGTTGCACCAAACCAGACTGTTATTTCTGTCCTTTCAGGGGACACAGCACCAAGCACAATATGGCACACAGTAGCCTGGGCTTTCACTTCTCTCTTGTCCATCCACCTCCACTCCTCCACTGGCAAGCTTCATCCCTCTTCCTCTTCTCTGTCTCTGGCTCCCCAAGTGATGTGAGGTGGCCCCTTTTTATGCTGCTCCTGGGAGGGCTGCAGGTGGCTTGTTAGCCAAATCTGGAATCCCTCCCAGGTGTGGTGAATGCCCACTCTAGCAGGGCTCTGCCACCTCGGCGAACTCCCATGAAGCCCGGGGGAGCTGCCATCTAGGCGTGCTCTGTGGGAGGACAGTGTCCTGTGCACATCTGCTCCCCTGGTCCTTTCAATATATTGGCCTCCCGGCTGGGAAAGGGACCACGGCCGCCCATCACAAGATTTATACATGCACTCATTTTAATTATTTTTTATCCACATCAAGCAACACTCAGTACCCCAGAGTGACAAAGTAAGAACATCATTTTAGAATTATGACCAATTTATTAATAATTAAAAAAAAAAATATATCACATTTGTGAATTTCCCATTGTGATTAATAAAGTATCTATCTATCTATCTATCTATCTATCTATCTATCTATCTATCTATCTATCTATCTATCTATCTATCTATCTATCATATAGTGCCTTTCATATCTATCTATCTATCTATCTATCTATCTATCTATCTATCTATCTATCTATCTATCTATCTATCTATCTATCTATCTATCTATCTATCTATCTATCATATAGTGCCTTTCATATCTATCTATCTATCTATCTATCTATCTATCTATCTATCTATCTATCTATCTATCTATCTATCTATCTATCTATCTATCTATCTATCTATCTATCTATCTATCTATCTATCTATCTATCATATAGTGCCTTTCATATCTATCTATCTATCTATCTATCTATCTATCTATCTATCTATCTATCTATCTATCTATCTATCTATCTATCTATCTATCTATCTATCTATCTATCTATCTATCTATCTATCTATCTATCTATCTATCTGTTACAAGCATTCTGACCCTTTAAGGTTTGCACACTGGGAAAACCAAAAAAATTAAATTCTTTTAACAAAAGGTTGCAACACAGCAAAATGTGTTTATTTTTTCATTTTGGGATAAGACTGACCTTGGTGATAGACCTCACAGGAGCGTAGAGGACTACCCTGTTTTTATGTTTGAAGAGTCAGGTAAATGGTAACATTACTTAGATGAATCCGTCATGATTCTGATGGTGTGTTTGGTTTATGACTCCATCTACTTGCCCTGACAATGATTCTGTTCTGCCATTAATTTCTTTCCATCTCTTGATGTATTTTTCCATCAGTCCCAATCATTTTTCAGCACCTGTGATCGTAGCGTTTCCTAACAAGAATAATGTACTGTTCATTCAATTGTGTTAATATTCCTTGTGCTTTGTGGGTGGAGCCCCAGAGGGTGGGGATGTGCTGATGTCACTACTCCTGAGCCCTCCCTTTGGCTATTTAACCAGAGCAGAGAAGGCTCAGCAGTAGGAGAACATTCAGTTTGTGGAGGAGTTTGTTGGTATTGCTATTTTCTTTGGATTTTCTGATTTATTTTGCCTCTATCTCTGTTTTTCCTCTTCTGGACTGTAGCTTTGGACTTATTTGCTGTACAAACGCCTTTTAGGCAACTTATTTTTGTTTATTTTCTTTTGGGCTTTCCTTTTATTTTTCATTAATAATACAATGCTGGATTCAGAAAGTACTCAAATCCCTTCACATTTTATACATTGTGACCTCCAGGGGGGTGTAAGGCTTCCCAAACACCCGAAACACACCAGCCACAGGCACAAGTGTTGCACCAAACCAGACTTTTATTTTTGTCTTTTCATGGGACGCGCTTCCAAATTACTTTTCCTCACAGCACCAAGCACAGTCCTAAACACAATATGGCATACAGCAGCCTGGACTTTCACTTCTCTCTTGTCCTTCCGCCTCCACTCCTCCCATGGCAAGCTTTGTCCCTCTTCCTCCCAACTATGGCTCCCCTAGTGATGTGAGGAGGCCCCTTTATGCTGCTCCTGGGAGGTCTGCAGGTGGCTTGTTAGCCAGATCTGGAAATCACTCCCAGGTGTGATGAAAGCCCACTCTAGCAGAGTTCTGCCACCTCCACATCTCCCCTTGGCGGCATCCACAGGGCGAACTCCCATGAAGTCCTGCGGGAATTCGAGGTGCCGCTGTAACTCTGGGAGAGGGGCTGCCATCTAAGCGCACTCCGTGGGAGGCAGTGTCCTGTGCACGTTTGCTCCCCTGGTCCTTCCAATATATTGGCCTCCCAGTTGGGAAAGGGATATTTATACAGTACATGCAATCATTTTAATTATTTTTTTATCCACATGAAGCAACACTCAGTATCCCAGAGTGACAAAGTAAGAACATCATTTTAGAATTTTTACCAAATTATTCATAATAATAAAAAACTGAAATATCACATTGTTACAAGTATTCTGACCCTTTAAGCTTTGCACACCTGAATTTGGAGATTTTCTGCCATTCTTCTCTATACAGTAGATCTTCTCGACCTCTTTCAGGTTGGACAGGGGCCATCAGTGTTCTGCTCTTTTCGGGTCTCTCCAGAGTTAATGGCTGGGCTCTCCTTGTATTTTTTCTGATTCTGATTTACTGATTTATTTTGCCTCTGTCTCTGTTTTTCCTCTTCCGTTTTGTAGATTTGGACTTATTTGCTATACTACTGCCTTTTAGGCAAACTTATTTTTGTCTATTTTCTTTTGGGCTTTCCTTGTATTTTTCATTAACAATTCCTTCATTGATAAATATTTGCTTCGTTTGCCTTTTTATTTCTCAAGCCAAAGGTTTACGGTCACCCTTCCTCTCATGGAGCTTTTGTTATATTTTTTTGACATTTCTAATTCTTTTGCTAGCTCATCTTGTTTGGTTATTCTAGGCCTGCAGTTAGCACTATTGTGGCTGTTATGTTTCAGCCAGGGTTCTTCTTCTGGCTGAGTTCAAATGTTTGTTTTATGTGTGCGTTTGCTCAATTTTGTTAATGTTAATATTGTTATTTACTTAGTTTCTGTGTATCTATGAATCTTTTGTTATGTTCCATGTGTTTTGTGGGTGGTTCCCCAAGACGTGGGACCCCCTGACCACTACCATTAGGGACTGCCCTCAACCCTATAAAGGTAAGGGTTTCCCACACTTCCTGGTGCTTCATCGGAGTTGTGAGTTCTTGTTTTTTTTTTTTCTTTTTTTCTATAATTCTTTGTTTGCTTTATTACTAGTCAGGGTTTTGATGGCAATTTCCCCCTCTAGTGAGCATTTTTAGAACTACTTCGGAACTACACACACTCCTAGTTCATAACAGACACTAGCTGCCTTTATGGTGCTTTTAGGAGGCTTCATACGTATTTTGCTATGTTTGCGACTCCTATTAACAGCAATGAACCCGCTTTTGGGGTTTGGGATAAATGTATGCTTTTTTAGGGACACCAAGCAAGTCTTCCAGGCTGTGCTGTCCTTGCACCCCCGTGGGACCTCTGTGACTTTTAAAGGGTTAGTTCTCCAAGGTACTGTAGCTCCACGGTTGCTCTGGAGTGCAGGGCCACTAGAGGAAGGTTTAATCTGGTGTCCCAGAAATGAATACAGGGGCAGATCTTGTGTTTCTGGGAAAACATTTGCTTCCAGAGGAAAAGCTAAATTGGAGAGTGGAAGACACAGGTGAGGGTTCAGGAGAGAAAAAATGAAAGAGAAAGAAAGAGATGTGGGATTGGATGGGTGGCCATGTTGGAACATTCTCAAAAACACACTCAAACTAACCCTTTAAGTCGTTGTGAAGTGGGAATAACTGAAGTAGCCAGAGAAAAACCCTTTAGAAAAGGAGAGAACATGCAAACTACACACAGAGACTGACCAGGCTGGTAACCGAACCCAACTGAAACTATTAGAAAATACTCTAAGGATCAAACAGCAGTACACAGTTTGCATCAGTGCTGCTAGAGTATGTGAATTTCCCCTTGGGATTAATAAACTATCTATCTATCTATCTATCTATCTATCTATCTATCTATCTATCTATCTATCTATCTATCTATCTATCTATCTATCTATCTATCTATCTATCTATCTATCTATCTATCTATCTATCTATCTATCTATCTATCTATCTATCTATCTATCTATCTGTAAAGTAACAACAACCAAAAGCAAACATATCATTTAATTACCGTATATACTCGCAGATAAGTTCTCCCGCGGATAAATTGGGACTTGATTTTACAGTATAATTTCCGGTATTTTATAATGTCGGTCATATAAGTCGAAAGCAGAAAACTCATGCTGTTGGTCCAAGAGATTATGATGTGCTAACTCCCACCTGGGAGAGTAACCACGGATCACATGGCCTCTTTTTTTTATGTTTTGTGCCTACATGACCACATGGTAATAACCAAATTATTCCAAAGCGATGTTTGCACTATTTTGTGTTTTTTGTATCTCACACCCTCATACACCTTTATCGTAAGAGCATCCCTTATCTACGATGGTGCGTTCGATCAGAAGAAAATACGAATCTGGTTTTAAATTAAAACATGGTATATACATTGAAAAGAATTCAGTGTTTAAGAAAGTTATGGCACATTGTCTGGTGGGGAAGTAAAGTTTTCTTTTGTGGTTTATGCTCTCCTATGAGTGTGCCAGTTTATCGAATACAAACAACCATAAATCAGCTTCCATAGCCTCAAAAAACCTTCAGCACGGAGGGAAAAATAAGTCTGGTAACTTTAAGTTTTCTCCTTACTGTGCAAGTGGTATGCAGTTCACCAGGAACAATATGGTAAAAGGGGGCGTGTCCTTATGCAAATATTGTAACTTCGGTGGTACTGAAACAGCGCTTTACAGTCGTTTACCTTCGCTATTTAACAGTTTTACACAGAGATTTTTTCAGTATAACTGTAATATATCAGTAAACGGTATGTAGCATATTTTGAAGATCGAGAAATATCGATTTTTAAACAACTTGGCTGTAAAAAATAGTGAAATGTAATGTTTAAGATATAGAAGTAATTTTCAGTAGAACATAAGGTAACTTTCCTTTCTTTCAGAAAAGGTATTTTACTTTCCTTTTACTTTACTTACTTACCATTTACAGTATTTTTACCATTAAGTTTACTGACATTTTTTACAGTGCAGATATATTATTGAATACCCCTCATATGTAATAACCCATGAGGATGAGAGGGGGCGCTATTGCTAACATTATCTTTTCCTCCTCTCCCTGCAGCGCTGAGAAACCACCCAGTGAGGGTCCCTTCCAGTTCCCCCTTCCATAAGACCCCTGGGATCCCAGAAGGAGGTGTCGTTTGTTAAATGGACCAACCGGTAGATGGAGCTTCTATTAAAACTCCAAACAAAGTTTCTGTATCAATTTTGGCCCTAAACCCTGTGCATTTCACACCGAGATAGGTGTCACTTTTGTTTGTTTTTCTCTAATATTAAAACGGGGTGACCTGATGTGCACCCCATATTTGGATGGGTGGCCATGTTGGAACATTCTTTTAAACACACTCAAAGTAACCCTTTAAGTCTTTGTGAGGTGAGAATAACTGAAGTAGCCAGAGAAAAACCCTTCAGACATGGAGAGAATGTGCAAACTACACACAGAGTCTGACCAGACTGGTCTCTGGAGTTATAAGGCTGACTAGAGCTGCTGATTAACTGTAAAGACTGCATCTCTGTTGTTAGTCATTAGCACTAAAACATAAGTAATATGATAGTTAGAATTTGTTACTAACCCTCACCTATTCTGCTTCTCTTCTCGGTACTCAAATGTGGCACTTGGTGCCACGGCCCACCTGCCAAGTTGTTTTGCCTGCCTAAAGTAAAGTCATCTCTGATGGAGGATCACAGGAACCGTGGGGTAGAGGGGTCCTTTCATCGGATTGGCTGGCTCAGCGCTGACTCAGCTGTGGAATGGCCAATAGGGGGAGGCAGCTTGATGGCTGAGGTCTCCAGGACTCTGAACAAATCCAAATCCTATTATGTAATATCATCTACTGTCAAATTCTGCTCTGTACTTGTAATATTTCTATTGCATTTCTATTATATTGGATTGAGGATTACTTATGTTTCTGTTCTGTGTATTGTGTTGTATTTGCCCCCTTTTTTGACAGCCACTGCACACCCAACCTACCTGGAAAGGGGTCTCTCTTTGAACTGCCTTTCACAAGGTTTCTTCCATTTTTCCCTACTAGAGAGTTTTTCCTGGTCTTCTTAGAGAGTCAAGGATAGGGGGCTGGCAAGAGGCAGGGCCTGTTAACACTAGAATTACCAAAGCCTACAAAAAAAACCTTGTAATCCCGGTCCATCTTAAATCCATTCACACTTCTCCGTCAGCGTCTTTTGTGTTGTAAATGTGTCGATCAGTACAAGCAGCAAGCAGCCTGCTGTCACATCCCCTCCCCACCGCCACAGAAAGGGCAGGAAGTTCTCTCAGCTCAAGTCTGTTTACCTCCATGTGCATTGCCGGGAGTTCTAGTGGGTAAATAATATATCGTTATTTGGAATACATGCATTTCATGTGTGTTCCGTGTCTACAATAAACTATGTAAACACTTCGTTAAAACAGAAACTTTTTCATGTTTTAGTAATAATTGACAAAATGTAGACATGAAGCGTATAAAGTGTGAAGTCTGAAGTCCAAATATCAAATAAACACTTTCACAAAAGGTACAAGTATAACAAAACAAGCGTGCTTTTATTCAAGAATATAAGTGCAGAAAAAGAACCCACGTTAGGGTGCGACATTGACACGTCTTTAATACAAACTGCTTTGGTGGTGCAGCAGTAAGAACTGCTGACTCGTAATCAAGATGGTCATGGTTTGATCCTGAACGCCTCCATTGTAAGAAGTGAGCTGCTGTTATTCTTACTATTATCCAATAAAAACATACATTTGATTTGAGCTGTAACAGCCGATGTGAATTTATGGTACTTGTTCTGATCTGACACTGTTAGTTTTCAAATAAAGACGTGCTATAGCAGAGGTGAACTCAGATTGTGGCACTTCTGGTGCAGTTTTGGGCTATATAAAAATAAATTGTATTGTATTGTAAGACTGTGACACAAACCACGATTAACATCACCATTAAGAAATGTTAGTGCAGCGGTTCTCAAACTGTGGGGCGCGCCCCCCTAGGGGGGTGCAAATGTTTCCATATGTGGCATAATTTCGCTGTTCGTAGAGAAATTTTAAACTTGTAGCGGTGTATCGGCAGCAAAAAATATAGGAATACATTTTATTAGGGTTTCAAAAAAACGTTAGGGGGGCGCGATTAAAACTGTTATGAAAACTCGGGTCGCAAATACTTAAAGGTTGAGAAATGCTGTGTTAGTGCATCTGTAACTGTCAACTTTGACAATTAAAGGTTGTAGGAAATGTGAAATTTGTCAAAAAAGAGACATGTGGAGAACAAAAAAGACTAAGAATAAATGAGACACAATAGTAGTCTTTTGACCTGTGATTCCCTTATAAGTCACCCTTATATTTTCAGAAGATATATCATTGAGGAAAATTAGCATCAATATTTTACAGTTACAAACTGGGGAAGAACGCTGGGCAGCTAGCACAGCAAAATGATTTTCAGGGGGCACAAGGACACTCTCGAGGTTAGAGCATGGCAAGATGGCCAGGAATGGCACTCTGCTTCACCTTATAAATAATTCAGCAGATAAGTATTTCCTCCGTCACTTGCATAATGCATGCCATATTGATTTAAAACAGCGAGAGCCATGTTCTATCTATCTATCTACTTTTCTGTGACTAATTTTAGAGCAAGCCGAGTGTTACATTTCTCATCCCATGAGACTGCCATTGAAATGCTAACAAGTCAAGGTGTAATGTGGGAAATTTCTCAGCCCTAATACATATATTGGTTAAACGGATGTATATTTGTAACATAAAATCCAAATTTTATACATACGGTATGCGTTGTATATATAATGAAAGACCTGTGTGTGCATGTGAGTGCAGTGGCCTAGCTAGGGGGGGCAAAGGGGGACATCTGTCCCCGGGCGCAGCATCCAGGGGGCGCCAAATTGATGTTCCCCATTGCATTTTGGCAAACAGGTGGGGGCGCAAAATCTTCAGTTGTCCCCGGGTGCTGAAAACCCTAGCTATGCCTCTGTGTGAGTGTGCATATGGAGCAGTCCCCCCGCTCATGCTCAACCACAGCCACTAGATGGCGCATGCAAGCACTTTCTTCAGCACTTGCATGAACCTCAGTTCTCACTACAAGAGATGTGTGTGTGTGCATGTGTGTGTGTGTGTGTGTGTATGGAGCAGTCCACTCAGCTCACGCTCAACCACAGCAGCGGGAGTTGGTGTGAATTCTATGGGAGACGTAAAAGCTTATACATATGTGACTTGCACTTGGTGAGATGGTGCATGAATCAACCTCATTACTCATTTGGTCCTACCAGATAAAGTGAGCTTAATAAATAAATATTAAGTAAATAATTAATGGCTGATTTATGGTATAAATACCTCCAAAAAGTAACAAGCACAAGTTATCTCTCTTCCAGTTCACCTCTCCTCTCTCCTGCTCTCCTCCAGTCGAGTGTTGCCTTCCTTCCTCTCAGCTCTGACTCTCCTGAATAAAGGAGTGCGGTCCCTTTTACTGAGGACCAGGGTGTACTTCTGGTGCCAGGGCTGCTGCAGGTTGGATGAACTTCCTAGTCATATGGAAGTCAGATATAGCAAGGAGCTGCTCTCAATGCAGCACCCTCTCATGGCACCCATGGACCCCAGCAGGGCTGTGCTGCCTGGCTACAACTCCCAGCATTCTCAGCTGGTTTCCAAATGGGCACCTGTTTTATCTTGGTAGAGTAATATTTTGCCGTACTTTCCCCTATTTTATTATTAATATGTAGCCTTTGTCAGAATGCCTAATCTCACAGACTTACCACTGTATATAAGTTATTATTGTATATAACTTATCCCCACCTTCCCTTCTATATCTATAACCTCAGGCAATTAGATGTAGTAAAAAGACAAGCAGGAGTTAAGTTACACATAAAATAATGTATCATTGATAATATTCATAAATAATAACAATATGCAAAGTACATTTGGCAACCATACAACCTGATTAAATGGTGATGTGTAGTTTCATGCGGCACACAGACTTGTAGTTATTTAAAATGTCTCTAGTTAAAGCATCACTCAGCTTTCTTCAGAACAGGCCGTATGCCTGTTCCAATATGGCTGCTAAACTGTGGTCTCCATTGTGTTGTCCTTTCAGTTCATGGTGTGATGGTCTTCATCAGTTGTTGGTTAGTAAGAGAGAGAGAGTGTGGTTGAACAAGCAGATTTATAGATTCTCTGTCCAACCCCTAGAGCCAATAGGACTTCTGATCCAAGCCAATTCCAAACAGCCATACTTCAGACCATTAGGAAAATCCAACATCTTAAAACCTGCCACCCCCAAGACCATATGTCTTTATGGCTTTCTTGCTGGGATTGAAAGACTTTAGCAAAGAAACACTCGCCAAACTGGTTTAAGGTACATCCTCCCCCAACTCTGTCGTAAAATTCAAAAAGACTCAGTCGTAAAGGGGGGGCAAAATAACACTAAATTACATTGCTTTGCCTAAATTACAAATAAAGACAAACAAAATATTTATCAAGTTATATGCAAAATCTCACATCACAAGGGCACCAATAAGGAGGGCTGCTGCCATGTAGTGTCGGGGGGAATAAACATCCCTGTCCTTTTCTTCTTTTCTTTTGTCCAGGAAATCTACTGGATCCATGTCCAGTCGGGACACCTGTCCATTTGCCCAGGCCTTCCCGTCTGGCTAAGAAATCTTCTGTCTGTCCATCCACTCTATTGGGTATGGCAGCTTTCTCTCTCTTGGCCGGGATGTCTGTATGCCCTCTCAGATCCTCCTGTCCAGGTAAAGAGCCATCCCCTCTCCCGGTCTGGATGCTCGTCTATCCCATATGCCACCTACTATATATATGTATTATGGCGGATGGCCAGGGCCCTTGCCCAGCTGGGACACCTCCATGCTGGAAGAACCAGGGGAGGGAGCAAATCCAGAGTTTACCTCCCCTGGAGTGCTAGATGGCACAAACCCGGGTTGCAGCAGTGCTTCAGACTCCTAAAGGGCTCCAATGGAGTGTGCTACAGTCCTGTTGGGATCTGTGGGCACCGCCAGGGGGTGCTGCAGCAGCTGCTGAGCCCTTATGGGCAGTTCTTTTCCCATACAGGGAAGTGCTGCCGGAATGGAGTCAACAAGTCTGGGTGCCTTACATAAGGAGCCAGCAGACCCTACTCTGGGAGCTAGAGTCGGGTGGGAGAAGACGAAGCTTGTATGGAGGAGTGGAGGAGGCAACAAGAGGAAATAAAAAAGAAAGAAGAGTTTTGTGCTGTGCTTTTGTTGAGCTTGTGGACTATGCTAGACTTGTATGAAGCTACAGCATTAAGCTCAAGGAGACATTAAGGCGGCCTCAAGTTAACCAGTCAGAGACAAACTCGCTTAGCCGCTGATAGACAAGGGGGGCGAGCACATCTACAAAATGAAACCGCCGAATTTTCATTTCAATTTTTTTTTCTGACAATTTCCAATAGTTTCTAGGAGCCCGGGCTTTTTACAGCACAGGCTTACACAGCTAGTAAAGTATAATATAAAGAAATGAGAAATTTAAACTTGATGTAATTAATGTACAGATCCCAGGTCAAAACTGATGAAATCTTGACATTGTCACCGGAGATCAGCATGCACCCAAAGTTTGAAGGAAATCAATTTGGTAAAAGTGGGTAAAAATTGATTGCAAAATTTAACCCAGACAAACATAGAGGGCAAGTTAAATAATAATAATAATAATAATAATAATAATAATAATAATAATAATAATAATAATAATAATAACAATAATAATAATAATAAACTTTAAATGGAAATTGTTTTGCTTTTATTTCGCAAAAATATCTGACAACTGGGTAAGCAAAATTTACTTGGCAAGTGTAGCTGCCGAAATATAAAGGTGTGGTTAAGCACGGGTAAAACGCATGCTGAAAGAAATCTTAAAGTCCAAAAGTTTGTTTTAAAAATATTTAGTGAAAGTTAAAAGCAAATAATCCATACAAGAATAAAAGAAAAAACAGTTACACACTTGGAATAAAAGACAAAAAAAGGGAAAAATGTATCTTCTCTAAACTTAGCTTTTCTTGAGAAACTTTAGTTATTCC
Source organism: Erpetoichthys calabaricus (assembly GCF_900747795.2). NCBI lineage: Eukaryota > Metazoa > Chordata > Cladistia > Polypteriformes > Polypteridae > Erpetoichthys > Erpetoichthys calabaricus. The sequence goes on along the minus strand of NC_041396.2, from coordinate 23,533,732 downwards.
TGTACTTAAAGGTTCTTTACTTCTTCTTCTCTACTTAAAGATTCTTAAATTCTTCTTCTGTATGCTTTAAACGTATGACACAGCACATAAATTAAGTGCTGCTTTCTTACATATTTACTTCACACACTCAAAAGGCCCATAGGCCAGTTGGCACATAGGCATGTGCCCAGGCACGGTTTAAAACCTTATGCCTTCCACACCTTAATCATGGCAAGGCTGTCACTAACTAACTGAAGAATAATGTTTACTCCAAGCTGTTAAAAAATGGCAAGAATATACCAATACAATTCTATTTACGGGGGTTATAGGAACCTCCCATAGATTATGCATTGTCATCTAATAAATATTTATGAATCTTATAGAACAAGGAAAATGGCTCTTACAACAAGATTTCTTAAAGTAAATCAAACAGTCATAAATACAAAATTTTTTGACAAGTCAATAATTAGGTTGGCACGGTGGCTCAGTGGGTAGCGCTGCTGCCTCGCAGTTGGGAGACCTGCGGACCTGGTTTCGCTTCCCGGGTCCTCCCTGCGTGGAGTTTGCATGTTCTCCTCATGTCTGCATGGGTTTCCTCCCACAGTCCAAAGACATGCAGGTTAGGTGGATTGGCGATTCTAAATTGGCCCTAGTGTGTGCTTGGTGTGTGGGTGTTTGTGTGAGTCCTGTGGTGGGTTGGCACCCTGCCTGGGATTGGTTCCTGCCCTGTGTTGGCTGGGATTGGCTCCAGCAGACCCCCGTGACCCTGTGTTCGGATTCAGCGGGTTGGAAAATGGATGGATGGATGGAGTCAATAATTCATACAATAAGCAAAACGAGATTTAACATCATGATATACATGTAAATAAATACTTTTCACTTGCTCAGATTTTCATGTTTTGTTGTAGTGTGACTACTTTTCATAGGCCCAGTAATGCCGTTGTTTCACCATTTCTTTACACTGTAAGGTCTAGGTTAGGTTAGGCGAAGCGAATCAGTGCGGGGCCGGTTAGACGTGAACTTTTCCAATGATCAATGACAATCCAAAGTAATTCACCACTGGGCTACTCTGACAGCCTTACATGTCAGAGTTTCCAAAATAAAATGAATAATTTAAAGAGATTCTCCCTGTGAGCTTTCCTGGAAATAGAGGGATATCTGACCGTTGAGCAGGTGTACTGTATGTGATGAATTAGCCAAGCAAGTGTGCTAATGAAGAATCATTTAAAATCAGCACCAATGCATATTTCATCTACCGTAGCTGAGGTTTTCAACAGAACCCACTTGTTTAAGGTCAAATAAATAAAAAAAGGGAATTATTTGTTCTAGTTATACCGCTAATAACAAAGTCTTCCATCTGAAATAAAAGAATGAGGTCCCAGTTGCCCCTCATTCTCAGAAGACATTTGAAATGGTGACTTAGATTGTAATGAATAGTCAGAATCCATCAAAATACATGCATTTCCCTTCAGACAACTTATCTGGGATAATTTACCTTTATATGAAATACGATCCCGGTGAAAATAAGACACGACCTTGCTTAATGAAAAATGATTGATGTGTACAGGAATGGAGTCGGTGTGGCTTTTAAATGATTTCCTTCATTTTATTGAAAGAAATGAGAGGTCACTTGCAATTTCCTCTCACACGTTGTCGCCTGCATTGCACACAGTTCGTTTTTTTTTTTAACATAATGCATCAAAAATTCAATTCAATGAGAAAAAAAAGTAATTAATGAGCACAAAGCCCCTCCAATACCAAAGAATGATCCTCCATTCATTAGCGGAGTAAAACAAGTCATGCGACGTGCGGTGACCCCTTCTTCTGATTCTACGAATGACGGAGATGAAACGTTTCCATAATTAAAAACGAAAGAAGGAAGGCATAAATGGTGTAATAAACAGTTATGGAAAAATGAAACTTCATGCTAAAATATGGAATGGTCAAGGACTGTCTGTGATTTACAAATCTGTCTAAATCTTTTTTTGATGGCAGTGTGATCCCTGGTTGAGCCATAGAATGATAAAACTTCAATTGTAAAAGCAGGCCACTTCATATAAGAGATCCTTGAAAGGAGACACAAGTGAAGGGCACATTGACGTTATTTGAGAAAATATTGCACAAAAGCAACACTGAAACACTTAGGAAAGGACTTCATTAGCTGACCTACAGCAAGCAGCCTCTAGAGGGCAGTGGTGACCTTGGGGTGCTAACTGCACCATACTTGCCAATTAGGCTTAGCACAACAGAGAAAGCATTGGGCGCCAGGCTAGTCTCCCCAGCCTCAAGATGGAAGCGGGTGACGGGTATCAAAGTCAGTTTGGAGGAGCCTTGTCACGAGTTAAATGAGTGTCTGACCAGGGCCTACAAAAAAGGTGACAGAGACCCCAAAGGTTTCCATAGCTGACTTACAGCAGTCCCATTAAATATGGTAAGTTCTCCTTTCCTGTTTATAAGGATAAGCACAGTGAGGAGGGAAATGGAAATCAAAGATGGAATGGAAGGGCTCAAGGGTGACAGCTTAAGCGATAACCTGGAAATACAGCTTCCTGAGTATTCTATATCTGTGCATCCATAAGACAAGGACGATAACATCTAGCGTGTTTTCAGACTCATCTACGGAGCCTTAAGAAAATATTTAGACCCCTTCATTATTTTCACATTTTGTTATGTCACAGCCTTATGCTAAAATCAGCTATGTTATATGGGTTGGAGGCAGTGGCTGCATTGGGTGTGACGAGGATGGACAGGATTAGAAATGAGGACATTAGAGGGTCAGCTAAAGTTGGATGGTTTAGAGACAAAGTCAGAGAGGTGAGGCTGAGTTAGTTTGGACATGTGCAGAGGAGAGATGCTGGGTATATTGGGAGTAGGGTGCTAAGGATAGATCTGCCAGGTAAGAGGAACAGAGGACGGCCTAAGAGAAGGTTTTTGGATGTGGTGAGAGAGGACATGCAGGTGATGGGTGTGACAGAACAAGATGAAGAGGAGAGGAAGAGATGGAAATGAATAATCAGCTGTGGTGAGTCCTAACTAGAGCAGCCAAAAGAAGAAGAAGTATTTTATCCTTCGTTAAACAACAATACAGGAGAGAGACAAAGCAAAAAGAGAACTTTAGGGATTTTCCCATTGACACAAGTATTGGGATCCTTTGCCATGACACTTGAAATTTGACTCATGTGCATCCTATTCGATTTCTATGAAGGTTTAATTTTAAATAAAGAAATTTTGCCCGGGGTGGCATGGTGGCGCAGTGGGTAGCGCTGCTGCCTCGCAGTTGGGAGACCTGGGGACCCGGGTTCGCTTCCCGGGTCCTCCCTGCATGGAGTTTGCATGTTCTCCCCGTATCCGCATGGGTTTCCTCCAGGCGCTCCGGTTTCCTCCCACAGTCCAAAGACATGCAGGTTAGGTGGATTGGTGATTCTAAATTGGCCCTAGTGTGTGCTTGGTGTGTTTGTGTGTGTCCTGTGGTGGGTTGGCACCCTGCCCAGGATTGGTTCGTGCCCTGTGTTGGCTAGGATTGGCTCTTGCAGACCCCCGTGACCCTGTGTTCAGATTCAGCGGGTTGGAAGATGGATGGATGGATGGAAATTTTGCCCAGCAATCTACCCTCACCGGCCACTTTATTAGGTACACTTGATCAACTGCTTCCTAACACAAATATCTGATCAGCCAATCAAATGGCAGGAACTCAATGCATTTAGGCCTATTGATATTGTCAAGACAACCAACTGAAGTTCAAACTGAGCATCACAATGGGGAAGGAAGGTGATTGACTTGACTTTGAATGTGGCATGGTTGTTGGTGCCAGATGGGCTGGTCTGAGTATTTCAGAATACACAGTGAGTGGCCTTGTTGATGCCAGATGTCATAGGAGAATGGCCAGAGTGGTAGAAAGACAACAGTGTCTCAAATAACCACTTGCTACAACTGAGGTATGCAGAAGAGCATCTGTGAACACACAACATGTCATACCTTGAAGCAGATGGTCTACAGCAGTAGAAGACTACACCAGGTTACACTCCTGTCACATAAGAACAAGCAACTCATCAAAATTGGACAATAGAAGATTGGAAAAATGTTTCCTAATCTGATGAGTCTTCATTTCTGCTGCGACATTTGGATGGTAGGGTCAGATTTTGGCAACAACAACATGAAAGCAGGGATCCATCCTGCCTTGTATCAGCGGATCAGACTGGTAGTGGTGGTGTTATGGTGTGGTGTTATTTTTCCAGTCAAAATTTACACTGAGTGTTACAGACTCAAATAAAATGAATGTTTTTATTATATTACAGTAATAATAATAACAGCTTACTACTCAAAACACGGAGCGTTCAGTCTCGAACCCAGGACCTTTGGGTTATAAGGCAGCAGTTCTTACCTCTACACCTCTTTTTATTCTTTGGTCATTGTTCCTTTAGGGGGCGGTAGCTCCCTAGTTGGAATAAGTTCTTTTGTAATTGCTGTGTTTTAAGTAACCGAAAACTATATAGATATGATATTAAAAGTCAATACATCTCCCATAGTGATACAGCGGTAAAAATTACACAAGAGAAAATAACTTATCTTTCTTTACTGACGATTTACGTGGCATTACAGACGGAGTGAGATCGACAGGCGGATCGGTGCGGCGTCCGCAGTGATGCGGGCTCTGCATTGGTCTGTCGTGGTAAAAAAGGAGCTGAGCTGCAAGGCGAAGCTCTCAATTTACCAGTCGATCTATGTTCCTGCCCTCACCTATGGTCATGAGCTATGGGTAGTGACCGAAAGAACGAGATCATGAATACAAGCGGCTGAAATGAGTTTCCTCCGGAGGGTGTCTGGGCTCTCCCTTAAAGATAGGGTGAGAAGCTCAGTCATCCGGGAGGGGCTCAGAGTAGAGCCGCTGCTCCTCCGCATCGAGAGGAGTCAGATGAGGTGGCTCGGGCATCTGATCAGGTTGCCTCCTGGACGCCTCCCTGGTGAGGTGTTCCGGGCACGTCTAACTGGGAGGAGGCCCAGGGGAAGACCCAGGACACGCTGGAGGGACTATGTCTCTCGGCTGGCCTGGGAACGCCTTGGGATTCTCCCGGAAGAGCTAGAAGAAGTGGCCGGGGAGAAGGAAGTCTGGGCATCCCTGCTCAAGCTGCTGCCCCCGCAACCCAACCTCGGATAAGCGGAAGAGGATGGATGAATGGATTGATACAGACGGAGGAAGCCATAGCAAGACAATACTTTTGTCAAGGTGGGATCTCAATGTATAGAGTCTGCCATTTTCCGTCGCTGCACTGGAAGGCTTTTCCTGACGGATGATGATATCACCCATCCATCCGTTGGCTTCATTTGGCTGCTGTCCAAGTCTTTTATACTGTCTTCTCCACGTGCAGGCCCTTACTTACTGTAGGTTCTAAACAAGGGCAGGAGAGGATTCAATTTCATCTCTAACATACAGAAATAGTACAATGCCCATTTTCATAGTCATACCTTTCTCTCTTCAAATGCTTGCCTAGCAGTTCTAAATGCTGAGAGCCCCTGTGTGCTAACTTTGGCCTGGCCTGTACATGTGAGTGGATTTTTGTACAGAGCACAGTGACATTAAACTTATATTCTGATTACAGTTATATTCTTGAATAAAAGCTCACATGTTTATTTAATATTAGGACTAAAGTCTTCACACAGTATACATTTCTTTATACACTACACGCCTCGCATTTCCTTTCATCCTACACTTACCCAGATCTTTGTAGACACAGAACACACATGAAATGCATGTATTCTAAATAATGATATGTTGTATTATTTACCCTGTACAATTCCAGGCACTCACAGATAAAGAGCCTTGGCTTGAACTGGGAGGAGTTTTTACCCCCGAGCTGAGCTTCATCAAGGCAGAGGATTGGACAGCAGGCTGCTTGTGCTGATCGACACATTTACAACACAAAATATGCTGATGGATTTGATACCATTGATCACAATATTCTTAAAAATCATATTAGTCAATGGGAGGGCCTCTCTGGCATGTTCTTAATTGGTTTGAATCCTACCTGGCAGGTAGAAAATTCTTTGTTAGTTTTGGTAATTATGCTTCAAAGACACATGATATTCTATATGGTGTTCCACAAGGCTCTATCCTGGGTCTGCTGCTCTTTTCGATTTACATGCTTCCGTTAGGTCAGATTATCTTGGGGCATAACGTGAGCTACCACAGCTATGCTGATGACACACAACTGTATTTATCAATAGTGCCTGATGACCCCGACTCTCTTGATTCATTGATACAATGTCTTACTTGTGTTTCTGAATGGATGAGTAGTAATTTTCTCAAACTAAATTTAGTGATTGGCAATAATGGATATAATTAGGTTATTAGAAATAAACTTGATGCATTAGGATTAAAAATCAAGACAGAAGTAAAGACTTTAGGGGTAACTATTGACTCTGACCTGAATTTTAAATCGCATATTAATCAGATCACTAGGACAGCATTTTTTCACTTAAGAAATATAACAAAAGTTAGACCTCTTATAACATTGTAAGATGCTGAGAAATCAGTTCACGCTTTTGTTTTCAGTCGACTAGATTACTGTAACACACTCCTCTCAGGACCACCTAAAACAAGACATCAATCGATTGCAACAAATGCAGAATGCAGCTGCTAGAATCTTAACTATCCATCTATCCATCCATCCATCCATACATTCTCTTCCGCTTATCCGAGTTCGGGTCGCGGGGTCAGCAGCTTGAGCAGAGATGCCCAGACTTCCCTCTCCCTGGCCACTTCTACTAGCTCTTCTGGGGGAAGTCCAAGGCATTCCTAGGCCAGCCGAGAGACATAGTCCCTCCAGTGTGTCCTGGGTCTTCCCCTTGGCCTCCTCCCGGTTAGACGTGCCCGAAACACCTCACCAGGGAGGCATCCAGGAGTCATCCTGATCAGATGCCCGAGCCACCTCATCTGACTCCTCTCAATGCGGAGGAGCAGTGGCTCTACTCTGAGGTCCTCCTGGATGACCAAGCTTCTCACTCTATCTTTAAAGGAAAGCCCAAACACCCTGCAGACGAAACTCATCTCAGCCGCTTGTATTCGTGATCTCGTTCTTTCGGTCACTGCCCATAGCTCATGACCATACGTGAGGGTAGGAACGTAGATCGACTGGTAAATTGGGAGCTTTGCCTTTTGGCTCAGCTCCTTTTTCACCACAATAGACCGATGAAGAGTCCGTATCACTGCGGACGCCGCACCGATCTGCCTGTCGATCTCCTGCTCTATTCTTCCCTCACTCGTGAACAAGACCCCGAGATACTTGAACTTGGGGCAGGATCTTGCTCCCAATCCTGAGAGGGCACTCCACCCTTTTCCGGCTGAGAACCATGGTCTCAGATTTGGAGGTGCTGATTCCCATCCCAGCCGCTTCACACTTGGCAGCGAACCGATCCAGAGAGAGCTGAAGATCATGGCCTGATGAAGCACACAGGACAACATCATCTGCAAAAAGCAGTGACCCAGTCCTGAGCCCATCAAACCAGACCCCGTCAATGCCCTGGCTGCACCGAGAAATTCTGTCCATAAAAGTTATGAACAGAATTGGTGACAAAGGGCAGCCCTGGCGGAGTCTCACCGGAAACGGGTTCGACTTACTGCCGGCAATGTGGACCAAGCTCTGACACCGGTTGTACAGGGACAGAACAGCCCTTATCAGGGGGTCTGGTACCCCATACTCCTGGAGCACCTCCCACAGGATTCCCCGAGGGACACGGTCAAATGCCTTTTCCAAGTCCACAAAACACATGTAGACTGGTTGGGCGAACTCCCATGCACCCTCCAGGACTCTGCTAAGGGTGTAGAGCTGGTCCACTGTTCCACAACTAGGATGAAAGCCACACTGTTCCTCCTGAATCCGAGATTCGACTATCTGATGGACCCTCCTCTCCAGGACCCCTGAATAGACTTTTCTAGGGAGGATGAGGAGTGTGATCCCTCTGTAGTTGGAACACACCCTCTAGAAACTTAACTAGGAAAAGAAAATCCGAAATTTGCCAGGCTAATACAGTGGAGCATTTTAAAAAACTGCTAAAAACTCATTATTTTAACTTGGCTTTCTCATAGTTTCATTTTAGTTTAATCATAATACTCTGTATATGCATTTAATTATCAATATCAATCCTGGTGGCTCAGTAATTTGTACTAACCCCTACTTTCTCTGCTGTTCTTATTCCAGTTTTCTGTGTTGGCGATCTGCACCACCACCACCTGATCAAAGCACCATGATGTCCCTCCATTGATGGATTAAAGGCCAGAAGTCCACATGACCGTCATCATCAAGTTCTTCCATGTGAACCCTGAACACAATGAGGACTGATTGAGGTCATTTATGTTAGGTAGAATGCCTATAGGGGGTTGGGTAGTCTCGTGGCCTGGTACCCCTGCTGATTTTTTCTTTTCTCCAGCCGTCTGGAGTTTGTTTTTTTTTTTATGTTTTTTTCTGTCCTCGCTGGTCATCGGACCTTACTTTTATTCTCTGTTAATTAGTGTTCCCTAATTTTATTTTCTTATATATTTTGTCTTTTTTCTCTTTCTTTATCATGTACAGTAATTTGAGCTACATCATTTGTATGAAAATGTGCTATAGAGATAAATGTTGTTGTTGTTGTTGTTATGGAGAGGTGCGAAAAGATTTAAGGTGGGCCGGGATTATGAGTTTATTCATAGTCTTTAGTGATTCTAGTGTTAATATGCATACGGAAAACTGGAATAAGAGTTTACATAGCATTTTAGAAATCAAGTTTCTGTGAATAATCAGGTTATTGAGGCACAAATAAACACACTGACTAAGGAACCTGATGTCAGGAAGAGAGTTATGGGTGACAACTCCCTTTATGGAGGAAGAAAAGAAATGAGTGATATGGGGGGTGAGAAGGGGCAGCTTTTTGATATTTGAGATGAGCAGTCAGTCATCTAGTTTGGTAGATCCACCTAGGCAGTGGGGTTTGTTTTAAATTTCTACAATTGGTGATCTCTTTAGTTTAAGAATGATGCTCTTCTGAAGGTTCAGACACAATCCTAATATTCCAAAAATGATTCCAAATGTGCTCATCCAGCTATTGCCAGCATAAAAAGAAATCCACAAAGCCACTGACTTTTGAAGTTTACATTATTATGCCATGAGAGTGCAAAAGTGTATACTGCACAAAAGCTGTAGGCCGTGTAGGCCGTGTGCTTAATCTTGACGGCTGGTGACAGTTTAAAATTCAAGTAGGACCAGCTGTACTGTGACACAATGAAACAATGAAGAAAAAAAAATTCATTGGCTTATACAAGTGGCTTTTTGGATTTTTGATTAGAGTGCAGCAAAATGACTTTAAAGATCAAGAGGGCATTTGAATTGATTACTAAATGACTGGCCATGATAATCACATATAATAATGAAAGACACAATGCACAATTCAAAGGCACTTCAAATGGCTATCAAACTAATGTTTCAAAATAAAAAGTCTTTACTAAATTTCATGAAGAGAAAGCCAAAAGGTTTACCTTGGCAGGGATACATATAGCATAGGAGCCCAACCTGAATGGGATGGCAGGTCTGCTCTCAGCCCCAAAATTACTAAAATTGGACAAATTTATAATTATCAATAAACATAAGATGTAGATAGGTACATAGACTGACATGTGAAAATCACTATATGAGAGAAATGTAAAAGGCACTATATAATAGATAGATAGATAGATAGATAGATAGATAGATAGATAGATAGATAGATAGATAGATAGATAGATAGATATGTGAAAGGCACTATATAACAGATAGATAGATAGATAGATAGATAGATAGATAGATAGATAGATAGATAGATAGATAGATAGATAGATAGATAGATAGATAGATAGATAGATAGATATGTGAAAGGCACTATATAACAGATAGATAGATAGATAGATAGATAGATAGATAGATAGATAGATAGATAGATAGATAGATAGATAGATAGATAGATAGATAGATAGATAGATATGTGAAAGGCACTATATGATAGATAGATAGATAGATAGATAGATAGATAGATAGATAGATAGATAGATAGATAGATAGATAGATAGATAGATAGATAGATAGATAGATAGATAGATAGATAGATAGATAGATATGTGAAAGGCACGATATAACAGATAGATAGATAGATAGATAGATAGATAGATAGATAGATAGATAGATAGATAGATAGATAGATAGATAGATAGATAGATAGATAGATATGTGAAAGGCACTATATAACAGATAGATAGATAGATAGATAGATAGATAGATAGATAGATAGATAGATAGATATGTGAAAGGCACTATATAATAGATAGATAGATAGATAGATAGATAGATAGATAGATAGATAGATAGATAGATAGATAGATAGATAGATATGTGAAAGGCACTATATAATAGATAGATAGATAGATAGATAGATAGATAGATAGATAGATAGATAGATAGATAGATAGATAGATAGATAGATAGATAGATAGATAGATATGTGAAAGGCACTATATAAAAGATAGATAGATAGATAGATAGATAGATAGATAGATAGATAGATAGATAGATAGATAGATAGATAGATAGATAGATAGATAGATATGTGAAATAATAGAAATGTAAAAGACACTATATAATAGATAGATAGACATGTGAAAGGCACTCAATAATCGAGGATGTGTGATGGTGTCTGACGTCCAGGGGGTGAGCAGCACATCCAGGTTTTTCTCACTTTATGACTCATGTAACGTGAACAGAATTGAGTTAAGCTTGCCCTGCCCTGGTTAAGCGAGTAAGGAAGATGGATGGATGGATGGGCTCCATTTTTCTGTTATTTTTCAGAAATAATCAGGATTAGGCTACATGATGTCTCTGCACTTGCATGCAGTAAATGAGTTTCAGGATGTGTGATTGTGTCTGGGGTGTAGAGAGTTGACAGCCAATCCAGTGGTTGCTCTTACTCTGTCAATAATGTAGCCTTAATAGAACTGGAAAGAGAACAACCCTGCCCTGGATAAGTAGATAATTAAGATAGATAGATGGATGGATCTTTCTTACCTGCTTAACCAGGGCAGGGTCACGCTCACTTCTGCTCATGTTACATTAGTGACATAATGAGAACAACCACTGGATGGGCTGCCTACACCCCAGACACAACCACACATCCATAAACTCATTTATGCCAGGCAAGTGCAGAGACATCATTTAACCTAATTCTGCTTATATTTGAGACAGAAATCCATCCATCCATCCATCCATCCATCCATCCATCCATCCATCCATCCATCCATCCATCCATTCATCTTTCTTACCTGCTTAACCAGGGCAAGGACACACTCAGTTTTCTCAGGTTTTGTCTCACATCTCAATAATGAACAGGATTAGGTTATCTGGTGTCTCTGCACTGTCCTGGCATGAGTGACTTTGAGGATGTGTGACAGTGTCTGACATCCAAAGGGTGAGCAGCACATCCAGGTAGTTCTCACTTTGTGACTCATGTAATGTGAACAGAATTGAGTTAAGCGTCCCCTGTCCTGGTTAAGTGGGTGAAGAAGATGGATGGATGGATGGATGGATGGCATCAAATCTCCTCTCACATCTCAAAAACAAATTAGCTTAACAGGGTGGCTCTGCCCAGGCCTGACATGAGTAAGTTTATATGTCTGGTGTGTGGTGTGTTGGCCGCCCATCCAGAGGTTGTTCTTACTGCTGAAGCAGCAATCAAGTCAAGATGTTGATCTGGAGAGAGCGAGTCCTGAAAATGGAAGGATAAATATCAACATTAATGACACCAAATTACCAGGCAGCTGGTGGGTGTGGCTCTGGTGTAATTAACCGGCTAATTAACTCTGAGCTCATCGCTTGAGTTCAAACAACAACAAGAAAACAACAGACGGCAACAACAATGGCTGGGGCTCACAATGGCGTATAATTAAAGAAAGCAGACGGCTTCACGTAGCAATTTGAATTTCTCGCTGTTTGTTTGAAATTACTCCTGGATCCACTCTCTTGAATGGATTCCGACAATAATGGAGTGTTGAGTAGATGAGTAACAACCACAGACAGCAGCCCGACTGTCTGCCTGCTTATGATAATAAAGAAGTCAATGCACATGGAGCTCATTGCCATTGAAAGCAAAAAAAAAAAACAAAACAAAAAACCGCTTCCTAGAAGTTCAGAGCAGGAGACAAAGGGGGGGAAAAACAGCTGATTCAGAAAGCGCTTTAAAGGAAGAGGAAGCAAAGTGATATTTAAGTCATTGATTCATGAGATTACATTTCATGCAACTGCTGAGGCAGACAGATGAACATATTGCTTCATTCCCTGAAGTACTGTATACATTCCTAGATTTTTTTTTTTATTTTAAGCTTTGCATATGTTATTTTCAGACAATGTATTCAACTGAATGTAAATGCCGAGGCGTGTTATATTTTAACTTGCAGCCTAGAAATGGATTAAGAAGGTTTAAAATAAAGCAAGCACCACTGTGATTAAAGATGGAGTCTTATTAGGCTGACCGCTAATTGTCAGTATGTCAAGTCATTTTCTGACCTGTTTAATCCAGACCAGGGTATTGGTGGGGGGGGTGCTGGAGCCCATCCCATGAAGCACAGGGTACAAGGCAGGAATACACTCTGGAAAAAGCACCAGTTCATCACAGGGTGAACACACACACACACACACGCACACACACACACACACACACCAAGGCGTTGGCAATTCACCTAAACTGCTGTCACACACATGTGCATGGAAGGCAGCTAAAGGGCCTAAAAGAGAGTAATCCCACACATGACCAGGGGGTGGCGGAGTGCACTGATGCATTTTCTCGCTGTCCTACAGACTGTTCATGGGAAATTCCACCTGACCCTGATGAAATCACTTCCGGTTCTGGCCCCTTTGATGACATCACTTCCAGTCCTGAACCCCTGGAGGAGGACCCTTCCACTTTCTTCCCCCTTTGATGATGTCACTTCCGGTTTCGGGGCCCTTTGATGATGTAACTTCCGGTCCTGAGCCCATGAAGGAGGACTCTTCCAATTTCTGGCACTTTTGATGATGTCATGTCTGGGTCTAAGACTATGGAGAAAGATTCTTCCAGTTCCAGCCCCTTTGATGACATCATATCCTGTTTTGGTCTTTAAAGCAGCCATCTTACCACCAGAGAATCAGTTCTGTGTTGGACTCTGACACGTGCACATCAGTGCAAAATATCCTAACTCATTTTGGATATATGGGTGGTTTTCCAAAACCTTTCTTTGACTTCTTGGTCTCATTCTTTGTGACACTGCATATCACACGGGGAGAAAATACAAACTCCATGCAGGGAGGAACCGGAAATGCAAACCCTGGTCTCCTTCCTGAGAGGCTGCAGCGAGCGCTACTACTGGACCACCCTGACGCCCCTTCTTGGTTTGTGGCAGAGGCTGGCAATTACAGACATGGATACATTTGTTGGTACCCTTACAACTCATTGGAAAAGTACTGTATGTCTCCCGAAAAGTGACGAAATGAAAATTGTCCCCTGTATACCTGCAGGCCTTTGACATGTCATTAACTAAAGCAAAGCAAGTATGACAAGAGATCAGGTGTTGCTTATTCTACAAAGAGATTCTAAAATGGACTAGACTCATTAGTTGTAGAAAAGATCATAACTAATTGGGTTAAGAGTGTGTAAATGGATGGACGCTAGGGATCACTGTTGCCCCTTAAACCCAACAGACCAACATACAGGACACGGAGTAAAAGCACCAAGAAGATATCTTTAAATTATTTTCTTCCTGCACAGTGCATCCAAAGCACCACAGCCACAATAAACACAATACTCTTTCTCCTCCACACCTCCTAGCAAGCATTGTCCACCTCCTCCTGACTCAGGATCGCCTGCTGGGTCTTCAGCAGTCCTTTATATAGTGCCCGTCCCGGAAGTGTTTCTGTTCTTCTATCCACGTGACTTGCCAGCACTTCCAGGTCCAGAGGCATAGCTAGGGTTTTCAGCGCCCGGGGACAACTGAAGATTTCCCCCCCTCCTGTTTGCCAAAATGCAACGGGGAACATCAATTTGGCACCCCCTGGATGCTGCGCCCGGGGACAGATGTCCCCCCTTGCCCCCCCCAGCTACGCCACTGTCCAGGTCAGTTGGAGAACTAAAGTTCTTTAGTTAGCCTGGAAGTACTTCGAGGTTCCTGTCCACATGATCCATTAGTACTTTCGGGCTATAGGGAAAGTATAACTCCCCCAGTCCTTCAGCAGCTCCCCCTGGCAGCACCCATGGCACCCAACAGGGCTGTGAAACCAAACTCCAAGTCCCAGGATACCCTGCGGGAATCCAGGGCACCGCTACAATCCAGGGCAGCTGCCATCTAGTGTCTTGAAGGAGGCAGTGTCCAAAAGTTGCTACCTTCCCCCCTCTTTTCCTTCTCGGAGTGTCCTGGCCGTCCATCACAGAGTGATTTTTCAAACTAGCTGTTTTCTTGAATTCATATCCCATATGTCTCCAATCGTGCAATCAGTCATTCAGTCGATTTAAATAGAGAAAAGTCGTCACTCTGATGTGTGGTTGCATTGTGTGTCCCACACTGAACTTGGACCAGAGAAAGCAAAGGAGAGAGTTGTGTGAGGAGATCAGAAAGAAAATGACAGACAAGCATGTGAAAGGCAAAGGCTAGAAGACCAACATCTCCAAGCAGCTTGATGTTCCTGTGACAACAGTTGCAAATATTATTAAGATGTTTAAGGTCCATTGGACTGTAGCCAGACTCCCTAGACATGAGGAAAATCAACCTTAGAATGGGCAGAAAGATAGTGAGAGTTGCAGACAAAAAACCAAGGAAAACTTCCAAAGAAATGCAAGCTGAACTCCAAGGTCAAGATCCATCAGTTTCTGATTGCACCACCTTTCTCTTTTTGAATGACAGTGGGCTCAATGGAAGAAGACCCAGGAGGATTCCACTGTTGAAAGAAAAACAAAATGAAAAGCCAGGGTGGAATTAGTTAAATGAATATTGACAAGCCACAATGCTTCCAGGAGAATGTCCCAGTGGACAGATGAGACAAAACTGGAGCTTTTTGACAAGTCACATCAGCTCGATGGCCACAGATGAAGAAATGAAGCTTTCAAAGAAAAGAACACCAGACCTGCTGTGAAACTTGGAGGAGGCTCAGTTAGGTCTTTGTTGCATCTGGCATGGGGGGGCCTTGAGTCTGTACGAAAACAGTGAAATCTCAAGACTATCAAGACATTTTCAGTGAAACGTCCTGTCCAGTGTCAGAAAGCTCTGTCTCAGTCACATATCATGGATCCTTCAAATGGATAAGGAGCCAAAACTCACAGCTAAAAACACCCAAGAATGGCTAAGCACACAACATTGGACTGTTCTGAAGTGGCCTTCTATGAGTCCAGATTTGAATTCTATCAAACAACAATGGAAAAAACAGAAACATGCAGTCTGAGGAAGACCCTCCTTCACACCTGACACAGCTGGAACAGTTTGCTCAGAACGAGTGGGCCAAACGATCCATGGACAGGTGCAGACGTCTCATGGAGAGCTCCGGAAATCGCTTGTTTGCAGTGATGGTCTCTTAAGATTGTGCAACAAAATATTAGGTGAAGGGTCCCATCATTTTTGTCATTATTTGAAATATTCTATTGAATCAAAACTCTAAAGCAAAGTCTTATTTTTGTGAAATATGGAATAAGCAATGATGGGTGCCATGGACTTTTGTCAGTTTCAAATTATTTCAGAGACATTTGTGGCTTTTTCTTTCTTCGTGGACGGGTACCAAGAAATTTGTCTACGTCTGTATCACTTGGACACTGGTGGGAGGCAAGGATGAAAGTGGCCAAACATAATTACCAGAAAAGTTGTTATAAAAACTGCTAAGTTATTCCATTAGTCAACGATAACATTATGAAAATACAAAAAAAAAAAACGCATCATTCACTGACTGACTCATATGAGCCAAATGCCACAAAAGAACAGCCTCAAAAATGACCCCAAAAAGCATACATCACGAACGTCATAACTTTATAAAGCTGGAATGTATGATTTAGCTACCATCTGCAATCCTCTTGTATCCATGGCCTGGAGGCCAGAAAGACGCACAACCTGACTACAGAAGCAGCTGAGCAATGAAAAAAGTGACACAGCGTGATGGGTAATAAGTGAACCCCGTGGAGGTCGCCTTGTCGTGAGTAAAATGAGTGGGAACTTCACTGAACTAGAAAAAATGCATTGAAGTCAATGCGGAAGGAGGAACTGAATTATTTTTGAGTGGATTATAACGGCGCGATGGTCTTTAAACCTCCTTGCCATTGCGTGACTCGGGCATGGAATTCTATGTAATTTCGGTTAAGCTCGAGTCAGGCTTGGTGTGATGTGTAATGATGCGCTTTATAGTCTTAAGTCTGAATAACTGTCAGGACAGTATTCTACTGCCATCTTCTTCTTCTTCTTCTCCTTTTGGTTGCTCCCGTTTAGGGGTTGCCACAGCGGATCATCTTGTTCCATCTCTTCCTGTCCTTCTACATCTTGCTCTGTTACTCCCATCACCTGCATGTCTTCTCTGACCACATTCATAACCTTCTCTTAGGCCTTCCTCTTTTCCTCTTGCCTGGCATCTCTATCTTTAACACCCTTCTCCCAATATACCATATATACTTGCGGATAAGTTCTCCCACAGATAAGTCAGGGCTTGATTTTACAGTATATTTTATGGTATTTTATAATGTTGGTTGTATAAATCGAATGTGGAAAACTCACGTTACTGATCCAAGAGATTATGATATGCTAACGCCCACCTGAGAGAGTCACCACGGAGCACACAGCCTTTTTTTTCTATGTGGGTCAGGCCATGCGTTGTATCAGCGTGTGCTTCTAACCTCTCTCTCTCTCTATTGTGCCTACATGACCACAATACCCGAACTATTCCAAAACGACGTTTGCAATGCTTTATGAATCTCATACCCTCATACACCTTTATCGTAAGAGCATCCCTTATCTACGATGGAGCGTTCGATCAGAAGAAAATATGAAGCTGGTTTTAAATTAAAAGACATTGACGTGGCGAAAGAAATTGGTAACTGCTCTGCTGCAACAAAATCCGATGCGTCTGAGAAACTGGTGCGAGATTAGAGGAGGCAAGAAGATTGAATGGGCGTATAAGTCGCGGTCCGATTTTATGATCGATTTTTCGGGTTTCAAGATCCGACTTATACGCGAGTATATACGGTACCTAGCATCTCTCCTCTGCACATTTCCAAACCAACGCAATCTCGCCTCTCCAGCTTTGTCTCCAAAACGTCCAACCTGAGCTGACCCTCTAATGTCCTCATTTCTAATCCTGTCCATCCTCAATCACACTCAATGCAAATCTTAGCATCTTTAACCTCTTAACCGCCCTCTGCCGGATATATCCGGCATCGTAGCATTATTGCTGACGCCTTACTGCCGGAATTATCTGGCACATTTGCCTATGGTTATGTGAGTGCCTAGCGCGTAGTATAACTGATAGTTTGGCGTGGGTATTACTACGTTGTATTTCGACAACTCTGCGGTTGTATTGGCCGGTCACGTGATGTGATTCGGAAGTGAAAGCTGTGAATATGGCGAAACGTAAACTGTCTTCAAGTGAGGTTTTGCAGGCGATTTTGGACAATAATTCTGATCATGATTGTAGCAGTTCTGAAGAAGATGTTAGCGGCAATGATGATCAGCAACGTGTGCTGCATGATACTGTGAATGACGACGCATCGGATGATGGCGATGAGTGGGTGTATCCCCAGCATCTCAACTGGACTGCTGCCCGTGGTGAACTACCTTTTCTGCATCCGTTTGAGACAACGTGTGGCTTTACTGTTGATGTAAACAATTACACTGCTGAGCAGTTTTATGAGCTGTTTGTGTCACCTGATTTGATCAGACATTTTGTTCATCAAACACATCTGTATGCAGCACAGTTTATTGAGAAAAATCCCAATTTACCCCCACATTCCCGTGTTCATGCTTGGGTAGACACTGATGAAAACAAAATGAAAAAATTCATTGGGATTTTGATGTTGATGGGAATAATCAGAAAACCAGATATTGAGATGTACTGGTCTACAGATCCTATGTATGCAACACATATTTTTGCACCTATCATGAAACGTAACCGATTCTCTTTGCTGCTGAAATTCTTTCATTTGAATGACAACAGCAATGAGCCAGATAAGAAAGATCCAAACCGCGACCGCTTGTTCAAGCTATGTCCTTTGATTGACCATTTATTTGAAACATTTCAGCAGGTATTTCAGCAGGTAAATACTGCTTGAATAAATGAAAAAAAGTAAAAAACCGAAAATTGTTCAGATTTCGCCCGGCATGGGGAATATTTAGGGAGTTGGCGGTTAAAGGGTTAACTCTGTCACCTACTGCTGCTTCTGCTGCCATCTAGTGGATGAAGTAATATCATGCCAAAACAATATTTCTATTCTTTCAGCCACTTTATGATTACTGTAAGGTAACTCATTAATATTCTTTAATATGAAACCTCCAAAGAAAAACACAATGGCAAACGAAAAGCCGTGAAGACAGTTTTAGAACAAACTGAAAAGAAACCATTGCTCCAATTGAGCAACAGGAATGCCAATGTGAATTGGTCATCAGACGTTAAAGCAGAACGTGATACTGAAGCATGATATGGCACTCTACGATTGAACTGCTGTGATATACCTGGTGAAACTTCAACGCAACATTACAGTAGTTACTGTTACGCTTGGGTCACAGAGTTGCACAGATACACACAGGAGATTCTACAGACAGAAATGTTATTCAAACACTTCAAACAAAAATAAGTCTCTTTCAGGAGTGAATAGAGCTCTATGTGTACCCGGAGGGCACAGCTCCGTCTCTCAATTAAAAGAATAGAAAATCTTTCTCTTCACAGGGGCACGCCTCGGGAGTGGGACCCCTAACAGGAGCAGAGGATGTCTGGGGGTTTGGAGAGACAAGGCAGTGAGACCAAAGGACAGCTGCTGTACAGGATGTAATCCAGCAGCTGATTGAGCAAAGAGGAGGTAAAAAACTGTATTTGTTTCCTATTGAATCACCATTTAAGAGGGGGTTTTGGAGGAGCGACCCCGTCTCCTTGGGGTGCGTTCGGCCACCCTGTTCACACTACATGCCAAAAAAGCAAAATAATTGTGATTGAGTGTTAGTGCAAGTGAGACGATAGCCCCCTATTTGCACTGTTCACAATCTCGCAACTGTCAATGTTCGTTTCAGTGGAAATATGGAAGTTACTAAGCCTTGTACTGTGAGCCAAGCTTTTACAAGGACCGTATAGCCCCGGTAAAGCAAGCCTTCTACCTCATACACCCCTAAAGGACACCACAAGGGATGTGGTTGTCTGCCTTTTCCAAGTCCATAAAATACATGGAGGAGTGGTGGCTCTGAGGCTAGGGATCTGCACTGGTAATCAGAAGGTTGCCGGGTCAAATCCCGTAAATGTCAATAAGTACCCTGCTCTGTTGGGCCCTTGAGCAAGGCCCTTAACCTGCAATTGCTGAGCTCTTTGAGTAGTGAGAAAGTGCTATATAAATGCAAAGAATTATTATTACATGTAGATTGGTCGGGCATTCTCCTAGGCGTTCTCCAGAATCCTTGTGAGGGTAAAAAGGTGGTTCAGTGTTCTGTGACTGGGACAAAATCTTCATCGTTCCTCCTGAATTTGAGGTTCAACCAATATCGGGACCCTTCTTCATTAAAAGACTATTTAATAACATTTGCTTTTTAAGTATAACCACCACACATACTGTAAACCTGTCGTTTCTACACAGCTTTTGCTGTTATGTAACACAATTCATTATACACTTGGTACATTGTGGGTGTTGGCACAATTTGCAGCGCTGCCTACTAAATCGCTCCTTTAAAAGATGGTGCAGGAAATTCGGCATTGTTATTCATAATATGCTCTGAAACAGTAGGCTTGACACATTGATTTTCTATGAATGGTTGAGACTATCCTTTCATGCCAGTTTCAAAGGCCTCTTCTTTTGGTATTATGTATGCAAAGGCACCCTGCCTGGCGTTCATCAGGTACAGTAGAAACACTCCCTGGATGTCAGGTGGGCTTTCAATATGAACTTGTGAGCGAGTTTCCTGTATCACTGCATTTACATTCAGTACCTATCAACTGTTAATGTCACCCTGACAGTCCTCTTGGACATGACTTTATCCATTATTCAGGTTGAAGGAGATGAACACACCAGGCTAACTTGTCATACCATCCACGCTTTGAGGGCCTCAAGGGTCTCTCTTACAAAGCTTTACTGAATCTCCAGCTGAATTTCAAACTGTGAGGAGTAAGGTGGGTCTGCTACAGCCAGTTTGCCCACCTGCTGTCCCCTGAAATATTGTTAAACAGGAGAGCTACTCTAACAAGTCGAAAGATCAATAGTAGAACAAGTCACTCAATCAAAGGATTCGCACTTCAGGAAAGAGAAAATGTCACTTCTTAAGTGTAAAGAATGAAAGGATGTGGCAGTGTGACAACTATGTCAGGGCTCAAAGGGGACAAAGATAAACTCAAATACGGCCAGCCTTGAAGAAGTCGGTCGATTTGCAAGGAAAAGTTGAAAAAGGGTCCAGGTTCAAATGCTGTTTTGGAATACAGGGTGCTGTACCTGAATCCTGAATAAATGCCTGGGAGGACAAAGTGTACAAAACACCAGTCATTTATTCAAAATATCCTGTTAGTCCAATTCAAGATCATTGAAGGCTAGAGGCAATCCCGGCACCACAGGGTTAGGCTTGGCAATAGCACTGAGCAGGGTGCCAGTCTATCACCCACACACACACACGCACAAAGGATCAGTCTAGCTTTAGCTAGAGTTCATTCATGATTTTAATAGCTTCCATCCATCTCTTGGGTTTATAATAGACACTTCCGCCACAAGTCTATCATTTTTAGATGACTTTCCTGGACTTCAGACCCCTGTTTATTTCAAGCCTACTGACTCACAAAGTTACCTTCTCTACAGCTCCATCCATCCCTGGGATACTAAAAACTATCAGTCATCTTCCACAGCTCCTTAGACTCTGCTGCCTCTGCAGTGAAGAGGTTGACTTTATTAATGAAGCTCTCAGAATGAGAAGTTTCTTCTCTGATACAGAAAACCCTTCTCATATTGTGGACAGGGAACTCAATCAAGCTAGGATCAGACATCCACACTAAGCTGAAACACCAACATCGGGCGGGTCCTTCCATCACTTTATCTCATCCACAGGTCATCAAACAAAATTTCCTAATTTTGCAGACTGCTCCTTCTCTTTCCCTCAACCACCTAACCTACACAAACATCTTGTTCACATTCCTCACCAGGAACTTTGAGCTGTAACAGGAGCCATAGTGTCACCTGGAAAATATGTCACCAACAAAACCCTTGTATCTGGTCTCTTTGGTAAATTCAATATTAAATGACAGGCCTCTTGCCAGTCTAAAAATCTTATTTTCTGCATTTCTTGTAGGACACATTCAGCCATCCAATAAAGAAATGGAGAGATGGCTTGCAGGTCGTTTCATGGAGAACACTCATGCCTTTAAAATTAAATACCCTACTGTAGAACACAATCAAAAATGTGGAATAACAATTACACTTGAGCACTTAATTATAAGATTACACTGTATAACACAATAAGTTCAAGGTAGTAACACCTAGTTACTCTGTAATTATGCAGGTAATTACATGGTGAGGTGTTATACTATGTGTTTTTATTAATGTTTAATGTCACTGTTCTCTGTGCCCATTGTTATAGACTCATTCATACAGGCCGACCAAGTATGGCACACAGGGGCACTGCATCAGTATTTAGAATTGCTGAGCCAAGCACAGGACTAGAGAGCCAAAGGACAACTGGAGAATTGAATAGTCAGCCTAAAGACAGACTAGTATATTTCTGTCTTCTGTCAGCACACCATTTTCTTTCCTTGTTGGGAGAATGAGAACTGTATGTAGGCATTGTACTATTCCTGTATGTTTGAAGATGGGGTTTGAGTCCTGTCCTGATCTTGTTTGGATTCGGAGCCAAGGAGCCTGCACATGGAGCAACCAGTATATAAGAATGGACACCTACAGCCAACACTTTGAAGCTTCCAGGCGGAAGAGTATGTCTTCCGTCCGAGGCCGGGCAGAAGATTATGTTTTCTGTCCGGCTAAAATCCTTTCAGCGTGGCGACGAAAGATGGCAGGTCTGCGTAGGTCAAGTCTCCCACATGTTTGATATGTCTGTCATAAGCTTCCCGTTTGTAATACCATGTGAACCCGTCAGTAAAGAGCTAGATTATCCTTTATGCTACTTGTGTAATCTTTTAACCATCTTATTGCATGAGGGGTGGGGATAATACCTTTTTTATTTATAATTATTTAAATTCAGGTTAATTAAAATGCCGCAATTCAAAAGAACACATTTCCAGAGAGCTAATGCCTCTTAAGGAAACATGAGGACAGCATAATTAAGGACACATAATCTAAATTGATACCATCTTAACACTAGAATCCCTGAAGCCTATGAAAAAACTTGTAATCCCGGGCCACCTTAAATTCCTTCGCACCTCTCCATTAGTATCTTTTGTGTTGTAAATGTGTCAATCAGCACAGGCAGCAAGCAGCCTGCTATCCCATCTCCCCGCCGCCACAGATCAACTCGGGCAAAAAGTTCTCCCAGCTCAAGTCTTGTTAATCTGTATGAGAGGTGCCTGGAGCTCCATAGGGTAAATAATATATTGTTATTTGAAATACATGCATTTCCTGTGTGTTCCATGTCTACAAGTATCTTATATATAAACGTCTATGTGTGGAATTATGTGTGTCTGTCTGTCTGCCCAGAAATGCAAGGCTACAACATAAAGCTCAAAGAGCTGGCAAGGCGGCCCTAAATTAACAAGTCGGAAGAAGAAATGAGTCTGAGGCTACAGCATGAAGTTGAAAGAAACTGACTCCGTCGCCAAAGTGAATCTCCTGAGGAAAAACAAATGAGAGAGAAACTCGCTTAGCCACTGATAGACAAGGAGAGGGCGAGCACATCTACAAAACGAAACTGCCGACTCTGCATTTCAATTTTTTTTCCTAACGGTTTCAATAGTTTCTAGGACCCTGGGCTTTTTACAGCATGGACTTACACAGCTAATGTATACATAATATAATATATATAAGTGACATATAAATATTTTTCATATAAATCTCAAACAGAACTTTGCACGATACCTTGGCAAGCTCTGTATGCCCTGCTATATCTTTGAAGGACATGCATGTGGCAATTTGACTGGCAGGAAGACAGCCAACCTGTTGCTGCATCCAAATGTTGCCACCCTTTGCCTTTACGCCTGGTGCAGCTGAGTTGTTCTTATATGTGAGTGGACGTTTCTTGTGGGGATGGCTTCTGTTCTCTTTCTCTGATGTAGAACCCTCATCCTCATCTGAGTTCACCTCTGTTATAGCTCGTCTTTGTTTGAAAACAGCAGTGTCAAATCAGGGCGAGCGTGAACGTGACTGAGAGAATAAAGCTGAATACAAAAAAAAAAAAGCTAACCTTTACAATTTATACCAGCTGTTACAGACTCAAATCAAATGTTTGTTTTTATTCTATAACTAGCCATCCCCCGCGGCTCTGCCCGGGTAGTAGTGAAACAGGACAAATTTTAAAGATCAATAAACAAACAGGTATTGCTAGCTAAGAGGAGGAAAGGTACACTCCAAAACGCAGAAGTACACCAATTCAAATGGAGGCTGGCGCGTGAGTGAGAAGGGCCATGACCAGCTCCCCACTCCTGATGTCACTCTTCCCCCTCCCCTCAGCTGGCAGCCTCTGTCTCGGATTAGCAGGAATATATCTAACTAGTCATCGAACTATGATTCTTAGCACGATGAGAGAAGTCGCAAAATCAAATGGAATGTTTAAGCAAATTATAGAAAAAAAACAGATCTAAATCCCCTAAGTAGTTCTCTCATTCGCTAGCTTAGCGGAGATAAGGTACATGCCCCGAGGCTGGCTCGTGACTGAGGAGGGCCCTGCCTCCCTCCCATCGGCCTGCTGCGTCTCTCTCAGATTCGCAAAAATAAATCAGTACCGCAAGCAAATTATGATTCTTAGCATGATGAGAGAAGTCGCAAAATAAACCAGAACATTCAAGCAAATTATAGAAAAAAACCTGATTTAAATCCGTTAAGTAGTTCTCTCGTGAAAAGCAGACAGACAAACAGACAGACAGATGTTGGATTTTATATATAGAGAGATAGTAACAATAAGAACAGCTCACTACTCAAAACGGTAATTCTGGGAAGTGCCCAGAATCAAAGCTGCAACCTCTTGATTATTAGTCAGCACTTCTTACCGCTGCGTGACAACATCGTACCCTAACCCGATTTGTTTTTCTTCGGTTATATTCTTGAATAAAAATGGACTTGTTTTGTTATACGTGTGTCTTTTGAGAAAGTGTTTCTTTGATATTTGGACTTCAGTCTTCACACGTTATATAATTCATGTAAAAATTTTGCATTAGTACTAACATGCAAAAAGTTTCTGTTTTAATTATGTGTTCAACATTTCTTGTATTTCTCATATTTCCTGTCATCCTACATTTACCCAGATCATTGTAGACAAAGAACACATGAAGTGCAATGTGTTCCAAATAACGATATATTATTTGCCCTATACAACTCCAGGCACCTCACACCATGATAGAGAGACTTGAGCTGGAAGAAGTTTGCAACTGACTTCAGCTTCTTCGGGGTTGGTTCAGGGATGGGATATTAGTCTGCTTGCTGCTTGTCCTGATCAACACATTTACAAAAAAAAAGACGCTAATGGAGTGGTGTGAAGGAATTTAAGGTGGCCCAGGATTACGAGTTTTTTTTATAGGTTTCAGGGATTCTAGTGTTAAACTTCTTTTTCTCAGGCATTCTTACCACTTCACAAAAATCACAACTGCAGTATGGACAACGGAAGTGACTCAGCTGGCCGAGGTTTCACCAGAAGTACGTCAGCACTACTGAGTGCATAAAGCCTATGGAGAGGAAGAATGCATTGACATTAGCGACTCCTCTTGGCTGGAGGTGGGATTGCTTACCTTTCTGGAGCCCTGAAGATGACTCCAAAACACTCTTGCGTGACAGGAGCCAAAAGTTTTCCCCACTGGGGGATTTATTTAGTGACCAAGCCTGTACTTTGTTCTAGCTGGATACCTTTGATAGCTATTAAATGAAGAACACAAGGGAATAAACAACAAAAGTAGCAATAAGGCCACTGTCGGTCTCATCTTCTGTTTATTCTGCATACAAATCACTGCCAGGGGTCACACTAGGACTGGCATTTCCTAAAATTTGTCAGCAACTCTGTCATTATTAAGGAGGAAGATCTTCTTTTGATGGGGTTATTACGTGGTGTGATCACTCCAGTAAATCTCTCTACATCTGAGGATATAGCTGTAAATTTTCACTGTTCCTTCTCCTCCTCCTCCGACAATAACAAAAGGGCAGACTGTAGAGAATGGTGAAGCACTATAAATATTTAGAGACAATTATCAATATAGAGACCACTGATCTGATTACGGAAGCACACAAATGGCTGTCTTTTCCAGGGTAATTGAATTATTTTAAAGCAGACAAAACTTTGATAACATTCTGTATAGATTTTTGATTCAGTTTATTGCTATATTTGTATTCGTACTGTAGCGGCAGAACACGTGGAGCCAGCCTGCCTGGGGTGACAGCGACTGTTCCAGAATTTGATAGAAAGTCTTTCTACATTCTTCCGTAATTATTTAACTTTAGGATGTTAGATCATGTAGACCCCTTCAATTTTCTCACATTTTTTAAGCTGCAACCTTATGGTAAAATCTTTTCAATTCATTTCTCTTCATCAAGTAACACTCAAGACACCAGAATGACAAAGCAAAAACAGGATATCATACATTTTTGCAAATATATCTCTCTATTATATATAAAAGGAAATCCTGAGATGAGACTTTATCAAAGAGATAATGTCAAGTCCCATGAGACAAGACTTCGGCCATGAGATATTTTCAAGTCACTCCCTCCTCTCAACAATTTTCAACTACGCACACGGCCCTCTGACCTCTCATTTGTATGAATGCTTTTGTCAGACACAGTTCCTGCTCTCTTAGCTCTTATACATTTTTACATTTTCCTCACTTTAAGTTCCCAATAAAAGAAGACTTGTTATGTCCAAAGAATTTCATCCCGAAGGGTTATCAACAGAAGAAATGAGTACACGGGCAACCATAGCACCAAAAAACGATGAAGTCAAATGAATTAACGCGAAAATTGTCGATTAGTTACATGGCAAATTGATTAAATGTGTATCAATAGATTATGCTGAAACAGTTGGTGGTGATGGTTCGGAAGATGAAAAATATCTACAACCGTTAACACCGTCCAGTCTTCCATCGCACAAATTACTGTAAAAAGAAGGATGTATCTAAGAAAGGTAATGTAGTACATCTTCCGCGGATAACATTACACAATAAAGGAGATCTTGACATGCCATTCGTATTAAAACATTTACAGTTTCCTGTTAGAATAGCTTTTGCAAAGATAGCAAATCACAGGGACAAACATTCGAAAAAGTCGGTTTATTTATTAGAGGGAAAGGAATGAAATTCACTCACAGGCAGTTATACGTTGCATTTTCACTACGTCCAAACACAGAATCAAAAGTGAATGCGATATTGATGAAAAGTTAATTAAAAAAATTGTTTTTATGGAAGTTTTACAGTAAAAGTGTAAGTTTAAAAAGTATTTGTGTGTTAATTTCAAATCCAAACAGAACGATATTGTATAACGCAACGACATTAAACATAATTTACTTTCAAACTATTTTTTTTACTAGTTAATTACTCACTGTAATGTAAAATAGTTAGTTCTATTATGCATATGAAACAATTCCCATGAAAATAGCAATCGCTTCCCCATACGCGAGCGGCAAAGCCGTGAAATGGCCAGTGTGTAGCACCCACCCAGCAGTTGGTGAGTGAAGTGAGCAGGGGGCAAAGACCCCTAGTAAAAATAAAAAATTGAAATATGACATTGACATAAGTATTCAGTCCCCTTACTCAGTACTTCATTGAAGCACCTTTGGTAATTGGTGTGATTACAGCCTGGAGTCTTCTTGGGTTTGATGTGCCAAGCTTTGCTCAACTGGAATTAAGGATTTTCTGCCATTCTTCTCTGTAGATCCCCTCAGGCTGAGGCTGTTAGTGGCCACAGACAGCCACTTTCATGTCTCTCCAGAGATGTTCAATTGGTCTTTGTCTTGGTCTCTCAAGCTCTTTCACAGTGTTGTCCCAAAGCCACTCTTGTGTTGTCGTTCCTTTGTCCTGTTAGACGGTAAAACCTGGCCTCAGTCTCACATCCAGGGCACTCGGGAGCAGGTTGTCATTAAGGATATCTCCATAATTTGCTCCATTTAGGTATTCCTCAAACCAGACTCATTTCCCAGTCCAGACCCACAGCATGATGCTTCCACCACTGTGCTTCACTGTTGGGATGGTACAGTACAGGTGGGGAGCGCTGCCTGGCCTCCTCCAGACATGGTACTTAGAATTGAGGCCGAAATGTTCAATGCTGGGTTTCCTCAGAACAGAGAATCAGAGTCTGAGACACCTTTAGGTGTCTTTTTGCAAACTCTAAGTGGGCTTCTTTATGACTTTTACTGAGGAGGGGTCTTCTGTCTGGACCCTCTGCCATAAAGCCCAGATGAGTGAAGTGCTGCTGTAAGTTTTTCCTAACTCAACACAGGTTCTCTAGGGCTCAGGCAGAGTGACCATAAGGTGACTGCTCTCACCAAGGCCCATTTTCAACAATTTTTCAGTTTGGCTTAGCTACCAGCTCTACAAAGAGTTGTGATTGTTCAAAACATTTTCCATTTAAGAATTATGAAGGTCATTTCAATGCTGTAGAAATATTTTTGTTACATTCCCTAGATCTGTACAGGCAATTTCTTCGACCTCATGACTTGGTTTTTGCTCAGCTCTGGGACCTCCTATAGATAGACGTGTGCCTTTGCTCATGAGCAACGAACTGAATTGATCACAGATAAACACAAGGCAAGGTGTACAAACATCTCAGTGGTGATCAATAGAATGGGATGCACCTGAGACAGATTTCAATTGTCATAGCAAAGGGTCTGAATACTTGTGTCAATGTCAGATTTCAGCTTATTATTAAACAGATTTGCAAATGCCAGTTTTGATGTTGGCAATCTTGATTTACTGAGTGTAGCCTGATGAGGGGAAAAATAATTTAAATGATTTTAGGATCAGGCTGCATCATAAGAAAATGTAAAAAAGTGAATGGGGCAGAATATCCATTCATTTATTTTCTAATCCCACTTTATCCTAAGCAGGTTAATCTATCTATCTATCATATTATTGATAATAATATTCTGTACTTGTGAGTGTCGGGGTGCTTCAGTTCAGGAAATGGCATCCCACTAGGTTCGCTTTCTATTTTATGCCTATTTCTGCAAAGGCAAAATAACTAAATTTACTAAAGATCATTTATTTGGAAACATTATTTTAATAGAAAATTCAGGTCACTTTGAATTGAACATTTTATTTTGCATTATTATAATGATTTTCATGGCCAGTCATTTCATAATCAATACAAACACCCTTTTGCTCTTTTATATCGTTTTGCTCGATTCTAATCAATAATCCTAAACTTGACTTGTACAATAGTATTGAGTTATTTTTCCTTGTTTCGTCATGGAACAGTACAGGCTGTCCTCTGTGAATGTTCAACTTAAAAGCTCACACAGCTGCTGCCATGCAGGTACTGCAATGCCAACTGTCAAGATCTCAAGGACAATAAAGATTAACCACGCGGCCTACAGCTCTACAATCCAATGGAATAATAAATTTAAAGGAAAAAGTTAATGATTTTGTGCATTTTGCTTTTATTTTTTGCAATGGTTGTACTTGGATGAGCAAATTTGGCATGGTTTTGGAATACTAGGATTGAGACTAAACTTTCAAAAGAGAATCATTGTTGAACTACTTGAAACATCAAAAGTACAAGTTTAAAACAAATCATGCTGCCTCACTTTTCCTCGTAACTGGGTTGAAATCTTTCCCTACTCAACATCTATCTATTTACTGTACTTCTGTATAAATAAAGAAGAGTCAGGGGCCCACCAGGTACTCTGTTTAGTAAAGGGAGAAAACAAGAAATAATAACAAGGACGACTCGGATCCCTGCAACTCTCAGTCTCAAAAGGCGTTACAGATACAGAGTTTACTACACTAAGAGAACGTTCAGTACCTCCGGGACACACACTATCTATCTATCTATCTATCTATCTATCTATCTATCTATCTATCTATCTATCTATCTATCTATCTATCTATCTATCTATCTATCTATCTATCTATCTATCTATCTATCTATCTATCTATCTATCTATCTATCTATCTATCTATCTATCTATCTATATGCCTTTTTGTTCTTTCTTCCTGTGAGCTCGATCCCAGTTGATGTGAAGGTGGAGTTCCTCCTTTAGCTAAAGTCAGATGTGAAGTGAAGTCCTTCCTTCCATTCACTTTTTTTAAAGTTTCCCCTTGGGTTTCATGGCTGGAAGTGATGGTGCACCTGTGGACCTCATGGGGCATATCTTCTTACTGGATATCACTTCCCAACCAACCCAGAGGAAAAGAACAAGCCCACTTCTAGGTGTCTACAGTTCCTTTTGTTGGCTCCAGGATTTTTGTATTGCCCTTCCCATAGATATCAGGAAGAGATGGAGAGTCCTGTGACGATATTTCTCTACTCTACAATTTCTTTACTGTGTAGGTAAGTAAGTATGTCCAGCACCTCTGTAATAATAATAAGACACTCTATTCTGTACCTCAATTGTGGTCTCTAGTGGGTGCTATTGAACCAAACTCAAATGTTTCCTGTTAAGCAAAAATAAGTGAAAAGAAAAATCCATTCTGTTGTGTGAGAGTTGTATTGGGTCAACAAGTAGATGTGTCTGGCACCTCTTTATTAATTTGATATGACTGTTCTACATGCTAGCTTCTTGGTGGGCATCATTCATGTTGAATTTCGTTGATGCCTTAAGATGTATTCATGCAGACTGAACTCTACAAAAGAAAAATATATGTGCAGATAAAAAATAAAATTCCTTTCCTTCCTACACTGAAAAAAATAGATTCTGCCAAAAAATATACATATATATATATATATATATATATATATATATATATATATATATATATATATATATATATCCATCCATCCATTTTCCAACCTGCTGAATCTGAACACAGGGTCACGGGGGTCTGCTGGAGCCAATCCCAGCCAACACAGGGCACAAGGCAGGAACCAATCCCGGGCAGGGTGCCAGCCCACCACAGGACACACACAAACACACCAAGCACACACTAGGGCCAATTTAGAATCGTCAATCCACCTAACCAGCATGTCTTTGGACTGTGAGAGCAAACCCACACAGACCCGGGGAGAACATGCAAACTCCACGCAGGGAGGACCTGGGAAGCGAACCCGGGTCTCCTAACTGCGAGGCAGCAGAGCTACCACTGCACCACCATGCCTCCCTGTATATATAATATATACACAAAGATAATCCAGAGGCAAGCTAACCCACTCAACCCTAAGGAGTCTCATAAGGAGAATTGCATACTCCCTTCTCTTTTACTGCATTCTAATGACGTCGACAAAAGACAACCGGGGCTACCAGGCCTTGTAAATATTTCCAGGCCATCGACAGCTGAAAACCCGCCCAATGCATGTCGCTGTCGATGTCCAACATCCTTGGAGTTTCTGCATGGTCAACATCGAATGTGACAGATGGATCTTCTGGAGTATAATCACTGTCGGAGTTTTCAGGCTGTCAACAGGGTTGGTTTTGGGGGGTGACTTTTTTTTATCCTTTCACTTGCTTTCCTCCTTGGAGTTTTCAGGATGTTGCAACACATTCATGCCAAATCAATAGTTTTCCCCCACACAACAATGTCAAAAGTGATCCAATTTAATATGAAAAACACCCCTAAGGCAACCCTGCCTCTAGAGTCGGCAGTTCCGGTCAATTCAGCTGCAGGAGTTTTTGTGACCAATCCCCGACGATGCCCGTCCCTTCCAATTGGAGAACGCGTTGTGACACTAGTAACACTCTGAGCTCACTCTGGCAGGAACTCGGTACATAACTGAAGTCAAACTCCCACACATATGTGGTGTCCCCTGCAGCCAGATGACCTTCAACACCCTGCACCCTGCGCTAAGCACTCGCAAACTTTGTAACTCTCTTATGGCGTTATCATTCAGTGCATTTACATGAAACTGGGAATGAGGTGAGTTACCTGGTTAAGGAAGAAATGTATGTAAGCCCACCTGTGGAGTTCTTCCTTGACTAATAATTCTGACTTCTTTAAACTGTGCATAACTTCATCATCGGCCCCAGTGAATTCGGAAAACAAGCATAGAGCCTTTGTCACCGGAGAATGTGCTGCTGAGCTTATCAAGGTACATTCATCTCATCAACATAAATTTGGTAATATCTGAAATTTTGAAAGATTGTTTCAATTAAGAGAAAGAAAAATGTGATCGTCCGGGCACTCATCCTGCATCCTGCTGAGCCACAGCACCACACCTCGTCACAGGTCTTCGCCAGCAGTTTTGTGATGAAATTGACGTCACAGCACATCTTCAGTACACGCTAACCACACAACTCCAGAAACTTAAGTTACCCTGAATCTTTTTTTTTTTAAATAATTTTATTGATTTTATTGAAATCACACAACATTCAATACAAATAGATCAATTTTACAAGAATAGAATAGAAAACAAATCAACTCCCACTCTGAGAAAGAGAGCATGGGCAGCAGAATAAAGCTTAAAGCTAGTATAAGTAAGTAAACAGATAAATTAATAAGTGAATATAGATAAATGGAGAAGAAAATGAAATGGGAAAAGAATCTGCTTCCTCAGTGCTTTATAAGCTTACTCTAAAATGTTATTGATCAGATCCTGCCAGGTTTTGAAAAATTTCTGCACAGATCCTCTAAGTGAGAATTTGATTTGTTCCAATTTCAAATAATATATAACATTAGTTATGATGTGTTCTGTCACAATGCCCCAGATTATTTTTTGGACTTAGTGGATGTTGTAACCCACCTGCCACTAACTGTGGGCATGCTGCTTGTAGTTGGGACAGACCAGAACCATACTTGAAAAAAAAAAACAATTCAGAGATGCCACGATGTTAAAATTTAAGAAGGTGCAATTTATTATCTCCAATAATCTTTTGTCGCTCTTAGGGTGCAAATATATATATACAGTCATATGAAAAAGTTTGGCCACCCCTCTTAATTCTTTGGATTTTTGTTTCTCATTGGCTGAGCTTTCAAAGTAGCAACTTCCTATTAATATCTGACATGCCTTATGGAAACAGTAGGATTTCAGCAGTGACATTAAGTTTAGTGGATTAACAGAAAATATGCAATATGCATCATAACAAAATTAGACAGGTGCATACATGTGGGCACCAAACAGAGATATGACATCAATACTTAGCTGAGCCTCCTTTTGCAAATCTAACAACCTCTAGACGCTGTCCTCCTATAGCCTCTGATGAGTGTCTGCATTCTGGATGGAGGTATTTCTGACCATTCTTCATACAAAATCTCTTCAGTTCAGTTCAATTTGATGGCTGCTGAGCATAGACAGCCTGCTTCAAATCATCCCATAGATTTTCAATGATATTCAAGTCAGGGGACAGTGACGGCCATTCCAGAACATTGTACTTCTCCCTCTACATGAATGCCTTTGTAGATTTTGAACTGTGTTTTGGGTCATTGTCTTGTTGGAATATCCAATCCCTGCGTAACTTCAACTTTGTAACTGATGCTTGAACATTATCCTGAAGAATTTGTTGATATTGGGTTGAATTCATCCAACCCTCGACTTTAACAAGGGCCCCAGTCCCTGAACTAGCCACACAACTCACAGCATGATGGAACCTCCACCAAATTTGACAGTAGGTAGCAGGTGTTTTTCTTGGAATGCATTGTTCTTCTTCCGCCATGCAAAGCGTTTTTTGTTCTGACCAAATTACTTAATTTTTGTCTCCTCAGTCCAAAGCACTTTGTTCCCAAATTAATCTGGCTTGTCTAAATGAGGATTGGCATACAACAAGCGACTCTGTTTATGGCGTGAGTGCACAAAGGGCTTCTTTCTCATCACCCTGCCATACAGATGTTCTTTGTGCAATTTGCACTGAATTGTAGAACGATGTACAGATACACCATCTGCAGCAAGATGTTCTTGCAGGTCTTTGGAGGTGATCTGTGGGTTGTCTGTAACCATTCTCACAATCCTGCTCATATGCCACTCCTGTGTTTTTCTTGGCCTGCCAGATCTGCTGGGTTTAACAGCAACTGTGCCTGTGGCCTTCCATTTCCTGATTCCATTCCTTACAGTTGAAACTGACAGTTTAAACCTCTGAGATGGCTTTTTGTAGCCTTCCCCTAAACCAGGAGACTCAACAATCTTTGTTTTCAGATCTTTGGAGAGTTGCTTTGAGGATCCCATGCTGTCACTCTTCAGAGGAGAGTCAAAGGGAAGCACAACTTGTAATTGACCACCTTAAATACCTTTATATCTCATGATTGGACACACCTGTCTATGAAGTTCAAGGTTTAACGAGCTCATTCAACCAATTTGGTGTTGTAAGTAATCAGCATTGAGCAGTGACATGCATTTAAATCAGCAAAATGACAAGGGGACCCACATTTGTGCACAGCCAGTTTTTCACATTTGATTTAATTTCATACAACTAAATACTGCGTCACTAAAAATCTTTGTTCAGAAAACACCGCAGTACTCAGATGTTCCTAGGAAATGAAAGACATACCACTGTTATCTTTTTTGTTGAAAGGAGAGTCAATTATTTTGCAGGCTGAGGGGGGTTCCCAAACTTTTTCATATGACTGTATATACAGTGACAAGTGTCCACAAAAATATAAAGGCTACCCTTCAAAAAATAAAAAAACAAAAAAACACAGGGGTTAACACCAGCTTACTGTTTTTTTCTTTTAACATACACCCAGAGCACGCCAGCCACTGAGCCACACAGTCTCTCTCCTCACGGTGCTCTCAGTTTTTTTTTTCAACACTCTCACTTCTAACCGCTCTGAATTGCGGTCCATTCTCCCTACACTCTTGTCTACTATGGACTTAAATAACAGAAAGCTATCCCATGTAGAGGTTCACTTCAATATTGCATCACCATTCTTATCCTCGCGGATTGGGATATAACAACATTATCTAAATCATGACAATGACAAAAAGTAAACCAAAACTAACGTTAACACACTTACCAGTAACTTTTATTTTACTACCAACCCTCAAATCACAAAACACCAACAATAAACTCAACCTTTCCTATCGAGAATAAACCTGACACCAACTGCACCCCCTCATCCTCGGTCTTCTGCATACCCACGCGAAATCGAGTTTGTACAGACAGTGCGCCATGTTTAAGTGCTCATTTACACTTCACTCTCAGAATGTGTATGCGCCTGCATCATGGCTGCCACGCGTTCCTAGCATTCATTTGACGCGTCGTCTGAGCAGGTCCTCAGAAATTAGCGTGCGCGAGTTGCAGTAACAGCAAAAGTGGTTTGATCAAGTCGGAAAGTGACGTCAGAGTCTCTGTTTACTATCTGCATGTGACAGAAAGCCCGCAAACGGGATCGATGTGCGTGTTTTGATGTTTGATGAATGGTTCGATGTGGTGAAGCAAAATACCGACATACAATTGCATTCGTGGTGCTTTTATATTCAAGCGTCGCATATTCCCCAACGTAATGACACAATTCATTTTAAAGGTCTCACATACCGTCTTCTGTGCCGTCTTTTTTTTGCACCTTCACAACAGCATCAGAATGTATGGCGGTGTATTTGAGCCACAGAGAAAAAAATTAAGGACACAGTGAAAAGGTCTATTTTGTGATTAAAGTGGAAATTCAGCCTTAATCTCGAAATGTCTGCTTTAACCTCGTAGTTTACCTTATCATTAAAGTAGACCGTCGTAAACTTCATCTTAAAAATGACCCAGTTGTTAAATCGCTAAGAGCTTCTGGGGCTTCATCCTGACCTGACAGCAGCAATAGATCACCACACAGGACACATTACATTTATGATATTCCAACTCTCTGCACATTGTAGAATCCTTAGATTTATACTTGATATCACTTTCACGGTGAAACGCATTAATATATGTATGTTACATTTTACAGATAAGTCGTTAACTTCATTTAAATAATGAATACTGTTAATAGTTACACATGTGGGGCGGCACTGTGGTAGAACAGTTGCGCTGCTGTCTCACAGGGAGTCACGTCCCTGGTGTTCCCTGCCTGGAGTTTGCATGTTTTCCTGGTGTGTTTCTCCAGTGGGCTTTGGTTTCCTTCCAAAGACATGAAGGTTTGGGGATTTGGTGATTCTAAAATGACGCTAGTGTGTACGTGTGTGTGCTTGTGTTCACCTTGCGATGAGCTGATGCCCCGTCCAGGGACTGTGTCTGCTTCGTGCCCAGAGCTTGCTGGAATGGGCACATCCCTGGATCAATGGATGTAATCATCAAACATCCTTTACAGAGATATTGGGGTAAGCTGTCCTCGGAATTTAATGGATGTTTCAGGAAGTTCACAAAACAGCAAAGCCGAACCTGTACTCACTGTACAGATTTACGTAAAGTATGCTGCAAGTATAAACAGTAAAAAACTTGCGTACGCTGGAGCATGCGTCACGTCACATGAAGTATAAACCAGGTCTAAAACTGACAAAGGCTCCACATGCACGCCCCCACACAGAACAACCTGCCGGTGAGCAGATTGTAAAAGGTAAAACGACAACGGTGATCTGTAACGGCATGTAAAATAATTTTTTTTTTTTTAATGACCGTCACCTCTGAACAGCTGCTATACGTAACGCGAAACAGGCAAATACGTGTCTCACAAAGCATGCAACCTCACCCACGGCACCGGGAGACTTGTCATCCATGTCTCCATGAGACTCATCGTCTCACAGTGCACAATAAATGACACGGTGCTTTATGTGTCCAAGTGGCTTCACCTGTCGATATCTACAGTATTATATAGTGCCTTTCATCTATCTGTTTATCTGTCTTTACTAATCTTGACTGAGTGTCTTCTGTTAAAGTGCACACGCATACATCCAATGCCATATCTGTAGCTGGCAGCAAGGATCTTGCATCAAATTGCATCATTGCATCAAATTTAAGATGCAAAACTAAGTATAATGTAAGGCAGGTCCAGGGTGAATTTTCTCATTTTATAAAATGATTTTTGCCTTGATGGGGCAAGTGACAGTAACGTTTCACAATGTCGAGGCGGCAGTTAGAGGAGCTATTGGAAACTGCAAATCCTTTATTAGGTAACGTGAGGCCAAACACTGATGATCTATTAGGCAAGAATTGGTGTAATGACATGAGGCCTAAAATCATCTTCATGCATATTGAGTGCACGCTGTGCAGCCCGACGAATGGAGCGCCATTATTGACGAGTAAATGAGGGGGGATGACATAAAGATGTGTTTCAGAAAATAAAAAAATATTCTTGCAGCCAATCTGGAAGGCAATTTATTATTTTTAGCATGCATTTCAGATTGTTTTGTCATTTGGTTTTCATTTAAGAGAGACAAATGAAGGCAATATCCATAAGATTAGAGAATTAGAAATAGTAAAAAATAAAGATGATGATAGTCACTTTTTGTGTTATGTTCTTGTTTGTTGAATTCTCACTGTGCTGTATAAAAGCCATTAAGGGGGATAAAAGAATGTCAGGTTATATAGCGCCTTGATGTGAAGAGTACAAGTCACAGGAGGTTCTGCTCAAGTTTTATAACACACTGGTGAGGCCTCATCTGGAGTACTGGGTGCAGTTTGGGTCTCCAGGCTACAAAAAGGACATAGCAGCACTAGAAGAGGTCCAGAGAAGAGTGACTAGGCTGATTAGAGGGATACAGGGGATGAGTTATGAGAAAAGATTAAAAGAACTGAACCTTTACAGTTTAAGCAAAAGAAGATTAAGAAGAAACATGATTGAAGTGGGGCGGCACGGTGGTGCAGTGGGTAGCACTGCTGCCTCGCAGTTGGGAGTCCTGGGGACCCGGGTTCGCTTCCCGGGTCCTCCCTGCATGGAGTTTGCATGTTCTCCCCGTGTCTGCGTGGGTTTCCTCCGGGCACTCCGGTTTCCTCCCACAGTCCAAAGACATGCTGGTTAGGTGGATTGGCGATTCTAAATTGGCCTTGGTGTATGGGTGTGTTTGTGTGTGTCCTGCGGTGGGTTGGCACCCTGCCCGGGATTGGTTCCTGCCTTGTGCCCTGTGTTGGCTGGGATTGGCTCCAGCAGACCCCCGTGACCCTGTGTTCGGATTCAGCGGGTTGGAAAATGGATGGATGGATGGAAGATTGAAGTGTTTAAAATTATAACGTGAATTAGTGCAGTAGATCGAGACAGTGACTTTAAAATAAGTTCATCAAGGACACAGTTGGAAACTTGTTAAGAGTAAATTTTGCACAAACATTAGGAAGTTTTTCTTTACACAGAGAACCAGAGACACTTGGAGTAAGTGACCAAGTAGTGTGGTAGACAGTAGGACTTTACGGGCTTTCAAAACTCGACTTGATGTTATTTTAGAAGAGTTAAGTGAATAGGACTGGCGAGTGTTGTTGGGCTGAATGACCTGTTCTCGTCTAGAGTGTTCTAATAAAGAATTGTAATTACTGTAATCATTTATGCTATTTAGTGCGGTGGGCTGGAGCCCTGCCCGGGGTTTGTTTCCTGCCTTGCACCCTGTGTTGGCTGGGATTGGCTCCAGCAGACCCCTGTGACCCTGTAGTTAGGATATAGTGGGTTGGATAATGGATGGATGGATGCTATTTAGTCTTGATATCAGGAAATGGTTCTGAGTCACCAGTCTTGTGGGCAAGTGGATGCTTATTTTAAGGCTGCTGTTCGACTAAAACATATAATCATGATTAATTCAATGGTTACAATTTTTTGATATTCGATATTAACTGAATATTAATCACATTCTTATCTATAAAGCAGACTGTAACAATCTTACGGTCTTGTATGTATGTTATCGTCCAGTTGACACTGAGTAACCACAAGGGGGCACCAGAGAGCCCAGGACACAGCATTACAGTCCACAATATAAGAATACAAATACAATAAAGAGTTTTAATTCCACAAAGCACTTTCCAATAAACACCTCTCCAATAATTATCCACAGTCATATATACTGTATAAAGCAGACGGTAACAATCTTGCGGCCTTGTATGTACTGTATGTTATCAGCCAGTTGATGCTTGGAATGTTTCTGGTGTGCTCCGTAAAAAGCAACCGACAGTTTTATCATATTAGTATTAGTTGTTTGTCATTTAATATTGGTTTTTGTTAGCTATATTTTCATCTTGTTTTATTCTTATTGTAACAATGTTGTAGTGGTAATAGAATTAAATCAACCTAAAAATAATATTCATTTAATTGACTTTTTTTCGTCGTTAAAAATTCTGCACGTAAAAACTTATTACTACAACACAAAAAGCAAAAATTAATCTGCCAAGTTGTGTTTTTTTTTAATAATATTTTCCTCCCGGGCAATGCCAGGTATTTCAGCTAGTTTATCATATTTTCTTCAAGCATGTTATTATTTTTTTCTATAAAGCAGAAATAACTCAAGTGATTAATTTCTAAATGCAAAATAGTTTTAAGAACTGTTTGCTGATGCTTATTAAATTATTCCAGATAGTTTATTGAATATTTTGTGTAACAGAAACAACGTCCAACAACCACCAAACCTGCACCTCCCACCCCCCCCAGGGGGTTTATAGTAACATTTAGGAAATCAGTACATATGGCTTGAACTGCTGTGTTTCAAGACAACATACCAAAAGGACTAACAAATTACACGAATGATTAAATATTAAAAAACAGAAACATCACATTCAAATGGATGGAAATTCAGTTGGGTCAGTGTGCACTGATTATTGCCCAGTTTTATTGGTTCTAGTGTTCTTTAGGCTAATAAAGGCTATGACATACGTTACAGTGGGTAATAATCCTCCTTAGCGTTGGATCCGAGCGTCACTCAGGCTGTAAAAACAGTGCCAACAGCGTTAGTCCCGAGTGTCACTCACGCCACGGTACAGACGCATCTCGCGCCAGACCTGAGGCTTACTCAGGCTGCAAAAATGCTAACAACGTTAAAGTCAAGCATTACTTGGGCAACGGTATTGGCGTGTCTTGCATAAGCGTCAGGCCCAAGCATTACCTGGGCAATGGTGTAGATGCATCTTTAATGGCTTCTCGTAAGAAATGCTTCTCATCAGCAATGAATCTGTCTTCAGGCAGTGAAATTAAAAAGGTCAGTAAAACCGAAAGTGATTTTGAAAGTGACACTCGCGTCACTCTCACAGGTGCAGTGTGCTGTTCATGTTATTATCTCTCTATTATATTAAATATAATATGTGTTCTGTCGTGTCCACGTTATTCAGCCTTGAACCCTCCCCTCCACACGGCACGTCCAATCGTTACATCCACTCTCTGTTCCACCCTGTGACACTCTCAGTGCTAACTCGCCGTAAAACGCAGCCGGTTTTAATGGCAAGGCAGAAAAGCAAATTATCTATTCAAGAACACTGGATTTTAGATCACCATAGAAAAAGGCCTGGGATTGGTTCCTGCCTTGTGCCCTGTGTTAGCTGGGATTGGCTCCAGTAGACCCCCGTGACCCTGTGTTCGGATTCAGCGGGTTGGATAATGGATGGATGGATGGATAGAAAAAGGGTGGCAAGAGCTGATAATGAACGTTTTCATTAATTAGCAGCCAAACAATAATGAGATACAAAATGAGCCAAAACATGACCAGCAAACTGTGACCATCATACAATATCTGAAAATAACGTCTCAGGAATGTTGATCTGCTCAGGTCCCCAAAACATTTTGCCAGTGCTCTTAGAAAAGAGAAAATCAACAATTTCGAAAATGTCTGCACAATGAGAGCAGCAACAAACCATGGAATTAAAGAACGGGTTTAATTAACAACAAGAATCAGCGCCTAATGAAGCAACTGGTGGGAATGACATTGGTTGTAGTCCGAGGACGTGACTTAGTTGGTCTTCTTTTGGCTCACTCACTTCACACTTCATTTCTGTTTAAGGAAAGTCAAGTTGGGGAACAGGCACTGGTACAGTGGGTTGCCGCACCCACCACATGACGAAACAACTCGGGATTACGGTTGGCAACCGCCCAGGCAGACACGCGGTCCAGTCCCACCCTTCGGAAATGACCCTCTATCTGCTGCTGCCAGGTGTTACGTGGGTGACCCCTTGGCCCGGTCCAGTCACTCGGATCCCCAACAATGAGGATCTTACGAGCCGGATCATCCTCGGGGAAACACGCCACATGGCTGTAGTGCTGTAACTGACGCTCCCTCACAATGCAGGTAATGTGCCTCATTCGGGACTCCATGAGCAACCGCTCATTCGACACAAAGTCAAGCCAGCAGTACCCAAGGATTTCCCGGAGAGACATAGTACCAAAGGAGTCCAGTCTTCGTTTCAGGTCACTGGATAGCGTTGATGTCTCGCAACCACATAGCAAGACAGGAAGCACCAGGACTCTAAAGACTTGGACCTTCGTCCTTTTGCATAGATATCGGGAGCGCCACACACCCCTTTCCAGTGACCTCATGACCCCCCATGCTCTCCCAATCCGTCTACTGACTTCATAGTAAGAGTCACCAGAGACATGAATGTCACTGCTGAGGTAAGTAAACCTTGCGATGAGGTCGACACTCTCTCCACAGACAGAGACTCTGCTGATGGCCGTGCCCAAGAGGTCATTAAAGGCCTGGCTGTTGGTTTTTATTCCGGACACTCGCAAGCCCAGACACTCAGACTCCTCACTCAGTCTCTCGAGAGCCCCGATCAGAGCCTCCATTGACTCCGTGAAGATCACAGCATCGTCAGCAAAGTCAAGATTTGTGAATATTTCTTCACCAACAGATGCCCCACGGCCGCTGGACCCCATGACCTTGCCCAACACCCAGTCCATACAAACATTGAACAGAGTAGGAGCAAAAACACACCACTGAAGAATCCCAGAATCAACTGGGAAAAATGCAGAGGTCCTGCCTCTACTCTGCACAGCACTCACAGTACCAGTGTACAGGCCGGCCTTGATATCCAGCAAACTCAAGGGGATCCCGCAAACCCTTTGGGATGATGCCAGTCTCTCAAATGGAAGCAAAGATTGCTTGCAATGCCAGGAGGACAGCCTTACCACCAGCCTGGAGAAGTTCACCCCAGATACCACAGATCCCTGCAGCCCTTCCTCCCCTCAGCTGGTTCACCACCTGTGCAGTCTCAGTGAGATTGGGGGGTTCACAGCTAATTGGAGGATCAGCCTCAAGAACCGTGGAAAGAAAGAAATGAAGCAATTCAGAGGAATGATGAAGAAATTCTGGGGAACAAATCTTAACAAAAATAAACAAGTCAATTAAAATTAATTCAAAAGAAGTTAATTAGCAGCAAAAAAAAAAGGTCACTAATTAAGAAAATGGTTAGAATGAAAACCTGCAGCCACTGTGGCCCTCCTGGACTGGAGTTTGAGATCCCTGATATATATGATGTTTCAGAGGCTGTAGCATTTAAACTACTGCGCGAAATGTATTGTAAATGGCATCACTGTGTGACGGTGAATAGATTGTCACTAGAGCAACGCGGATGTTGTGTGCCTTTATACTCTGCAACAAACAACTATGCAGTGGTGAAACGGAGGATGGCAATTGAGTTTGGAGGCAGTGGTCCTAGTGTGCTAACCATTGCAAGAATAAACACAAAATTTGGCATCACCGGTACTGTTTTGCAAGCGAAGGGAGCAGGTAGGCCCAGGAGTGCACATACTGATGCCAACACAGCTCTTGTGGCGAATGCCTTTCAAAGTTGGGTTCTCCTTCAGGCGTGTATCAATCTGGATGGCACATTGGTGGACCACGCTATGGAGAACAGGGGATGAAAAAACATTTAAAGTTCTTAATGTTCATGTTTCATAATGTTACGTACTTGATAATAACATTAGTAGTTTCCTGATAATAATGTCTTTTCAATCATATATATAAATATGTCCCACCCTGTGTATATATACATTTATATATATACCAGTAACGGCATACTGCACGATAACGTGCAGTGAATACACTTGACTTGAGCATTCACAGTTTTCAGACTCTTTCTCTGTATACCATTCGTTTGCTCAGAGGTTGATGCGCTTCATGTTTCCTGAGCAGCTCTTCTTTTCTCCACCCTAGCGGCCCGCTGCTTCTCTTCTTTTGTTGGCATCTTTTCGCGTTAAAACTGATTAAGTTAGTTTTTGTATTGCAATTACTTAGTACGTTTTTTATAAATTTTCACTTAAGCTGGCACTTAAGTTTTCAATATGGCTCTAGAAAGATTAAAGATATGAGGAGGTAGCAGAAGTGGCGCGAAGGTGGTAGGGAATGAGAACGGCGCCTGTACGCATGCGCCGAACAGCTGCCCTGCTGCACGTGACCGAGAGTTGATTCTACAATATAATAAAATAAAAATAAAAAGAGTAATAAAATCATCACCCCGAAAGCGGATAGTAGACGTCACATAGTATATGTGTACCAAATTTCAAGTCAATAGGTGAAACGGTTTGCGAGCTACAGGTGATTTAAAATCCTGGACAGACAAATGAACAGCCACAGTAGCGTATTATAGAAGATATATATATATATATATACAAGGTGTTTTATTTTCATTTCACTTCAGCAATTTAAACTCTATTGTTAAGTCCATTACATAAAATTCAAATGAAAATCCAATTTAATTCCTGATTGTAATGCAACTAAACAGGACAGACACACTTCTGCAAGACACTGTAAGAAGCCCTGATTAGTTGTCGATGAAAGTCTGTTTGGGGGCCTTCTGAACTGAAGGTTAAAACTGTTCATAAATCAAATTTTTTCTGTCATTTTTTCATTTACTTTATTCATTGTTAACTTTGTCTCAACAGTTTATTTTATCGTTGTTACAGTGATGTCATTACATTGTCATTCTGTTTGTGATATTATCAAGACAACTGCTAATTCTCGTGCAGTTTCTCTCCCATGGAAGGCATTTTGTTGGCTCACAAATCAGACACGTCATCAATGACAAGTAGTTTGAAGATCTTCTAGTTAGATCAGATGACACGGCATGGAAGGCATTCAGGGATGTTGTGGAGAATTTTCTTAGCATCCACAGAGCACCAAACTATGTCCAGCTGGCTGACAACATGCTTCAAGCCTACAAAATCATGAAGTATATCCTGTTGCTAAATTTTAACATCTGTATTCACACTTGGACCTCTTCTTTACTAAGCTTGGCGATGAACAAAGCGAAAAGTTTCACCCGGAAATTGCAACGATGAAAAATCTGTGTCAAAAAGCAGGGCAACTGGAATCCATTAGTGGTGTCTGACCATTGTTGGACACTGAAATGAGAAGAATCAGATGCTGATTATGAAAGCTGAGAGCCAATATTTTTAAATCAATTGTAATAATGCCATGTGTCAGCATCATTAAGTGGTTAAACACACTAATTTCATATTTCTCTATATTCCTATGTGGTACAGTCAAAGTGAAAATATATTTGTGTTTGGCATGAAGCAGTCTATCATAATCACCACAAATTTAGGAAACAAAATGTTTGGAAAAATGTATTATCCATTGTGATGGGCCAACTCCTGTCCTGCATTTGTGATCCCTAATGGGTGTCCCATCACAAAGATACAGAAGACAGAAGAGAGAAGCTTTAATGCCAATTATGGTTATTCATAGTAAAAAGTGTAAAAAGTTGCTACTATATCAATCCATTCACATATTGATTAATACTTCCCAGTATCGCCAAAACCCAACCTATAAATAAGTCAATTTCAGTGTTTCTCAACCAATGGATGCCAATAGTTTGTCACAACTTGCTATTATTTTTAATTGAAGTGGTAAATCAGGAATGGTAACTGGGAAAGCATTCTGACGATCAAGCTTGAGTCACCCCACCCTGATGATCGATCACCAATTACCAAGGGGGCGAAAACTCTAACATGGGAAAAAGTGGATTACAACACTGAACAGGTTGAGAAGCACTGATCTGTATGTATGAGTAAAAGAAATGATTTAATAACCTAAATGGAAAGCAATATTGATTGTTCTTTTGTTTATAAAGTGAGTTGATCATTGAAGGTAAAGATCGAATGTCCAGGAATGGATAACAATTATAATAATAATGTCAACAGTTATTTTTCTTTTGCCTTCTTTGCTCAGACTGATTCAAGTTGTTGTGTCGGTCTAATCATTTGTGGCAGTTCATTAATCTCAGAAGTAGGCCGAAGCCAAATCCATCCGGCGTCTCACTTCATCTCCCTGATGGCACTCCTCCTCTGTGGTCAATTTCAGAAGTCCAACCTTATTTTTGGAGGTCAGTCCAGAGGACAAATGGGTTAGCATTTGTTTGTAAAGGATGTTGCGTCTACTTTAATTTGAGTCACTGCTGCTGGAAAGTATGGCGGTAAGGAAAATGACAAATTTGCTCAAGCTACAGTAGTTCATTTTCTTCTGTTTCGTTCTATCTTTAAATGATGTAGAGCCAGCATGAGATCTAATTTATGACTGATCACAGGCACATCCACACATGTCATACAAATCAATTTTGGCCTTGGTGGAGCTTTCCAA
Organism: Erpetoichthys calabaricus; assembly: GCF_900747795.2. Taxonomy (NCBI): domain Eukaryota; kingdom Metazoa; phylum Chordata; class Cladistia; order Polypteriformes; family Polypteridae; genus Erpetoichthys; species Erpetoichthys calabaricus. Next base: position 23,488,906 of record NC_041396.2, on the reverse strand, counting down.
GATTCACATTAAGAAAATGACAGAAAGACGGCTGGTTAGCAGTGATAGAGTGGGAAGGACATGTCATGAAATAAATAGGCAAATGTGAGAGAAGCCTTCCAGGCCTTGGTTTAAGTGCCATATGGAGCATGGGAGAACATGGAATCTCTGGAACATGGTGTGATCAGGTATCACTCTTGGTGGATGTCCGCTAAAAGCTTTGAAACAGTCAAGCTTGGTCACAAATCAAATACACTAAGGCCCATCAGCATCGGGTTATTAGCTGGGCCACAGAAGGGCAGTGTGGCACGGCACACAACTCTTGTATGGAGATGGAAACAAGCTAATCAAAATCTAATAATCCATACAATCAAATCAAACGTAACAAAACTAAAAGCCATAGTGATGGTGTCTTAGATAAATGTTCAAGGACACTATACTGGACTTTTTATTAAAATATATAGTAAAATAAAAACTTAAAAGACTGATGATGTGGCGGATACAAAGACTGAAAATGTTCAAGCCACATTTGAGCTGCCAAGTGATCAAGTAGCTTCAATCAAGTGAAACTACGCTGACGTTTTTCAAGCAAACCATACTGAATGGTTCAAATAAGTACTCAATCAAGCACTTGTGTTGAAATTTGCATCTTTGAACTGAGACGAGTGAAATCTGCTAGGTATTGATTTAAACTCTGAATCTTTATTGATCTGGGTCTTCACCTTTGACTTAATCTCTCTGAATTGACCATAAACCACCTTTTTTGTATTAGCCGGCGGGGTAAATGAGATTAGCATGGGAATCAGTCTGGAAAAAAAAGAACACAATTTCACAAGATACATTTTAGGATTTACAAAACTCCACACAGGCAGCAACCCGGCCGGAAAATCGATTGTTTTTAGATTTCTTTTATGCCACTAGGATTTTTGTTGAAATAAAATAATATTTTATTTTGGATTTGTGCTGTTTTAAATTTTTCATTGGTATTTTGGTTTTCCTAACCATTTTAATTTATTTTGAATATTTTTATTTTTTATTTTGTAGCGGCCCATTTCCTTCTTTACATGACACCAAAGACTCATTGCATGGCCACGACTGTGACATAAGCAGTAGTTGTGGATGCGTTAGGCCTCACTGGATACACTTGGCACAGTTAACGGCTTTCTTTCAAGTGGGCCCAGGATTTACTTCAGTTTTGAGCTCCGTGTTTCTCTCATTGCCACTGCCACTGGGAATCTGGCATTGACCATTTCTTTCCATTTGATGTTAGTGTACCCTTGATTTTCTTTGGCTTGAGTATCTTTTTGAGTTTTTGATTTCGCCTGGCTTGGCCCTCATGATGATTCATATTTGTTTTTCCTTTTGTTACTGTGCTGCTCATTTGTTTTTGCTCTCTAGGAGCTAGTTTGTTAATTTGTAATTGAGTCCTCACATCTGCCCACATAAGGAGAAGCAACTGAAAGCATTTTAATGGAGCTTCTTATTTCAGGCAAATGATAGTACCTGTCAGAGTTCCTGTGCATCACACTCTTGTTGGAGTTTTTGAGATCCTGAACCTCATCTGATACGTCTTTGTCCTTTTTGCTTCGTTTCCGTGATTTACACTACTAGTCAAACGTTTGGACAGACCCAGAGATGCTCATATTTTTGATAGGAAGTGCTACTTTTTTTTTTTATATATATTTTATTTTATTAATTTTTATTGCAATCATTCCATACAAATAGATCAATTTATAACCTAACAAAATTGAAGACAAATCAAACCACACCCCTGAGAAGGAGAGCTAAGCCAAAGGAGAATTGCTTAGGGCTTTTTAATAAGGCAACAATAAATAAAAGAAAGGGAGAAATAAATATATAGGTAAATAAAAAAATGGAGAAGGGAATTAAGTGCGGTAATAGTTATTTCTCTTATTCTAAAATAATATTGATTAGATCCTGCCAGGTTTTGAAAAAATTCTGTACAGATCCTCTAACTGAGAATTTGATTTTTTCCAATTTCAAATAATATAAAACATCGGTTTCCAAACTGACTTATCAGAGGAGACTTAGGATTCTTCAAATTTAACAGAATAAGTCTGCGTGCCAAAAGTGTAGTGAATGCAATCACCGTTTGCTTGTCCTTCTCCACTTCAAGTTCATCTGGAAGAACACCGAACACAGCTGTTAATGGGTTAGGAGGGATTGTGACCCCAAGGTTGTCTGAAAGGCACTTAAAAATTTTGGTCCAAAATGATGTTAGTTTTTTTTATCAAGATACCATTAAAATGATTTAAAATGACTTCCTTCATTAGTCTTCCGGTTACTGTTATAAAGTGTCACCTCCCACTCTTATTCCTTTCTTACGATTATCTCTGGAGTCCTATTCTTATTACAGTTTTGACTTATGCTGAATCTGACTTTGCATTCTAAAAAAATATTTAAAAGGTGCTTAAGTTCCTTTGCATAACTTCAAGTCTTTTTTTATTTTTTTATTTTTTTGATGCTGTATTGTTTTGTTTAGGGCATCACCACATTGTGGTTTTGTCTCCTTTGTTACCAGGGTTATCGTCAAATGTGCATCGCCTTTACATGATGGTATAAATGGTCACCCTTATTCACTCATGGATCATCCAAAATTAAATTGTATTTACTTTGTACTTGTGTTGCATTTTGCTCCATTTTTGATCTTTGGTAATTAACCCTTAAACCACCTTACCCGGCTCTATTCAGTTCCCAATGCAATTTTCCAGCACGTCAGAGCCGAGTATATTTAGTGATGTACATTCGTTGAACACCGCAGCTGGCTATAGTCAGTTCCCAGTGCAATTTGCCATCACGCCGGAGCTGATCAGTCTGTGCCGTACATTCACTGAGCAGCCAGCTCATGACCACCCCCTAGCGAGTCAACATCACTGTCCCTGGGATTCAGCTGCTGCACTAGACGAGCCTGCAAGCATCAGCGTTGGCCTCTGTGTGTTTCGGTGCAAGCGCAGTTGGTTCGAAGGTTTACTGAATTTCATCGATGGCATCAGTTGCACCTTGTACATATAATAATAGATTGTTCCAGTATTTTTTTTTTTTTTATAGTTTTTACAGTTCATTGGCAGGGTGTAAAATAATCAGTGTTGCAGTAATTGAGATGATCTTTGCAGGAAAAAAAATATGTGTTCCATTAACATTTCACATTTCCTTGGTGAATTGTGACGTTTCCGTAAAAAGTGCAGCAAAAAAGTATTTGGCATCCAGGGTTGCATTAACCCCCCTCAAGTATGTGGCAGTTTAATGGTTAAGACATCTCTTTTGATTGTTTTCAATTACAAATTTTGCTTTCTGATTTAGGTTTTGGCAACAGATAAGAATGATTTTTGATTATGAACTTTCCCTGGAGACTTCATCTCATATTTAAATAATTCAAGACACTGCAGAGTTACCTCAGAAAGAAAAACAGTTGAATGAGAAGTATAATCAAATCAACACATGTTACAACAAACCACGACGGGCCACTTCAAAAAAGAGAATTAGAACTGAAAGTCTTTTTGGTTGAGCCTTCAAGGGTTTGCTTTGACACACCTGAGCACAAGTGGTCAACATACAGTAAGTACTTAGTAGCCCATTCAATTATGTCCTAATGAGCAAGAAATCAACACTAGGTGAGGGAAAAAAGGAGTGCAGAATAAATCCAAAAATTACATTCTCAGGATTGCTTCAGTACTAGACACTTATTTGTGTTATAGTTTATGTTATTTGTTTTTCTGGACTATTGTACTTTAAATTAATTAATTAATTACTTATTTAGTTGTATTTTTTGCTTTTAATCTCTTAATTCCAGTGTTTTATAGAAGTGGGAAACCACTTGGATTAGAGACCGAGGCAGTGTGGCACGTGGCTAGGGGTGGTACCCAGCCGGGACGCCCAAGAGGACCGGAGGAGGATTTGTGCCTCCTCCAGACCACGAGGGGGTGATCGCCCTGGTTGCTTTGGGGACCCTGTAGGGGCCCATGGTCACTGCCAGGGGGTGCCCCAATGCCTCTGGAGCCCTGGACCTCAGCACTTCCACCACACCTGGAAGTGTTGGGAGGAAGAGGATCGTGGACACCTGGAGTGCTTCCAGGTACGCAGCCGGCACTTCTGCCACACTGGGGAGTGCCGGTGGAAGATTGCCGGGAAGCACCTGGGGCACATCCGGGTGATTATAAAAGGGGCCGCCTCCCTTCATTCAAGGCTGGAGTCGGGTGAGGAGAAGGACGAGGTCTGGGAGGAGGGAAGGAGGAGGCCTGAAGAGAGAAAGAGAGAGAGAAGACATAGTGTGAGGCCTGGACTTTGGGGGGAGTCTTGAGGGTTGTGTGGCACTTTATTGTAAATAGAACTTGTAAATAAACGTGTGGTGGTGCCTAATACGATGTCTACCTGCTGTGTCAGGGGTTCGTTCCACGGCAGAGACTCTTCACTCTAGCCTTATGGATCTGCACCCGAACCTGGATTTGCTGTGGTAGCTGTAGTTTATAAGGAGGCACACTGCTCCAGTCCTGTCACTTGGCTTTACTGCGGGACTGCGTCATACGCCCAAACACTTCTTTGGGTAAGGTGGGTGTTCTGATTGGTAACCTTCTTAAATTATCCACTTCTTCCTAAAGTGCTTACATTATTCTATATGTCTATTATGGGATCGTCAACTCCAAGGAATCCATTTTTGCCTTGAATGTTTTATTTTAAAGCATCCTGGAACGCGCAGTATTATGCATCTGGATTTTTTTGTTCATTCGAACATTTCTGCTTTTGTCCATACGCCATGTTTTAGTGTGAATTCTATGCATGGCATTATGCATGATCCCCCTGGTCCATGTGAATAGTGAGATTTGGCTTCAACCTATACTCTGAGCATCTTGCAGTTCGGGACCAAACAGATTGAGACACAGACAGGAGGCTATAATACAACTGATGCCACCATTTTGGGAACAGGCCGGCTTTATAGGGATGGAACATGAATGGTTGGAGCTTTCTCTGGGTGGCAGGGCAGGGTCAGGAATTCTCCTTGGGTATTTTTTTTTTTTTTTTGCTACGGAGGAGGAAAAAGAAGGTAATGTTAGCACCAACGACCCCACTCATTCTGGGGTGGAACTGCTTACCTCACCAGAGCCAGAAAGGTGTTCCTCAAATGCGGTTTTACTTCATACATATACCTGTAACGGCAGACTGCACAATAACGTGCAGTGAATACACTTGACTTGAGAATTTCTAGTTTTCATCCTCTTTCTTTCTCTGTATGTTTAGCATTCATTTGCTCAGATGATGATGTGCTTGCTGCTACGTGAGCAGCTCATTTTCTCCACCCTAGCGGCCTGCTTCTTCTCTTTCGTCGGCATCTTTACGCGTTAAAACTGATTGTCAGTGTTTGTGTTGCAATTACATTTTTCTTAATTTTTCACTTAAGCCGGCACTTAGGTGTTCAGTCTTCCTCAAGAATGATTTAAGATATGAAGAGGTAGGGGAAGTGATGGTGAAGGTGGTAGGGATGAGAATGGTGCCCATACACATGCATCGCACAGCCACCCTCCTGCACGCTGCCGAGAGCTGATTCTACAATAAAATAAAGTAAACATCAAAAAAGTAGTAAAACTCATCACCGCGAAAGCAGGCAGTAGAGGTCACGTAGTATATGTGTATCAAATTTCAGGTCAATAGTTCAAACGGTTTGCGAGGTACAGGTGTTTTTAAATCCTGGACAGACAAACGGACTGCCACGGTAGCATATTATATAAGAAGATATTGTAAATAAATGAGAGCAGGAGACTCACAAAGGTTTGGGGGGATGGACGCTCCATATCCTGAAAAAGTATCAAAGCAAACACAAGCTCAAAACAGAACTGAATACAGTGGCTAGACAGAGGCTTTTATGTGGCACAGACAGGAAGGGGATGGTCCAGGGTAGCCGGAAGAGGAAATGATGTTTGTGGTAAGTTGGTTCTGGAGGAATTCGTTATCAGGAAAGGCCAGAAGTGACATCATCAGAGAGTGGGTTTATAGTGACATCACTACCTAGTTGGGGATTAATAAAGTATCTATCTATCTATCTATCTATCTATCTATCTATCTATCTATCTATCTATCTATCTATCTATCTATCTATCTATCTATCTATCTATCTATCTATCTATCTATCTATCTATCTATCTATGTAATTAGTTCTTCAGCTGGTCTGCAGAGGGACAAAAGGAGAGATGGTTAAGTGACAACACCAACCATTGGTCTGGCTGAGTAATAACATTGTTTGAGCCTACCAACCTTCTCCCAAGCGCACGTGTATGACAATATATATATATATATATATATATATATATATATATATATATATTGTTGAAATAGTTTACTGTCAAATAATGCAAAGAGTACGTGACACGTGTTTCGCCCTAATTCTGGGCTCATCAAGCGTACACACTCTACTGCACTCCCTCTCGGGAATCGAACCTCGGACGTCAGCGCTAGAGGCGAAGCCCCCCCCTAACGTTGCGCCACGGCATGTGGTTCGTTTATTTGACAGCATGTAGATCAGGGTAATTACATTCATGGCATTCGTAGTCTGTGTCAGTAGAGTGTGTATGCCTGATGAGCCCAGAATTAGGGCGAAACACGTGTCGCGTACTCTTTGCATTATTTGACAGTAAACTATTTCAACCATTCTATGATCTGCTTCTCACAACTGAGGGCACCGTGACGGATGTTAGCAGACTCGCTGACCAACCACAAGCGTTACCTGGTAGGTAACCACCCATACAATCAGATTGTGACACAGACTACGAATGCCATGAATATATATATATATATATATATATATATATATATATATATATATATATATATATATATATATATATATCTGCGGTGGGTTGGCACCCTGCCCGGGATTGGTACCCTGCCTTGTGCCCTGTGTTGGCTGGGATTGGCTCCAGCAGACCCCCGTGACCCTGTGTTCGGATTCAACGGGTTGGAAAATGGATGGATGGATGGATATATATATATATATATATATATATATATATATATATATAGTGACGTGTGAGTCCCTGTCTTGCACTCCAAAACATGAAGCTGAGTCTCAGTACTTTATCAAAACCAGCTTTATTCAGCTTGAAACAGGAACAGCAGGGTTATTTATTGTATCGGGATCTACCACTCTCCTATACACAGATACAGCAATCAGGCAGGGTAATGGCCAAGTAATACTGTTCCCTGTGTTTATAATGTTCCTTGCATCACCCATTGATGACAGGTGCTTATAGCGTGACCACGGTTGGTTCAGATTTGCTTCTGTGGCGAGCCGCTACAGCACCGTGAGCCTGCGTTTGTTGCCCCAGCAAGGGATAAGCAGTCTTCCACAGACTCGATGATCACGCTTCGGGAAGCCTTCAGCATGTCAACCTGTTGGGGGGAGTCCCAAAAGAGTTTAGAAACCTCACAATATGTATATGTATATATATTGTGACGAGTGTTGCTGCTGATTTGCCGACTGTGACGGCATTGGCAGCTGCACAAAGACAATGCAGTAGCCACTCTGCTGCTTTTTTATCCGCCTTTAGCCAGAGGCTGAATGCTGACACTAATAAACAGTACAGTAATGCAATTGCCCTTCAAAAACTCTCTCTTAGCACTAGAATTACCAAAGCCTACGAAAAAACTTGTAAATCCGGCCCACCTTAAATCCCTTCGCACATCTCTGTCAGCGTCTTTTGTCTTTTAAATGTGTCGATAAGCAGCAAGCAACTTGCTATCACCGCCGCCGCACAAAGTTTTCTCAGCTCAAGTATGTTTACCTGCATGTCAGTTGCTTAGAGTTGTATTGAGTGAGAAGTCAAGCAAAATGACACCTTTTATAAATACTATATCGTTATATGGAACACATGTATTGCATGTGTGTTCCGTGTCTACAACAATCTATGTAAACACATTGTTAAAACAGAAACATTTTTCAGGTTTTAGTAATAACTGACAAAATGTAGACATGAAGCGTATAATGTGTGAAGCCTGAAGTCCAAATATCAAATAAACACTTTCACAAAAGATACAAGTATAACAAAACAAGTGCACTTTTATTCAAGAATATAACTGCAGAAAAAGAACCCGCATTAGGGTGTGACATTGACACGCCTTTAACACGACTGCTTTGGTGGTGTAATGGTAAGAACTACCTACTGCTAATCACGAGTTCCATCCCACACAACTCTGTTTTGAGAAGTGAACTGCTCTTATTCTAACTATTTTAGAATAAAAACATTGTCACACACGCGTGTTTAGGAGACAACTAAAGGGCTTGAGTACATGTAATTCCACGCTGGACCAGGGGGTGGCGAAGTGCATTAATTCTCCCTCTCAATCTTTTGCAGACCATTCGAGGGAAATCCCGCCCGGCTCTGGGGCAGCCAACAACGTCACTTCTGGTTCCGGTCCTGAAGACATCACTTCCTCTACTGGCCTTTAAAGCTGCCATCTAGTGTATAATGAATCAGTTCTGTTTTGGACTCGATTGTGTCAACATTTCTATGATTTTGCAACAGTTTTGCAGCCGTGAAAAATTATACAGGTGGCTGCCCCAAACCTTCGCAAAGTCTTATGGTGTTTCTTCTTACAACATACATTTGATTTGAGTCTGTAACAGCCGGTGTAAATGTATGGTACTTGTAAAGGTTAGCGTTGTTTTTTTTATTCAGTTTTATTCTCCCAGTTACGTTCACACTCCCCCCGATCTGACACTGCTGTTTTCACATAAAGACGCGCTATAACAGAGGTGAACTCAGATGATGACAAGGGTTCTACATCAAAGAAAGAATGCACCTTTTTGCCGTTTTGCCATAATTCTAGTGTTAGACAGTCATTTCAAAGGGAGACAAGCACACTTTAACTCGCCCTCTACGGGATCAGCTGCAGGTTTCTTGCATAATGTTTAAAATATTTACAGCCGAGTGTAGCTGCGTTTACCCAAAATTACTGTTTTACTTTGAATTTTTACTAAAGCTTTTCAAAATGTTCCTGAACCATTTCAAAACAGTCAGAAAACTGTATGCCTATCTCATTTCTTTATTGAAAATGGGTCTTTTAAGTCCCTGAGCACTGGGACCTATTCTAAACAACAACTGACTTAATTAACACACTGTATCTTAGTTAAAGCAAGAAATCTAAATCATACTAACTTACAGGGGGAAAAGATTATACCCTTGTCTATAGCTATGAAAGAAATGTATATTTTATTCAAATTAAGAAAACACTAATATGAGTTTGTCACAAAACTTTAACTTTCTAAGATTGGCTCTTACACCGAGCATTGACCTGTCCATTTTCTCAGTCTCCTCACCTCTTTCCTCTGGACTGCGTTTGCCCCTGTTGCTGCTTCCAAGCCACTAAACGTGTTCGACAGAGAAGACTTTGTGTTCTTTTGATCTGAAAAAGGGAGCTTTAACCTGTGTGCTGAAGAAAAACCCCTATTTTGAATAAAGCCTCGAGGCCGTTCCTGCCTTCTCAGCAATAAAGTTATTCTTTCCTTTAAAACCCGGGCTTGTCTTCCTTTCTCTTGTGCAACTCTGTGACCAAAACTTGACAATATATATATTTTAATAATTTACAAGAAATTTCCCAGGACATTACATGTTAAATGTAAGGCGATTGCATTTCTTTGTCCACTACTTGGTCAACTTTTTTTGAGGACAGCAGCTAGTAGGGACCCTAAATGCTTGCAATATTCAGGGAAAAAGGTGCGAGAGAAGACCAATTTAGTAAACAGACATAGCAAGTCTTGCAGATCCCACAATAAAGCAATGAGGCAAAGCTGTAATCTCACTGAATGTGGGCAGACATCTGCAGAAACAGTTAGGAGGTTCACTTTATAGGAACTAGTGTTCATCAGCGAATTTTACTGAAGCATTATGCACAGTGAATTTGCTGTTCTCACATTTGCCCTTGTTCGCCGAGTTATTAACAGATAATTCGTCCATTTTAGGAGAACTATTTTCACCAGCACCCCATAATGCTTTGGGAGGTCAGCGCAACATCCCCCGGAGCTGTAACAGCCAACATTGAATGGAACCGCCCCCCCCGGGTATATAAGGCTGATCATTTTCATTACAGACTCTGTGGGGCTTAGTTAGTGGTAGAATAGATACGTAAATAATGCAGGTTCTCAAAATGTTATTTTTTATGAAACATAAACAGCATAAATAATGGGTGATTTCTGCTTGTTGCCAAATTTGCAGGTTAATCTTTGAGTTCCCTATGCATGCATAATTAGCCACGTGGAGATAAAAAACAAACCTTGAAGGAACCTGGCGCTCCCCCACCTCCCAAAACACAGGAGACTCTATGAAGTAATAATAATAACAAAAGATTTATTACTATTTACAACATGTTTAGATAGATAGATAGATAGATAGATAGATAGATAGATAGATAGATAGATAGATAGATAGATAGATAGATAGATAGATAGATACTTTATTAATCCCAGGGGGAAATTCACATACTCCAGCAGCAAAAAATATTAAATTAAAGAGTAATAAAAAATGCAGGTAAAAAAAAAAACAGACAATAACTTGAATAATGTTCAACGTTTACCCCCTCTGGTGGAATTGAAGAGTCGCATAGTTTGGGGGAGGAATGATCTTCTCAGTCTGTCAGTGGAGCAGGACAGTGACAGCAGTCTGTCGCTGAAACTGCTCCTCTGTCTGGAGATGACACTGTTTAATGGATGTAGTGGATTCTCCATAATTGATAGGAGCCTGCTGAGTGCCCGTTGCTCTGCTACGGATGTCAAACCGTCCAGCTCTATGCCAACAATAGAGCCTGCCTTCCTCACCAGTTTGTCCAGGCGTGAGGCATCCTTTTTCTTAATGCTGCCTCCCCAGCACACCACTGCGTAGAAGAGGGCACTCGCCACAACCATCTGATAGAACATCTGCAGCATCTTACTGCAGATGTTGAAGGATGCCAGTCTTCTAAGGAAGTACAGGCGGCTCTGTCCTTTCTTGCACAGAGAATCAGTATTGGCAGTCCAGTCCAATTTATCGTCCAGCTGCACTCCCAGGTATTTATAGGTCTGCACCCTCTGCACACAGTCACCTCTGATGATCACGGGGTCCATGAGGGGCCTGGGTCTCCTAAAATCCACCACCAGTTCCTTGGTTTTGCTGGTGTTCAGTTGTAGGTGGTTTAAGTCGCACCATTTAACAAAGTCCTTGATGAGGTTTCTATACTCCTCCTTCAGCCCATTCCTGATGCAGCCCACGATAGCAGTGTCGTCAGCAAACTTTTGCACGTGGCAGGACTCCGAGTTATATTGGAAGTCCGATGTATATAGGCTGAACAGGACCGGAGAAAGTACAGTCCCCTGCAGCGCTCCTGTGTTGCTGACCACAATGTCAGATGTGCAGTTCCCAAGATGCACATACTGAGGTCTGTCTGTAAGATAGTCCACGATCCATGCCACTAGGTATGAATCTACTCCCATCTCTGTCAGCTTGTCCCTAAGGAGCAGAGGTTGGATGGTGTTGAAGGCGCTAGAGAAGGTTAGAAGCATAATTCTTACAGCGCCACTGCCTCTGTCCAAGTGGGAGAGGGATCGATGTAGCATATAGATGATGGCATCTTCCGCTCCCACCTTCTCCTGGTATGCAAACTGCAGAGGGTCGAGGGCCTTTATATCTTTTTTTATATCTTTATATCTTTATATCTTTTTGATAGAAGGGTAAGTGCACAGTATCAGCACAGACAGTTTGGAGAGCCTTCAGCACGACTTCAGAAAATAGAAAGAGCCAGCAGCTTCAATCATGACACGCCGCTTTGAATTTTCTGCCTTTGAAAGACCAACCTATTTTTTCTGATGTGTAACTACGATTTCAGCATTTCCGCTTTGTTTTGATGAAAATTGTGATTACGCATCTCTGACTGCAATGGTTGGCAATGGCTGCCGCACAGCTCAAGTCGCCGTTTTGGCCACAATAATCGGTCCTGGGTCGTTGGCAGATGTTTCCCTTGCCCTCGGGGACACTTTAAAGATGATTGCACCATTACAATCCAGTCGAATCTAGTTCAGTTAGTCCTTCCGCGTTGACTTTAATGCATATCGCCGAGTTTGCCGATTTTCGTGAACACTTCCGTGATTTCTCCGAACTCAAGGAGAACTGAACATCGTGGAGATCGCTCACCACTAATAGCATCCAGCATACAGGCCAGTGGAACATTCTCAGGAGATTCTGAAAGAAACAGAAACACTTTGTTTAAACTCATTATCACTACTCAAGACCATTAAAAGACAATGCCTGCAGATAAACAATAATACAATAAATAACAATAATAGCAATGATACAAATAATAGCAATAAACATGCAATGTAAATTATTTGGAGTTCAAAAGGCAGGGTGCATGGTCACCTCAGTTAAATATTTCTGTCTCAATGATATTCTTCCAGATCAACGATCAAATAGGATACTACTTGAGATCTTTTAAAAATGGGACAAAAAAAACCCACCTTCTTCTATTCTTCTATTTAATACCGAAAAAGGGAAATAGTGTGCTTCTCTGTCCAAAAACTAAAATCTGCACCAATTTTACAGGCATGCCACTGATGTTGCTGTCAAAACATTAACATACAACAAGGAAAACCTTAATAGTTAAGTAATAGTAAGTCCCCAAAGGCCATCTTCTAAACAGGTCCCCCAAGGCCTACTCGTCATATTTTCCATGAGAATGTCACACTTAAATTGCCCCAAAAGCTGTTACTGGCCCAAACATACCAGGCTAGTGTTCTGTTTTATGAGAATTTTTCTATTAAAAAATAATTCAAATTTAAACTCTTAAGATCTCTTAACATGCCCGGCAAACTCTGAGAAACTTGCATTGCACCGCTGATTGACCATTTAATCTGAGTTCCCAATAACAAAGAAACTCCGGAAATCAGCGTTTAACATCTACAATTACAGTAAATTCAGAAAGAATTCAAATCCCTTCACATTTTGTTATTCTGTAGCCTCGTGGCTAAAAACATTTAAATTCATTTTTTTCCCTCATTAAGCAACTCTTAATACCCCAAAATGACAATGTGAAAATGACATTTGTAGAAATGTTTGCAGCTTTATTCAAAACAAGAGACTAGAATTTCCCATGGACACAAGTATTCAGACCCTTGGCTCAGTACTCAGCTGTTTAAGGGTCTCTCCAGTCTGAGTTTGGTTCCCAGTCTGAGGTCCAGAGCACTTTCATTAAAGACATCCCTTGTGGGATGAGAACGGGCTTCCCAGGCAGGGGGAAGGTGTCCACAATCCATCCATTGTTCCTCTCGGACCTCCCATCCAGGTAATAACCCAAACCCCCAGGCCAGGAAGCCTGTTCTCATCCTCAGAGGTGGCCTTAGCGGTGTGTGGAGCCGAAGGCTGACCAACCCCACGCAGGGCCAGTTATGTCAAACGCTGTTACCAGCATGTGAGGACTGTATAAACTTGTGCACAAATTTAATAAAAATAATGTTAACATACACTGGATTTTCTCATTACAGTATTCTGCTAAATTTTTGCAAGATAACACGCGGACTTTATCAAAATATAACGATATAATCTATTAAAAAAGTGCAATTCATAATTTATGACAATACCACGACAGTGCGAAATGTGATGCACTGTCAAGTGGAAATTAGCAGGGCCTCTTCTAGAAAAGCAACCAAATTGCAAGTATACTTTGAGTCTCAATATGCAGGATTTCATAGTCATAACTCACGTTGATGTCATGTCAGCCGGTTATGGTCTGCAAAAATGCTGCACCTTATGAAAAAATAGTTATCCATCAAGACGAGAAGCCCTAACAAAAATCAAAAAATACACAGGAATGACTTAAAAACAACAATGCTGATGTCCTAGACATGGCAGAGTCAGAGTCCAGACCTCAAGCAAATTGAGAATGTGTGACTGGACTTTAAAAAAAACGCTGTTCACTGAAAAGCATCCTGCAACGTGACAGAGCTGAAGTAGTTTAGCAAAGAAGAATATGGAAAATGGCAGAGTCCAGATGTGCAAAACTGAAAGAGAGAGACCTGAGCACACAGACTCAAGGCTGTCATGACTGCCAAAGGTACATCTACTAGATAGATAGATAGATAGATAGATAGATAGATAGATAGATATGAAATACACTATATACAGTAATACAGTTAGGTCCATAAATATTTGGACAGAGACACCTTTTTTTCTAATTTTGGTTCTGTACATTACCACAATGAATTTTAAAAGAAACAACTCAGATGCAGTTGAAGTGCAAACTTTCAGCTTTAACTCAGTGGGGTGAACAAAAGGCAACTAAAGCATTTTTAACACAATCCCTTCATTTCAGGGGCTCAAAAGTAATTGGACAAATGAAATAACTGGAAATAAAATGTTTATTTCTAATACTTGGTTGAAAACCCTTTGCTGGCAATGACAGCCTGACGTCTTGAACTCCTGGACATCACCAGATGCTGGGTTTCCTCCTTTTTAATGCTCTGCCAGGCCTTTACTGCAACGGCTTTCAGTTGCTGTTTGTTTGTGGGCCTTTCTGTCTGAAGTTTAGTCTTCAACAAGTGAAATGCCTGCTCAGTTGGGTTAAGATCAGGTGACTGACTTGGCCATTCAAGAATTTTCCACTTCTTTGCTTTAATAAACTCCTGGGTTGCTTTGGCTGTATGTTTTGGGCCATTGTCCATCTGTATCATGAAACGCCGCCCAATCAGTTTGACTGCATTTATCTGGATTTGAGCAGACAGTATGTCTCTGAACACCTCAGAATTCATTCGGCTGCTTCTGTCCTGTGTCACATCATCAATAAACACTAGTATCCCAGTGTCATTGGCAGCCATCACACTGCCTCCACCGAGTTTTACAGATGATGTGCTATGCTTTGGATAATGAGCTGTTCAACACCTTCTCCATACTTTTTTCTTGCCATCATTCTGGTAGAGGTTGATCTTGGTTTCATCTGTCCAAAGAATGTTTTTCCAGAACTGTGCTGGCTTTTTTAGATGTTCTTTAGCAAAGTCCAATCTAGCCTTTCTATTCTTGAGGCTTATGAGTGGCTTGCACCTTGCAGTGCACCCTCTGTATTTACTTTCTTGCAGTCTTCTCTTTATGGTAGACATGGATATCGATACGCCGACCCCCTGGAGAGTGTTGTTCACTTGGTTGGCTGTTTCTCTTCACCATGGAAATGATTCTGCGATCATCCACCACTGTTCTCTTCCGTGGACGTCCAGGTCTTTTTGTGTTGCTGAGTTCACCAGTGCTTGCTTTCTTTCTCAGGATGTACCAAACTAGATTTTGCCACTCATAATATTGTAGCAATTTCTCAGATGGGTTTTTTCTGTTTTCGCAGCTTAAGGATGGCTTCTTTCACCTGCATGGAGAGCTCCTTTGACCGCATGTTGTCTGTTCACAGCAAAATCTTCCACATGCAAGCACCACACCTCAAATCAACTCCAGGCCTTTTATCTGCTTAATTGATAATGACATAACGACGGACTTGCCCACACCTGCCCATGAAATAGCCTTTGAGTCAATTGTCCAATTACTTTTGAGCCCCTGAAATGAAGGGATTGTGTTCAAAAAATACTTTAGTCGCCTCACATTTTTGTGTAATCGTTTTGTTCACCCCACTGAATTAAAGCTGAAAGTCTGCACTTCAACTGCATCTGAGTTGTTTCATTTAAAATTCATTGTGGTAATGTACAGAACCAAAATTAGAAAAAAGTTGTCTCTGTCCAAATATTAATGGACCTAACTATAGATAGATAGATAGATAGATAGATAGATAGATAGATAGATAGATAGATAGATAGATAGATAGATAATGCTTTGGTATCCTTCAATAAGGACACGCACAAAATGGCGACCTTCAAAAGGGAGATCTCAATTGAGAGAATGTTTTAATATTCTTGCTTTCGCCTTGTTATATGTTCAATCATTGCCTGTATCTAATACATTTTCTGTAATAATTTTGTTGCGTTTGCCTTTATTCGCCGCGCCCAATTGAGGTCTCCCTTTTGAAGCTCGCATTTTTGCGCGCGTCCTTATTGAATTGAACCTAATGCTTTAACGGTTTCCAAGGAGAAATGAACACTTTATAGAAGCTTAATATTGTAATAGTATAATAACAGCATCATCATTTATTTCAATAGCACATTTTCATACAAAGTATTCAAAGTGCCTTACAAGACATAAACGAAAAAGTTATATATAGTTATATATATAGTAACAAAATAAACAGACAGAGAGCACAGATTATGGGTTCGGGGGAATTCCCTGTATAATGTCTGATGATCCGAGTAGTGAACTGAGACTGAGATTACGGTCAAAATGAATAAACTGAACATTTGACAAACAAAGTTCCACGGGATTTTTATGGATACATGGCAGGAAGTGAAGTAAGCAGAGGAAATAGGAATGACATTGAGGATAAGAGACGTAATCAGAAGCCGGAAATGAGGTCATCGGACCCGGAAGTGAACCCAGAAGTGGAGCCGGAACGGACATTACCCTGCTGGACCTCAATCAAATATCAGTGCAATAAAAATGAATGTGCTGCTCAGAATAGAAGTTCCCAATAAGGCATGGCTGAACATTCTTGTGCCGTCCTTTTCACACCTTGTTGAGTTTATGATGCAGTACACTAAGGCTTTATTAGAAGCAAATGTGCTCTCGAGTGGGAGCTCTTAAAGAAACGTTCATGAGTTTATAAGTAAAGAAGATAAGGATTTGGGCAAAAAAAAAAATCCACGAGGATCAAATCTTTATTCTGTAGAGAGAAAAGGAAAAGCTGAGACATTCAAGGACAACTCTTGAATTGAGTCAGATTTCATCACACAATTAGCATATGGCATGGAAGACCCCTACCTAGCTAAAGGACACATCACCTGCAGTCCCAGTCAAGGTCACACCTGTTATGACATTAGATAACATGAATAAACAAAAAAAAAAAGTCTCCCTTTTCTTTTTGTGGCCAGCCACATTACCTGACTACTCAGTCATTTGGTAAGAGGACAATTGAGATGGTCCAGCTGCAGACCCTGCACAGCTCCGCAATTCAGACAGCCAATTGGATTGCAGGTTTTTGTCACATGGTTCACTCAATTTGAGTCAAATAACCAAACCCAAACCCTTTTCTTAACCACAGTGTAACCAGGTATCATGACTGATATGTAATATAAAACAACAACCTCTTCAATGCAGTAAAACTCTGGAGGTCTGCAGCTAGAGTCTATTGGGGCAATTGGCTCAGGGATTAAACACACTTAAGGAATTAATCACTGCATGCATAGCTGGATTACGTTACGGTTTACGTTACGGCGGTCTGCAGCTGAGTGAAAACAGTAGCACACTGAAGAAGTGCGTCTTTAGAAACACTTCTACTAGTGTGAAGAAAACACTTCTTACCGATGGAGATTTTCAGCATGTTAAACACAACAGCCACAAACTGCAGTGCTCAGCAGGGACAGCCATGTGTACAAATGCATGCACTTTGTTCATTTGTATCTCCGTCCCATCTCTTGATAAGGCAATGAGCTAATAGGGTGACGTCACAAGCTTTCCACCTGCTTAGCCATAGTCTGCTTTCCTCATTCTAGGATTACCGGACACTGCGGATTACCCTTGGAGTGCTGGATATGAGGAGGGAATCAAACACGTGATGGTTTGCCTGTTGACTGTGGGACACTTTCTGTCTGAACACCTCGTTAGACTAATTTTGAATCTCTAAATGCAGAATTTGATGTGGTTCATTTAATATACATTTACGTCAATATCCCAGAATGAAAAAGAGAAAGCAAGATTATATGAATTTTTGCAAATTTATTAAAAGTTAAAAGCTGAAGTATTTTATTCAGACCCTTTACTCTGTGCTTTGTTGAAGTCCCCTTTGGCAGCGATTCCAGCCTGGCATCTTCTTGGGTCTTATGTGACAAGCTTTGAACCCCTGGCTTTGAGGGTTTTCTGCCATCCTCCTCTGCAGATCCTCTCAAGCTTTGTCAGGTTGAATGGAGCTCGTCGATCGACGGCTATTTTTCTGGTCTGTCTGGAAATGTTCAGTTGGGTTCCAAACCTCAAGGACATTCAGAGAGTTGACCCCAAGACATTTCTGTGTTGTAGGGGTCATTGTCCTGTTGGAAGATAAACCTTCAGCCCAGTCTAATGTCCAGAGTACCCAGGAGTAGGTTTTTATTAAGGACTAGGGGGCTTTGCCCCCTCCTTGCTTCACTCACCAACCCCCGGGCCTGTGCTACACGCCAGCCACTTCTCGTCTATGCCGCTCGTGTATGTGGATTTCACTTTCACCAAATAACCAATCTTTTATTTCTTTGCGGATAAGCCTCTTCATTGGGAAGAAACACTATTTTTCCCTGATGGCAACACAAATTAGATGATCTACAAGTCTCAAACTTAAATTTTAAATCTGAACAATATCTACATACATCACCTGTGTCCATATATTCGACCTCTTTTCGCTGTTCCGTTATTTCACCGAGTAATAATTTCCGTTTGTTTGCGCTAATGCGATCTTTACTATCATTTTATTGAGACTTTCGAATTTTAGAACTTTCAGAATCTCTAACCTGCTCTGCATGTGTATCACGCCAATGTTATTGAATTCTTTACGACGTTCTACTTTGTCATCTACTCTTTGTCTTTTATTTCCAGCCCCGGGAGTGGTTAAATTTCTTGGCACAAAGTCTCATCTTGCGGGACATGAAAGTATCTCTCTGAAAAAGTCTTGTCTCATCCCAGGCTAAAAAGTCTTGTCTCGTCCCAGGAATTTTTTTTATATAATAGAGAGAGAGATATCTCTGTACTTTGCTAAATTCAGTTTTCCTCAATCCTGTTATGGCTCTTCACTAAATGAATGCACACACAGCATGATGATACCACCACCATGCTTTAACTTTGGATAGGAATATAAATAACAGGCTGGTTAAATTTACAATTGATACCAAGTTAGCTGGATTGGCAGATGATCTGGAATCTGTTGAATCGTCACAGAGGACTTGGACAGCATACAGGCTGTGTGGCAGATGAAATTTAATGTCAGTAAATGTAAAGAATTACACATAGGAAGTAAAAATGTTATGTTTGAATACACAATGGGGGGTTGGAAAATTGAGAGTACGCTTTATGAGAAGGATTTAGGAGTTGTAGTGGACTCTAAACTATCAACTTCCCGACAGTGTTCAGAAGCCATTAAGAAGGCTAACAGAATGTCTGGTTATATAGCGCCCTGCAGTGTGGAGTACAAGTCACAGGAGGTTCTGCTCAACCTTTATAACACACTGGTGAGGCCTCATCTGGACTACTGGGTGCAGTTTTGGTCTCCAGGCTACAAAAAGGACATAGCAGCACTAGAAAAGGTCCAGAGATGATCAACTAGGCTGATTCCAGGGCTACAGGGGATGAGTTATGATAGATAGATAGATAGATAGATAGATAGATAGATAGATAGATAGATAGATAGATAGATAGATAGATAGATAGATAGATAGATAGATAGATAGATAGATAGATAGATAGATAGATAGATAGATAGATAGATAGATAGATAGATAGATAGATAGATAGATAGATACTTTATTAATCCCAATGAGGAAAGATTAAAAGAGCTGAGCCTTTACAGTTTAAGCAAAAGAAGATTAAGAGGAGACATGACTGAAGTGTTTAAAATTATGAAGGGATTTAGTCCAGTGGATCGAGACTGTGACTTTTGTGAAAGTAAAATTAACTGCTTGCAAGCTAGTTAGGGTTAAAAGCTGACAAAACTGTTTTGCTATAACAGCAGGTTATTCATATAGGCGTCTATCATAAGACAGGGTGCAGTTAGCTGACCTTGGACAACTTCCTCTTTAGAAACACATCTGTTAGACACAGGAAAGATGACCTTTCCATCTTTAGGGTTGTCACACACGTGCAACTAGGGAAACGTTGTGTGGACCAAGCAAAGGTAATTGCATGCCAGGCCAGGTGGTGGCGGGGTGCACTAAACCTTCTCCTGTTATCTCTACAGACCAGCCGCGGGAAAACCTATCTGAGTCAGTGATGACGATGCCGGTTCCGGCACCCAGAAGAACGTCACTTCCGGTGCACAGGCTGATGTCAGAAGGACATCACTTCCAGTTCCCCTACATCACTTCCGGTCTGATCCCTTAAAGCCGCCATCTTTTCCAACCCTAGTCAGTTCTGTCTTGGACTCAGTATTGTCAACAGCTCTGTACTGTTTAAAAACCATTTGCAGCCAGGAATATTATACGGGTGGCTGCCCCAAACCTTTTTACGTGTGTTGAGTCTGTTCCTTTTTACAGGGTCCATCTGACACGTACTCAACACAGAAACAGTCCATTTGCGTAAGAAAATGAAATGCTTAGGTAAACAATATTATGCTTTTTTTTATAAGTAAGGGGAAGGGAGAGGTAGAAAATATAAAAAAAGCAGACTGAAAAGGGGAACTTTGGTCTTCTGCCTTGCAACGCATGAATCCTATGTACTCACCGGTGCCTGAATAAAGACTTAGTTGATTAACAACTCCTGTCTTCCTCGGGGATTTCTTCCACACTTTAAAATAAGTTCATCAAGAACACGGGGACACAGTTGGAAACTTGTTAAGGGTAAATTTCGCACAAACATTTGTAAGTTCTTTGTTACCCAGAGCACCACAGACACATCGAATTTGTGACCAAGTAGTGTGGTAGCACAGATGAACTTTAGGGACCTTCAAAACTAAACTTGATCTTATTTTGGAGGAATTAAATGGATAGGACTGGCGAGCTTTGTTGGGCTGGATTGCCCGTTCTAGTCCCGAGTGTTCTGAGGTTCTTACGAATCCCGTACCAAATGGCATAAAACAGAGACATATACATTGCATTTCTCATTCCAACAGATGGCACATCTCAAACATTTGTCGGAACACATTTAATTACTTCAGTTTTTTGTGATGTGCCATCTGTGGGAATAGATAGATAGATAGATAGATAGATAGATAGATAGATAGATAGATAGATAGATAGATAGATAGATAGATAGATAGATAGATAGATAGATAGATAGATAGATAGATAGATAGATAGATAGATAGATAGATAGATAGATAGATAAAGTTCCTATACTCCTCTTCCTGCCCATTCTGTGAATGACAGAGACAAAGAAAGCGGACGAACAGAGCGGATACAGAGACACACCAACACTTATCCTTTTATTAAGGTGGACAAGAAAAAGTGGCACAAGCCATGCGACATATGTAAACTTTCGACAGGCATAATGTAACTAGTAAATCTCCAAGGCTTGAAGGTTATTAACTGAAATGTCAAGGGCTGAGGGAACATCAATAATTGTCAAGCTTTTGCCGCATGCAGTACAGCGGCTCCTAAAAAGAGAAGCCCAAAAATATACATTCATTTTTTCAAACCTACTTACTTCTACTGCAGAGTCACAAAGGCCTGTGCCTGTCCAGGCAGCATTGGGCATAAGGCAATGTCATGTTTTGACGGTTGCAAAAATTCTAGTGCCTCTACCATGCTATTTGGTAATTTACTGTGGGTGGAGAATGGGCTTTCCAGAAAAGACAGGGGAAAATACATAACCTGGACGAGAGGCCAGCGCAACAATGAAAATATAACTCTGTGTCCAATAGGCAGGAAATAATGGATGGACCAGTGGAAGCTGAGATTGGGGAGCGGTTACATCACTCATACACCAGGTGGCAGTGGTCCTCATATAGTAAACCCAGCTAAGATATTTGCAGAAATTGCTTGGGAAGTCTGGAAGGGCAGCCTTTGTCGGGGTCCCTGGGTCTCGTTAGAGGGCACTGTTTTGGGAGGATCTCCCTACTTTCTTTATGGTCTGAAAGTGCTTCCCAGAAGACATGGAGTGGAACCAGAAGCATTCCCAGGTCTGACATAAAAGGAGTTCGCTGCCTCACATCAGGGATTCAGAGTCGGGGGGAAAGTGGGCAACCCAACAGAAACCTACAAGGACCTCTGAGGACCGAACATCAATCTGAAGCAACTCTGTGCCCTGAGTTTGAAAGACTCGTCTCCCATCACCTTTATTTTCTGCATGAGGATTTTTTATTAAGACTCTTTTTCAAATACATTTCTCAACCTCTAAATTTTCTTTTCAAATACATTTCCTACTTTTGCTATCGGTTTTACTGTGTTTCTTTATAGTAATATTGATTTTTATACTGTTTGATTGGATCAAGGTATATTGTTAAGATCACTGGGTGTAGGTAAATGCCTTATTTCCACAGTCTGGGAGAAAAGTGACATCTTCAACAGAAAGCAGTGCCAGGGCTGTCTTAATGTATGGGCACAATGGGCATTGGCTGGGGTCCCGAGGAGCATGGGGCCCACGATGTTTCTGATGCCTGTGTATGTTTCTGTTTTGCTATTAAAGCAGGAGCTCTAGCGCACACTGCTTTGCCCAGGGCGCTTATGATGTTGTTAAGACAGCCCTAAGCAGCACCACGAGTGGGCATTGTCTTTAGTGATTGGCACAGGTCTAAAGACAATCAGTTGGTCTGCTTGTGCTGAGCTAGTAAATCTCTTTGCTTGAAGCAGTTACCCACATACAGGTAATGCTGTACGCATGGGGCGCTATAAAGCAGATACCTAACACTCATATGAACAATACAGCGGAGGCAAGCCAAAATAATGAACAAGTTTTTATTTTTCTAGTTAAGACTCTTGCTATTGCATTCCGGACTAATTGCAACAGATCAGTGTCTTTCTTAGGTACACAAATTAAGAATATGTTACAGTAATCAAACCGACGTAAAGTAATCAGCCTCGACACACACAAAAAGGTTTGGGGCAGCCACCCGTATATTATCCCTGGCTGCAAAAGGGTATGAAAAGTTACACTGAAGTGTAGAGATTGGAGTCCAAGATTGAACTGAGGTATACCGATGTTGTCTGGTCTTTTAAAGCAGGAAATGGGAAGTGATGTCATCGAGGTCCGGAACCGGAAGTGGAGTTACTCTTGGGGCCGGAACCAGAAGTGACTTCATCTTTGGAGCAGGAACCAGGAGTGGCATCATTCTTGTGCCTGGAAGTTATGTCAACTTTGGAGTAGGAACCAGGAGTGACGTCATTTTAGGGGGCAAAACTGGAAGTTACATCATCTTTGGAACCGGAACCAGAAATGACGGCATTCTTGTGCCTGGAAGTGACATCAACTTTGGAGCAGGAACCAGGAGTGACATCATTCTTGGGGGCGAAACCGGAAGTTATGTCATCTTTGGAGCAGGGACCGGAAGTGACATCATTCTTGTGCCTGGAAGTTATGTCAACTTTGGAGCAGGAACCAGGAGTGACGTCATTCTTGGGGGTGAAACCGAAAGTTACATCATCTTTGGAGCCGGAACCAGAAGTGACGTTATTCTTGTGCCTGGAAGTGACGTCAACTTTGGAGCAAGAACCAGGAGTGATGTCATCCTCTTGGGTGAAACCGGAAGGGATGTTATCTTTGGAGCAGGAACCAGGATAGACGTCTTTCTTGGGTGCGAAACCGGAAGTGACATCATCATTGGAGCAGGAATCAGAAGTGATTTCATTCTTGTGCCTGGAAGTGACATCATCTTTGGAGCCGGAACCAGAAGTGACGTCATTCTTGTGCCTGGAAGTGACATCAACTTTGGACCAAAAATCAGGAGTGATGTCATTCTTGGGGGCAAAACCAGAAGTGACGTTATCTTTGGAGCCGGAACCAGAAGTGACGTCATTCTTGTGCCTGGAAGTGACGTCAACTTTGGAGCAAGAACCAGGAGTGATGTCATTCTCTTGGGTGAAACCGGAAGGGATGTTACCTTTGGAGCAGGAACCAGGATAGACATCTTTCTTGGGTGCGAAACCGGAAGTGACATCATCATTGGAGCAGGAATCAGAAGTGATTTCATTCTTGTGCCTGGAAGTGACATCATCTTTGGAGCCGGAACCAGAAGTGACGTCATTCTTGTGCCTGGAAGTGACATCAACTTTGGACCAAAAATCAGGAGTGATGTCATTCTTGGGGGCAAAACCAGAAGTGACGTTATCTTTGGAGCCGGAACCAGAAGTGACGTCATTCTTGTGCCTGGAAGTGACATCAACTTTGGACCAAAAACCAGGAGTGATGTCATTCTTGGGGGCGAAACCGGAAGTGACGTTATCTTTGGAACAGGAACCAGGAGAGACGGCATTCTTGGGGGCGAAACCGGAAGTGACATCATCATTGGAGCAGGAATCAGAAGCGATGTCATTCTTGTGCCTGGAAGTGACGTCATCTTTGGAGCAGGGACCGGAAGTGACGCTATTCTTGGGGCCATCAGGGTTGCCTCAGGCAGAAGTTTCCGTATTTGGTTCGCAGAAACAACAGAGGAAGGTATATTGCAACGTGCCACCCCTTGGCCTGGCGTGGAATTACCATCATTTGGTCCATTCATCTTTGTCCTAAAAACAAAAGTGTTAATTAATTTCTCAGCATCTTGAAGTGTTATAAGAGGTCTAACTTTGGCAGTGTTCCTTAAATGGCAATATACAATTTAAAGTTTAAGTCAGAATCAATGGTTACTTCTAAATTCTTTACCTGTGCCTTGACTTTTAATCATAAGGGATCAAATTTATTTCTAATACCCTCATTATTTCCATTTTTTACTAATGACTCAGATTTCAGCTTTTTTCTTATTTAGCTTGAGGAAATTAATACTCATCTATTCAGAAACACGGGACAGACATTGGGTCAGAGAACCCAGAATATCAGAAAGATCAAGTGCCATAGGTAAAGCTGCACATCATCTGCATAGCTGTGGTCATTCACCTTGTGAAAATCTGGCCTAATGGGATCATGTAGATGGAAAATAACAGCAGGCCCAGAATAGATCTCGATAAACACCTTTCTTTGGGTGAATGGCCCTAATTTTTCGGAAAGCAAAATTGAGTTTATTTTGTTTATCCTTTGCAAATTGAAAACATCGAGTTATGCTGCAAATTAAATTTAGTGCCAATCATCTTGCTCATCACTTTAAATAATCCAATAGATCTGAACAGACATTGACATTTCACTATTCTGATTCTCCGTGATGTGGCACTTGGTGCTGCCACTCAGCTTACAACCAGTTTTCTTGCCTGTAGGAAAGTCATCAGAGATTCCGGGAACTTTGGAATCCATGAATAAATCTAGGGTGGAAAGCATGTGGTTATCTTTATTGACTGCCCAACACAATATATACTGCATAAAAAAATTAAAGGCACACTTTTTAATGAGAGTATAGCATCAAGTCGATGAAACTTGTGGGCTATTGATCTGGTCAGTTAAGTAGCAGAGGGGCTTGTTAATCAGTTTCAGCTGGTTTGGTGTCCATGAAATTGACAACAGGGGCACCAGAGAGGCAACAATGGGACGACCTCCAAAACAGGAATGAATGGTTTAACAGGTGGAAGGAGGCCACTGATATTTTTTCCTCCTCATCTGTTTTTTCACTCGTTTTGCACTTGGCTTCAGTCAGTGTCACTCCTGGTAGCATGAGGCCATACCTGGACCCTACAGAGGTGACACAGGTAGTCCAACTTCTCCAGGATGGCAGGCACATCAATACGTGCCATTGCCAGAAGGTTTGCTGTGTCTCCCAGCACAGTCTCAAGCGCATGGAGGAGATTCCAGGAGACTGACAGGCAGTTACTCTAGGAAAGCTGCCCTCGTAGAAGGTCCTTAAGCAATCAGCAGGACGAGAGGAACAGGATGAGCACTGCCATAGCCTACAAAATGACCTCCAGCAAGCCACTGGTGTGAATGTTTCTGACCCAACAATCAGAAACAGACTTCATGAGGGTAGCCTGAGGGCCCAACGTCCTCTAGTGGGCCCTGTGCTCACTGTCCGCCCGGCACTGTGGAGCTCGATTGGCATTTGCCATAGAATACCAGAATTGGCAGGTCCACCACTGGCACCCTGTGCGTTTCACAGATGAGAGCAGGTTCATCCTGAGCACATGTGACAGACGTGAAAGGGTCTGGAGAAGACTTGGAGAACGTTATGCTGCCTGTAACATCGTTCAGCATGACCGGTTTGGTGGTGGGTCTGTGATGGTCTGGGGATGCATATCCATGGAGGGACACACAGACCTCTACGGGCTCACCTTGACTGCCATTAGGAATCAGGATGAAATCCTTGGACCCATTGTCAGACTCTATGCTGGTGCAGTGGCTGCCGGGTTCCACCTGGTGCATGACAATGCCCGGCCTCATGTGGCGAGAGGATGCAGGCAGTTCCTGGAGGATGAAGGAATTGATACCAATGACTGGCCCCCACGCTCACTCGCCTGACCTCAAACCAATAAAACACCTCTGGGTGGGACATTATGTTTCAGTCCATCCGTCGCCACCAGGTTGCACCTCTGACTGTCCAGGAGCTCAGTGATGACCTGGTCCAGATCTGGGAGGAGATCACCCAGGACACTCTGTCATCTTGTTAGGACGTTGTCAGACATGCATATAAGCATGTGGGGGTCATACAAACTACTGAGTATGATTTGGAGTTGCTGCAATGAAATTTCGGGCAAAATGGACGAGCCTGCCTGCCGCATCATTTTTTCACTTTGATTTTCGGGGTGTCTTTGAATTCAGCCCTCTGTACGTTGATTATTTTCATTTACATCAAGCAATGTGGCATCCTTTCATTCCTAACACATTACCATATCAGTCCATATCAGTAGAGATATCCAGTAGGTTTGAGATCTGATGTGTTTTCAAAGTGTTCCTTTAATTTTTTTGAGCAGTTTATATCTTATGTAATAGAATGCCCAGGAGGAGGTGGATGGCCACTTGTGTGTGGAAGATCCCAGGGGGCAGCCTGGTGTTAAGGAGTCTGACAACTTGGGGGTAAAAACTCTCCTGCCGCATGGCAAATCTGGCTCTGATGGTGCAGTATCTTCTCTTGGATGGCAGAAGTGTGAAAAGTCCATGTGAGGGGTGTAAGGGGTCCTGCACAATGCAGCAGGCCTTGCGGACACAGCGTCTGTAAAATATGTCCTGTAGTGAAGGGAGAGGCACCCCAATAATGTTCTCTGCTGTCTTCACTATCCTTTACAGGTGCTTGCAGTCGGATATTTTGCAGTTGCCATACCAGACAGTGATGCGGCTGGTCAGCACACTCTCAATGGTGCCTCTGTAGAACATGGTGAGGATGGAAGGGGGAAGACTTGCTCGCTTCAGCCGCCTCAGGCAGTGTAGTCTCTGCTGGGCTTTCTTGATTAGTGATGAGGTGTTATGAATCCACGTAAGTTCCTCAGTTAAGAGGAGAATTAGGTCATCAGTGGGGTAACTCAGGGGTATGTCCTTGTCCATTACTTTTTCTGATTTCTATTAATGACACTGATTCTGGTATGGTGGGTAAACTTGTGAAATTTGCAGATGACACTAAAAGAAAGCAAAAAGAATTCAAAAAGACCTGGACAACCTTCAGAGCACCTGGAACATGCAGTTTAATGTAGAAAAGTGCAAAGTGCTACACGTGGACAAAAGGAACATCAGTTACTAATACAAGATGGGAGACACTGAGCTACAGGAAGCAACATCCAAAGAGGATTTAGGGGTTTACATTAATGCAACATTTTCACTGACTAAGTAGTGTTAGGTTAAAATTTTAGGTTATATCATAAAAACTGTAGAATATAAGGCAAGGTATGTTATGCTGAAAGTACAGTAATCCCTCCTCCATCGCGGGGGTTGCGTTCCAGAGCCACCCGCGAAATAAGAAAATCCGCGAAGTAGAAACCATATGTTTATATGGTTATTTTTATATTGTCATGCTTGGGTCGCAGATTTGCGCAGAAACACAGGAGGTTGTAGAGAGACAGGAACGTTATTCAAACACTGCAAACAAACATTTGTCTCTTTTTCAAAAGTTTAAACTGTGCTCCATGACAAGACAGAGATGACAGTTCTGTCTCACAATTAAAAGAATGCAAACATATCTTCCTCTTCAAAGGAGTGCGTGTCAGAAGCACAGGCTGTCAGAAACAGAGAGCAAAGCAAACAAATCAATAGGGCTGTTTGGCTTAAGTATGCGAAGCACCGCGGCACAAAGCTGTTGAAGGCGGCAGCTCACACCTCCTCCGTCAGGAGCAGGAAGAGAGAGAGTGAGAGAGAGAGAGAGAGAGAGAGAGAGAGACAAACAGTTTGTTTTTCAGTCAAAAATCAATACATGCACTTCGAGCTTTTAAGTATGCAAAGCACCGTGCAGCATGTCGTTTCAGGAAGCAGCTGCACAAAAGATAGCAACGTGAAGATAATCTTTCAGCATTTTTAGACGAGCGTCCGTATCGTCTAGGTGTGCGAACAGCCCCCCTGCTCACACCCCCTACATCAGGATCAGAGAAAGTCAGCGCAAGAGACACAGAGAAAAGTAAGTTGGGTAGCTTCTCAGCCATCTGCCAATAGCGTCCCTTGTATGAAATCAACTGGGCAAACCAACTGAGGATGCATGTACCAGAAATTAAAAGACCCATTGTCCTCAGAAATCCGCGAACCAGCAAAAAATCCGCGATATATATTTAAATATGCTTACATATAAAATCCGCGATAGAGTGAAGCCGCGAAAGGCGAAGCGCGATATAGCGAGGGATCACTGTATATAAGCACTAGTGAGACCTCATCTGGAGTGTTGTGTGCCGAGTTGGTCACCACATACAATACAATACAATACAATTTATTTTTTGCATAGCCCAAAATCACACAAGAAGTTCCACAATGGCTTTATCAGGCCCTGCCTTTTGACAGCCCCCCAGCCTTGACTCTCTAAGAAGACAAGGAAAAACTCCCCAAAAAAATGGAAAAATCCTTGGTAAAGGCAGTTCAAAGATAGACCCCTTTCCAGGTAGGCTGAGCAAGCAGTGGGTGTCACAAAAAAGAGGGTCAATAGAATACAATACCCAGAACAAAACAAATCCTCAATACAATATAACTATAAAAATATTAAAAGTACGGAGCAGAAGTTAACAGTAGATGATATCACATAATATGATTTGGATTTCTTTAGAGTCCTAGAGACCTCAGCCATCAAGCTGCCTCCCCCTATTGGCCATTCCACAGCTGAGTCAGCTCTGGGCCAGCCAATCCGATGAAAGGACCCCTCTACCTAACGATTCTTGTGATCATCCATCAGGGATGACTTTACCTTAGGCAGGCAAAACAACTTGGCAGTTGGGCCGTGGCACTAAGTGCCACATTTGAGTACCGAGAAGAGAAAAAGAATAGGTGAGGGTTAGTAACAAATTATAACTATCATATTACTTATGTTTTAGTGCTAATGACTAACAACAGAGTCTTTACAGTTAATCAGCAGCTCTAGTCACGGTATGCTAAACTGAAGTAGTGAGTTATTTAAAAGGATTTGAAAGCTGAGACCGAAGGGGCATCTCTTATAGTAGCAGGCAGACCATTCCACAGTTTAGGGGCCCTGTAACTAAAAGCTTGACCTCCCACTGTTATTTTATTAATCCTTGGAATCATAAGCAGACCGGCATCTTGAGATCTTAATGTGCGCTCAGGTTTGTAAGTCATGATAAGTTCAGACAAGTAAGCCAGACCTCGGCCATTTAAGGCTTTATATGTTAAAAGAAGGATTTTGAAATCAGCCCTAAACTTAACTGGGAGCCAGTGTAAGGATTTAAGAACTGGAGTGATGTGTTTGTACGTTTTTGTTCTTGTAATAATTCTTGCAGCAGCATTTTGGATTAACTGGAGGCTGTATAGAGAACAGTTTGAACACCCAGTGAACACCGCATTACAGTAGTCAATCCTACTAGAAATAAATGTGTGAATTGATTTCTCAGAATCCTTTTTATTTAGAAAGAGCCTTAATTTCCCAACATTTTTAAGGTGGAAGAAACATGATTTGGACAACTTTGTATTGTCCACTTTAAATGACATGCTAGAGTTAAAGATACAAGAAAGACATAACAGCACTTGAAGCAGTGAAGAGGAGAGCAGCCAAGAACATCCCAGGACTTGAGGATGTGTCCTGCTGTGACAGAATTAAACCTGTTTCGTCTTCAGCACAGAAGACAGCATGGGGACCTCATCCAGGTGTTTCAGATCCTCCAAGGCATTGATAAAGGAGATCCAGCAGGATTCTTAAGGGTGAATGACACACTCAAGGACATCAGTGGAAATTAAGTGGAAGACTGAAGCCAAGAGGCACTTATGTACACAGAGAGTTGTGGGACCCTGGAACTAACTACTGAGACATGGAGTTGAAGCAGAAACCTTGACAACCTTTAAGAAGAATCTCAAAGAGATATTGGGACAGCTTGGCTATTAGCTAAAAGAACGGGCTTGATGGACTGAATGGTCTCCTCTCGTTTGTCACATTTCTTATGTTTCTAGCTCTCCAAATGTAAGTGCTAACCTGAGTTTTAATATAAAAATTTCTGTGGAACTCTGTCAATCCTGGAAAATCTGAACATTAAAGTTGTTATTCAAGGACAGACAATTACCTTCAACCAAACGACATCCCAGGTATTTTTTCCCATTTTTGATACCTCTGATTGTCCCAGCCAGATCGAGTGTGGGTGTGTTCATGAGTAGGTCTCACAACTGACTGACACCCTAACCCTCATTGCACCCAGAGCCATCTGATTAGATGTTCACCTCTGTAACCCTAACCTGGATTAACTCAGTTTGATATATGATGGATGGACCTTTCACAACAAAACAGAAGAAAACACATTGGTTTAAAATGATAGCTGCAGCAAACTACAGTCTCAGTGAACTCAAGGCCAACAAATCCCAGGCCTTTGGGAATGGCAGGATTTCTGCTGTAGAAGTAAGATGGACGTGGATTGATTGTGTCTCCAGAATCAAATTAAAAGAAATCAGAAAAAAAGTAGATAAGCAATCAAAGCCTCGCAGGAAGGAGTACAGAACTCGATAAAGAGGAAATGACAGCCATAGCAGCAGAGAGAAGACAGCTGGTGAGCTGACAATAAGAAATACACGTGTAACTAGAAATAGAACAAAGGAGGCAAAACGGGACTGCATCATGAAATATAGCCAGCCATCATTTATTTTTGTAAAAATATCCTGAGGCTCCCCAACCTTTAGAATGCATTCCCTCTACTCCTCTATATTTTTAAAGTTTAAAAAATAAAATTCCTTGCACAGAAACACTAAAATGTCAGAAAGTTAAAAGTCATATTTCAATGAGTCTATGCAGCTTGCTAAACATTAATAATTATGGAGAGAATTTAAAGGTTTGGCAGGGGCTCCGCCCACAGATACAACTTTTGCCTACAGAATGGTCTTGGCCCCGCCCATCAGTATGTGTTGCTAGGCAGCATTAGCAGGCTTTCGCATTTTCACCAACATATAGTGCTTTTCATATCTATCTATCTATCTATCTATCTATCTATCTATCTATCTATTGTGGCAAGCAGCTGGGGATGGACCTCAGAAGGACCAGAGGAGGGATTACGCCTCCTGCAAACCATGAGGGGGCGACCGCCCTGGTGGCTTTGGAGACCACGGGAACAGAGCTTAGAAGCTCAACCCTATAGGGGCCTGTGGTCACTGCCAGGGGGCGCCCCGATGCCTGAGGAGCCCTGGCCCTCAGCACTTCCACCACACTCGGTGGGTTTCGATGGCTGGAGTCGACAGAGTAGAAGGACAGAACTCGGAGGAGAGGAGTGGAGGCGGACCTGAAGAGAGAAAGGCATTGAGGAAGAAGGCCTGGACTTTGGGGGAGTATTGGGTTGTGTGCTGTGTTTTCACTGTAAATAATGAATCAACGTGTGTTGGTGCTTGAACCATCGGTGTCTGCCTGTCTGTGTCCGGTGGCTGTTCCCCACACTAGATAGATAGATAGATAGATAGATACTTTATTAATCCCAATGGGAAATTATCTATCTATCTTTCTATCTATCTATCTATCTATCTATCTATCTATCTATCTATCTATCTATCTATCTATCTATCTATCTATCTATCTATCTATCTATCTATCTATCTATCTATCTATCTATCTATCTATCTATCTATCTATCTATCTATCTATCTATCTATCTATCTATCTATCTATCATATAGCACCTTTCTTCTATCTATCTATCAATCTATTGTGACAAACGGCCGGGTCACATGTGCGGCCGGGACGCCCCTGCTGTGTATGTTCCGGGGGAGCAGACATGGACAGCGCAATACCTTCCCCGGGGTGCTTGGTGGCAGCCTCCCTGGATGACGCTGATTCCCCAACCTTCCGCAGGGATCCATGGGAGATGGACTCCTCCACAGCTTGGTTGGGGTGGCCGCTAGAGGGGGCTGTCTGCTTCCAACAGCCCAGCTGGACGAATCTGCAGCCCCACCTGGAAGTGCAATTAGGACCAGGTGGTCAAGCACCTGGAACGCTTCTGGGTGGGTTATAAAAAGGGCCAGCCACCACCACTCGAGGGCCAGAGTCGGGAGAAGGTGAACTAAGCTAGAGGAGGAGTGGTGGTCAGGGAGAAGAGTGTTTTGGTGTGTTAAGTGCTTTGTGGTAATGTGTTGAGCCTGTGGGACATGGGGAAGGCGTGCCCCATGGCTGAAGAGAAAATAAAAGTCTGTCTGTTTAAGTACGTGCCTTTGCGTTAGTCTGTGCCGGGTCGGGCGCTATATAGTGCCTTTCACACTATCTATCTATCTATCTATCTATCATATAGTGCCTTTCTTGTCCATCTATGTGAAGAATTAGCAGAGAGATTCAGTTGTTATTTTTAGTACAATACCCCCTCCCTGTGATGAGACAGGAAACATCAGTTCCTTTCTCTCTCCCACTGACCCCTTATCTGATGCCGGATGTTCCTTCAGGTGACATTCCTTCCCAGGCCAACAACCCTGAAGTTGTTTTTTTTCCCCTGATGTGAATTCAATATTTTTATCCACAAACTCCGACAATAACAATGTGGATTTTGAAGCAAGTGTCAGTCTTTCTGGAATAAAGGTCAATCCACAGATTCATATCCAGAATGTGCACTGTGTCACGTTCTACGAGTCTAAATGTTGAAAAATGACGCCATTACGATAATTGGCTCTAAATGCACAACTGTCTTGTCTTTACTGTTTGAGAGGTTCCAAGGAATTTCTCGGTGTCACTGCTTGCATCAGATGTGCCCTCCGCTCTGCTCCAAAGGTGCTATATAAAATGCACTGACAGTTCAAAGAGCCATAAGAGGACCCGAACAGCACGTCCTGATGTACACTCACGTCACCGGGCCTAAGAAGCCAGTCATGCATTTCATGTCTGCATGACTGCTCAGGTAAATTTCACCAATAAAATGTTTGCCCCTTCTGCCCTTTAAAACACTCAGTCTATTAACTGACAGGTCTAATTTTCCCAAAGCCATATGTCAATATTCAAGGCTGCAAAAGTCCATAAACATGGCCATTATGCTCTTGTGAAGAGATTGGTATAAGAAATGAAAATGAATAGCTTTCACTCCTGATCAGTTTATGGTGAGCACAAAGCTCATAAACATAGCCAGACAAGGTAAATGAAACTGGTCCGGTCTTTTGTGTCATCCTGTTAAAACTTTAGCTATTAATCAATAACAATGGGCTCCTGCATCAGTACAGACCTGCTCCTTGGCTTATTAATAAATGATATGCTGGGCCCGTTAGCTCCAAGCACATTTTGCCATAAAAACTCAGATTCAGTCCCAATTGTGTTATGGAGATGCTAAGTATTTTTACAGTGTTTGTAATTTTAATAGGCCACCTGTGACAAGTGATCTGCACACATGCAAGATTTCGAGGGTTAATTAAAGCATGTGGAATTAATTACAATAAAACCGGTTGTTACACTCCAATTGTGAAATGAAATGCATGCCTGGAGTCTTCTAGAGATCTTAGCGCACTGCAGGCGCCTAAAATTTAAAACAAAACAAACACAATGTAACATACCCGACCTGCCCATCCCAAGATCCATTTTTGGAATTCATGCAGGAGAGCTTCCATTCAATCAGGTAAAATTCTGTGCACATAATATTGCAGATTGCCATCCCTTTCCATAACTGAACTCATTAAAGTGCAGGGACCAGAGTAGAAGGAGCAGGAGAGAAGTGTGAAAGGCAGGCCATCACAGAACACACTTTCACGCCTTTAAAAATGCAGAACTTAAATTAAACTTGCGTCGTCCATTTTTGAAGCTGGCGGCAATGGGGATGGGAAACAGTTGGAATTGGATCAGACTATAAATTGAATTTCTCTACCATTGCTACTTCTTCTTTGTCTTCTTTTGGCTGCTCCCGTTAGGGGTCGCCACAGTGGATCATCTTCTTCCATATCTTTCTGTCCTCTGCATCTTGTTCTGTTACACCCATCACCTGCTTGTCTTCTCTCACCACATCCTCCTCTTAGGCCTTCCTCTGTTCCTCTTCCCTGGCAGCTCCAACCTTAGCATCTTTCTCCAAATATACTCAGCATCTCTCCTCTGCACATGTCTCTGACTTTGTCTCCCAACCATTGTAACATAAGTTTAATATGTCACTGTTCTCTATACAAAATATTTTATAAATCTGCTTTTCTTTCTACTCAAATGCACAGTGGACATAGATTTAGCACAGGGGCTGATCATTTAGAACTGCTAGGCAAGCGTTTTAAGACAAGACAAGTTAGGGACAACTGCAGAACTGGGCAGTCAGACTGATGGCCATTGTATACTATTTCTGTGTGTCAAACTCAACATGAAACTCTTTGCCTTGTTTGGAATGGCATGATTCACCTAAGTGGGAGCCTGCGCATGAAGAAAGAGTAGAAAGCCTTGGAACATTGCCCGGCATACCTTTGAAGCCTGATGGATGGATGGGAGATAATGTCATCCGATCCGGAAAATGAAAATGGCAGACTCTACACATCAGGCCCCCACTCCTGAACTGGGTTGTTGTCATGGCTTCCTTCATCTGTTATGCAGCGTAAACTGACATTAAGGAAAGTTATTTCTCCTATCTGATTTCTTACTGCCGTCTCACTAAGGGAGGGGTGTCGCCTTTTTATATTATGTCTATATAGTATCGGTTATGTAACATGCCGCAAATACAAAAGAACTTATACCAACAAGGGAGCTAACGCCCCCTGCTGTATACAACCATTCAACCTGAGCTGACCCTCTAATATCCTGATTTCCATCCTCGTCACACCCAATGCAAATCTTAGCATCTTTAACATGTCAAGTTAGAGATGCAAAGAAGGAACCAACTCCATATTAATGGTCCTGGTTTTGCAAAGGGATATCCAAAACTCTCCTATGAGTGTGATGGTCAGGTGCCCACATCTATCTATCTATCTATCTATCTATCTATCTATCTATCTATCTATCTATCTATCTATCTATCTATCTATCTATCTATCTATCTATCTATCTATCTATCTGTCTGTCTGTCTGTCTGTCTGTCTGTCTGTCTGTCTGTCTGTCTGTCTGTCTATCTATCTATCTATCTATCTATCTATCTATCTAAAGTCAGAGCCATCTTTAACAGCATTATAGGCCCCCGGGCAAAGCAGTGCACTGTGGACCCCTATCTACACAACCACTAAGCAAGTCACAACATACATAGATTAGCATGGGGCCCCTATGCTCATGGGGTACCCCGGGCAACTGCCCAGCGTGCCCATGCGTTAAAATGGCCTTGAGTAAAGTGACACCCATTGCATGTAAAAGAGGAATAGAATTAGCCACTTCATTCCCTAAAAGGGATTTTCTGGTTTCTCCAGAGGCCTCTTCCACAGAATGGCAATATACGCTCCTTTTGTCCACTCGTGCACCCCACCCAGCTTCACCTCATTCCACTCAGCCGGGACCAGAAGCATCCCATATGCCCCTCATTCCTCCTGACTCTCTGCCGGCAGCTACACATCCAGGCTAATGGACTCTAGCGGATGAGACATGTGTTTGAAGTGCCCTCTAAGTGCCGTGTCTGCATGTGCCCCCACCGATGCCATGGCTGCTATCGCTGCCACTCGTCGAGCTCCTTTAATGTTGATGTAGCACAGGTCTGTCATTCCTGCCTCACAGCACCAGGTTCTGCATGAGTTTTACAAGTATATTTATAGATTGACTGGTGTGAGTGAATGTCAGGGACATAAGTCCTAAGTTCTTTTATTACCCTTGTTGTCACCCGAGCGAAAGAAGGAGAACAAAACACAAATATACTGCTCAAAAAATAAAGACACACTTTTTAATGAGAATATAGCATCAAGTCAATGAAACGTGTGTGCTATTGAACTGGTCAGTGAAGTAGCAGAGGGGCTTGTTAATCAGTTTCAGCTGCTTTGGTGTTCATGAAGTTAGGTGCCCAAGAGGGGCAACAATGAGACGACCCTCCAAAATAGGAATGAATGGTTTAACAGGTGGAGGCCACTGACATTTTTCCCTCCTCAACTGTTTTGTCACTCGTTTTGCATTTGGCTACGGTCAGTGTCACTACTGCCAGCATGAAGTGATACCTGGTCCCAACAGAGGTGGCACAGGTAGTCCAACTTCTCCAGGAAGGCAGGCACATCAATACATGCCATTGCCAGAAGGTTTGCAGCGCAGTCTCAAGGGCATGGAGGAGATTCCAGGAGACAAGCAGTTACTCTAGGAGAGCTGAACAGGGCTGGAGAAGGTCCTTAACCTATCAGCAGGACCAGAGGAACAGGATGAGCACTGCCAGAGGCCTACAAAATGACCTTCAGCAGACCAATAGTGTGAATGTCTCTGACCAAACAATAAGAAACAGACTTCATGAGGGTGGCCTGAGGGCCCAACGTTCTCTAGTGGGCCCTGTGCTCACTGCCTGCCCGGCACCGTAGAGCTCGATTGGTATTTGCCATAGACTACCAGAATTGGCAGGTCCACCACTGGCGCCCTGTGCTTTTCACAGATGAGAGCAGGTTCACTCTGAACACATGTGACAGACGTGAAAGGGTCTGGAGAAGCGATGAAGAACGTTATGCTGCCTGTAACATCGTTCAGCATGACCGGTTTGGTGGTGGGTTAGTGATGGCATGGGGAGGCATATCCATGGAGGGACGCACAGACCTCTATAGGCTACACAATGGCACCTTGACTGCCATTAGGTATTGGGATGAAATCCTTGGACCCTTTGTCAGACCCTTTACTGGTGTAGTGAGTCCTGGGTTCCTCCTGGTGCACGACAATGCCCGGCCTCATGTGACGAGAGTATGCAGGCAGTTCCTGGAGGATGAAAGAATTGATACCATTGACTGGCCCCCACGCTCACTCGCCTGACCTCACTCCAACAGAACACTTCTGGGTGTCACATTATATTTCGGTCCATCCGACACCACCAGGTTGCACCTCAGACTGTCCAGGAGCTCAGTGATGCCCTTTTCCAGATCTGGGAGGAGATCCCCCAGGACACCATCACTATCCATCGTCTCATTAGGACGTTGTCAGGCATGCATACAAGCACATGGGGGGCATACAAACTATTGAGTACGATTTGGAGTTGCTGCAATGAAATTTCGGCAAAATGGATGAGCCTGCCTGTCACATCATTTCCTCACTTTAATTTTCAGGGTGTCTTTGTATTTTCGGGGTGTCTTTGAATTCAGCCCTCTGTAGGTTGATAAGTTTCATTTCCATCAAACGATGAGCCATCCTTTTCGTTCCTAACACATTACCACATCAGTCCATATCAGTAGAATATCCAGCAGGATTTTCTTCTCTTTGAGATCTGATGTGTTTTCAAAGTGTTCCTTTAATTTTGAGGAGTTTATATTGGTGTGCCAACACAGCCCTACCTGTTGACTGAAAAAAATAAAAACAGCGCTTCATGGCGTGAGAACAAACAACAAAAAACAATCATCACATAGTGGAGTGGCTCTGCTGATGGCACCTCTGACTCAGAGATTCTTCGGTCAGGTTGTCTCCCTGATTAATGACACCTCCTCCCAAGCGGCCGTCCTTTTCAAGCTCTGGGACTGGGAGGGGTGGGGTCAGTTGCCCCCACTGGGCAGTTTCTGAAGACTGTGGAGGAAGACTGTTAGCAGCAGCACCCCCTCTCAGCCCGGGGTGGTATCACATACCTGGCAAGAGTTTAGATGGTGATCCTCAGATGCGCCCGTGTGACACCCCGTATTCTCAGTAAGGCGACTCATTGTGTAGAAAGGTCAGCAATTGGTTTCTAATTGGTTTGTGTCTCTTCAGTCAGCCTTATCACACCCTCTGGCTTTTTCATTTTGTTTTTTTAATTGCGTGAACAAACCATGGAAACTGTAACATGCAGGTGGCATGTCTCTTTCAAAAATCTAAGGCTTTTGTTAAGAACACAATGCCATGTAATCAGTTCAGTTCAGATGTATTGTTATTTGTGTAAAGTACAATTAAGCTTTTCACTCCCCTGCCCCTTGGCGTAAATCTTGTAGATGATGTACTGTAAAATAACAACACAGAATGGAAAAGGGCAAAAAGTAAACTGACAGAGAAAGAGATGGAGACCTGAGCACGCAGAGTCAAGGCTGTCATGGCTGCCAAAGGTGCAGCAACTAATTTCTCACCTGAAGGGGCAGGGGTGGGGGTGACAACCCATGCAATCAGTTGTTTTGTGTCTTACATTTGTTATTAATTTAGACCACGTTGCACAGATCTGTTTTCACTTTGACATAATGTAATAAGAACATAAGTTTAAAGTCACTGTGCTCTGTACAAAAATATTTCATAAATCCACTCACATGTACAGGCCAGATTTAGCACAGAGGGGCTCAGCATTTAGAACTGCTAGGCAAACATTTGAAGAGAGAAAGGGACAACTACGAAAATGGGCATTGTACTATTTCTGTGTGCATGAAATTGAATCCTCTCTTTGC
Source organism: Erpetoichthys calabaricus (assembly GCF_900747795.2). NCBI lineage: Eukaryota > Metazoa > Chordata > Cladistia > Polypteriformes > Polypteridae > Erpetoichthys > Erpetoichthys calabaricus. Next base: position 23,450,100 of record NC_041396.2, on the reverse strand, counting down.
CTTGTTTGGGATGGCACACTGAGTCGACTGCACCTTCAATTTCGTTGTTCCTTTGTAAAAGTGACAATGACGATAAAGATCTATCTATCTATCTATCTATCTATCTATCTATCTATCTATCTATCTATCTATCTATCTATCTATCTATCTATCTATCTATCTATCTATCTATCTATCTATCTATCTATCTATCTATCTATCTATCTATCTATCTATCTATCTATCTATCTATCTATCTATCTATCATATATAGTGCCTTTCATATCTATCTATCTATCTATCTATCTATCTATCTATCTATCTATCTATCTATCTATCTATCTATCTATCTATCTATCTATCTATCTATCTATCTATCTATCTATCTATCTATCTATCTAAGATGCTGCAGATGTTCTATCAGACAGTTGTGGCGAGCGCCCTCTTCTACGCGGTGGTGTGCTGAGGAGGCAGCATTAAGAGGAAAGACGCCTCACGCCTGGACAAACTGGTGAGGAAGGCAGGCTCTATTGTTGGCATGGAGCTGGACAGTTTAACATCTGTGGCAGAGCGAAGGGCACTCAGCAGGCTCCTATCAATTATGGAGAATCCACTGCATCCACTAAATAGTATCATCTCCAGACAGAAGAGCAGCTTCAGCAACAGACTGCTGTCAATGTCCAGCTCCACAGACAAATTGAGGAGATTGTTCCTCCCCCAAACTATGCGACTCTTCAATTCCACCCGGGGGGGTAAATGTTAACAATTAACATTATACATAGTTATTGTCTTTTTTTCACCTGCATTATTATCATTCTTTAATTTAATAATATTTATTGTATCAGTATGCTGCTGCTGAAAAATGTGAATTTCCCATTGGGATTAATAAAGTATCTATCTATCTATCTATCTATCTATCTATCTATCTATCTATCTATCTATCTATCTATCTATCTATCTATCTATCTATCTATCTATCTATCTATCTATCTATCTATCTATCTATCTATCTATCTATCTATCTATCTATCTATCTATCTATCTATCTATCTATCTATATGCAGTGCATCTGGAAAGTATTCACAGTGCATCACTTTTTCCACATTTTGTTATGTTACAGCCTTATTCCAAAATGGATTCAATTCATTTTTTTCCTCAGAATTCTACACACAACACCCCATAATGACAACGTGAAAAAAGTTTACTTGAGGTTTCTGCAAATTTATTAAAAATAAAAAAATTGAGAAAGCTCTTGTACATAAGTATTCGCAGCCTTTGCCATGAAGCTCAGAATTGAGCTCAGGTGAATCCTGTTTCCCCTGATCATCCTTGAGATGTTTCTGCAGCTTCATTGGAGTCCACCTGTGGTAAATTCAGTTGACTGGACATGATTTGGAAAGGCACACACCTGTCTATATGGAGGTCCCACAGTTGACAGTTCATGTCAGAGCACAAACCAAGCATGAAGTCAAAGGAATTGTCTGTAGACCTCCGAGACAGGATTGTCTCGAGGCACAAATCTGGGGAAGGTTACAGAAAACTTTCTGCTGCTTTGAAGGTCCCAATGAGCACAGTGGCCTCCATCATCTGTAAGTGGAAGAAGTTCAAAACCACCAGGACTCTTCCTAGAGCTGGCTGGCCATCTAAACTGAGCGATCGGGGGAGAAGGGCCTTAGTCAGAGAGGTGACCAAGAACCTGATGGTCACTCTGTCAGAGATCCAGAGGTCCTCTGTAGAAAGTGGAGTACCTTCCAGTAGGACAACCATCTCTGCAACAATCCACCAATCAGGCCTGTATGGTAGAGTGGCCAGACGGAAGCCACTCCTTAGTAAAAGGCACATGGCAGCCTGCCTCGAGTTTGCCAAAAGGCACCTGAAGGATTTTTTTGAAAGGAGCCCACTAATACCAATTTGTTCTTTTTTTAATTAATGATATATCATAGATGCATATTTTATTATACCTACTTAACTTTTATCGACATTTATCTAACTCTATATTTATTTTTCTAGTATCAGAATGTAGGTTAATTTAATTTGTTTTGGTTTCAATAGATGTATTTTTCATATTTTCGATTCTTGTTTTCTTTTTTTCACATCTTCGTGCCCCCCCGTTTGTTACTTTGCGCCCCCCAGAGAGGCCCGCCCCACAGTTTGAGAACCACTGCCCTAGCCTAAGTCACTTACCTACTGTATCCTAACATATTTGCAAAATCATAATCTAGAACATAAAAACACAACTAAGCCACAGAAAAAGGAAAAGGACATGAATATACTGTACTGTACACTGTACTGTAGTAACAGAAAAAATGACAGAAAAATGAGCGTAAAAAAATTCCTTACCTTTATTCCTTCTGATCGCTTTACAATGTCTAATTTCACTTCCATCACGATGGCTTTCCTCTTCTTTGAAGCAAACCATTTGAAGACTCTGACTTTCGTTTAGGAGCCATGATAAGGGCCAAAAAGTCGCCAAGCAAAGCAACACAGACAGAACACTTCCTCCGCGCACAACCAAACTAGTTTTCTAACTCCCTCACTCATACGCCCACGATACTGCGTATTCTTCTGCCGTGCGCAACCAAACTACATTTGTAACTCCCTCACTCATACGCCCACGATACTGCGTATTCTTCTGCCGTGCGCAACCAAACTACATTTGTAACTCACTCACTCATACGCCCACGATACTGCGTATTCTTCTGCCGTGTGCAACCAAACTACTTTTCTAACTCCCTTATTCATACGCCTGCAATACTGCGTATTCTTCTGCCGTGTGCAACCAAACTACTTTTCTAACTCCCTTATTCATACGCCTGCAATACTGCGTATTCTTCTGCCGTGCGCAACCAAACTAGTTTTCTAACTCCCTTATTCATACGCCTGCAATACTGCGTATTCTTCTGCCGTGCGCAACCAAACTAGTTTTCTAACTCCCTCATTCATACGCACACAATACTGCGTATTCTTCTGCCGTGCGCAACCAAATTAGTTTTCTAACTCCCTCACTCATACGCCTGCAATACTGCGTATTCTTCTGCCGTGCGCAACCAAACTACTTTTCTAACTCCCTCACTCATATGCCCGCGATACTGCGTATTCTTCTGCCGTACGCAACCAAACTACTTTTCTAACTCCCTCACTCATATGCCCGCGATATTGCGTATTCTTCTGCCGTGCGCAACCAAACTACTTTTGTAACTCCCTCACTCATATGCCCGCGATATTGCGTATTCTTCTGCCGTACGCAACCAAACTACTTTTCTAACTCCCTCACTCATATGCCCGCGATACTGCATATTCTTCTGCCGTGCACAACCAAACTACTTTTCTAACTCCCTCATTCATACGCACACAATACTGCGTATTCTTCTGCCGTGCACAACCAAACTACTTTTCTAACTCCCTCATTCATACGCACACAATATTGCGTATTCTTCTGCCGTGCGCAACCAAAGTACTTTTCTAACTCCCTCACTCATATGCCCACGATACTGCGTATTCTTCTGCCGTGCACAACCAAACTACTTTTCTAACTCCCTCACTCATATGCCCACGATACTGCGTATTCTTCTGCCGTGCGCAACCAAACTAGTTTTCTAACTCCCTCACTCATACGCCTGCAATACTGCGTATTCTTCTGCCGTACGCAACCAAACTACTTTTCTAACTCCCTCACTCATATGCCCGCGATATTGCGTATTCTTCTGCCGTGCGCAACCAAACTACTTTTGTAACTCCCTCACTCATATGCCCGCGATACTGCATATTCTTCTGCCGTGCACAACCAAACTACTTTTCTAACTCCTTCATTCATACGCACACAATACTGCGTATTCTTCTGCCGTGCGCAACCAAACTACTTTTCTAACTCCCTCACTCATATGCCCACGATACTGCATATTCTTCTGCCGTACGCAACCAAACTACTTTTGTAACTCCCTCACTCATATGCCCGCGATATTGCGTATTCTTCTGCCGTACGCAACCAAACTACTTTTCTAACTCCCTCACTCATATGCCCACGATACTGCATATTCTTCTGCCGTACGCAACCAAACTACTTTTCTAACTCCCTCACTCATATGCCCGCGATATTGCGTATTCTTCTGCCGTACGCAACCAAACTACTTTTCTAACTCCCTCACTCATATGCCCGCGATATTGCGTATTCTTCTGCCGTACGCAACCAAACTACTTTTGTAACTCCCTCACTCATATGCCCGCGATACTGCGTATTCTTTTGCCGTGCGCAACCAAACTACTTTTCTAACTCCCTCACTCATATGCCCGCGATACTGCGTATTCTTTTGCCGTGCGCAACCAAACTACTTTTCTAACTCCCTCACTCATATGCCCGCGATACTGCATATTCTTCTGCCGTACGCAACCAAACTACTTTTGTAACTCCCTCACTCATATGCCCGCGATATTGCGTATTCTTCTGCCGTACGCAACCAAACTACTTTTGTAACTCCCTCACTCATATGCCCACGATACTGCGTATTCTTCTGCCGTGCACAACCAAACTACTTTTCTAACTCCCTCACTCATATGCCCGCGATACTGCGTATTCTTTTGCCGTGCGCAACCAAACTACTTTTCTAACTCCCTCACTCATATGCCCGCGATACTGCGTATTCTTCTGCCGTGCGCAACCAAACTACTTTTCTAACTCCCTCACTCATATGCCCGCGATATTGCGTATTCTTCTGCCGTGCGCAACCAAATTAGTTTTCTAACTCCCTCACTCATACGCCTGCAATACTGCGTATTCTTCTGCCATGCGCAACCAAACTACTTTTCTAACTCCCTCACTCATATGCCCATGATACTGCGTATTCTTCTGCCGTGCGCAACCAAACTAGTTTTCCAAATCCCTCACTCATACTCCGTGTTACTGCGTATTTTTCCACAACCAAACTAGTTCGCCCACGTAGTCTGTAAGTACGACGCTAACGGCTAAGCCAAAACACTCACGTCTTAATTTTTTTAAGTTTTTACAGGAGTGAGCGTCATATACTCGAAACGTCATATGTCAAGGCGTTGTAACCTGAGGACCCCCTGTAATGGAAAAACAGGGGGAGACGAGCACTGATAAACATTTTCTCCCTGATACACTAAGTGGCAGCCTCCTGGGGTTAGGATCCCCACACAGGTGCACATAAGGGCGTGCTTGGATGTGTAGTTCCCTGAGGCAGCCATGTTGGGTTCATTAGGGTCTGCCAAGGGGAGTTGATTGGATTCAAAACCCAAGGCCCTAACACCTGAAGTATCCCTGGGTCCAAGATAAAAGAGACACTCCAGCTCATCCAGGTGAGTTAGGGTCAGGTGGAAGGAGGACAAAGCCCACCTAGGAGGTGTGGAGGACAGAAAGAGAAGAGAAGAGTTGTGTTATGGTTGGTTTATGTCTTGTTTAAAGCCTTTGTGTAAGGTTCAGTATTTTGTGTCTGTGAGGTTGTGTCAAAGTAGCAGCTGAAAAGTGGTGAGCACCGGGATTAATTTTAACTCTCAGCCACTGCCCAAACAGTTCTTTGTTTTTTGTACTTCCTATCACTTTCCCAAGATAACATTCACTTCACAGCAGTTTGCAACCATCAGCAGCAACTGCCGTCTCCTGAAAAGAGTCTCGGAGGAGAAAAATGTCTTTTAAAAGCGCAGCCTGAGAGCTGTTAGGGAAAAAAAAAATCCTGTTTAACTGCATTGACATGATTTCTACCATGAAGTGAGAGCTCCTCACTGCTGCATGTAGTGCAATAAATGCCAAATTAATCTTGGATGAAATTAACAATAAGAGGACAATAGTGAGTAATATAACATGAGTAAATATCCTAATGTAAAAAAGCAGACAACAAAAACAATAGCACGCATTAAATACAAAATCAAATGATAGATAATAAATGCCACTATTGCCGAATTAAAAGTTGAAAGGATAAATACTAAAGAAAATATAGAAACGCAACATTTGCATAATTAGAACATCTCACTGCTAGCAGGAGGACCCACATGTGCTATGAAGCCTCTGCTGATGGCCCAAAATGCAGCCGTCTGTCTTGTAGTCAGTCAGGGAAGATGGATGCTTGTCACTTCTCCGTTCTGGTCGCTACATTGGCTCCTTGTGGCAGCACACATTAAGTTCAAATCCCTGATGCTGACCTACAGTGTAGTCAATGGGTCAGCACCGGTGTGTATGGAGACACTTGTAAGGTCCTGTGCCCCTTCTCGCTCATTGAGGTCAACCATTGAACAGCGTCTGGTGATGCCACCTCTAAGTACTATTGAATCTCAATCCAGACTCTTTCACGTGTAGCCCCTAGCTGGTGGAAAACTTCACACTTGAGAATAGGCCTTTTCATTAGATGCATTCTGGAACAATTTTGGAAAAATCCTCAACTAATATGACTACACAAATAATTTAAACTGATTCAAACTTCATAGACAGATATGAAAGGCACTATATAATGGACAGATACTGTCTCACACACAAATGAATGGGAGACCGCCTCAGGGCTTATTATAAAGTAATTCCACACCAAGTCGAGGACTGGCACTGTCATTTACTGCCTTTCCATCCCTTCCACACATAGACAAGAAGATCAATGACATGGAGACTACTGATAGTTCCAGAGACTTTGAACCTGACTCTTCCTGCCTGGGCTTCTCAAAAAGGGCATCACCTCCATAAATCACCAGTCATGACTTGGACTCTTTGGTGATCTCCAAAGACATCACTTGACAGCCTGGCTGTTTCTTTTTTCAAAACCTTTTTTGTAAACCACTTGGTGTAGATAGATAGATAGATAGATAGATAGATAGATAGATAGATAGATAGATAGATAGATAGATAGATAGATAGATAGATAGATAGATAGATAGATAGATAGATAGATAGATAGATAGATAGATAGATAGATAGATAGATAGATAAAAGGCACTATATTATAGATGAAAGGCACTATATAATAGATAGATAGATAGATAGATAGATGATAGATAGATAGATAGATAGATAGATAGATAGATAGATAGATAGATAGATAGATAGATAGATAGATAGATAGATAGATAGATGAAAGGCACTATATAATAGATAGATAGATGAAAGGCACTGTATTAGAGATAGATAGATAGATAGATAGATAGATAGATAGATAGATAGATAGATAGATAGATAGATAGATAGATAGATAGATAGATAGATAGATGAAAGGCACTATATAATAAATGATAGATGAAAGGCACTATATAATAGATCGATAGATGAAAGGCACTATATTATAGATAGATAGCTATATAGATGAAAGGCACTATATTATAGATAGATAGATAGATAGATAGATAGATAGATAGATAGATAGATAGATAGATAGATAGATAGATAGATAGATAGATAGATGAAAGGCACTATATTATAGATGAAAGGCACTATATAATAGATAGATAGATAGATAGATAGATAGATAGATAGATAGATAGATAGATAGATAGATAGATAGATAGATGAAAGGCACTATATAATAAATGATAGATGAAAGGCACTATATAATAGATAGATAGCTGTATAGTAGATGAAAGGCACTATGTTATAGATAGATAGATAGATAGATAGATAGATAGATAGATAGATAGATAGATAGATAGATAGATAGATAGATAGATGAAAGGCACTATATAATAGATGAAAGTCACTATATAATAGATAGATAGATAGATAGATAGATAGATAGATAGATAGATAGATAGATAGATAGATAGATGAAAGGCACTATATAATAGATGAAAGTCACTATATAATAGATAGATAGATAGATAGATAGATAGATAGATAGATAGATAGATAGATAGATAGATAGATAGATAGATAGATGAAAGGCACTATATAATAGATGAAAGTCACTATATAATAGATAGATAGATAGATAGATAGATAGATAGATAGATAGATAGATAGATAGATGAAAAGCACTATATAATAGATGAAAGGCACTATATAATAGATAGATAGATAGATAGATAGATAGATAGATAGATAGATAGATAGATAGATAGATAGATAGATAGATAGATGAAAGGCACTATATAATAAATGATAGATGAAAGGCACTATATAATAGATGAAAGTCACTATATAATAGATAGATAGATAGATAGATAGATAGATAGATAGATAGATAGATAGATGAAAGGCACTATATAATAGATGAAAGTCACTATATAATAGATAGATAGATAGATAGATAGATAGATAGATAGATAGATAGATAGATAGATAGATAGATGAAAGGCACTATATAATAGATGAAAGGCACTATATAATAGATAGATAGATAGATAGATAGATAGATAGATAGATAGATAGATAGATAGATAGATAGATAGATAGATAGATAGATAGATGAAAGGCACTATATAATAAATGATAGATGAAAGGCACTATATAATAGATAGATAGCTGTATAGTAGATGAAAGGCACTATATTATAGATAGATAGATAGATAGATAGATAGATAGATAGATAGATAGATAGATAGATAGATAGATAGATAGATAGATAGATAGATAGATAGATAGATATGTGAAAGGCACTATATAACATAGATAGATAGATAGATAGATAGATAGATAGATAGATAGATAGATAGATAGATAGATAGATAGATAGATAGATAGATAGATAGATAGATAGATAGATAGATAGATAGATAGATCTAGCTTTTTACAGAAGCTCAAAAAGTATTGCAACAAACCACATCACCTCCTCTCAGATACATTTACATTTATTTGCTTGACAGATGCTTTTATCCAAAGTGACTTACAGAAAAAGCTGATTACTACAAATGAACAGCTAAAAACAAAATCTAAGATCATTGCAATTCCCACCTTACTTAGCTGAGCTAATAACATCACACACTCCACTACTTCCTCTTCACTCTCTTAATACTCATCTTTTGCTCATTCCTTCAGTTAAGAAAAAATCATTTGGTCAAAGGTCATTTGTCTACCACGCACCTTATCTTTGGAATGGCCTTCAGTTGATATTTTTAAATCAAGACTAAAAACCTCCCTTAACTCCCTTCATTGCATTTTGCTTTAGAATTCAGTTAAGTTTAGCATTGTTGAAAAATTCCTCAAATGCTTAAATAATATTATTATTTTTAATATTACTATTCACTCATGAAGCCAAGCCTATCCATTGAGTTTAGGGTTACCGTGAGGGTGTGATGGTTCATCTGATGGGTCCTCCTCAGTATATGAGCAGTCCTCTTTTGGTCCTCTTGTATCCTGATATTACTAGCAATTTTATTGGTGTAGTTTTCCATCCCTTTCTTTACCAGCCTGAGAGCATCTATTACCAGTGGTAATACTGTAGTTTTCATACCCCACATTTTCTCAATTTCTGTCTTTAGATATTTATATTTCGAGAGTTCTTCTGTAGTTTTTAGGGAGCTGTTTCTTTCAGTGGGGACAGACATGTTGATGTCTCCTTCTTGTCCTTCACTAATATATCAGGTCTGTTAGTCTTGATTTCATTATAAGTTTGTATTGGTATATCCCATAATATAGTTGCCTCATCATTTTCAGTTACCATTGATAGCTCATGTTCGTAACATTCGCCTTTGATTTGGATGTTATAGTGTTTGCATACTGCCCAATACAGGTATGCTGCTGCTGTTTTTTATGTCTTTATATGTATTCCTTTGTTGCCAGTTCTGAGCAGCTGGAGACTACATGGGCTGTTGTCTCTTTTTATTTGTTGCATATCCTAAACATCAGGTTGGTGCCGTCTTTAAAGATCTCGTTTTAGTAACAGCTCGTCTTGATTCATTGGTCTTGAGCAGTAATGAGGAGCCCTTCAGTTCGGTTTGTTTGGGTTTGCTCCACATCTTTGTTATTTATTCATTTCAGATACTGTCCATGTAAAGGTTATTTTTATTATTATTACTATTATTATAATTATTTTTTTGTTATTTGTTGATATACCTTAATTATAATATTTTAATGTCATTTTTTCCTTTTATCAGTCAGTCAGTCATCATCCAACCCGCTATATCTTAACACAGGGTCACGGGGGTCTGCTGGAGCCAATCCCAGCCAGCACAGGGCGCAAGGCAGGAACAAACCCCGGGCAGGGCGCCAGCCCACCGCACCATTATCATTGATGTTATTTTTTTTTTTCAATTTCTTTTTTTATTTTGCTTACTTTATATTTTCTCCCATGTGTTCTTCTACTGTGTACAGTATATTGGGACCGTAATGCATGGTGATTCTGCATTTTAAAAAAAGTTGATCAATTGTTTGACTCTAATTGTACGTATACCTGGTTTAAAGTATTAATTGAACTTGATTTAATTATTGGTTTTCTCTTCCTCATAACACAATTGTTTTTATAGACAATAATTTTTCGATTGCACCACATTGAGGACTGTGACTGTTGTCGTCAATAAAACACACGTTGCACTTTTACACCTTTAAACTTGTTACTGTGTCGTCACTTTCCCTAATCCATCTGCAATTAGGAACTACTGATGCTCTGGTAAATGGGTGATGCTCGTGGCTGTGGGCACAGAGCATCAGACCCACTTAAAAATTCTTTTTAAAGTTAAACCACATAGCTTTGACTAATTTTTAAGCCTCTCTCCAGTTAAAAGGCAATCTTAATTTATTTATAAGGGTTTATAGCAGAAAAAAATGAAAATCTGATGTGTCCAGCGCATGGCTTTCCCTTTATAGGCTGTCAATTTTGTAGTAACATACTGCAGGCCAGTTATTTTATTATGTGGGGAGAATCCTATCTTGTTGGAAGAATTTATGCTCTCCTTTCCCAACTGTGCTGCGCTTGCAGCATAAATTTGTCAAAACATGAAAATCGTTATCTCTGCAGCAAAAAAACTGAGAAATATTGCTCAAACCCAACCTGCTTGTAAAATTTTGTAATGTATTAATAACTGTGCCAAGGTTTGGCACAAACTGAGGGATTTTGCTTTTATTCCTTTATTATGCCCTCAGTCTAACATCCTGACCCCTTCTGTACATAGGCGTCCAAAAGTTCTCTGATTCTATTAAGGGATCCCCAAGACACCTGAATCCATTGATAACTCAAAGTTAAAATGTGGACCGGTTCACAATATTTTATCGAAATACATAACCCACTAAATCAAATTATCCAATTCAGAGTTTGTAGGGAGCTAAGGGCCTACCAGGATTCTTATATATAAACGTCTACATGTGGAAGTATGTGTGTCTGTCCGTGAGAAGTGAGAGGTGGAGTCGGGGTAAGGGCTCTGCCTCTGAGGAAACAGAAAACTCGCTTAGCCACTAATACACAAGTGATGCGAGGACGTCGGCAAAACGAAACCTCCTAGGAGTGAGACAAAGTCGCTTAGCCGCTAATACACAAGAAATGCGAGGATGTTGGCAAAATGAAACTTCCTAGGAGAGAGATAAAGTCGCTTAGCCATTAATAAACAAAGTGATGCGAGGACGTCGGCAAAACGAAACCTCCTAGGAGAGAGACAAAGTCATTTAGCCGCTAATACACAAGTGATGCGAGGACGTCGGCAAAACGAAACCTCCTAGGAGAGAGACAAAGTCGTTTAGCCGCTGTGGACGAAAAGAGTGCAGACTGACAGCAGGCGAGTGATATTTTCTTAGTTCTCTTTATTTTACACTCGGAGTCACAGGAAGTAGAGATTCAGAGAGCATAGTCTATCGCCGCAGGGCTCGTCTGAACCCTGATTGACAACTGGGGGAAGTATTTTATACCCCTTCATCTCATGATTAGTAAAACAGGAAAACATCCTTATCATCTAAGTAAAGTTAAGCAATATATCTGAGCTAAGCATTATCTATGTCCCCAAGACTGACCACGGGACAGACACCTTGCCCTTGCACCCTGCAGTCTTGTGACCCTTTCACCCTGAGTCATTCACTTTGAGGAACTTAGCAGGAAAACAGCTTAGGACATCATCATGTGGTAACATATTTTTTTTAGTTCATAAATCAAGCTTTCTTTTACTGGCAGAGTCACAAGTATTGTTATGAAACTTAGTTACCAAACACACAGGGTACGAGGTGCTGAGGAGAACATTCTTCTTCTACACCGCTAATACACAAGTGATGCGAGAACATTGGCAAAACGAAACCTCCTAGGACAGAGACAAAGTCGCTTAGCCACTAATACACAAGTGATGCGAGGACGTCGGCAAAACGAAACATCCTAGGAGAGACACAAAGTCGCTTAACCGCTAATACACAAGTGATGCGAGGACGTCGGCAAAACGAAACCTCCTAGGAGAGAGACAAAGTCGTTTAGCCGCTGTGGACGAAAAGAGTGCAGACTGACAGCAGGCGAGTGATATTTTCTTAGTTCTCTTTATTTTACACTCGGAGTCACAGGAAGTAGAGATTCAGAGAGCATAGTCTATCGCCGCAGGGCTCGTCTGAACCCTGATTGACAACTGGGGGAAGTATTTTATACCCCTTCATCTCATGATTAGTAAAACAGGAAAACATCCTTATCATCTAAGTAAAGTTAAGCAATATATCTGAGCTAAGCATTATCTATGTCCCCAAGACTGACCACGGGACAGACACCTTGCCCTTGCACCCTGCAGTCTTGTGACCCTTTCACCCTGAGTCATTCACTTTGAGGAACTTAGCAGGAAAACAGCTTAGGACATCATCATGTGGTAACATATTTTTTTTAGTTCATAAATCAAGCTTTCTTTTACTGGCAGAGTCACAAGTATTGTTATGAAACTTAGTTACCAAACACACAGGGTACGAGGTGCTGAGGAGAACATTCTTCTTCTACACCGCTAATACACAAGTGATGCGAGAACATTGGCAAAACGAAACCTCCTAGGACAGAGACAAAGTCGCTTAGCCACTAATACACAAGTGATGCGAGGACGTCGGCAAAACGAAGCATCCTAGGAGAGACACAAAGTCGCTTAACCGCTAATACACAAGTGATGCGAGGACGTCGGCAAAACGAAACCTCCTAGGAGAGAGACAAAGTCGCTTAGCCGCTAATACACAAGTGATGCGAGGACGTCGGCAAAACGAAACCTCCTAGGAGAGAGATAAAGTCGCTTAGCCGCTAATACACAAGTGATGCGAGGATGTCGGCAAAACGAAACCTCCTAGGAGTGAGATAAAGTCGCTTAGCCGCTAATACACAAGTGATACGAAAACGTCGGCAAAACGAAACCTCCTAGGCGAGAGATAAAGTCGCTTAGCCGCTAATACACAAGTGATGCGAGGACGTCGGCAAAACGAAACCTCCTAGGAGAGAGACAAAGTCGCTTAGCCGCTAATACACAAGTGATGCGAGGACGTCGGCAAAACGAAACCTCCTAGGAGAGAGATAAAGTCGCTTAGCCGCTAATACACAAGTGATGCGAGGACATCGGCAAAACGAAACCTCCTAGGAGAGAGATAAAGTCGCTTAGCCGCTAATACACAAGTGATGCGAGGACATCGGCAAAACGAAACCTCCTAGGAGAGAGACGCCCAGAGTAGTTCTTTTCAACTACCTGACATCTCTACATTTCAATTTTTATTCTGACGATTTCAATAGTTTCTAGGACCCCGGGTTTTTTACAGCACGGGCTTACACAGCTAGTATTGTATATTAGTATTCAGTAGTACATATAATCAAAGTAAAAAGTATGTGAACTCTTTGGAATTATCTGGTTTACTGCATGATTTGGTCATAAAAAGTGATCTGATCTTCATCTAAGTCACAGGTACTGATATACACAATGAGTTTAAGCCAATGACACACAAAAATTCTACTCTTTCATGTCTTTATTTTACAAACGCATTCAACGTTCACAGTGGTAGTGGAAAAAGTAAGTGAATCTTGGGATTTAATAACTGGTTAACCCTCCTTTGGCAGCAATGACCTCAACCTGGCGCTTCCTGTAACTGCAGATCAGACCTGCATATCACGTAGAGGGAATTGGAGTCCATTCTTCCCTGCAGAACTGCCTTAACTCTTCCATATTCTTTGGTTGTCTTCAATGTATGGCTCTCTTCAAGTAACGTAATAGGACTGAGATCTGGGCCACTCCAACAGGTGGAGTTTGTTCTTCTGAAGCCATTGTGCTGTGGATTTGCCCGCGATGTTTGGGGTCATTGTCCTATTGCATCACCCAGCCTCTTCTGAGCTTAAGTTGACGGACAGACTAAGGGCACCTGACTCCACCCCTTCTGGTCAGCCGCCTGTAAATCACTGAGTTCAGCAGAAGGGGGAACAGTTTGTGAGCAGAACATGAAATAAGGATGGAGCTCTGGCACAATGGACCATCTCGAAAAGGACACAATGTCTGAAGCCCAAATTTAGCTATTTTTTGTTTTCGATTCAGTGCCTCCATGCCATTGAGCGCTTGTACTTTTCTTATTTATTTGTGATGGAGATGAATAGGGATGACTGGGTTTGGCTCCAGTTCATTTATTGATTTAGACTTGTGACTGCTCATTTGACCACATCATGCAGGACATCTCAAAATGGGATTCGCTACTTCATAGCAGATAATGAATGGACGTGAGTTTGTTTGGGTGTGAGAAATTAACTGGGAACCCAGCTAGTTTTTTTGTTCCTTTCTCGTGCCCTTTTCTTTTTGTGGCCCTGTATTAGAAGAAGGGGTTTCAGGAAAAGGGATGAGAAAATATGGCACCTTTATAATGTCAAAAAAATGCAACAAATGTGACAAAATGTGAGCCAAAGGGAAAAAAAACAAGAGAAGAGAAGAATAAGCAATTGAGATTTCTTTGCTTAAACTGCAGGTTTTCAGAGGGCCAGGTCTTGCATTATTTAGGAAGAGCAGAGCTGAAAATACAATTTGTGCTAGTGTACGACATTGTATTCTACACAAATTGTTGGTAGTGCTATGCTGAAGTGGCATTTATTACATGGATGCCCTCAATGAGATGAAAGTGGAAAGAGAAATGGCCTGTGTGAACAAGATTATAAGTCGGAGGAAAATGTAATTGAATTTTCCTTGTAGGGATCTCGAAAGAATGAAATTTATTTTTTTTGCAAACTGTCCCAGTGCTAAGGAATATGCGCTGAGCCTTGAACCTGAGTCCTTTTAAATAAGGCAATAAAATGGCCTTTTATACAACTAGTGGGCAGAAACTGTTGGGGCAAATGCAAGTAGGCATCTTCTCACAATTCTTCCACCTGATGTAAGAAATGTTAGTGATGGGCGGATGAAGCCCCACACGAAGCTTTTTGAAGTTTCTTCCTGATTGTGCTGGAAAAAAGATTGAAAATAGCGACATCTGGTGGGTTGCAGAAATCATAGCAGCCATGAGCTCCAAGCACCCCTCGTCCTTGTTGATCGCATCGTTACAATCGTGCAGACGTGCTAAAACACTAAAAGTCCAAGATTTTGATCTTATGATAGTCATGTTGTCATTAGTCCTAAAGATGACATTGGCTGCCATTATGAATAATGTACTTGTAGCACCACACCGTGTGGTTCTGATGACCTTTTCCTCTGTCTCAGTTGAGGAGAGCGCGCTCCCAACTTTTATGATATAAAACAATTTTGAAAATGTCTGCTAATGCACCACGAGAGCAGCAACAAAGCCACAGAATTAAAGAACAAGTTTCATTAACAACAAGCCTCAGCGCCTCATTAAGCAACTGGTTGGAGTGAAATTGGTTGGAGTTTGAGGCCCTGACTTAGTTGGTCTTCTGTTGGCTCCCTCACTTCACATTTAATTTCTGTTTGGGTGCCATTTATAGAAAGAAATGAAGCAATTTAGAGGAGCGAAGAAGAAATTCAGGTGAACAAATCTTAAAAAACAAGTCCATTAAAATGAATTCAAAAGAAGTTAATTAGCAGCAAAAACAGGTCACTAATTAAGAAAAGGGTGAAAATGAAAACCTGCAGCCACTGGGGCCCTCCAGGACTGGAGTTGGGGACCCAGGAATTAGACTTTAAAATACAAGGATGCTGGTTCAATCCCACACCTCTGCCTCACTGGTTGACCCTCAGCTATAATAAGGTACATGCAACATCTAGGAAAACTAAAAGAACAGCCTGGGGTTGCAGTCTGATTTGTGTCTCATAACTGAATAGTCCTCTATTAGTTTCACAAAGATAACTTAAAGACTGGTGCTGAAGCTCCAAAGTATGAATCACTGTATTGACCATAACCAGGTGCCTCCATTTACATGACTCAGGGAGCAACTTAGTAGACCAGCGAGCAAGCTGGGATGAATAAATTCTGAATTGCCTCATGTTCGTCTGTCTATGACTAGTCCCACATTTCTGACGTCCACCTTCTCAGACGTCAGAGGGGAGGTGCAGGTACATCCCCCTCCGTAAACAGAAATTTTGGCCCCAGATCTACCTTCTGCTAAGGTTACATCAGACAAGATGCCTTTCTTGGGTGGGGTAGTGGCACAGACCTGTTGCGCCAAGCCTATTTCATTTTCTCCTTGCTTTATTCAATTTACAAAGGATTTCTTTACCGCAGATTTATACCATACCAGTCCACAGCAAATGCTATCTATGTGGTGAAGCTGAGGAGACCATCAGCCACATAGAGTCTGATTTCCGTGCACTCACCCTGAAAGGTGTGAGAGATGGCCGGCTGTTCATCCCGGCCAATACCCTCAAGCCGCTAGATGGAGCCCTCTCTGTAGCATGGAAGTGCCCCGAAGACCAGCAGGGAATCATGGACAATGGAGTTTTTATTCCCGACCCTGCTGGACACCGTGGGGCCCACTAGAGGACGCTGCAGGGAGGCTCAAGGACTTATATGTGCCCTATAACCCGAAAGTGTGTCATGATCACATGACCGGAAGGAACGACGTGCTTCCGGGTTGAAGAAAAGGACTTTTAAGCTGACCCGGAAGTGATGAGGACTTATGGAGTGTTGGGATGGAACCACTTCCGGGTCAGGGACTATAAAGGACTCTGGGAAACCCCAGACAAGTGAGCTGAGTTGGGAGGCAGGGTGGCTAAGCGTCTGAGAGTGGAGGATTGTTTATTGTTCGTGGATTTATTGAGTATTGTGGAGAGGAGGGTGCTTTGTGCACTTATTTATAATAATAAATATTATTATTGGACTTTTATCTGGTGTCTGACATCTGGTCTGTGGGTTCAAGGGGTCACAGAGACCTCTATCTGTCACAAAGGAATATGCTGAACATCACAACAAGGTCAATATGTACAGTACGTGTACTTGACGCTGTGCCAACAGCCGGGTTTTCCAAAGATGGAAAAGTCGTAAAAGCGTATGCCAGACATGGTCATTGACACCGGAAGGCTGCATTGCCATGCGGGACAAGACCATTGTCACAGATCATACCATCACTGCCAACAGGCCGAATATCGTGTTCCACGAAAAGAAGGGCAAGACGCGCTTTTTCATCGATGATTAGAACATCCTGAGCAAGGAGGCCAAGATGATCTTGAGATCGAAGGAAGATGCATGTGGAACAAGAGTGGCTCCAATAGTAGTAGGCGGGCTGGGAACCATCAAGACCAGGTTTCAGGATAAGCTGGACAAACTGCTGTGCAAAGTCAGCATAACATCCAGAGGATTGTGCGGCCTGCATTCTTAGATGAGTCTACAGTTGAACAACGAGCTGAGTTCAAAGCCTGAGAAGTCTGGTTGTCCTCTGGTGAACTCACCAGGAGGGTGGCGATAATAACAACAATTAAACGTTATGAAGAATTATCGAAAATTAAAACTTGTACAGTATCTATTAAGAGTTCAAAAAGGCTTGAGTGTACACATAAGTCTTCACCCTAGATTTAAAAACAAATGGCGTGAGCAAACCTAACATCAATTAAACAATTCTGCCATCATGGCGCCGCAACAGAACATGCGTAGCACAAGAAGAATTACTTTAGTTGAACATCTAAGTGGCGTGGGAGCCAAATTAAGGGCAGAGAAGATCTGAAATCCATGATGGGGTCATGCCATTCAAAGCTTTAAAAACAATCAATAATAATTTAAATTGAATTCTATACTGAACAGGAAGCTAATGTATTGAAGTCAGGACTGGAGTAGTGCATATTAGTGAAAAAGGACAGTGAGGAGGTCCCTGCCTGGATCCCCACTCCTGACGTCACACTTCCCCCTCCCCCTCAGCCCGCAGCTTCGGTCTCGGATTAGTGCAAATATATCGCTCCTGAGAGCGAACTATGATTATTAGCGTGATGAGAGAAGTCGCAAAATCAACCGGAATGTTCAAGCAAATTCTAGAAAAAAAAAACAATCTAAATCCATCAAGTAGTTCTCTCGTTCACTAGCTAAGCGGAGGTTAAGTTACACCCCGAGGCTGGCGTGTGAGTGATGAGGGCCATGCCCCCCTCCCCTCGGCCCACTGTGTCTCTCTCAGATTTGCTGAAATAAATCGGTACCGCAAGCAAACTATGATGCTTAGTGTGATGAGAGAAATCGCAAAATCAACCGTAAAAAACCCGATCTAAATCTGTGAAGTAGTTCTCTCGTGAAAAGCTGACAAACATACAGATGTTGGATTATATATATAGAGGTAACAGTAAATTATTAAAGGCTTGTTTTTCTGCTGGTTCGGAAACTAGCATGAGGTGATGATAATTCAAGGGCAGATTTGTAATATCAGATTATTTAAGAAAACTTTATCTTATGTGTGGGTCCTCCTTATCTCAACCTTAATGGTGAGAATTAATCAGTAAATAAGTTTCAGACACCTGCACATGGTATGAGGTAATGATGGCCAGCTTCGGTCAGGGGATGAACATTAAATAATGGTGGGAAGAGCTAGAAGGAAGACAATATTTTGCATAGATGATAAGAAATGTAATATACACCGATGCACTTCTTAGTTTAAGTGCTTGCACCACAGTGAAGTCTCTTTATTACACTGCTGTGTAGTAAAGATTGCTGTATATGATTTAAACTTCCTCCTGCCTATCTTTGCCTTATTTCTATCACAGTTTGCACAGCAAGACTCTCGAAATGTGCGTTCACATTTTTTGACGCAAAACTCGGTATTTACAACAGTGAACTTGATGGGAGAACTTGTGTATATTTATTACAAATAAATAAATGCATATGAAACATTTCTGAGAAAGTGGGAAATAATGACACCCTTGGTCAAGTAAGGAAATGCAGCCAAATTAGCTAAATGATGATTCACGTTCTATCAATAATTCATCTCACCATTTCATTGTTATAATGTGCGTTGATGTAACATACATATAAAAATTCAAAAGTGATGAATATGAGGTACATACTGGTACATAAGTGTCCACAATATAAACTTCAGATTGTCGCATTATTCCTCCTCTTGGTGAAATGATTTGTCTCAATAGTTCAGAATTCGCTAATTTATGTTAATGTTAATTACTTTTTAAAGTAACGAGTAACCTAACACATTTCTTACTGAAGTAAAAATGTCTGTTGTTATTATTACAGCAGCATTTGGTGTAAGGCAAGAAACACACGTACTCGTCCTTTGGAGGGCTCAATAACACCGCAAAGCAGAAAAGAGTGTGCAAAGTGCAATTCGGTAATGGAGACCTAAAAATAAAGAGTCAATTTGATCAAACATAAAGAAACATAAGAAAATCATCACAGGCTTTAGTTATTTTTGGGTTCATGGTGGTTGCATTGCGTCTTTGTGGACCTGGAGAACGCGTATGACAGGGTGCCTTGAGAGGAGTTGCGGTATTGTACGAGGAAGTTGGGAGTGGCAGAGAATTACATAAGAGTTGTACAGGATATGTACGACAGAAGTGTGACCGTGGTGAGGTTTGTGGTAGGAGTGACAGATGCATTCATGGTGGAGGTGGGGTCAGGGTTGGCTCTGAGCCCTTTCTTATTTGCAATGGTGATGGACAAATTGACAGATGAGATTAGACAGGAGTCCCTGTGGACTATGATGTTTGCTGTTTGAGATTGTGATCTGTAGCAATAGTAGGGAGCAGGTTGAGGAGACCCTGGGGGCTCTTGAGAGGAGAGGAATGAAGGTCAGTAGGAACAATACAGAATACACGTGTGTGAATGAGAGGGAGATCAGTGGAATGGTGAGGATGCAAGGAGTAGAGTTGGCAAAGGTGGATGAGTTTAAATACTTGGGATTAACAGTACACAGTAATAGGGATTGTGGAAGAGAGGTGAAGAAGAGAGTGCAGGCAGGGTGGAATGGGTGGAAAAGAGTGTCAGGAGTGATTTGTGATGACAGGTACCAACAAGAGTGAAAGGGAAGGTCTACAGGATGGTAATGAGACCAGCTATGTTATATGGGTTGGAGACTGTGGCACTGACCAGAAAGCAGGAGACAGAGCTGGAGGTGGCAGAGTTAAAGATGCTAAGATTTGCATTGGGTGTGACGAGGATGGACAGGATTAGAAATGAGTACATTAGAGGGTCCGCTCAAGTTGGACAGTTGGGAGACAAAGTCAGAGAGCCGAGATTGCGTTGGTATGGACATGTGCAGAGGAGAGATGATGAGTATATTGGGAGAAGGATGCTTAGGATAGAACTGCAAGAGGAGAAGAGGAAGGCCAAAGAGGAGGATTATGGATGTGGTGAGTGAGGACATGATGATGATGGGTGTGACAGAGCAAGATGCAGAGGCCAGGAAGAGATGGAAAAAGATGATCCACTGTGGCAACCCCTAATGGGAGCAATCAAAAGAAGAAGAAGAAGAAAGGAGGTGGTTAATGATGATGTTTAACTCTTTTCTGTCCGATTTATTAACGGCAGAGCATTTTAACAAAAGACAACTCCAGAAGATGACTCGCCTATATTTTTAAGAAACCAGGTTGCTGCCTTAACTGGGTTTTATTCACCTTAAGCCAGTAACTGCACTCAGCTTAATTTCCCCTGTGATGGATGGGTGTCCTGCCCCAGTTTCCCCACATCCCTGCTCAGGGTAGAGTGGATCTAGGAAATGGATGAATGAATGTTTTTCAAACAACATAATTCTGTCCTCACCCAAAAAAGCTAGAGCCACACTGTTTAAACATTTTGTAAATAGTAGGAGAGTGAGTGGGCAGACGCTGGTGATGTCAGCTGTTGTGCCCACCTGCTTGTTGGCTCTCTAAAAGCCCTAATAGCAGTAAACAGTAAACTAAAATGCAGCGATGTGTTTGATAAAAACTCTAATGAGCTTGTCTATTGACAGCTGCTCTTCTCCAGGCAGTGAATTAATCAGCTTAGCATTCAGCAGCTCCGTTATGTTGGGCTTTTCAGGTCCCTCTTCATTTTATGTCTGCCACTGGAAAGTCTGTTTATGACAGAGATTACCTCAAAGACAGAAGGTGATAGCATTCTGCTGAGGGGTACACCAGACGTTTCAGGAGCTTTTGTAAATATTTTGCTTTATGTTTTCATTATTTTATATTGTTGATACAATGAGATACACTCAGTCACTCAGTAATTATACAAAGTGTCTGGGAAAGTCCCGAATTTCACCCAAAAAAATATTCAAAATCAGCCCCGGAAAACAGATTAAAATCACACTTACATCTCTTGAATGTCACGTTACTCTATCATGGAATATCTGGATGCTGAAGCGCCCTCAATTACACTTTAAAGAGCTCATGTTCTCTGACTAGCAGGAACATCAAAGAATAAATTAGATTGCAACATCAGATATAATCATATTATCTCAAAGCCATCGTAATCTGGGACAGGCTTATACAATCAGGCCTCATTATCATAGAGAGATAGATTCCCTCTTGGATCACAGCATTTTAAGTTTAATTTGATATTATTCATTTAGATACAATTGTTGGCGATTGTCCCACAATATACACACTTCAGGTTGGTTTGCTGGGCTCCACACATTTCACCAGGAGTCCTTCAAGAAAAATACAACACAATAAACCTCCACTGCCTTAACATGAGGAAAAGTGAGTCTTCATGTTACATATTAATAATAATAATTCATTACATTTATATAGTGTTAATCTAACCTACTCAAAAAAGTTTAATGAGACATATATAATAATAATTTGCATTTTTATGGCGCTTTTCTCACTACTCAAAGCGCTCAGCAATTGCAGGTTAAGGGCCTTGCTGAAAGGCCCAACAGAGCAGAGTCCCCTTTGGCATTTACGGGATTCGAACCGGCAACCTTCCGATCACCAGTGCAGATCCCTAGCCTCAGAGCCACCACTCCGTCCTTATATATATATAAACTGAGGTGTTCTAAAACTAGTAATATATTGGGATTTGTTTGTGAAAAGCACTTTACAACAGAAAGATAGATAGATAGATAGATAGATAGATAGATAGATAGATAGATAGATAGATAGATAGATAGATAGATAGATAGATAGATAGATATGAAAGGCACTATTAGATAGATAGATAGATAGATAGATAGATAGATAGATAGATAGATAGATAGATAGATAGATAGATAGATAGATAGATAGATAGATAGATAGATAGATAGATAGATAGATAGATAGATATGAAAGGCACTATTTAGATAGATAGATAGATAGATAGATAGATAGATAGATAGATAGATAGATAGATAGATAGATAGATAGATAGATAGATAGATAGATATGAAAGGCACTATTAGATAGATAGATAGATAGATAGATAGATAGATAGATAGATAGATAGATAGATAGATAGATAGATAGATAGATAGATAGATATGAAAGGCACTATTAGATAGATAGATAGATAGATAGATAGATAGATAGATAGATAGATAGATAGATAGATAGATAGATAGATAGATAGATGTGAAAGGCACTAAATGATAGATAGATAGATAGATAGATAGATAGATAGATAGATAGATAGATAGATAGATAGATAGATAGATAGATAGATAGATAGATAGATAGATAGATAGATAGATATGAAAGGCACTATATGATAGATAGATAGATAGATAGATAGATAGATAGATAGATAGATAGATAGATAGATAGATAGATAGATAGATAGATATTTTCATATCTATCTATCTATCTATCTATCTATCTATCTATCTATCTATCTATCTATCTATCTATCTATCTATCTATCTATCTATCTATCTATCTATCTATCTATCTATCTATCTATCTATCTATCTATCTATCTATCTATCTATGTACTTGGTGCCGGAGTGACTTACAGACACAGCTTGTATTTTCTCATGAAGTAGGGAGGTCCCATCCAAGACATTCAGATGTGTAAACTGTACGCAGCACCGTAATGGCAGGTCCCCCCGTGTACCGGCACTCCAGCAGATCAATAAATCTGAACTTGATTTCCAGTTAGGCCAACTGGTTGTGGTTGTGTGAATAAAAAGCTGAAAGGAATACAAAGAAGTCATGTTGTTCAACTATAAGGTTTTCTTTTTTTTCCTGACTGTCAAGTGTTACTGCTTAAACAGTCTTTTAGGTATTTATTCTTTCTTTTCTTCTGTTTGATTGTTCTGCTCTCGTTGGCTCCCACTACCAAGGGATATTCACAGTGAAGATGTGTGCATTCAGCATGGAGCACTGGGGGTTTTCTTTTGCAGAACATGCTCTTTACAAAATGAAGACAAAATAAGCTCCTCCATTGTTTTTTTGGCTCCACTCCATGTCGCGCCCCCTGGTTAGCACTGGCACACAATGGGTGAACATGTGGGTGGCTGGGTGTGTGAACCTCTACCTCTCATACGTTACGCTACACATATATTACTTAACTCACATTTCTTTATAGTTCAGTCACTCATGATCCTAGCAACACTGGGGATGGAACAGCAGCCACACTCTCTCTCTCTCATACACACACACACACACACGCACACACACACACACATTTTTGGACATCAGTTAATCTAAGAAAGTCACCTGTTAGTATCCATCCATCCATCCATCCATTCATTATCCAACCGGCTATATCCCAACTACCAATCCTAGCCAATCCCAGCCAACACAAGGCACAAGGCAGGAAACAAACCCCAGGCAGGGCACACACACCCACCCACCAAGCACACACTTAGGGACAATTTAGAATTGCCAATGCACCTAACCTGCATGTCTTTGGACTGTGGGAGGAAACCCATGCAGACACGGGGAGAACAAGCAAATTTCACGCAGGGAGGACCCAGGAAGGTCTCCTAACTGCGAGGCAGCAGAGCTACCACTGCGCCACTGTGCTGTCCACCTGTTAGTATGTGGGATCAAATTCACAGATTAGGCTATGCACACATACAGTATAGCATATCATTAGTAGATGTTCTAAGTTTTCAATTTGAAAAGCAAAGATTTTTCCCTAGTGATTAATCTTTACATTGTGCATTAGGGACTTATTTAATGAACTTTTATGAAAACTAAATGCGCATTAAGCATTGCAGCAACCTCCTTTAACAAATGAAGAGCTTCACGTTCAATGCTGAGTGTGCGTGTCTTCATTCTTAATGGTCACGGCATTGAACGCCTTGAGCATGGGAAAGGCGCTTTATAAATGAAATGTTTTATTATTATTAGCCTCTCAATTTTGTATAAAAGCAAATAGAGCAAAAGACCTTAGAAGCTGACCATTGTTTCAGGAATGAGATTATTCAGTGGACCCCAAAAATAAAGAAATTCAATATTTGTATTCCTAAAACACCGATAAGGTCCTTGAGGTCACATCTGGAGCCGGCAGGCCCACTCGCTGACAGGAAGTCCTCTGGAATCTTTCAAAAGCCTCACTAATGATGTGTAAACTAACAGGAACTAACAATGGCCGGCGCTCCACTAGTTCTTCATGTTTTGAAAAAAGATCTAAGCTGTGGAAATGCAGAGACACGATTGTTTATTGATACGTGATTTCTATATTTTTTTGGCTTCCAGAGAGTTTATTGTTTGCATTGCAAACCCAATTTAGGTCTGTCCTATACCTGCTCCTTCAAAGGTTGAGACTTAGGATAATATTTACTTAAGGATATCTGCGTGGTTTCTTTGGAGGATGTGCACATTGAATTCATAAAAATATCCAGAGTCGAGATCACCGATTTGATAAATCCAGTAGGACAGAAGTATCTGCCATGACTAGCACTGTTGCCAGGACGGGTCCCAGCTCATGATAACCCTGAAACGGAGAGTAGAGGGAGGATCACAGGATGATAGATGGATCACAGGATGTCTTATTATAGTCCACAATATTGTGGGCTATTGTTTGTATTAGACTGGCACCCAGTCCAGGACTCCTTTCTGCCCATTCCAAGTACTGCCACCATAGGCTGTGCTGCCAAAGAACCATTCATTAAGCAGATTTAAGATGCTATATTGTAATTTATGTGAAGATTTGAATATGAAACACAAAACCTCTCTTGGTCAAGTCTATAGTACTATGGTGTTGTACCGTGTTAGCCATTATGGATGTAGTGAGAAGTCAACCAAAATGACACCTTTTATTGGCTAACTAAAAAGATTACAATATGCAAGCTTTCGAGGCAACTCAGGCCCCTTCTTCAGGCGAGATGTAATAAAACTAGTGACCCACTACAAAAATGAGAATAGCTAAGGAAGACAAAGAGGAAGAAGAAGAACTATAAGTAACAACAAAATGAGCACACAGATAGTGATCTTACTGTAATGGTTCATCATACGTTAATGGAATAATGTCCAACCCCTGAACTCCCTAGTGAAGCCAAGGTCACCGAGCCTTCTTTGCTTCCATCTTCAACCCTTACCAGGAAACTCACAGACATGACATGGGGTCCTCCCAAGGTCAGGGTTCCAGGCCCAGCAGGTTGCTGTGCTACATGTTCTCTACTCACAGTGGATGCCGGAGTTGTCATTCTTCTTTTTTCTATCAGGTAATCGGATTCCGCATTAGAACATTAGAACACTCTAGACGAGAACAGGCCATTCAGCCCAGCAAAGCTCGCCAATCCCATCCACTTAATTCTTCTAAAAAACGTCAAGTCGAGATTCGAAAGTCCTTAAAGTCCTACTGTCTACCACACTACCTGGTCGCTTATTCCATATGTCTCTAGTTGTCTGTGTGAAGAAAAATTTCCTAATGTTTGTGTGAAATTTACCCTTAACACGTCCAACTGTGTCCCCATGTTTTTGATTAACTTATTTTAAAGTCACAGTCTTGATCCACCGGACTAATTTCCTTCATAATTATTAACACTTCTATCATGCCTCCTCTTAACCCTTAAACCACCACAACTGACTACAGTCGGTTCCCAGTGCAATTTGCCAGCACGCCGGAGCTGATCAGTCTGTGCCGTACATTCATTGAGCAGCCAGCTCATGCCCACTGCCACCCCCCTAGCGAATCAACATCACTGCCCCTGGGATTCAGCCGCTGCACTAGACGAGCCTGCAAGCATCAGCGTTGGCCTCTGTGTGCTCGTGTGCAGCAAGTTCAAGCGCAGTTGGCTCGGTGATTTACTGAATTTCATCAATGGCGTCAGGTGCACCTTAGAGAGAGAGACAGACAGAGGTTAGGAGCAGACGCTGATACAGTGCATTGCTGGACCCACCACATGACGAACCAACTCAGGATCCCAGATTAGGACCCGAGTGCAGCCATGCGACGGGTGACACCTCAACACCACACAAGTTCAGATGAAATGGAACCAGTGTGAGGTTTTCTGTGGTGACCGGAATGTCAATTCTGCCACCAACCCCCAGGTTTTTCCCTGCAGGTTGGAGGGCCTACATGCAGGGCTGGATGCAGATTAACATTATACCCAGGATGGAGCAATTGCACCTTGTACATATAATAGATTGTTATAGTAGTTTTTTTTTTTTTTAGTTTTTACAATTCATTGTTGGTGTGTAAAATGATCAGTGTTGTTGCAGTAATTGTGATGCTCTAAGCATGAAAAAAAATATATGTTCCAAAATATCACTTTTTCTTGGTGAATTGAGACATTTCCTTAATAAATGCAGTAAAAAGTATTTGGCGTCCAGGGGTGCATTAACCCCCCAAGTTTGTGGCAGTTTAAGGGTTAATCTACTTTTCCTGAAACTGTAAAGGCTCAGCTCTTTTAATCTTTCCTCAAAATTCATCCCCTGTAGCTCTGAAATCAGCCTAGTCGCTCTTCTCTGGACCTTTTCTAGCTCTACTATGATCCTTTTTGTAGCCTTATGACCAAAACTGCACCCACTACTCCAGTTGAGGCCTCACCAGTGTGTTATAAAGCAGAACCTCCTTGGACTTGTACTGCACACATCAGGGCGATATTTAACCTGACATTCTATAGCACTTTGCTTTAAGCTCAGCAGATGTCACCACCCTTCTGTTTATTTCTGCCATATCATATTCTCGTTCAGTCTCCCTATGCCTGCAGGCTTCTGTAAGTAAAACACAATCCCTAATAGCTTGACAGGGTTTGCTGGTTGGCATATTTTTTGCCAACACCACAAGGTTTTCTTTAAGACCCAGACCAAGGTTCTAGCCCCAGTGGCAGAGGTGGGTAGTAACGAGTTACATTTACTCCGTTAATAATAATAATTATTCTTTGCATTTATATAGCACTTTTCTCACTACTCAAAGCACTCAGCAATTGCAGGTTAAGGGCCTTGCTCAAGGGCCCAACAGAGCAGAGTCCCTTTTTTGGTATTTACGGGATTTGAACCGGCAACCTTCCGATTACCAGTGCAGATATTACATTTACTTGAGTAACTTACATTTACTTGAGTAACTTTTTAAAAAAATTATACTTCTAAGAGTAGTTTTACTGCACCATACTTTTTACTTTTACTTGAGTACATTAGTCAAGAAGAAACGCTACTCTTTCTCCACTACTTTGGGCAACACTCGACTTGTTACTTTTTTACATTTACACATTAGATACGCTATATTTTTGCCAGAGAGAAGCCGCCAGTGGATCTACTGCATGACTGTTTCACCAATGAGACTTAAGAACAATAATCACATGACTCCGTTTCACCAATCAGACGTAGCCATGCAGTCACATGACCACATATAAACTTCCTGCGTCTGTAGCCTGTGAGAGACTTTTTAGTC
The DNA here is from genome assembly GCF_900747795.2 of Erpetoichthys calabaricus. NCBI lineage: Eukaryota > Metazoa > Chordata > Cladistia > Polypteriformes > Polypteridae > Erpetoichthys > Erpetoichthys calabaricus. The sequence goes on along the minus strand of NC_041396.2, from coordinate 23,422,181 downwards.
ATTCAGTTCTCCTGTTCATTGGTAAACGGTCACAGCTTCACTGCAAGAACCCTGAGGACCAACTCCTGCTGAAGCTTAACCATCACTTCACTGAGTGAAGAACAAGCACGTTATAACCAAACAGACACAGACACAGACAGTCAAGGTAAAGTGAGACTTCTTGTATGTGCACAAGCTGCTGTTGTGATTTACTCATTTAAGTTAGTTTGTTTGTTCACAACCTATAAAATCATCCTTAATGGCAGACTTGTGGTAAAGTGACCTAAATTTACAAAAAGCTAAATACTTCCAAATGTTTTTTTTTTTTTTGCACTTTTTGCACATTTCAGTTTTGGCCCACTGTTGACTCTAATGGATTTTCCGCTAAATTACAGGCACGTTGTTTGTTTGATCCATCAACATAAATTAGGGTTCGGGTGAAAAATCTGACGTCCAGGGCACCTAAAACAGGGTGTCAGAATTTGAACAAAAATGACACAACCATATGAAGACCTTATAAGGGTGAATATAATCTATCTATATTACTAAACGAAGCTTGTATATATGCACGGATGCCAGATGCATCGAAGGCGCACGAGCAGTGCACCTCAGCGCCCCCGAGTCAAACCCAGCGGCTTCCCAGAGTCAGTAGCTGGCGCCCAAACAACACAACACAACCTGTAAACTAACTTCACGTCACAATACAACCACCGCCCGAACGCGCACACCACCGCATATACAACCTTCATTTAGTAATGTTTGTATATATGCAAGGATTGCAGAGGCACCGACAGTGCACTGCGCCCCAGAGTCAAACCCAGCGGCTTCCCAGAGTCAGTAGGTGGCACCCAAACAACACAACACGACCTGTAAACTAAACTTGAGGTAAAGCGTGCACAACAGGTTGTATATATGCACAGATGCCAGAGGCCACAAGCAAGCCGTACACAGTACATCCAACGCCTGAACGTTTGTTTAGTATTGTGGCCCTCCAAGCCCGGATCTGCCGCCATGGTCACTTCAGCATGCGAATCCGCTGCCGTCAGCAAACGACTTCTAGCTAATGACACAGCCATTGAAGAAAAAAAAAAAAAATAAAATAAAAAACAGACCGCATGGATAAAAACAATGAACACAGGCGCCTACAACGCGCTTCTGAAACACCAGAAGCAGATGACTCATGACTCCAAAAAGAAACCACTTTAGTACAAATATATTTAATTAAATGAATGAAAACTTTCCCAGGACGCACCCACCCTCCATGATTTTTCTTCCCTCCAAATATCGGAGGAAACAGAAAGTGATTGCCATTCTTGGATTGGCGATTCTTTTGAGAATCGCGGGTTTGCTGGTATAATATAATCTATCCTTATTCAGTCCTGTTTAATACAGCTTAGGTGTCACACAATGACTAATGACCTCCTTATGGCTGCTGATTCTGGTTTAATCACTATTCGTATCCTCCTTGATCTGACTGTGGCCTTTGACTCTATTTGTCACACCACTCTTCTCAATAGATTATCTTCGATTGGCATTATCCACACTCCACTAGATTGGTTCAGATCTTTTCTCTTAGGCCGCACTTAGTTCGTTCAGCTCAAAACTTTTACATCCCAACCCACTGCTGTTACTTCAGGCCCTCTTTATTATTTACCTCCTAACCCCTTGGTAATATCTTTCATAAATATAATATTAGCTTCCACTGTTATGCTGATGACGCCCAGCTGTATATCATTTAGCAAACCTACCTTTTCCCTCCCACCTTCCTTGCTTATTGACTGCATAGCAAAAATTAAACCCTGGTTCTCTTCAAATTTTCTTAAATTAAACAGTGACAAAGAGGAGATTCTCCTCATTGGCATAAAATCAACATTATCCAAATCCAATCATTTTTCATTTGTTATTGATAATCCCTCTGTCTCCCCTTCCCCACAGGTCAACAGCCTAGGTGTCATCCTTGACAGCACTTTATCTTTTCAGTCCCACATCAGTAACATCTCCTGGACTGCCTATTTCCACATGCGTAACATGAATCATATTCGCCCCTCACTCCCCACAACACTGCTATCCTTGTTCATAGCCTGGTCACTTCTTGTCTCAATTATTGCAATTCCCTTTTGTTTGTTCTTTCTCGCAAATCTCTTTATAAGCTTCAACTGGTTCAGAATTCAGCTGCCTGCATCATTACCCGAACCCCCTCTATTCACCATATCACTACCGTCTTGCAGCAGATTCACTGGCTTCAAGTTAAGTTCCGCATTCAATTCAAAATTCTCCTGTTAACATTTAAGGCTATCCACAACTGCTTTGTCTTGATAGAGTGATATATTACTCTACTTTCCCCTTTTGTATTATTATGTGTAGCGTTTGTCAGAATGCCTCAAATCTCATAGACTTACCACTGTTTGTAAGGTATTGTACTTTATAACTTCTCCCCACCTTCCCTTCTACATTTATAACCTCAGATAATTAGGTGTAGTAAAAGAAAAGCAGGAGTTAAGTTACAATTTAAATAATGTATTATTGATAATATTCATAAATAATAACAATATGCAAATACATTTGAATATTGGCAACCATACAACCTGATAAATGGTGATGTGTAGTTTCAGGCGGCACACAGACTTGTTAGTTACTTAAAATGTCTCTAGTTAAGGCATCATTGGTGGTCAGCTTTCTTCAGAACAGGCCGCATACCTGTCTCAATATGTCTGCCGAGCTGTGCTCTTCATTGTGTTGTCCTTTTCAGTTCATGGTGTGCGAGATGGTCTTTCATCAGTTTGGTAAGAGAGAGAGAGGGTGAGGTAAAGCAAGCAAATTTATAGATTTTCTGTCCAACCCCTACAGCCAGTAGGGTGTCATGGCACTTAAAGGCTTCTGATACAAACCAATTCCAAGCATCCATACTTCAAACCAATGGGGCACAGAATACCTTCACACCTGCCCCCAAAACCATATGTTAAGGTAAAGCTCATCAGTTAGGCAGCCTGGCTTTCCTATGAGGGTTGGTTGAGAGAGTCCTGCAGAGAAACATTTACCAAACTTGTTTGAGGCACTTCACCTTAACCCTGTTGTGAAACTCACTATCCTGATTCAGTCCTAGGGGGTAAACATAAATGCTTCTCACTAATGAAATACTAATATTACATTGCTTTGCCTAAGTTACAAATAAAGACATACACAATATTTATGAACTTGAAAGCAAAATTTCACACCACAACAACAACCTTGCCCCTCCATATTTGTCCGACCTCCTCCATGTTGCCATTCCCTCCTGCACCACCATTTTCCCACAAACAGATGGTGATGGTAAGTGTAATGTGATATGCACACATACCTATCTATCCCGAATATTGAACTTGTTTGTCATTTGATTGTGTATATTGTTAAAATTTTCTTTTTATGTTCACAATAAAGGTCATTTTAAAAATAAAAATCTATCTATCTATCTATCTATCTATCTATCTATCTATCTATCTATCTATCTATCTATCTATCTATCTATATAAATGTAATGAATTATTATTATTATTATTATTATTATTATTATTATTATTATTATTATATGGTGCCTTTCATATCTATCTATCTATCTATCTATCTATCTATCTATCTCTTATATATATATATAAATGTAATGAATTATTATTATTATTATTATTATATGGTGTCTTTCATATCTATCTATCTATCTATCTATCTATCTATCTATCTATCTATCTATCTATCTATCTATCTATCTATCTATCTATCTATCTATCTATATAATGAATTATTATTATTATTATTATATGGTGCCTTTCATATCTATCTATCTATCTATCTATCTATCTATCTATCTATCTATCTATCTATCTATCTATCTATCTATCTATCTATCTCTTATATATATATAAATGTAATGAATTATTATTATTATTATTATTATATGGTGTCTTTCATATCTATCTATCTATCTATCTATCTATCTATCTATCTATCTATCTATCTATCTGTCTGTCTGTCTGTCTGTCTGTCTGTCTGTCTGTCTGTCTGTCTGTCTGTCTGTCTGTCTGTCTGTCTGTCTGTCTAGTGATAGATTATTGAATCCTTTAGCTTTAGTTGTGTGAGAAACCGACTGAGGTCACAAGCATATTATAAGAGGTTGCCCCTTCAGTCTGCTTTCAGGTGGTGGGTAGTCGACATGGCCCACTTAGACGGTACCCAGAGATATGCTGGGATGCGTTTGGGAATTCCCCAAGAGAAGCTGAATGCTGTTTTTATCGATTGTGACGTCTGGTTTGCTCTTCCTCATCTTGTTACCTCTGTAAATCCCATGAGGAATAGCAGATGGACTGTGAGTGACTATGTGATAAATATTTATGTTGAATCCTGCCACAATTTTGTGTCTTATAAATATTTTAAATCTGGATTTTGTTATTTATATACAATATACAGGATAAAATGAGACATATCTCTTCTTTTTCTTAAGCACAGAATTCTGGGTAAATTCTAAATCTAAGGAGGACCACCACCTGGATAGCAAACCAGTCCACCGTACTGCACATTTCTGCACATTGCCACTCTAGTCAGATAGTAGTCAGACACACCAAGATGAAGCACGTCTAGAAAGCTAGTTACTCACCTCCCATTCAGGGTTGGTTCTTGCCCTCAAGATAGTGCTATCCAGAATAGACGCCAGTCTGTGAAGGTCCAGAATAACTAGATTTGAATATGTGATACTGTGGATTGACATGGTGGAGCAGTGGGAGTGCTGCTGCCTCACAACAACAAATCTTGGGTTTGCTTCCTATGTATTGGTGATGCTAAATTTGGCCCGTGTGTGTTCAATTTGTTATGTTTTGATTTGTGCTCAGACTGTTCAGAGATTGTTCTTCTCCTTTGCTTCCTCGTGACCTTGCTCAGGAAAAGAAGGTTTAGAAGATGGATAAACTGTGACTATTCTATACATATCTTGACTCCTGGGCAAATGGCATCAGATCCAGGGTTGGGTGGTGTCTTGTGCTCAATGCCGCCATGCCTGTCTTAATCCTGTATGCAAGAAGGAGACTTGAGAGTGATGTTCTATACATATAACCTGAAAAGTAATGGTGTCCCATTCAGAGTTACCTACTGCCTTCAGCCCAGTGATGCCAGGAAAGGCTCCAGCCCCCAAGACCTTGAATTTGATTAAGCATGCTTGAGAATGCTGTGCTCTGCATATCTGGGCAGTGTGGGACATATTGGTGTCTCTTTCAGGGTTAATTCATTCCTTTGGCCCACTCCTCCCGGGACAAGCTCCAGTTTCCTTGTGACCCAGATTAGGGTAAAGCAGGTTTAGAAGATCAATGGATGGATGGATGCTATTCTATGGACATCTATATTGCCTGGCACGTTTGGCATCTTTTTCTAGGGTTGGTTGCTCTTTTCTCCTTAATGCGTAATAACGTATTGAAATAGGAGGCTTAAGAATGAGGCTCTACGCATATCTAGTGTAACACATATGTAGAGTGCTTAAAATTACGAAGGGAATTAGTCCAGTGGATCGAGACGGTGACTTTAAAATGAGTTCATCAAGAACACGGGGACACAGCTGGAAACTTGTGAAGGGTAAATTTCACACAAATATTAGGACGTTTATATTTATAAAGAGAACCAGAGACTAAATAAGCTACCAAGTAATGTGGAGGACAGTAAGACTTTAGGGGCTTTCAAAACTCGACTTGATGTGTTGTAGAAGAATTCGGTGGATAGGACTGGCAAGCTTTTTTGGGCTGAAAGGCCTGTTCTCGTCTACATTGTTCTAAAGTTCTAATGTTGCCCAGTGGGGGCCGGGCGGTCTCATGGTCTTGGAACCCCTGCAGATATTTGATTTTATTCTTCAGCCCATTGGAGTCTTTTTTTTTTTGGTCCTTACTTTATTTTTTGTTATTTAGTATTCCATCCATCCATTATCCAACCCACTATATCCTAACTACAGAGTTACAGGGGTCTGTTGGAGCAAATCCCAGCCAACACAGGGTGCAAGGCAGGAAACAAACCCCAAGCAGGGCGCCAGCCCACCACAGGTTATTTAGTATTGCCTATTCTTATTTTTGTTTATATATTTTTATTATTTATAAACTTGTCTTTCTTCATCTTCTAAATTACTTTGAGCTACATCATTTGTATGCAAATCTATCTATCTATCTATCTATCTATCTATCTATCTATCTATCTATCTATCTATCTATCTATCTATCTATCTATCTATCTATCTATTAGATAGATATGAAAGGCACTATATCATAGATAGATAGATAGATAGATAGATAGATAGATAGATAGATAGATAGATAGATAGATAGATAGATAGATAGATAGATAGATAGATAGATAGATAGATAGATAGTGCCTTTCATATCTATCTATCTATCTATCTATCTATCTATCTATCTATCTATCTATCTATCTATCTATCTATCTATCTATCTATCTATCTATCTATCTATCTATCTATCTATCTATCTATCTATCTAGATAAATGAATGTTGTTGATGTAATGTTCTAATGTCACTTCCCATAGACTGGAGCAGCAGCTTTAAAATTATAGCAGTGGCATCAAGAAGAGAAGCAGTGTAGAAGAGTTTGAAATGATTCTCAAGTTTTTATTATTTTAGCAAATGTATAACACAGTTGCAATATACACAACCTACTCAGCAGTTCAAACAAAGGCATGCAAGACTACACAGCGAGTCTTAGGTTTAAGGCTGATGGGACGTCTCCTAAACATGCTGGCAGATCATTCCAGTGCTCTGAGGCACAGCAACTAAAGACTCGCTATCATTGCTCCATTCTGCTGCCTTCACTTGCACACCATTAATGAAGAATTTTCTTAGCTCAGCTTTCTATAGATACTGTATATAGTTAAGCAATTCCATAATTCATGCACAAGTCGAAGAGCAACAAGGACAGAGAGGGGGCTCTTAAACTTAATTGCTGCCATGATTTCCTCAGTCAGATATATTTAACATGTTTTGGCACCTCCAGTTAATCATTTAGAAATGAATAAGTCAGCTCTAATGTATTCGGAGATCCACAGTAGATATTCATGTCACTAATTGCATTCTGGAGAGTAATTTTAAGCATCTGCTTTGAAGCGTAAACCAGCAGATAGTTTAGAGCCGCTGCTGTATCTCAGTGCCTTGTGAAAGTATTCATCCCCCTCGGTGTTTGTCCTGTTTTGTCGCATTACAACCTGGAATTCAAATGGATTTTTGGGGGGTTAGCATCATTTGACTTACACAACATACCTACCACTTTAAAGGTGCAAAATATTTTTTATTGTGACACAAACAATAATTATGGCAAAAAAAGCAGAAATCCTGAGAATCCTCCTAGAGCCCCCCTTTTGCTGCAGTTGTAAGTCTCTTGTTGAATGTCTCTATTAGCTGAGCACATCTCACCACCGGGAATTTCACCCATTCCTCAAGGCCAAAGCTCTTTCAAGTTTAATGGGTTGTGTTGGTGTCCAGCCATCTTCAAGTCATGCCACAGATTCTCACTTGGATGGAGGTCTGGGCTATCATGATGCCATTCCAAGACATTTCAATGTTCCCCTTTAAACTACTCCAGTGTCGCTTTAGCAGTATGTTTAGGGTCTTTCATTGTCATGCTGGAAGGTGAACCTTCATCCCAGTCTCAAATCTCTGGCAGAGTGAAACAGGTTTTCCTCAAGAACTTCCCAGTGTTTAGTGCCATCCATCTTTTCTTCAGTCCTGACCAGTTTTCCTGTCCCCACAGCCTGATGCAGCCACCTCCATGCTTCACTGTAGGAATGGTGAACTCGGGGTGCACCACATGTGTGACGTTTCCCATAATGGCCAAAAAGTTCAACTTTAGTCTCAACTGACCAGAGAACCTTCTTCTATGTGTTTGAGGAGTCCACCACATTCTGTTGGGGAAACTCTAAACAGTTTTCCTACTTTTTGTGGCCACTCCTGAATAAAGGCCCATTCTTTGGAGTGTACGGCTTATGGTGGTCCTATGGACAGATACTCCCATCTCCGCTGTGGATCTTTGCAGCTCCTTCAGTGTTATCCTCAGTGTCTTTGTTGCATCTCTCATTAATGCCCTCCTTGGTTGGTCTGTGAGTTTTGGTGGACGGCCTTCAGGTTTGTAGCGGTGCCTTGTTCATTCCGTTTTGTTATATTGGATTTAATGGTGCTCTGTGGGATATTCAAAGTGTGAGATATTTTTTATAACCCAACTCTAATCTCTACTTCTCCACAACTTTGTCCATGACCTGAATGGAGTGCTCCTTGGTCTTTGCTGTTTTCAAGGCCATTATGTCAATGTCAATGTCATTACCGCACACGGCCACATGTGTGATATTCGAAGGTTGCCTTGTAGTTCTTGCCCACATTCTATGAAGTTAAGATCTTGGTTTTGATCTTGACACTGTATAATCCTCCATTTCTTCCTGTTCAGCTATACTTTTGTGGATTTTCTTGAGACTTTTGGGTCATTGTCTTATTCAAGGTCCACATATGGTTCAGCTTCAACTTTTTGACAGATGAAGTGTTTTCTAATACAAAGCGGATTTCACTGTTCAGTCTATGATGGCAAGCTGACCAGGCCTTGAGGCAGTTCCATATAGAAAGGACTTCCACCATGACACCCTTTAGTCTTTTGTGCTCTTACCCAGCAGTCTTGGAGTCAGTTTGTTCACTCATCTCTGAACTTTCTCTAGTCATATTATGATTTTATTTTATTTTGTTTTTTGTAAAACGGAGACACTACCTAAAATATTCGAGATGAGGCCTCACAAGTGTGTTGTACAATTTCTCAATGCATTCCCTTGACTTGTACTGAGTGATGAGCGAAACAGGCAAGTTTCAATTGGCATAAAGTTTTAAGCCAGTGACACTAAAATTTGTTTATTTAGATTATTTTCACGATCGTGAAATACGAAACTCACTAAAGACGTTTTTTTTTGGGGTTCATAAGAATTACTTTGGTGGCGCAGTGGTAGCGCTGCTGCCTCACAGTTAGGAGACCTGGGTTCGCTTTCCGGGTCCTCCCTGTGTGGAATTGGTATGTTGTCTGTGTGGGTTTCCTCCCACAGTCCAAAGACATGCAGGTTAGGTGCACTGGCGATTCTAAATTGTCCATAGTGTGTGCTTGGTGTGAGTGTGTGTGTGCCCTGTGGTGGGCTGGCGCCCTGCCTGGGGTTTGTTTCCTGCCCTAGGATTGGCTCCAGCAGACCCCTGTGACCCTAATGGCGGGCCTGCAAGGCCTTCTCTGCTGGCCTAAAAAAATATCTGAATCACAAACTGATGTTAATTATATTTTGTCCATGAATACTTATTAAATAATTCCAAATAGTGTGCTGCACCTGCTTCCAGACATGTATTTTCGTCTTAAAGCATTTAACCAATCACATTTCAGCCATCATTTGTTGCCAGGCAGGGTCAAAGTCAAAGAAGTCTGCCAGGAGGCCTTCACAATCCGTTCTGCAGGCCCTCTAACACAAAATAGATGTCGATTAAACTGTTGCTTCAACCAATCAGATTTTGAGTTAGTTTCACTAGGGCCCTCTAGCAGGCATAAGGCAACGTCACCATATTCAGACCCATTGATTGGATAGGATGGTGTAATATAAAAATCTGAATGAGAGCAACATGGGGCAGCTGTACACATTGGTATGTTTGGCAGTGAGCATTCCCGTGTCCACTGCTTCTGTCGAGCGGACATTATCAGCCCTAAAGCGAATTAAAACTTATGCCACAAATACGACAGGGCAGGTTCGACTTTCAGCATTAGCTTCGATGGCGATAGAAAGGGACTTCAGGATGGAACTGAAGCGCACGGATAATCTGTACGACAGAGTAATTCAACTGTTTTTGAGGAAAGAGAGGAGGATGGATTTTGTTTACAAATAATCCGAATTTTTGGTGAGTAAAATGTTGCGATTTTCCTAAATAATATTGCAAGTTTATGAGTTATTATTGATGTTTTTTATGTGTGTCGCGGACTGTAGCTGCAGTAGAAAGGAACTTGTTCACCCCTGGTTTGTCTATTCAATAAAGGCATTTATTGTGGCTACAGGAGTTATCTATCTGCGATGCAATGGCTCTTTATACTGTATTTCTGCATATTAAGATGGTTTTTATAACCATAAATTAGTTTTTGAGGAGCGGGTTGATTCAGACGGAGCACTACTGAAGGCCTAGGTGTGAAATGCATGGTCCGCCACTGTGTGACCCTGTAGTTAGGATATAGCAGGATGGATGGATGGATGGATAGATGGATGGATGGATGGATGGATGGATGGATGGATGGATGGATGGATGGATGGATGGATGGATGGATGGAAGAATTACTTTTGAAAGCTTTCAATTCAATTGTTTTTTTTTTTTTGTACAACACCTCGTGACTCACTGGTGTTAGAAAAACCCCACCTATGATATACCATTCAACTTCTGCTTATGCAAGACATCAAACTTTTTGTGACTCCCCCAATTTTTGGCCCTATAGATCTGAAAAACCCTCATATTTAGGCCATTTCTGGAACAAATCTTGCACAGGAAATGACACCCTTATGATAAAGAGAACCCAATAAGCATCTTCAGCAAACTTGATCTGAAGAATTTGAAATTATTGTGCCTGTCATATCAACAGCTCAGCGACTTACTGTCCTGGGTGGGCTGCTAAACTCAGAGAAGCAGATGAGAAGGCGCTGAGTGTGCGGATTTAATAAGAAGGACGTTAACAACGTGCTGCTGTCAAGCATTGTGTAATGAAGTGTGTATGTCGAAGCAAACGCTTCAATGAAGAGCTTAGGCATAACCTGAGCTATGACAAGTTACTCATTGGTGGAAATGATTAACTCATTTCTTTTTTATTTTTAAACATTATGTCCATTATTGTTTGCTAAGCATTTACCCCGTTTTAATTATTAAAAATGAGAAGAATAATCTCTACTCACATTAACTGCTAAGCATAACTAATCCCACAATTTATATTATGTCGACTTGTGCCAATCACATGTTCCAGTCCATCTGACACAACAGACGGTTACAAAACAGGGGCCTGCCTGTCGCTGGAGGTTTAGTCATTAGAGGCAAAAATCTACAGAGTGAAATATTGGTCTCAGCAAGACGTGAGAAAGGTCACCACTTAGTACAACTGCTGGCAGGCGGTTATTGAACATTTCCTGAATAACACAAGCAGATAAGACAAATTGAAAAAACACAGAAAAAATAAATACTTATCAGTAAACAAAAACCGTTACAATTACTTAACAAACATATTAATATAGTGTGACACCTCTAAAGGAGGGCGGCACGGTGGCGCAGTGGTAGCGCTGCTGCCTCGCAGTGAGGAGACCTGCGTTCGCTTCCCAGGTCCTCCCTGTGTGGAGTTTGTGTGTTCTCTCCGTGTCTGCGTGGGTTTTCTCCCACAGTCCAAAGACGGGTAGGGTGGGTGCATTGGCAATTCTAAATTGTCCCTAATGTGTGTGTTTGTGTGTGCCCTGTGGAGGGCTGGCGCCCTGCCCGGGGTTTGTTCCTGCCTTGCGCCCTGTGTTGACTGGGGTTGGCTCCAGCAATACCCCGTGACCCTGTAGTTAGGATATAGCAGGTTTGGGGCAATGACTGACTGATGACCTTTAAAAGACTACAGCCTATCCACCTTAATAAAGGGAATAAGGGTCTGTGTCAGTGTATGTCTCTGTTACAGTGGTGAACAAAAGTATTCTGAAATAAAAAGAAAAGGTATGGGGCAGCCGCCCATATATTGTCCCTGGCTGCAAAAGGGTTTTGAAAGCACACTCATGTTCACTGGTTTGAGTCCTGAACTGAACTGACGGGTTATTGAAATGATGGAGGCTTTAAAGGCCAAAACCGGAAGTGATGTCGTCTGGGGGGCTGGAACTGGAAGTGATGTCATTCATGGTGCCGGAAACCGGAAGTGACATCATTGATGGTGCGTCTGGTAGGTTTTCCCGTATCTGGCCTGTACAGATAACAGAAGTAGGATTAGTGCACTCTGCCACCCCCTGGCCTGGCAGGTAATTACCTCCACTTGGTCCACTCAGCTTCCTCCTACTTGCACATGTGTGACACCCCTTAAAAATCATCCTCATTTTCTGCATGAAAAAGATGTGTACAGTGTGACACACACGCACATGAAAGGCAGCAGGGGGGTCTAGCCAATGCTGAAACACAGATATAGGGGGTAATCAAGTGTACTAATGCCTCTTCTTCCATCCTTACAGGAGCAGTAATATCAAGTCCTCTTCCTCTTCCAGCTTCAGACCACGCCCTCTGATGACCTCACTTCAGCTTTTCCACCAGATGACCCGCCTCTTCCTTTCCCTCAGCACCTTTGCTCTACGGTCAGTCGTCTTTGGTGACTTAGTCTCGATACACGACTCGGTGGAGTATCACGCAGCTCTTTACTTTTACCAACCCTTACTATGTACAGGGTGGATCCACAAACCTTTTTTTCTTTGTGTTTGTTTAATTAGATAGATAGATAGATAGATAGATAGATAGATAGATAGATAGATAGATAGATAGATAGATAGATAGATAGATAGATAGATAGATAGATAGATAGATAGATAGATAGATAGATAGATAGATAGATAGATAGATAGATAGATAGATAGATAATTAATCCCCAAGGGGAAATTCACAATTACAACACAGACTTATCCATTCAGTATTTTTAATGTGGACCCTTATGCTGTAACAGTACAATTCCAAAGTTAAAATCAACCCATTTTCTGTAGATACAGTATAGTCATGGCTAAAATTATCGTCACTCCTGGAATTTTCCTTGAAAATGCACCATTTCTCCTAGAAAATTGTTGCAGTTACAAATGTTTTGGTATCCACATGTTTATTTCCTTTATGTACATTGGAACAACACAAAAAAACAGAGAAAAAAAAGCCAAATCTGACATCATTTCACACAAAACTCAAAAACCAGGCTGGACAAAATTATTGGCACCCTCAACTTAATATTTGGTTGCACGCCCTTTGGAAAAAATAACTGAAATCAAGCGCTTCCTATAACCATCAACAAGCTTGTTACACCTCTCAACTGGAATTTCTGACCACTCTTCTTTTGCAAACTGCTCAAGGTTTCTCAGATTTGAAGGGCACCTTCTCCCAACAGCAATTTTGAGATCTCTCCATAAGTGTTCAATCGGAATTAGATCTGGACTCATTGCTGGCCACTTCAGAACTCTCCAGCGCTTTGTCTTCAACCATTTCTGAGTGCTTTTAGAGGTATGTTTGGGGTGATTGTCCTGCTGGAACACCCATGGCCACTGACGCAGACCCAGCTTTCTGACACTGGGCCCTACATTGCGCCCCAATATCTTTTGGTAGTCTTCAGATTTCATGATGCCTTGCACACAGTCAAGGCATCCAGTGCCAGAGGCAGCTAAACATCCCCAAAACATCTTAGAACCTCCACCATGTTTGACTGTAGGTACTGTGTTCTTTTCTTCGTAGGCCTCATTCCGTTTTCTGTAAATAGTAGAATGATGAGCTTTACCAAAAAGCTCTACCTTGGTCTCATCTGTCCACAAGACGTTCACCCAGAAGGATTTTGGCTTCCTCAAGTACATTTTGGCAAACTCCAGTCTGGCTTTTTTATGTTTCTGTGTCAGCAGTGAGGTCCTCCTGGCTCTCCTGCCATAGCGTTTCATTTCGTTCAGATGTCGACGGATAGTTCGAGCTGACACTGTTGCACCCTGAGTCTGCAGAACAGCTTGAATATGTTTTGAAGTTGATTGGGGTTGTTTATCCACCATTTGGACTATCCTTCGTTGCAGTCTTTTATCAATTTTTCTCTTCCGTCCACGTCCAGGGAGATTAGCTACAGTGCCATGTGTTGTGAACTTCTTGATTATGTTGCACACAGTGGACAAAGGAACATGAAGATCTCTGGAGATGGACTTGTAGCCTTGAGATTGTTGATATTTTTCCACAATTTTTGTTCTCAAGTCCTCAGACAATTCTCTGCTCTTCTTTCTGTTCTCCATGCTTAGCGTGGCACACTCAGACACACAACAGAAAGGTTGAGTCAACTTTTCTCCATTTTAACTGGCGTCAGGTGTGATTGCTATATTGTCAGCACCTGTTTCTTGCCACAGGCGAGTTCAAACGAGCATCATATGCTTGAAATAAAACGATTTACCCACAATTCTGAAAGGGTGCCAATAATTTTGTCCGGCCCATTTTTGGAGTTCTGTGTGACATGATGTCAGATTTGGCTTTTTCTCTCTGTTTTTTGTGTTGTTCCAATGCACATAAAGGAAATAAACATGTATATACCAAAACATTTGTAATTGCAATAATTTTCTGGGAGAAATGGTGCATTTTCTGGGAAAATTCCAGGGGTGCCGGTAATTTCGGCCATGACTGTATTTAACTAAAGAAGAAAAACTCCATAGTCATATTTGCCTAAGTATACAAGGCCTACACATTCATACTTTGTCAAGAACCTTTTTACTGCAATAACAGCCTTCATTCTTTTGGGGTACGTATGTCCCAGTTTTGCATATTGTCCAGGAGGGATTATTCCCCATTCTTCTTGGCAGAATTTCTAGAGACCCTCTAGGTTGGTGGGATGATGCCAGTTATCAAATAGTGCCACAGATTCTCAACAGGTTTGAGATCAGGGCTTTGACTTGGCCATTCCAAAACATTCACTTTTCTGTTTGTGAGTCATTCCATTGTCACTTTGGCCTTATGCTTAGTGTCATCGTCATGTTGAAGGATGAATCTTCTCCCAAGTCATAGATTCATAGCAGACTGGAACAAGTTCTCCTGCAATATGTTCATCCGTTGTCCCTTCAGCTCTGACAAGATTCCCAGTCCCAGCACATGAAAAGCCTCCCCATAGCCTGATGCTGCCACCGCCATATTTCACAGTTAGTATGGTGTTTCTTGAGGCCTGGGCAGTGTTAGTTTTACTCCACGCACACCTCTTTGAAGTCCGGCCAGAAAGTTCTATTTTTGTCTCATCTGACCATAAAACCTTCTCTCACAACTTAACTGGGTTTTTCTCATGCTTTGTGACAAATGCTTTTATGTGGACCTTCTTAAGGAATGGCTTCTTTCTTGCTGCCCTCCTGTGGTGGCCTGCTTTATGGAGAGCTCTTGACCCCTTGTGGACCCCTACATCTTCACTCCAGTTTCAGACCAAAAGCATTGCAGACTTCTGAGAGTGATGGTTGGATTTTTAGTCAATGTCTCGCTTTGATGTTTAGTTTTGTGGGATGGCCTGTTTTGCTAAGAGTCTGGATGCTCTGATGAACCTTCCACTTTCTGGTGATGGATCCAGCAGTTTGCAACGGGACATATCAGACTCTTTGACATTTTTGTCGTACCCGTTTCCTGCCTTGTGAATTTCAATAACTTTGCTTCTCCTATCAGCAGATGCTCCTTTGTCTTCATTTGTGCAGTGATTGTCCCATAAAGACTATGGTTCTTACAAAGGGGGCTTTTTATATCCAGAGAGATAGAAAGGACTCACAAGTAGCACCTCATTATGTTTGATTATGACTGTCAAATGACTGTTACTTTTGTATTGTTTGTGATTCATTTGTCATTTGTGCAAACCTGGAGCTCCAAAGCTTCCAAAGGTTTCAGTACTTATGCAAACACAAACTTTGGAGTTTTTCTTCCAGGAAATGGTTGACTTTGCCTTTGGAAATTTATTGTTACAGCATAAGAGTTCATATTACAAATATTGAATGGATAAATATGTGTACAAATTTTTGCTTCTGGTAAAGTGAGGTCCACAGCTGATTTCCTTTTTAAATACATAAGGGGCATGGTAGCGTGGCAGAAGCAGATCCTGGGCGTGATGCGGCGTGGGGATTTTACGTGCACAGGTGTGGAATCGCCCGTGTCTGTTATTGATGCTGGGAGCTGCTAATTACCACACATGTGCCACATTCCCACTGTGATAAGAATACACAGGAGACATCAAAGGTTTGGGGCAGCCACCTGTATAATATGCCCTGGCTGCAAATGGGTATCTTTTGTTGAGTTGTGCTTGCTACAAAGTCCAAAACAGAACTGATTTAGATGTGTAGTGATGGCGGCTTTAAAGGGCGATACCGGAAGTGATGTCATCGTTTGCTCTGGAACTGGCACCATTGCTGGCGCCGGAACTGGAAGTGACATCATTGGGACAGGAGGTGACGTCATCGTGGGCATTCGAACCACAGGTGACGTCGTCATGGGTGCCGGAACCGGAAGTAACATCTTCAGAGGCACTGGAGCCATAGTGGGATTTCCCATGAATAGTCTGCAAAGGATTGAGACAGAAAGTTAGTGCAACTCGCCACCCCCTGGTCTGGAGTGGAACTACCATTATTCAGGCCCTTTAGCTGCCTCCCATGTGCACCTGTGTGACACCACATAAAATAGAAGAAGCGTGAGTGTGAGGGGGAGAAAAAAGAAATGAAAGGAAAAAGACAGGAACAAGGAGGTAAGTTAAAGAGAGAAGAAGGCAGGAGACGTTAAGCGCTGGTGCAGGAGTGAGCGAGCAAGAGAGAGCAGGTTCACTGGTCGAGGAGGCTTGGGAAGGTGAGCCTCAGTGAGAGCACCGTGGCCGTTGGGCAACCCAAGTCTCGGTCCGGTAAGGTATCATTAAAGGCCTGGATTTTGTTTTTTATCAGGACACACGCAAGCCCAGACACTAAGACTCCTCACTCAGTCTCTCAAAAGCCCTGATCTGAGCCTCCATTGAGTCCGTGAAGATCACAGCATCGTCAGCAAAGTCAAGATGCGTGAATCTTTCTTCACCAACAGATGCCCTGCAGCCGCTGGACCCCACGACTTTGCCCAACACCCAGCCCATACAAGGATTGCATTTCATCAACTAAAACATAAATTTTATTGCCACAAATCTTTCGATGAACGGCGTCCATATGTTGTTCAAAAACATGGGGCAAATGAGTTTGACGAAGACTGCTCTCATTTTCTGGCAGCGCTCCTCCTTTACAATGCTTAATAAAGCTCGGACACATCTTTGTCATTTTTTTGAGCGCTATGTCTGACTTGCATGGACACTAACTGGCATCTTGCATCTTACGATTTTGTTGTTTCCTCTGTTGTTACTTGAAGGGGAACACTTTTTGATCTTAATTTCTCCTTGTTCTTGAGATGGGTTTTAGATTTGACGTGGTCATTGCAAGTATCTTTTCGTGTCCAGTCTATGGTATGCTGGCAAAATTTATAGAAAAGTTGTCGGGATATTGTCGTGCCCTCAATTTTGCAGTTAAGCTCGTGTTTCTTAGTTTTTTCAGCATAGTTAGGGTATCTGATACTGCTCTCTTCGACATTTCTGTCTCGTGCAGCTGGCTAATTTGCATGCCTTTAACGAAAAAACATACAGGAAACACGCGCACAAACGGATAGAGGCACGACTGGATTTCTATGAAGAATTGCGTTCGCTTCAAAAACAACAAACTAGAAAATAGTATATGAATGACAGAACTACAGATTTTTCAATAGCTTAATTTATTGGGAAGTTTTGTAACAGTCACCCCTTCAGTCTCTAAATTCCGCACATTTTTGTTTTTAAATCTAAGCGTTAATTGCGTGATTCCATCAGTGTTTTCTGCATCGCAGAAATTATAGAGCCCTACATATCCATCCATCCATTATCCAACCCACTATATCCTAACCACAGGGTCACGGGGGTCTGCTGGAGCCAATCCCAGCCAACACAGGGCGCAAGGCAGGAAACAAACCCTGGGTGGAGTGCCAGCCCACCACAGGGCACACACACACACACACACGCACACACACACACACACTAGGGACAATTTAGGATCGCCAATGAACCTAACCTGCATGTCTTTGGACTGTGGGAGGAAACCTGAGCACCTGGAGGAAACCCACGCAGACACGGGGAGAACATGCAAACTCCACACAGGGAGGACCCGAGAAGTGAACCCGAGTCTCCTAACTGCGAGGCAACAGTGCTACCCACTGTGCCACCGTGCTGCCCAGCCCTACATATGCAATGAATAAATAAATTTAAACCCAGGAGCACTTCTGGTTGTGGTAATGAGAACCACTTCTGGGGTCCTGTGTGAAAGTTATGCACTCTCAGATCTCCCTCGATTAGCCCGAACTGCAGCTGCATGACTGTACCATAAGCAGTGCCTGAGGGTGACCAAAAGTTTGTCCACTGCAGGTACTCATGCATAATTCAAGATCAAATGGACTCTTTATTTGCCCATCAGCCCCTCACACTATTGGATAAACAAAGGGTTCCTACTGGCAAAAGGAGATTAAGAGGAGATGTGATCCATCCATCCAATATCCAACTCGCTATATCCTAACTATAGGGTCACGGGGGTCTGCTGGAGCCAATCCCAGCCAACACAGGGTGCAAGGCAGGAAACAAACCCCAGGCTGGGCGCCAGCCCACTGCAGGGCGCGCACACACCCACACACCAAGCACACACTAGGGACAATTTAGAATCGCCAATGCACCTAACCTGCATGTCTTTGGACTGTGGGAGGACACCGGACCACCCAGAGAAAACCCACGCAGACACTAGGAGAACACGCAGTCTCTTTGCAGGGAGGACCCAGGAAGCGAAGCCAGGTCTCCTTACTGCGAGGCAGCAGCGCTACCCACTGCACCACCGCGACATGATCAAAGTGTTTAAAATTTATGAAGGGAATTAGTCCAGTGGATCGAGACTGTGACTTTAAAATTAGTTTATCAAGAACATAGGGATGCAGTTGGAAACTTGTTAAGGGTACATTTCACACAAAAATTAGGAAGTTTTTCTTCACACAGAGAACCAAAGACACTTAGAATAAGTGATTAAGTAGTGTGGTAGACAGTAGGACTTTAGGGACTTTCAAAACCACACTTGATGTTATTTTAGAGGAATTAAGTGGATAATATTGGTGAGATTTTTTAAGCTGAATGGCCTGTTCTCTTTAAGATTGTTCTAATGTTCTAATATTGTTGTCACCTTTGCCTTGTAGAGCACCTTTTAACAGTATATTTTGTGAAAGATGCCACATAAATATTAATTGATTGATTGATACTGACAGGAACCATCTTGGAACCGGATGCCAGTTCATCTCCAAATCTGTTTGAGAAGTCATCTTCCCTTATATACGCCAAGCAGAGTGGCATCAAGAGATTCTAAAACATGGCACAGGACATTTTTTTGTGAATGCTATCCCATCTGGAGCCATTACTTCAAAGAGTCCTAGAAAAACTCCCTGATCCCATTGATCCCCGAATCTCATTAATAAGATTTGAAGATGGATGAATGGATCGAAGGCTGTATATGCACTGAAGGTATGATGCCCAGTAGAACAAGAATTAATGTTTTCTTTCTGTCATCTTTCTTTTGTGGTCGCAATGAGCTTATTTATCATTTTTGCTGGCAGGCTTCATTTGTAACCTTTGATTTGAAGACTCCTGGGATTTTACCCTCAACATTATTTTCGCTTCAGAGTTTTCTCCATATCCTGCTTGAGATGATTTCTTTTTATATGATGTTTATGGCAGCTGCTCTTCTCTTTTGTGTCTTTTCTTCAAAGGGATTTTCAAGCACTGCTTGGCCTTAGCAACTGGGCTCCTCACACCAGCCGTGGCATCCTCTGTGATTTCAGATGGTGATAAAGTGAATCAATTCCACTGGCAAAATAAAAAATGATTGTGCTTATTTTTGTTGTTGCAGGAGAAAACTCTCATTAGTAGATATTGATGGCAATTTGACGAGGTTGATTATGGCAGGGTCAAAGAGTGGGTCGCTTCTTCCTGATTGTGCAGGCCTTTAAAAAGCAACGTAGAAGCAGACATTCTTCTGTTCTGCACATTTACAGTGAAGTGAGAAAGTATTCAGACCCCTTCACTTTCATGTTGTAGATTTCATTTGCCATTTTTACTCATCAATCGACAGTCAATAACCCAAAATGACAAAGTGGCAACATGTTTTCAGAAAGTTTTGGATCTCTCTATTATATTAACTCTTTTAGGGCGGATGTTGACTTTTGTCAACAGCAGGGGTTGAGGCTGGATGTTGACTTTAGTTCAGATTAGTAATAATCACCTGCACACGTCGACAAAGCTCACCATCACGTTACGGGTAGACCCTCTTTGCTAGGAGGATTGTTAGACTCACTGACTTGACATCGAATCCCCGTGTGTGTGTGAGGAGCGTAGAGTAAACATCGTCTAGAATGGCATCGACGTTGGGCAAAAGAGCAAAGCGAATGCGCAAAGCAAAATACTCTGGGTACATTTGATATAGCAGGTCCGCAGCTTAGAAGAAAAGGCCAGCTTTTAAAATAAATAATCGCTGCTTAACTCTTTTAGGGCTAATTTTGTTTTTTTTTGTTTCTTTTTTCCCAGGGCTGAATATTTTTCCAAAAACTAATTTTTTTTTCTAAAAAGAACACAAAGCAATCGTTTAACATATCAAATCAGCAAAAAATATTTACTTTTGACAAATGTTACCGTCTTGCATGTTGTATGAGCCTGCATACTCTGATTTCACATACATATCACATCCATGTTACACAGCAAAGTCCTGCAAAGTCTGATCTCGCTCAAAGCAGCTTACAATACGTGTTGCACTGGTGCCTTCTTTTCAATTGTCTATTGCTACACTCTCTCACATATATTGTTAGTGTGTACTGTAGAGAGACAAGTCACCCGTGTGACGTCGTGCCATGCCACTGCCACCAACTTTTTTGCCCGCATGAAAACCGTATTGTCACCTCTTTTCATCTGCAGCCTGTCTGGCTTCAACTGTGAAGGCCTGTGTACTCCTGTTCACCCTCACTGTGCCACAAGCTCTAATTCCCCTGCTCTGTAGCTCCATGAATAATCCTGGTCATGTATAAAAATTGTCCATGTACACAACATGACCCAAATGTTCATAGCCCTGAAGCAGCTCCAGCACGACCTGACTTGTCAAGGGACAGTTCACTCTTTGAAAGAAATATTTTCCTGTATATGTGATTACTTTCAGGCAGAAACCAGTGTTTGCTTCTTCCAGTACAAAATCATTTATGCCATACTTTATGTACAAAATACTTTATGCCATATCAGATGACTCAGGCACCACCGAGAGTGGCAGCCTTTTCAGCAGCTCCGTGTACAAGTTTATTTTTCTACTTTTATTTTTCTCTTTTTTATTGATCACTCCTATCACTTCATTTTATGTGGATTCGTTCCCTGGACACACTTACTTTTACAACGTGGGCATGTTCAACACAATCCAACCTCTGCTCCTTAGGGACAAGCTGACAGAGATGGGAGTAGACTCATACCTGGTGGCATGGATCGTGGAATATCTCACAGACAGACCTCAGGATGTGCGTCTCGGGAACTGCACGTCTGACATTGTGGTCAGCAACACAGGAGCGCTGCAGGGTATTGTACTTTCTCTGGTCCTGTTCAGACTATATACATAGGACTTCCAATACAACTCGGAGTTCTGCCACGTGCAAAAGTTCGAGTGAGCAGGAGGGGGAGTATAGGGACCTAATCAAGGACTTTGTTAAATGGTGCGACTCAAACCACCTACACCTGAACACCAGCAAAACCAAGAAGCTGGTGGTGGATTTTAGGAGGCCCAGACCCCTCATGGACCCCATGATCATCAGAGGTGACTGTGTGCAGAGGGTGCAGACCTATAAATACCTGGGAGTGCAGCTGGATGATAAATTAGACTGGACTACCAATACTGATGCTCTGTGTAAGAAAGGACAGAGCCGACTATACTTCCTTAGAAGGCTGGCGTCCTTCAACATCTGCAATAAGATGCTGCAGATGTTCTATCAGACGGTTGTGGTGAGTGCCCTCTTCTATGCAGTGGTGTGCTGGGGAGACAGCATAAAGAAGGACGCCTCACGCCTGGACAAACTGGTGAGGAAGGCAGGCCCTATTGTAGGCACGGAGCTGGACAGTTTGAGATCTGTGGCAGAGCGACGGGTGCTGAGCAGACTCTTGTCAATCATGGACAATCCACTGCATCCACTGAACATGATCATCTCCAGACAGAAGAGCTGCTTCAGCGACAGACTGCTGTCACCGTCCTGCTCCACTGACAGACTGAGGCGATCGTTCCTCCACCAATCTATGCGACTCTTCAGTTGCACCAGGGGGGGTAAACGTTAACATTATATAAAGTTATTGTCTGTTATACCTGCATTGTTATCACTCTTTAATTTAATATTGTTTTTTTGTATCAGTATGCTGCTGCTGGAGTATGTGAATTTCCCCTTGGGATTAATAAAGTATCTATCTATCTATCTATCTATCTATCTATCTATCTATCTATCTATCTATCTATCTATCTATCTATCTATCTATCTATCTATCTATCTATCTATCTATCTATCTATCTATCTATCTATCTATCTATCTATCTATCTATCTATCTATCTATCTATCTATCTATCTATCTATCTATCTATCTATCTATCTAGTGTAAGGCTTAAGATGGGCGGATTGGATATACGTTAATAAGGAGGACCTTTGTCAGGTAGGGGTCTGTGGCCACAATTTCCAGGGTGGGGGGCCATGGGAACAGATGTGGGTACACTATTAAAAAAGAGCGAGAAAATGCAGGCAGAGGAGAAGAAAAAAAAAGAGCCCGAGCTTTGTGGCGGAGGGGACAAATGGGAGCTATCTGAAGCCAGGAAAGAGATTGTTTCATGTGGAGCACTGAAGTCCTACAGTTTGATGATGGCCTCCTCGAACAAATCTCAATATACTGACTGGACAGTTGAAAGGATCGAGATGTGAGTGAGCAAATAACAGTCTTTTATTCTGGGATAGCGCGTCTGAAGAATGCGAAACATTGTGGGATTATTTTATCTTATAAAGAACCAAAACTGAGTGGACATTGTGTGATATTTTGGGTCCATGTTTTTTTTTTAAATGCCTTATTAATTTTATTAAATTCAAACAACATTCCATACAAGCAAGTCAAGATTAACAAAACAAATCAGCCCCCACCCATGAGAAAGAGAGTTAGGCCAGTGATTCTTGCTCAATAAGTGGGTCTCCTGTAAAAATACTATTTTAATGTTTACACCTGTTAGGTGAGAGAATATGAGGTGAGACACAAAAATAACTGGACTGGGCTTGGGGCTTTCCTGGAAAACCATCTGGAGGTCTGCCGAACATGAATCATAGAACGATATCCCCTCCTACTCGCTGTCTCAAACTGCCGACCAGCTAGGTATATCCTGTGAATAGCCCAGTTAGTATTTGCACAACAATCGCTACATGGGTTGCCACTATATTCTCCCAAAAAAATATCCCGAAAAAACTGAACAGTGAATCAACATCAAATTTCTCATAAAATTGAACAAAATGGCCACAGAAACTTATGAAGTGATAAAAACAGTGTATGGTGATAACAGTTTGTCTCGCACACAAGTTTTTGAGTGCCATAAATGTTTCAGGGAAGGACAAGAAAATGCGGAAGACGTTCAACGCCCAGGTCGATGGGGTGCTTTACCAATACAATGCTATTTCCGTTTGACTGACAAAAACATTCCTGTCCTCAATCATCCTCCCTATTCACCTGATTTAGCTCCCTGTGATTTTTACTTGTTCCCTAAAATCAAAAGTGACCTGAAGGAAACACATTTTCTCCAGTGGATGAAGTGAAGACAGAAACAGCAAACGTGTTCAAGAGCCTCAATCAAGAAGACTTCCAGAACTGTTTCAATCAATGGAAGATACGTATGGAGCGGTGTAGAGATCGGGAGGGAGAGTATGTGGAAGGTGACAATGTTTTTTTCACCAATCCGGTTATTTTTGTGTCTCACCTCGTATTTCCTTTCTCTTTAATTCATGATTCAAGCCTTTAACATTCCAGCTCACGAAGTTAACTGTTTGGTCATGCAGACATTGCTTCTGAGCTTTGGTTGTTATTTTGTAGTTTTAATGTAAAATAAGACAGCTTTGACCTTAATTTCCAATTTTTCCAGGAGTTATTGCCATGAAGCTTATTGTTGCGTTGGCATTTATAAGAATTAAAAGAATAGATAATAGAAAGGTAATAGGTAATAGATAGATAGCTCTCTTTCTTTGCCCCCTTAGTCCCCCCCCCCCATTTGCCTCCCCATGTGAAGCAAAACCACATTTCACAAAGTCGTGAGAAAGCAGAAAAAAAATGATTAACTGTAATGATTATAAGTATCGATCTATCCATCCATTATCCAACCTGCTATATCCTAACTGCAGGGTTGCGGGGGTCTGCTGGAGCCAATCCCAGCCAACACAGGGCGCAAGGCAGGAAGCAGACCCCGGGCAGGGAGCCAGCCCACCGCAGATGAGTATAAGTATTTAACTCACAAAATACCAATGACTGTATTTTTTTTATTAATCATGCCGCAGAGAACTATATGATTTTATACTTCTATATGATTTGATCTGCATTTAGGTAGGAAAGGAGTTATGTTTATGAACAGAATATGAGACTGATTTAATTCTTCTATGTGAAAGTGCTAACCTCTTGATATTAACAGAACACCCTGTGATATTATAAATAAATGTGATTATTTTCTTCACTCTTGCTTAAAAATATAAGACAGAATTGTCATTTATGAATTAATAAATAAGGATTATTAATCCAATCAAACAAACATAATCTAATGAAGATATTAAAGTTATAAAAATGTAATCTCTTTATATCTAATGCAATGAAAGAGAACTGCTTAAAATGGGTTTGTGTGTGTGTACTGAGAAGGTCACAGTCTTTTGAAAATGTAGGCGCCTGGTACTGCTTTGTTTTTCTATACTGTATGTCATAAATTAAGATGTAACCCTAATCTATGTATGACCTCAAAATGAACTGTTATGTTTTATTTCTGTTCTCTCTTTGGCTAATTAACAAGCTAAGTGATAAAAGGGTGAACAGTTTTTTCTTTTTCTAGTCTGCCCGAACTCAAATCAGTTTGCTGAGCTGCTGTGGGGATGGGGAGGTGGTGTGGTTGGGTGGGGGCAGTCTCACAATCTCTCTAACTCACCAAGAATAAATAATAAAGAGACTGCTTTTAATTTTAAATTGGTGTTTATCTCATCGTTTTCCGACTTCAACGCTCACAGTCGCTTTGGACTGTGGGAGGGAACCAGAGCCCCCCAAAGACACCCATCACAGACACAGGGAGAACATGCAAACTCCACTGCACTGCGGTCCACTTACTGCAAGTCTACAGTGCTACCACTGGGCCACTGTGCTGCCCCTCATGGTAAAATTCTTTTGAAGGGGCAGGTTGAAAGAGTCATAAAAATGTCAAATTCACCACCATGATGACCAAAACCAAAGGGGTGAGTTTTCATCTCAAAGATGACATGGCGAGTGTAAACTGGCCCCAGAGTGGGTGGGTGTGTGGTGGATTGTGCTCTGCGGTGGGACTTGCCTGAATGGGCCTTAGCTGTCTGTAACACTGAATTAAACAAAATAGACGCAGTAAAGGAAGATTAATAATTATTTCATATGTACAATTATACATTTTATTAGACACAAGTGCAATAATGAAGCGCAATCATTTAGCTTTGCCATTTTTACATTTTGATAAATAATGTAAGAGCACTGAATGTGGATTTTGCAGTATGCATATTATTTTCAAATGAATTCATTAAATATTTATACATGTTTCTGTGCTTTTTTTTATTATGGGCTTGTTAAAACTGAACCTTTTTATGTCCGAACAGCATTAGATGTTTTATCTTTACAACAGCGTATTAAGACTTGTTTGGTCTATTTTCATTCTAGCATTGAGTGTTTCCTCATATCAGACAATAAAGTTGGATGTATCTGGATATAAATATTTGCAACCAGAAATGTAGCATGAAGATCCTGCCCTCATTTTCCAGTTTTGCAAGTTTTGTGTCAAAAATAAAAGACGGTCTCTCTCCAAATGTGTAAACAGATATCGAGACTGGTATTACTTTCACGTGCGTGATGGGACAGAGCAAAGGGAATCGTAGGAGAAGTTGCAAAAGACCCCCATATCTGCAGACACCTGGGTCTACAAATTAATGTCAAAATGTCTAATACAACGGTGTGTGCAAATATGTAAGAAAAGGTCAAAGTCAAGATTGATGGGCACATAGTGGAATGGGTTGCAAGCTTCATTAACCTGGGATCCATATTTTGTGAGGATGGATGATGTAGTCTGGAAATAAGGCGCCTAGCATTGAGTCTGTCAACGATGCCATCGTTGAATACAATCTGGAGATTGAAAGTCCCTAAAGTCCTACTGTCTACCACACTACTTTGTAACTTGCTCCAAGTATCGTTCTTTGTGTAAAGAAAAACTTCCTAATGTTTGTTTGAAATTTACTCTTAACAAGTTTCCAACTGTGTCCCTGTGTTCTTGATGAACTCATTTTAAAATAACAGTCCCAATCCACTGGACTAATTCCCTTAATAATTTTAAACACTTCAATTATGTCACCTCTTAATCTTCTTTTGTTTAAACTATAAAGCCTCAGCTCTTTTAATCTTTCTTCATAACTCGTCCCCTGTAGTCCACTAATCAGCCTAGTCGCTCTTCTCTGGACCTTTTCTAGTGCTGCTATGTCCTTTTTGTAGCCTGGAGACCAAAACTGCACCCAGTACTCCAGATGAGGCCTCACCAGTGTGTTTGAAGCTTGAACAGAACCTCCTGTGACTTGTACTCCACACATCAAGGCGCTATATAACCTGACATGCTGTTAGCCTTCTTAATGGCTTCTGAACACTGTCGGGAAGTCAATAGCTTAGAGTCCACTACGACTCCTAAATCCTTCTCATAAAGCGTACTCTTGATTTTCCAACCGCCCATTGTGTATTCAGACCTCACATTTTTACTTCCTATGTGTAATTCTTTACATTTACTGACATTAAATTTCATCTGCCACAAATCTACCCAAGCCTGTCTGCTGTCCAAGTCCTTCTGTAATGATATAACAGATTCCAAATTATCTGCTAATCCACCTATCTTGGTATCATCTGCAAACTTAACCAGCTTATTACTTATATTCCTATCTAAATCATCCATCCATCCATCCATTTTCCAACCCGCTGAATCCGAACAGGGTCACAGGTGCCTGCTGGAGCCAATCCCAGCCAACACAGGGCACAAGGCAGGAAACAATCCCGGGCTGGGTGCCAACCCACCACAGGACACACACAAACACACCCACACACCAAGCACACACTAGGGCCAATTTAGAATCGCCAATCCTAAATCATTTATATATATAATAAAAATAGCAGAGGCTCTAGCACTGACCCCTACTGAACACCACTCATAACATCACCCAATTCTGATGAGGTTCCTCTCCCATTACCCTCTGCTTCCTGTGTACGAGCCAATTCTGCACCCATTTAAAGACATCACCCTGAACTGCCACTTATTTTAGTTTGATGCCCAACCTTATGAAATGCTTTCTGAAGAGAAGATGAAACCTTTTATTTTGCTGGCACATCCAGGCAGGTGGGGTCAATGGCATCAAGAAGGGTGGAGACGACATTGAGAAATGACATGATCGGTTTTGTTAAGATTCATTCCATTTTCTGATAAATCCCATTTTCTAACTGTAGCTTGACTCCCCTCGTATAATGTTTGTTCATTTTATTCTGTTTAGTTTTTATGCACTTTCTATATGTGATGTTCCTTGTATTTTGTGGTTAGTTGTATTATTGTGAAATTTGTGAGACTTACCAGTAAGGTTTATTGGGTTCATCGACTCCCACCCTTGAAGATTAACACACAGACACACACACACAAACACACACACACGCACACATAACGATCCTAGCCAGACGAAGTCTCAAGTGGTGCCGGTCGGCAGTAACTCTACCATATTATACATAGGATTCTCTACTTAGGGATTCACTATAACCAGCACTAACAAACATGCAGGTGCCCTCATGACTCACATGAAAGTGAAACTCTTTTGGTTATATGCCACCTACTACCCAAACTCTATCTTGCTTTTACCGCAGTCGTTATAACTATCGATGAGCGACCTCAATAGCCATAATATATCCAGTGATTGAGAGAGCAGCCATCACACTCCCACCGATTTATTATTTCAATCATTCTAGATTAAAGACAAAGTATAGAAAATATAAAAAGCAACATGGTATTTGTTAACATATAACAGTACCAAATAGAAAAAAATATAATAGAAAACAAAATAGGTAGCAAAGTCTGGATATAAACAGTCCTAGAACAGCTTACCTAAAATCAGAAGTGTCAAGTGGTTAACGTCCTGGGCGGCTTTGGGTTTAGCGATCGGTGTTATGAAAAAGGTTACGTTTCCTGACGTCCAAGTCAGATGGTCTCACATCTCTTGATCTCTGATAGCTCTGTATTTTCTTCCCTTTTTTTTTGGTCCTTTAGAGGAGCTATATTTATGTTGGAATGCACACGTGGGGTTTCGGGACATGTGACTCTGCACACAATTGATTTGCTCTCCTTTAATGATGAAGAATGACTCTGAAAACAAACCAGTGCTTGATCTTTCAAGTACCAGAGCACTCCTTTTTTTGTTCAACCTGTAAATTCATTCACTGTGGCAGGGGTGTCAAACTCCGGTCCTGGAGGGCCGCAATGGCTGCAGGTTTTCATTCTAACCACCTTCTTAATTAGTGACCTGTTTTTGCCTTAGTTTTAATTAACTCGACTCAGACCCATTAGTTCCTTCTATTTCCTTAATTAGCAGCCAAACAATAATGAGACACAAAATGAGCAAACAGGTGATCAGCTAACCACATTATCTGAACATAAAGAAAGATGAGGGTCTCAGTAAGTTTGATCTCTCAGGTCAATAATCAGAAACAGAAAATCAACAGTTTGGGAAATGTCTGCTGTAGCAGAAAGAGAGCAGCAGCAAGCTGAGGAATTAAGTAACGGGTTTAATTAACAGCAAGAATTGGCTTCTCATTAAGAAACTGGTTGGAGTGAAATTGGTTGGAGTTTGAAACCCCAGTTTAGCTGGTCATCTGTTGGCTTGTTTCACGTCACCTTTCTGTTTGGCTGCCATTTAATGAAGAAAAGAAACAATTGAGAGAACTGAATCCTTAAAAACAGGGCTATTAAAATGAAGGGAAAAGGAGTTAATTAGCAGTGAAAACTGCTCACTGATTAGGAAAAGGGTTAGAATGAAAACCTGCAGCCACTGCGGCCCTCCAGGCCTGGAGTTTGACACCTGTGCCATATGGTGTTCATCCATTCTCATGGTATTGTGTCCACAAGGGGGCACCACTGAGCCCCAAACCTCAGACACAAAATCATCCAACACAGCCCTAAATTCAAATAAAGGATATTTATTATTATTATTATTATTATTATTATTATTATTAGTAGTAGTAGTAGTAGTAGTAGTAGTAGTAGTAGTTTATTTATATAGCGCCCACCACCCTTAGTGGAGTGGTGGCTGTGAGGCTAGGGATCTGTGCCAGCAATTGTAAGGTTGCCAGTTCGAATCCCATAAGCGCCAAAAGTGACTCTACTCTGTTGGCTCCTTGAGCAAGGCCCTTAACCTGCAAGTGCTCTATCCTCGGTATGACGTTAATCTGCATCCAGCCCTGCCTGTAGGCCCTCCAACGTGCAGGGAAAAAACCTGGGGGTTGGTGGCAGAATTGGCACTCCAGCCACCATCAAAAACCTCCAAGTGTTCCATTCCATCTGTACTAGTGTGGTGCTGAGGTGTCACCCGTCGCATGGCTGCACTCGGGTCCTAATCTGGGGTCCTGAAGTGGTTCGTCATGTGGTGGGTGTGGTGATGCGCTGTATCAGCGTCTGCTCCTAACACCTTTCTCTCTTTCTTTCTCTTTCTTTTCACAGACAAAAGGTCACAGAGCGCTGAATAGCAAGTACAATACAAATACAACAGTTAAAACAAAACACTAAAAAAACCAATAAAATGTGTGGAAGGACCAATGGAGAGAGTACTATCAGACAGTTTCTCCCCTGGGCCGATAGAGGGCAGTCCCCTTGGTTTCCAGTGGGGCCACGGATTATGAGCATGGGAATTCAACATGGAACATCCCAGGGCCTTATTTGGTCACACTTCCGCCACAAGCGTGGCTGGAAGGAGCTCGTTAGGCATCTGGAGTCCTTTGAGGTGCCCTATAAAAAGGGGCCAGTCCCACCATTCAGAGGCCAGAGTTGGTAGAAAGAACACAAAGCCTGTGGAGGAGTGGAGGCGGATGGACTGGCAGCAAGGATAGAAGGGACTATATATTGGTGTGTTGCTGTTTTGTGCACTTTTAAAACTGTAAATAAACCCGGGTGTTGTGTTGAATCTATGTCCTGCCTGTGTGTGTCTGGGTTAGGGTGGCTGTCTATCTATCTATCTATCTATCTATCTATCTATCTATCTATCTATCTATCTATCTATCTATCTATCTATCTATCTATCTATCTATCTATCTATCTATCTATCTATCTATCTATCTATCCTGCCAACTATGCTATCTATCTATCTAGTCTATCTATCTATCTATCTATCTAGTCTATCTATCTATCTATCTATCTATCTATCTATCTATCTATCTATCTATCTATCTATCTATCTATCTATCTATCTATCTATCTATCTATCTATCTATCTATCTATCTATCTATCTATCTATCTATCTATCTATCTATCTAACTATCTATCTATCTATCCTGTCTATCTATCTATCTATCTATCTATCTATCTATCTATCTATCTATCTATCTATCTATCTATCTATCTATCTATCTATCTATCTATCTATCTATCTATCTATCTATCTATCTATCTATCTATCTATCTATCTATCTATCTATGCTAAGATTAAAGTCTTCAGCGACAGACTGCTGTCACTGTCCTGCTCCACAGACAGATTGAGGAGATCGTTCCTCCCCCAAACTATGCGACTCTTTAATTCCACCAGGGGGGGTAAACGTTAATATTTAACATTATACATAGTTATTGTCTGTTTTTTTCACCTGTATTATTATCATTCTTTAATTTAATATTATTTATTGTATCAGTATGTTGCTGCTGAAGAATGTGAATTTCCCATTGGGATTAATAAAGTATCTATCTATCTATCTATCTATCTATCTATCTATCTATCTATCTATCTATCTATCTATCTATCTATCTATCTATCTATCTATCTATCTATCTATCTGTCTGTCTGTCTGTCTGTCTGTCTGTCTGTCTGTCTGTCTGTCTGTCTGTCTGTCTGTCTGTCTATCTATCTATCTATCTATCTATCTATCTATCTATCTATCCTGCCAACTATGCTAAGATTAAAGTCTATCTATCTATCTATCTATCTATCTATCTATCTATCTATCTATCTATCTATCTATCTATCTATCTATCTATCTATCTATCTATCTATCTATCTATCTATCTATCTATCTATCTATCTATCTATCTATCTATCTAACTATCTATCTATCCTGCCAACTATGTCTATCTATCTATCTATCTATCTATCTATCTATCTATCTATCTATCTATCTATCTATCTATCTATCTATCTATCTATCTATCTATCTATCTATCTATCTATCTATCTATCTATCTATCTATCTATCAAACACAGATGATGTGTTACTATAATATCTTCTCCCAGTTAGAAGGTGAGCAGCAGCATTTTGGACCAACTGAAGATATCCAAGAGACAGCAGCTGATCCACACCCACATATGGGGAATTGCAATGCCATAAATGGGAGGAGATAAACACATTACTTTTTTTTTGTTACTGTTATCAAAATCATTAAAAAAAAGATAGAGCTTTACCTTTGCTAATATCCTTAACTGAAAGGAACTATTTTTAACAACAGAAATAGTTCGGCTTATCAAACTTCAGAGAACTGTTGAATAGCACACTCAGATTCTTAGTTAATGATCTTTTGTACCAAGCTAAAGGACCAAGGGTAGTAAATGGGTTGACCTGGACATGAGGTTGTCAAAACATAATTTCAGTTCTGTACTATACTATACTATACTATACTATACTATACTATACTATACTATACTATACTATACTATACTATACTATACTATACTATACTATACTATACTAGCTGTGTTCCCTGTCTAACATGGATTGAAATCCAAGTAATCAGTGTAGACCTTAGTGTTAATATTTGCAGTCTACCACCTAATTGAATGTATTTTGTATTGCATGTAGTAATAAAATGCATTGCATATGTCATCCCAGCAGATGGTGCATCACAAACATTTCTAGTAATAAATACTACATATTTATGCCATTTGGTACGTGATTTGTAAAAGCAGTGTTAATGGTTGTGATGCACCATTTGTTGGAATGACATAAACACACAACCAGATGGACACACAGACACTTGTTCTTTTGTTGAGCTGGATTACACGACCTTTCATCAGTCCGCCTGACAGCTCCAGAGTCCTGTTTCAGATTCCAGGCCTGAGTGCTGTCCATTCGCCTGATCTCTCTCTGCACTCCAGTTGTTCTCTCGTGTTCCAGAGACAAAAGATTAATTAGAGTTTCTGTGATTGACTGGTGCCAACCCAGACCAAATGAAATAGGGCATAATTTGAATTAGAGAATATGGGCCAGAAGCTATTTTAAGGAATTAATTATTTTCTCAGAAAATATAAAAAGCTGCAGTAATTAATTTTAAATTGAGTCTCTCCCAGGTCTTGGGGAGCTCCATTCTCCCATTGTTAATAAATAATTATTCTTCAAGCAAAGCCATCGGAAAGATGAACAGCTGAAGCCGCATTAGTCACTCGTGTTCTTGTCTGTAGCTAAATGGCTGAATATTTTTGATGAAGATCACATTTCACACTAATGTGTCTGTCAGATGATGCAAGATTTTCATATTTAATTTTGAATTAAGCCATTATATACACCAAACCATTAGGCTGAAGCAGAGTTTCTTAAACTTTTTTTTTTTCTTGCAACTCAACTGTACCATTCTTAGTGTCATCGAGACCCGGTCAATGGCAACCATCCAGTTTTTGCCCTTAGAGAATCGCTACCATTGACAGGGTCAGATTTACACATTTCTATGCCCTATAGGCCAAAGCACATAATTTTGTGCCTCCCTCAAAAAGTTGATTTATAATATTCAATTTGATATGTAATAGTTTATTTTTGAAACATATAAGCACTTAATACAATCTTTATAATCTTTGAACCACATTATATTTTTAATTCAAAACTACACTACTACACTACTTATGAAATTACATAACATTAACACCTACAAAAAAACTTTACATCAAATTTCTTCAAGTCATCTTAAATACCTAGTTGAATTTCTTCCTTTGCGCTTTTGTTCATGATAAGGCTTCAATTGTTTCATTGAAGTCGACAAGATCTTGTTAAATCTACTTCAATGCAAAGAAGGCAGGTT
This sequence comes from Erpetoichthys calabaricus, assembly GCF_900747795.2. Classification (NCBI taxonomy): domain Eukaryota; kingdom Metazoa; phylum Chordata; class Cladistia; order Polypteriformes; family Polypteridae; genus Erpetoichthys; species Erpetoichthys calabaricus. Next base: position 23,388,815 of record NC_041396.2, on the reverse strand, counting down.
TTGTAATAAAAATCTCAGCCCCCCCCTATAATTTGGTGAACACCCCGTCAAGTATTTCTGCTTATGGCTTTCAGGTTTACAGCCCTGAGTAAACTAAACAGTATATAAAAGTAGTAACAATATAATTTACGTACCTACTATCAGTAGATATGTAGAAGTCAAGCGATATGAGCGTAATGAATCACTTGGAATTACTATTGTAACACCAAATCTGGAATTTTCCTTTAACACGTGGTTTATGCTGAGTGTGTGAGCGAGAAATAGCAAATAGCAAACAAAGAGCAAGACAGCGCAAGCTGTAGAGATGGGCAACGTAAATGTACCGCTCAATTTATTTAATGTATATGAATGTAAATTTAAAAAAACAGCATTTTATACAGCATTTTCAAAATAATACTGAAAAATCTGTAAATATTTGGTTATTTCTTCTGTATATATGCCCCACGCGCGACTGCTGTGCCTAGGTTGGCCTTATGGGGAATCTGACCCTGACCTTTGAAGAAGCCATGGGCTAAGGAAGAAGAGAATCTGCTCTTAGAAATCATGAACTATTCTGAAGTTAATTATTTTTACCGTTATGCTGCAACAACGCTTTGCTTTTCTTGTGAATGTTGCATAACTTTGGCAAGTGTTGATGGTTGCCATGGTGACGAGTTCCAGAATTTTCCAGGGTGGCACTACAAGAAGATGTCATTGACAAAAACAGTAAGTACACCCCATGTATCTTACAGTCAAATTCATGTTGTATGTCTCTTTTGTTCATTCTTGGTTATTTTATTAAGGCTGATTATGGGCATCATTCGGTATTTATTTATTTATATTTTGTCTGTGTCTGTGAGTTTGCTTTGTTTTGTTTCATGTGTTTCATGTGACTTTGATTTTGTCTTATTGGATTGGGACTTTGATTGCATTGGATTGACTTGTTGTTTTGGGCAAATCCTTCTGCCTTTGTGCTCCATGGGTCTTAATTGTTATTGAAGAACGGATTTTGTAAATATTCCACAAGGCCCTTTTTGGGTCTTGACACACTTCTGCTGAGTAATTCATTTGCTGAATGTCCTCAGTGTTGGTGTGTCAGAGAGCAGATGTGAAGCATTGTTCATAATGAAACTCAGTTTTGTTTTAATTGTCTTGTTTGCTATGACCTCCAGGGGGTTCACAGTGTGCCCTATAATTGAGCTTGCCTTATTGATTCAGTGGTCCTCTCTTGAAGCCTAGTACACTACAGTATAGAACATGGCACTGGCCATCTGAGAATTGCAGAAGATGTTCAGGATGTCACTATTCACATTAAAGGGACACGGTCTGCTAAGGAAGAAAAGCCTTCTCCACCCTTTCTTTTGCAGTTCCTCTGTGTTCCCAGATCACACCAGCATTTTAAAGTAACTGAAAGGTGCATAAAGAATGAAATGAACAACCTGTGAATAACACATTGCAGCTTTCAGTACTGCTAGAAATGAATCAATGAATTCATTTCTTAGTATCCCGCATATTTAGGAAGCATCTTAATTTTATAGATGGGTTAATAACATGTTTTGGATAGTTTTGTAATGTGTGTTTTAAACAACATGCTACCATGAAAGATAATGCCTAGCTTATGTGGTGATTGAGTAAATCTCGTGGTGATTCCATTTTCGTTAAAAAGTGACATATTGTGGTGGTCTGAATCATTCTCTCCAATAAATAACATTTCTAGATTTTCTGTATTCATGGACAAGTTGTTTGTATCTTCCACTCCCTTAACTGACTGTCACAATTAAGAATACCATTGGAGAAACAACATCTGGTTTTAAAGAAAGGCTCAACTGGGTGTCGTCTGCATACGAGTGAAAACCATTGTGTTTTCTAATAATAGTTTGCAATGAAAGTATGTTAAATGAAAACATTAAAGGTCTGAATACTGAGCCCTGCGGGACACCATATTTAACTTCTGAGTATAATGATGGACTACTGTCAGCACATTTCTGTATGTGCATAAATTGATTTGATAAATAAGAATTAAACCAGGCAAGCACAGTGTCTGAGAGCTCAATTCAGTTTTCCTGTCTATGCGATAAAATGGAATGGTCAATGATGTCAAACAGTGCACTTAAACCTAACAACATAATTACAGTGGAATTTCCCTCTTCAGAAGATATTCGAATATTGTTTACAACACAGGTTAGTGCCGTTTCTGTACTGTGATCAGTGCGGACGCCACACTAGAATTTGTGAAATAAATTCTGATGCGTAATGTGAGACTGAAGCTACGTGGTGTCTACTGTTTCAGGTATTTTGAAGAGAAAGGGAAAATTTGAAATGGGTCTTGTGATTGAGTGAGGAATGAAAAGTCCAAGCGATAAATGTAGGGGCACCAACCCGACCATACCCGTTCAATCGAAAACAACAGCAAGCAAAACAAGCACTCTGTTGCACGGAATTGAAACTAAAATAGAAGCAAAAATAGTTAGCTGACTAGGGCTTAATGAATTCATCCTTCTGGAAAGGCATGAGTTAGGAGTTCTGTCCTGTGGAGTGCTCTGCTCATAGAGTGGCACATCCTTCTAGCGACCCCGTGATTTAGGGGGGAGACCAGCAGGGGCAGAGTCTGCTGCCATCACTGGGTGACTTCTCTGTACTGTACAGGGAATGGAAGAGGACATGACTAGCGCCAGCGCCACCTCTCACCACAGAGTGGCATTACATACCACAGATGAGACCGGAGGGTGATCCACTAACATGTATGCATGACAGTCTATAATTATTAAATCTATGTGTGTCCAGCTCTGGCTTTTTATTAAGTAATGGTCTGATAACTGACACTTGTAGTGCATTTAGTGCAACAGCCGCTTAGTAACGAACTGTTGATAATATTACGAATGGGTGCTTCCTGAACCTCCATTGAGCTTTTCACGGGTTTTGTTGGGTCTGGGTGCGACCAAAGAAGAGGTAGGTTTCATTTAAAGCATTAAAGTCAAGGCTTTCTGTTCTGTCATCAAATTAACATTGTTGAAGTGGTATGTGCAAGGCAAGACAGGGTTTGCCAGCCTATCATTTAGTTTTCTCCCATGTGTGTATGCGAGTTCATTTTGTGCTGTGTGTACTTTGCATGTTCTCTCTTGTAGAACATTAGAACAATCGAGATGAGAACAGACCATTTGACCCAACAAAGCTCGCCAGTCCTATCCACTTGAATTTCCTTAAAAAGTCGAGTTTTGAAAGTCCCTCAAGTCCTACTGTCTACCACACTTCTTGGTCACTTACTCCATGTGTCTGTGATTCTCTGTGTAAAGTAAAACTTTCTAATGTTTGTGTGAAGTTTACCTTTAAGAAGTTTCCAACTGTGTCCCCGTGTTCTTGATGAACTCATTTTAAAGTCACAGTTTTGATCCACTGGACTAATTCCCTTCATAATTTTAAACACCTTAATCTTTTTTTGTTTAAACTGTAAAGGCTCACTGCGGTGGGCTGGCGCTGAGCTGGCCCAGGGATTTGTTACTGCCTTGTATCCTGTGTTGGCTGGGATTGGCTCCAGCAGACCCCCGTGACCCTGTGTTAGGATATAGCGGGTTGGATGATAACTGACTGACTGTATAGGATCAGCTCTTTTAATCCATCCATCCATTTTCTAACTCACTGAATCCGAACACAGAGTCACGGGGGTCTGCTGGAGCCAATCCCAGCCAACACAGGGCACAAGGCAGGAACCAATCCTGGGCAGAGGCGCCAACCCACCGCAGTACACACAAACACACACCAAGCACACACTAGGGCCAATTTAGAATTGCCAGTGCACTTAACCTGCATGTCTTTGGACTGTGGGATGAAACCGAAGCACCTGGAGGAAACCCACGCAGACACGGGGAGAACATGCAAACTCCACGCAGGGAGGACCCGGGAAGCGAACCCAGGTCTCCTTACTGCGAGGCAGACCTACCATTGCGTCACCGTGCCGCAGCGCTTTTAATCTTTCTTCATAATTCATTCCTCGTAATCCTGGAATCAGCCTAGTCGATCTTCTCTGGACTTTTTCTAGCACTGCAATGTCCTTTCTGTAGCCTGGAGACCAAAACTGCACCCAATACTCCAGATGAGGCCTCACCAGTGTGTTATAAAGCTTGAGCAGACCCTCCTGTGACTTGTACTCAACACATCAAGGCGCTATATAACCTGACATTCTGTTTGCCTTCTTAATGGCTTCTGAACACTGTCTGCCAGTTGATAGAGTCAAATCCATTACGACTCCTAAATCCTTCTCATGAGGCGTACTTTCAATCTCTTCTCATTTTAAAGTCTCAGTCTTAATTCACTGGACTAATTCCCTTCATCATTTTAAACACTTCAGTCAGGTCTCCTCTTCATCTTTGTGAAGGCTCATCTCCGTTAATCTTTCCTCATAATTCATCCCCTGTAGCCTTGGAGTCAGCCGAGTTGCTCTTCTCTGGACTTTCTCTAGTGCTGCTATGTCTTTATGGAGACCAAAACCACACATGGTACTCCAGACGAGTCCTCACCAGTGTGTTATAAAGCTTGAGCAGACCCTCCTGTCACTTGTACTCACACATCAGGGCACTATATAACCTGACATTCTTTTAGCCTTCTTAATGGCTTCTGAAGTTGGTAGTGACAAGTCCACTGTGACTCTTAAATCCATCTCTTAAGGTACAGTTTTGATTTTCAAATCTCCCATTGTGTTCTCAAACCTAATAATTTTACTTCCTACGTGTGATATTTTACATTTACTTACATTAAATTTCATCTGCCACAAATTTGCCCGAGCTTGTATGCTGTCCATAACCATCTGTAAAGATTCAGCTGATTCCACGTTGTCTACCAGTCCATCTAGCTTGGTATCATTGATAGATAGATAGATAGATAGATAGATAGATAGATAGATAGATAGATAGATAGATAGATAGATAGATAGATAGATAGATAGATAGATAGATAGATAGATAGATAGATAGATAGATAGATAGATAGATAGATAGATAGATAGATAGATAGATAGATACTTTATTAATCCCAATGGGAAATTCATTCATTGGCAGACTTAACTAGCTTGTTAGTTATATTCCTGTCCAAATCATTCATTTATGTTAAAGATAGCAGCAGCCCTAGCAATTCTGAGAAGGTTCCTCATACCATCGCCCTCTTCTTCCAGTGTCTGTGCCAATTCTGCATTCATCTACACACAACACCCTGAACTCCCAACTTTTCATGTGGCACCTTATCAAATTCTTTCTGAAAGTCAAGATAAATAATCTCATATGCTGCACTTTAGTCATATCCTTTTGTTTCTTCCTCATCAAATTCCAGCATGTTAATAAAACACAACCTCCCTCGTCTGAGCCCATGCTGACTGTTCAGTAAAACTCCTATACTTGCCATGTGTTGTTCAGTTTTTTCCTGAATAATTCCTTCCATTAAATTTTCCCATGATGCACATTAACCTTACTGGCCTACAGTTGCTTGGATCTCCATGATCATCCATTTTATATAATAGCATAATATTTGCAATTTTCCAGTCCTTTGGAATTACCACAGTGTGCATCAAGGATTTATATATGTACTCGCTCACCTCATTAAAGACTTTATCCATGTTTCCCCAGTTTCCACCAGAAGTTCAGTGGTCTACATTTTATATTGTAAATTTTGTATGACTTCAGATCTGAGCGAGCTCTGCCATGGATTGTCTTCTCCTCAGTGTCAGGATGCTGTCTTGCACCCATCGCTTCTGAGATTGGCTCTGGCTCATCACAACCTTCAAAAAATAAAAAAGTGAGTTCAGAAAATAGACCATTAATTTATCATAAGCTTTACAATGTTAAGATTTTTAATGTCTGAAAAGACTTTCCCATAATTCTGCACTGTAGCATTAGTATTGGCATGTTGTTGTTATTATATGGTAGGATAATCCAATTTTCAATTAGTCATATGATAACTGATGTTTCTTCCTAGGTTCATTAATATTTCAACATTTAGTTCCAGCCATCAGCTGCTGAGCATGCATAAACATAAAGAAACTGCACGCAGAGTAGCATTTTGTGTCTATCATTTAATTAAAACAGTTAAACATTACAAGCCTGGCGGTGTCTTTAGCTTACAAATCACAGCTGTTTCTTCTTCACGCATGTCAATATCTCTGAGCTGAACATCATAACTACACCGTAAGGAAGGACCATACAGGGGTTGAGACCAGGACTCCTGCCTATGGCCGATACTACAACATAAAAGACAAGCCCTGCGGCAGAATGTGGAGTGCAACTCGCTGAAAGAAAAGAAATCAACAGAATATAAAATACGAGGGTAGAGCAGACAATTACATTATAGATTTGATTTGACATTTGAGTCTGCTGCCTAGTAAAATGCAGCAATCTGTGTGATAGAAGCGGAAGCAAAATGACAGTAATCTGCTCCTGTTGAGGACGCAAAATTCGCTTTCCTACCTTAATGGAATGAGGAGTCAATAAAAATGTGTTCCTTTTACGCAGAGCCTCTTTATGAATTTATAATAAGTAATAATATAGTATAAGGGCTGGCAATGTGGTGTAATACTTAGTGATGTTGTCTCATAGCTCCATACCGTTGACTTTCTAACCTGGTCTTGTCAGGGCATTGTCTAACCTACTTAATCCACACCAGGGTCATGCTGCAGCCCATGCCAGCTAGCATTGGGGGTAAGGCATGGACAAACCACGGGTAGGACACCAGTCCACCACAGGGCAAACACACACACACAGACCAAACACTCATTAGGGACAGTTTTTGGTAACATCGCCAGTTCACCTAACCTGCAAATCTTTGGACTGTAGGAGGAACCTGAGGTGCTCTTCACAAAGACACAGGGAGAACACGCAAACTCCATGTAGGGAGGACTCGGGAAGCAGACCCTGTGAGGCAGCAGTGCATCACCATGCTGCCCTTTGCAGCCTTGTTACTCTCTGTATGGAGATGGTACGTATTCCTAAGGGGAGCTTTTTTTTTTTTTTTCATTCCAGTTTTCTTTCCTTATCCCTCTGCCTTTAGATCGGGCAATTATGAGAGAGGGTGGGTTTGTGTACGTGATTTCCTTCTCATTACAATCTGTCTTCTCATATAACAGATGCCCCTTCAGACTCAGCGTCTAAATCCAGGCTGAAAATTCACTCATTCAGTCCAGCGTAGTCTGATCAGAGCTGCTGATCGACTGTGAACACTACATCACTGTTTGTTAATTACTTTTACAAGAAAATACAAGTATGAAAATAATTATGAACTGTTTCTAACCCTCCTCTCTTCTGTCTTCAGTATCCTGCTGTGGCACTTGGTTCACTGCTTTACTGTCAGCTGTTTTTCTGACAATAGCAAAGACACCATCTATCTATCTATCTATCTATCTATCTATCTATCTATCTATCTATCTATCTATCTATCTATCTATCTATCTATCTATCTATCTATCTATCTATCTATCTATCTATCTATCTATCTATCTATCTATCTATCTATCTATCTATCTATCTATCTATCTATATAGTGCCTTTCACATCTATCTATCTATCTATCTATCTATCTATCTATCTATCTATCTATCTATCTATCTATCTATCTATCTATCTATCTATCTATCTATCTATCTATCTATCTATCTATCTATCTATCTATCTATCTATCTATCTATCTCTTGTGGACATCCTCTGTCAAGTTTATCCACAAATTCTCAAATACATTGAGATGTGGACTCTGACTTCACCATTTCAGGATATCATAATTGCTGTTTCGAAGTTTTGGCTCTTAGCTTGGGGTTCTTGTCTTCCTGGACAACAAATACTACTACTACTACTACTACTACTACTACTACTACTACTACTACTACTACTACTAATAATAATAATAATAATAATAATAATAATAATTCTTATCCTCTGAAAGCACAGATTTATTGCTGACTGCCCCTACTTTTCTATTCATATACATGACTTATAACAAGTATTCATCCCCTTGGTAGTTATTCCATTTTGATTGACTTTATCTGGAGCTACTGAGTGAAGCCTTAGCAGGTTCAAATGGCTATTCCTGACCCTGGTAGAGAGCAACCCGTGTTTTCCTGGAAATAGTTCCTGGCTGCTCCTTTTTCACACTTTAGATCTGCATACTTGAAGTGTTGTCATGTAGCAATGGCAGGAGGACAACTGGTGACAGAAATACAGACCAGGAAAAGGAGAATTAAAAAAGGGGAGATAAATGGAGAGATGTACAGTAGGTAGTTAGGTAACCCCATTACCTAGGGGTTGACCTTTGTCTAGTTACCTTCAGAGGGCTTTATGTTTGCTTTTTTCCCATACCCAGTCATAATGGTATAGGAGATAGTGTGATTTATCATACCCACCCTGAGGGATAGCAATAATGTGGAAATCAGAGTGATTTATCATACCCACCTAGGGGGACACCAATAAATGTTAGAAATGGAAACACAAATAGTTAATTAATTATCAGTCTTGCCTCCAGCAACAGCGATAATTAATCAAATAATTCGGAAAGGCTCCTATTTTATTTACCTTACCTTTCTCTGTTGGTGGATGGGGTTGGTCTCCAGGCTTTAGACTTATATCAAGGTAACTGAGGTACACTCATTTTAAGAAACAGAATAATACAATTTATTTGAAAACACAAGGATTATAGAAGTATGATAAATGCATTTATATATATGTATATATATATATATATATATATATATATATATATATATATATATATATATATATATATATATATATATATATATATATATATATATATGTGTTGACATATAAGACTAAACAGACAACCATTGTCAGACACGTGCACATGGGAGGCAGCTAAAGGGCCTGAATGAGAGTAATTCCATGCCAGACCAGGGGGTGGTGGAGTCCACTAACTTTCTCTCATTTTTCTGCAGACCAGACAGGGGAAATTCTGCCTGGCCCTGATGACATCACTTCTGACATCACTTCCTATGCTCTCCTTTAAAGCCGCCATCTTTGTGCTATTAAATCAGTTCTGTGTTCTGTGGAATTGAACCTGTACACATCTGTACAAACAATTTATCCTTTTGCAGCCAGGAATATGATACGGGTGGCTGCCCCAAGACTCCTTTTGGCTCCTTTGTTTGATAGATAGATAGATAGATAGATAGATAGATAGATAGATAGATAGATAGATAGATAGATAGATAGATAGATAGATAGATAGATAGATAGATAGATAGATAGATAGATAGATAGATAGATAGATAGATAGATAGATAGATAGATACTTTATCTCCTTTGTTTGTCTATCTTTGACAGCATATAACATACAGGCTGGCTGTTTGCTGGTGTTTACAGTTCCACTTTATCTTGGCACAGATAAATACAGCGGTTTTATGATACCAAATCTTTAGGGATGATGTCCGATGTTGTGTGGAGTTGTTGCTTTGTTGTTGCTCCAGGTTCAAGTGGACAATTCTTCATGCGTTGGACTTTGTTTTTCCTTGCTGCTTGATCTTCTGTTTGTGGTGTTCTGCAATGGTGCCTTCTTGCTTTCAGCTGTTAGGCCCTTTGCTGTGTCATTTGCAACTTCATAGGGAAAAGAGACTTTTTCCTTCTTCAATGTGATGGCCTTTTCAGCCCACTGGCCCACAGCCTAGGCCTGTCAGAGAGATTGTTAACATCTGAACCACAAAGAGAAAGGGGGTTTCCTACTCTATAAAAACAAAGAATAGCCAATTTTTCATATTTAATTAAGATTAAAATTCAATTCAACTTTTAATTTCATATAAAAGTCTCAGAAGATCATTTTGCAGAGTGACAACACAGACTGCCCCAGAAAGAGTGCCCTATAACAGAGTCTCCGTGGAGTTCAATGAGAGTGTCTAGAGAATATCACCGACATAGAATGACTTTAACAAGTTTTAAAGGAGTTGTGTAACATCTCCTGATTGGATTAAAGTCACTTCCATTTTACAAAATCAGTGTGTCCTCATAGACGAGTTCTTCTGTCCATCAGAATATAATTCCTTGAATTATAACTCTTTGTTCTTGCTTGAGTCCATTTCACATTTTCTGGCTCAGGAAGTCTGCAGAGGGGCCTCTGCGGAAATGTCAGTGCAACTCTGATATGAACCTTTGTTATCAAATGAAGTTTGGGCAGATCCTGGTACAAGCTGGTGTTCAGTCACTTAGTTTGGAATAGAAGTTGGGGTTTTTGTGCAGCTGGATCTCTGCTGAATCTGATGCCTTAACCCTTAAACTGCTGGAACTGGCTATATTTGTTTCCCAATGCAATTTCCCAGCATGCCAGAGCTGATCAGTCTGTGATGTACATTCATTGATCAGCCAACTCATGACCACTGGCGCCCCCCCCCCCCTAGCGAATCAGCATCACTGTCCCTGGGACTCAGCCGCTGCACTAGACACTAGACGAGCCTGCAGGCATCAGCGTTGGCCTCTGTGTGTTTGTGTGCAGCCAGTTCAAGCGCAGTTGGCTCAGTGATTTACTGAATTTCATTGATGGTGTCAGTTGCCCCTTGTACATATTGTTCCAGTAGTTTTTTAATAGTTTTTACAGTTCATTAGCAGTGTATAAAATAATCAGTGTTGCAGTAATTGTGATACTCTTTGCCTGAAAAAAAATGTGTTCCATTAAAATTTCACTTTTTCTTGGTGAATTGTGACGTTTACTTAAAAAGTGAAGCAAAAAAGTATTTGGCATCCGGGGGTGCATTAACCCCCCAAGTATGTGGCAGTTTAAGGGTTAACTGGCTTGGTGTGTCACTAAAGCCTAGCAGAATGGGTAATGCCTTTTCCAACTGGTTTCTCTTTATCTACTTTTAGGACTTGAGTGAATATCTGATGATGTTTTAGGTCATATTTATGCAGAAATATAGAAAATTCTAAAGGGTTCACAAACTTTCAAGCACAACTGTAAGTATTAGGACAGTGACACAATTTTCATAATTTTGGCTCTGTACGCCACCAAAATGGATTTGAAATGGATATTTAACTACAAAAGGGTTTAACAGAAATATTAGGAATGAAAGCCATTTTTATACACGGTCCCACATTTTCAGGGGCTCAAAAGTATTTTGACATTTGACTGACAAGCTGGTCCACAGTAATGTAGGAGCAGGTCCCTCATTATTTCATTAACTATTAAACAGATAGAAGATCTGGAATTGATTTCAAGTGTGGAATTTGTATTTGGAAGCTGTCACTGTAAACTCTCAATATGAAGTCCAAAAAGCTGTCCATGCAAGTAAAAACAAACCATCATAAGGGTGGGGAAACAAAACAAACCCATCGGAGAGATAGCAGAAACACCAGGAGTGGTCAAATCAACCATCTGGTACATTCTTAAAGAGAAGGAACACACTGGTGAGCTCAGCAAGCACCAGAAGGCTTGGACATCCATGCAAGACAACTGTGCAAAATTCTATCCTTGATGAAGAAGAACCCCTTTCACAACATTTAGCCAAACACTCTCCGGGAGGTAGGCCGATCATTGTCAAAGTCTACAATCAAGAGAAGAAAGTAAAGACAGAGGGTTTACCAAAAGGTGCAAACCACTGGTTAGCCTCAAGCATAGGAAGGACAGATTAGACTTTACCAATAAATGAGTGTTGGACTCCGCCAGGGCTGCCCTTTGTCACCGATTCTGTTCATAACTTTTATGGACAGAATTTCTAGGCGCAGCCAGGGTGTTGAGGGGGTCCGGTTTGGTGGGCTCAGGATTGGGTCACTGCTTTTTGCAGATGATGTTGTCCTGTTTGCTTCATCAGGCCGTGATCTTCAGCTCTCTCTGGATCGGTTCGCAGCCGAGTGTGAAGCGGCTGGGATGAGAATCAGCACCTCCAAATCTGAGACCATGGTCCTCAGCCGGAAAAGGGTGGAGTGCCCTCTCAGGGTTGGTAGCGAGATCCTGCCCCAAGTGGAGGAGTTCAAGTATCTCGGGGTCTTGTTCACGAGTGAGGGAAGAATGGAGCGTGAGATCGACAGGCGGATCGGTGCGGCATCCGCAGTGATGCGGGCTCTGCATCGGTCTGTCGTGGTGAAAAAGGAGCTGAGCCGCAAGGCGAAGCTCTCAATTTACCAGTCGATCTATGTTCCTACCCTCACCTATGGTCATGAGCTATGGGTAGTGACCGAAAGAACGAGATCGCGAATACAAGCGGCTGAAATGAGTTTCCTCCGCAGGGTGTCTGGGCTTTCCCTTAAAGATAGGGTGAGAAGCTCAGTCATCCGGGAGGGGCTCAGAGTAGAGCCGCTGCTCCTCCGCATCGAGAGGAGTCAGATGAGGTGGCTCGGGCATCTGATCAGGATGCCTCCTGGACGCCTCCCTGGTGAGGTGTTCCGGGCACGTCCAACCGGGAGGAGGCCCCGGGGAAGACCCAGGACACGCTGGAGGGACTATGTCTCTCGACTGGCCTGGGAACGCCTTGGGATTCTCCCGGAAGAGCTAGAAGAAGTGGCCGGGGAGAGGGAAGTCTGGGCATCTCTGCTCAAACTGCTGCCCCCGCGACCCGACCTCGGATAAGCGGGAGACAATGGATGGATGGATGGATGGATGGATGGATAAAAAAACAGTTTTGGAACAGTTTTATTTGGACAAATGATATTAAGATCAATATGTACCAGGATGATGGATAGAGAAGAGTATGGAGAATAGAAGGAATGGCTCATGATCTGTAGCATACCACATCATCTGTGAACCACAGCGAAGGCAGTGCTATGGCATGATCGTACGTGACTGCCAGTGGAAATCGGTCACTGGTGTTTATTGTTGATATGACTGCTGGCAAAAGTAGAAGGATGAATTTTGAAGTGTATAGAGCTCTACTGTCTGCTCAGATTCAGACAAATGCTGCAAAACTGAAAGGATGACACATCACAGCACAGATGGTCAATGAGCCAAAACATACTGGGACACCAAACCAAGTGCTTTACAAAGCAAAGAAGTGGAATATTCTTCAATGGCCGAATCAATCAACTGACCTCAACCCAACTGGTCATGCATTTCACTTGCTGAAGACAAAACTGAAGTCAGAAAGTCCAACGAACAAGTAGCACCTGAAGACAGCTGCAGTAAAGGCCTGGCAAAGCAACAGCACTTGGAGATGGCCGTGGTTTCAGACTTCAGGCAGCCACTGACGAAAAAGCATTTTCAACCAAATATTGAAAATGATCATTATATTCATAATTATGTTAGTTTGCCCAAATACATTTGAGCCCCTGGAAAATGTTTGTCTTTAGTAAATAGCTCATGCATTGTTTTTGTTAAACAACTTAAATTAAAACTGCAAGCCTACATTTCAATCATATCTTGATTGCTCAATTCAAATCCATTGTGGTGGCACAAAGATCCAAAATTATAAAAATTATAAAAACTGTATACAGATACTTATGGGCCTAACTGTCATACGTGTCACATGGGATGGACAGGCACCCCTAACAGAAGGTTCCTTACCCGGACGGATGGCCACAAGTGGTTGGAAAAGAATCCTGACTGAGAGAGAGAAAGGGACCTTCCCTGAACGAGACTCGCCAAGTGGATGGATGAACATCCCAGCCAAAGGACAAGTTCCTTCATCCAGACAGGACGCCCAGGCGGATGGACAAGCATCTCAATCAGTTATATTTATGGTGCCTTTTCTGCCTGGGCAGTGCTATGGACAGCGGAGAGGAAAGAAGAGGAGAGAGGTGAGGTGATTTGTGGAGAAATAACTTGTGCTTTGTGCTGTACATTGAGGCATTGTGCAATAAATCATCCATTGATTTGAACCTGAGATTGTATTGAGTCTTCGTGTTTGGGGTTTGGGGCTCACTTGTTCCCCGGTTCTATCACACTGTATTTGACATGGATTTGGGGACTGTTCAAGTGCACTCGTTTTTTCCACAACATTTGTTAAGATTTCTTAACTAACCATTTGTAAGTGGATTATTTTTAGGAAAACTAGGGAGCTTTGCTCACCAACACCTGTGCCAGCGCTACGCACTAGCCTCTTTGCAGTTTTGTCACTTGCGTATGGGGATGCGGATTTACAATTTAAACAGATTTTAATTTTCATGGGAATTGTTACATATGCATAATAGAACTAACTATTTGACATTACAGTGAGTAATTAACCACATTAAAAAAGAGTATAATGTAATAATTTGAAAGTAAATTATATTTCATGTTGCATTAGAGTTATTCTTGGCGTTATATGATTTCGTTCTTTTTGGCTTTGAAATTAACATGCAAATGCTTTTTAAACTTACACTTTTACTGTAAAACTTCAGTAAAAACAATTTTTTCAATTAAATTTTCATCAATATCGCATTGAATTTTGATTCCGTGTTTGGACTTTCTCTGGACTGCCCATGAATGAATTTTGTTTCTTTCTTTTTTTAAATTAAACAACTTTTTCGAATGTTTGTCCCTGTGATTTGTTAATTGTCTTTGCAAAAGATATTCTAATAGGAAGCTGTTAACGTTTTAATACGAATGGCACATCAAGATCTCCTTTGTTGTCTAATGTTATCCCCTGAAGATGCACTACATTACCTTTCTTGAATACATCCTTCTTTCTACAGTAATTCATCTGGTGGAAGACCGGACAGTGTTAACGGTTGTAGATATTCTTCGTGATATTGTACGTTGATGTTTTCATCTTCCGCACCATCACCACCAACTGTTTCAGCACAGTCTATTGATATACATTTAACAAATTTGCCATGTAACCAATCGACATTTTTGGTGTTAATTTGATTGACTTCATCGTTTCTCTGTGCTAGGATTGACCGTGTACTCATTTTTTCTGTTGATAACCCTTCGTGATGAAATTCTTGAATAAGATTTGGACATAATATGTCTTCTTTAATTGGGAACTTAAAGTGAGACAAACGTTTAAATTTATAAGAGCTGAGAGAGCAGAAACAGTGTCTGTCAAAAGCATTCACACGAATGAGAGGTGAGAGGGTCGAGTGTGTGGTTGAATACAGTTGAGAGGAGGGCATGACTTGAAAAAATCTCTTGGCCAAAGTTTCGTCTCACGGGAACTGAAAAAATCTTCCAAAAAGTCTCATCTCATCATAGGATTTTTATTAATATAATAGAGAGATAATTTGACTGTTGTCATTGTGTCTGCTCTGGGCTCCACCTGATGTCCCTTCCCTATAGCTTAAATCTTAGCTTCATTAAGTCAAGGCTGCATTTCAGCTTGAGCTTCAACTGTTAGGATTATTTATTTGTGGAGATAATGATGTCGAGCTCCTTAATTACATTTAGGCTGCATGCCCTGATGTTGCCCGAGGTGGACTCAAAGATCATCAATTACTTTTCAATCACAGAGCAGCCAGGCCTGGACAAATGAAAAGGGGGGCAATCCCTAGAGATACGGCTCAAGTATTCCAAGTATGGGATTTTTTAAAATAAATACGAATATATTACAAATCAGTAAGATATGCAGTATTATATTTTTTCAGATTAAATCAGATACACCTACTCCACAAGAGTCTGGAGAGACTTATTTATTGAAGTATTCAAAAAAAAAAAAAAACTTTAACTTCTAAACTGAATTTTTTTGAGGTTCAATTATTGTTGTCTTGGATGTTGCAATACTCACACATCTTTATGTTTCTGTTTTGGTGTTTCCAGCATAATGTCTGTTTTCAACTTTCCATAGATCATCTATCTATATATATATAAAATTCTTTTTGCGTTTAAAACGGAAATTATGTATGACCACACGATATGGAAATTACAAATGAAACGGAAATTACGTATGACCACACGATATGGAAATTACCTATGACCACAGGACATATTATAATACAGGAACTAATCACTTCGTTTGTGGACACTATTTTTATATCGTCTTTACAAATTGTTATCATTTGTGTGCGCCCCGCGTCGCCCTCTCCCACCCCTCCTGTCCGGACTACAGCGCTGAGCCGTCCGCCGCCAGGCGTGTTCTGACAGAGAAGTTTTATTTATTCGTCCACGTGACTGTCGCTGAAACTGCCACATTGTAACTTATTTTTTAGTTGGCAGTACTTGATAGTAGAAGAGATGAGGAAAACAGCTTTGCGTCTTTCTACTTTTTAACTGCGCCTAGCTTTAAACAATGTGAAGACGAGACCGCCTTCAGCGGTGAGGGGTTGTGAGAACAAAGTGGTCGCTGGGAGGTGCAGAATGTCGAGCTGCTCCGCCGAGTCGAGAGCTTCGCAGTTTCGGGCAGCGTCCTCTCTTCACGGACTGTTTGTGACACTTCAAGTCCCCCTTCGGCTCCTGGGAGAGTGGAAATCATTGCGAATGAGTGTAATCGGCGCCATTGAAGCAGGACTCTGTTTGTAAATTGCCCTGCATGACTACTTTCTATTCCTTAAGGTGAGTTCGGGTCACTAAAACCCCACAACATTCAAGGTTGCTTTAGTGATGAATTATTTTAACAAGTAAATCACAGGCATGTAGTGCAAGGTTGTCAGGCAAAAATTTGGATGATCACATAGAAAATGTAATTTCTATACCACAGCGGTCATGTAGCTCCTTTCACAAGGGATCTACTACTTACCTGTTGTGTTATAGCGCCTTTAAAATGTAGCTTACCCGAAACCACTCCAGTAGTGCTCAATGTATCTTTACTTCTTAAATGTTAATGTTTTACTGTTAAATAACTTATAGACTACATTTTATTTTTTTCCCTTGCACTCAGTGAGCGAAGCCACTGGGTAATCAACAAGTTATTATATAAAAAATGCTCAGTTGGTACTAAAGGGCCCTAAATGTGCCAAGAAAATATCCGCCACACCATATGCCACCTCCACCAGCCTGAACCGTTGATACAAGGCAGGATGGATCCACGCATTCATGTTGTTGATGCCAAATTCTGACCCCATCATTTGACTGTGACAGCAGAAATTGAGACTCATCCGACCAGACAATGTTTTTCCAGTCTTCTATTTTCCAATTTTGGTGAGCCAATGCAGATTGTAGCCTCTGTTGCCTGTTCTTAGGTGACAGGATTGGCACCCCGTGCGGCCCATCTACTTTAACGTTCGACGTGTTGTACGTTCAGAGATGCTCTTCTGCATAACTTGTAGTGAGTGGTTATTTGAGTTACTGTTGCTTTTCTAAGAGTCTGGCCATTCTCCTCTGACCTCTGGCATAAATAAGGCATTTTCACCCAGAGAACTGCCACTCACTGGGTATTTTCCATTTTTCAGACCAATCTCTGCAAATACTAGAGATGGTTGTGTGTAAAAATCCCAGTAGATCAGCAGTTCCTGAAATACTCAGAGCAGCTCCTCTGGCCCCACCAATCATGCCACGTTCAAAATCACTTCAGTCAGCGTTCTTCCTCATTCTGATGCTGGGTTTGAACTTCAGTAGGTTGTCTTGACAAGGTCTACAGGCTGAAATGCATTGAGTTGCTGTCATGTGATTGGCTAATTAGACATCTGCATTAACAAGCAGTTGAACAGGTGTACCTAATAAAGTGGCCGGTGTGTGTATAATATATATTGTGATCACTAGGGGGCAGTGCAGCACCCCAAACCAAAGACGCCACAAACAACACCAGATTTATTTCACAAATACCTTGCGAGAAAGCTTAAACAGTAACAGAAACACAACACATTTCTTCTCTGTCTTTCTCTCTCCTTCTTAACATGGCTTTCTCATAACTTCACTTTCATTTAATCCTGATACTCTGTATATCCAATTCATTATAATAACTATTCATGGTGGCTCTAAAATCCGTACTAACCCCTACTCTCTCTTCTGTTTCTTTTTCCGGTTTCTTTGTGGTGGTGGCGGCCTGCGCCACCACCATCTACTCAAAGCACCGTGATGTTCCAACATTGATGGATTAAAAGCCAGAAGTCTGCATGACCATCATCATCAAGTCCTTCCAGTGGGAACCCTAAATTCAAAGAGGACTATTTCATTTATGTGAGGTACAATGCACATGGTCTCGTGGCCTGGAACCCCTGCAGATTTTATTTTTTTCTCTCCAGGAGTTTTTTTTTTGTTTTTTCTGTCCTCCCTGGCCATTGGACCTTACTCTTATTCTATGTTAGTTAATGTTGTCTTATTTTAATTTCTTACTTTGTCTTTTATTTTTGTTTTCTTCATTATGTAAAGCACTTTGAGCTACATTTTTTGTATGAAAATGTGCTATATAAATAAATGTTGTTGTTGTAGTGTTGAGCAAAACATGATTGCTAATATTGAATCAAGAATTACATTTTGTGAAGACTATGATAAAACCTCTTGCTAATGTAATGAATTTGATTCTTAACATGAAGAGTGATTTATCATTGAGACATACAAGGGTAATTACTTATGAAATAATTTGTTAAATTCAATGGAGAAGAAATTAATTTGCAGTCTTTCACTGGCATATTAGTGAGTGAGTGGGAGATGATTAGAAAATGTCTTCTGTGAACACTGGAAACATATGTATGTTGTGTACTGGAACAATGCCTGGTAGCCTAGTGCCGTCACACTCAAATGGGAATGAGGCGAGTTTCAGTCTTAACTAAATAGCAACGGCAGAAAACAAATATGCAAATAGTACAAAAATGCTTTTAGTGAATGTAAGTAGTTCAGGTTTAGGATTGTGGGAGCTTGTCTTGGAAGCACTAGAAAAATTTCAGAAACTAATTTTTGTATGCCAGGGTGCACAGACAAGGCCAAATATATGTACTGTGTGAGACGCCCGGCAGCTCAATCCGGCCAGGATGTCCCAAGATGGGAAGAATGGAGAAGGGCAGCCTGTCCAGGACACTGCCTCCCCCAGGATGCTACGTGACAGCTCCCCTGGACAGTAAATGTACCCCGGATTCCCGCAGGGCATCATGGGATGTGGAATCCACTTTCTCAGCCCTATAGGGTGCCGTGGGTGCTGCCAGGGGGAACTAATAAAGGACCTGGGGACTCCTACTTTTCTTACAACCCGGAAGTACTTCGGAGTCACGAGAACGGAAGCCCACAGTACTTCAAGGGATGCTTGAGGAGGATAATGTGGCGTTTGACCCGGAAGAAGAGGAGAAACATTTCCGGGTCATGGAATATATAAAGGACTGGTGCAGACCCAGCAAGGAGATCCGGAGTTGGGAGGTTGGGTGACAAAGCTGCTGGGAGTGGAGGATTGATTTATAGTATTGATTATTGTAATTGTGGGCGGCACGGTGGCGCAGTGGGTAGCGCTGCTGCCTCGCAGTTGGGAGACCTGGGGACCTGGGTTCGATTCCCGGGTCCTCCCTGCGTGGAGTTTGCATGTTCTCCCCGTGTCTGCGTGGGTTTCCTCCGGGCGCTCCGGTTTCCTCCCACAATCCAAAGACATGCAGGTTAGGTGGATTGGCGATTCTAAATTGGCCCTAGTGTGTGCTTGGTGTGTGGGTGTGTTTGTGTGTGTCCTGTGGTGGGTTGGCACCCTGCCCGGGATTGGTTCCCTGCCTTGTGCCCTGTGTTGGCTGGGATTGGCTCCAGCAGACCCCCGTGACCCTGTTTGGATTCAGCGGGTTGGAAAATGGATGGATGGATTATTGTAATTGTGGAGAGTGTGGTGCTTTGTGCACTTTATTGAAGAAAAATATTAAAATTCTTCTTAGTGCTTTTATACGTGTGTCCTGGACGTCTGTCTGTTGGGTTTCCCGGAACAACAGTGCCCTTAGCGTCCACAGTATCTAAAAATTAATAAAGGGAGAAAATGCAAATTCCACACAGAGAGTGAATGAACTGGTTATCAGGCAGCAGTACCAACATCCGCATCACTGTAGCTAAAGTAATTGAAACAAGCCGGCTCCCCTAAATGAGTCCTGAAGAATACTTTATGATAAAATAGAAGTATTTCAACAAAGAATTATATTCCCTCTTTTATTAAGAAGCACACCCTGCATGGACTATTCCATGCAGCTAGCTTTAAAATTCTTTTAATCAGAATCACCGGTAAAAAAACCCAAAAAACAAATCATCCGTGTGTTACAAAGAAGTAACTTTTCCACAGCTGTAGTGGAAGCCGCCACATGCAAAACATGGATTTGCAATTCAGACGCCAGTGAAATGAGGTGCTGTGGAAAGAGTATGGTTGAGATGGAAAAGAATATATGCATGACAAGTTGACAGGATTTCTGTCTTGTGAGCTTTATCATGTGAAGAATGTTAATAGATGTTAATAATAACCAAATCTGAAGCACACGTTGGAAATGTGTGACAAGATTTATTTTAAGAACTCTGCTTTGAATCGCATATGAAACAGCAATACTCCACCCTTATAAAAATATCCTCTCAGTGTTTATATATATATATACAGAATTGGGAAGAAGCGGATGAAGCTTGACAGAGGAGTGGAGTTGGAAGACAGAGATAGAGAGAGTATTGTCCCGCTGGTGTCTTTTCAGTTGTCTGGCATCGGGATGTACCCATGGCATTGTTGTCTTTGGGATCTGATGGTTCTCCATTCGAAGGGTATGGCTGACCAATCAGAGTCTTCAGTGGGTGATGGTGCCAATCAGAGTCTTCAGTGGGTGATGGTGATGTGGAGTTTGTAGATGGCTACAAACTGTTTTTCATGTATGTAGTAGTATTTTGTACATTTTTGTGAAATAATGATGCAATATTTTGGTAAACTATTGTTAATTATTTACAACTAGACAAAGAGCCCATTTCGACAACGTAAGATGAAGCGGGCGCGAGTGGAATAGTAATAAGTATAAGCACCACAAACCTGATATAGGTGTTTAGAATGAATGCGTAATTGAATCAGAATGCGTAATTAGGCCTCGAGCTGGAGTCGAAATCGCCTTTCAGGCCTCTAGAGCTTTAATCGAAGTCGCCTTTCTGTTTGAATTTTTGCGGCCGTAAGTCCGCCGCCTGCCGCGATATTGGGGTTGGATGTCGGTCGAAGTCGCCTTTCTCTTTGAATTTTCGCGACAGTAAATCCGCCGCCTGCCACGATGTCAGTCTCATAAGGTTTTTTGGGCAGCTGCGCAGAAGGCGACTGTGCATTCGGCTTCAGATGTCAGTGAGTGAGTGAGTGAGTGAGTGAGGAGGCTGGCGAATTATGTATTAAGATACTAGGGGGCTTTGAACCCCTGCTCGCTTCGCTCGCCAACCCCAGGGCCTGTGCTACACGTCAGCAACTTTGCAACTCTGCCGCTCGCGTATATGGATTTCACTTTCACCAAACAACAAATCTTTTAATCTCGCAGATACGTTTCCTCATTGGGAAGAAACAGTACTTTTCCCTGATGGCAACACAAATTACACGATCTACAAGTCTCCAACTTAAAGTTTAAAGCCGAGCAATATCTACATACTTCTGTCATATCACCGATGTCCATATTTTCGATCTCTTTTCGCTGTTCCGTTATTTCACCGAGTAATAATTTCCATTTGTTTGCGCTAATGCGATCTTTACTATTAGTTTTTTGAGACTTTCGAATTTTAGTACTTTCATAATTTCTAACCTGCTCTGCATGTGTCTCGCGCCAACGTTTTTGAACCTCTTTTCGACGTTCTACTTTGTCTTCTACTCTTTGTCTGTTATTTCTGACCCCGCATGGAGCTGAGAGCGCAGGAACTGTGTCTGACACGTGGGCGTGATTGTAAACGTTTCAGAGGAGGACGGGACTTGTCAAAATCTCTTGGCAAAAAGTCTCATCTCGCGGGACTTGACATTATCTCTCGTGGGAAAGTCTCGTCCCAGGATTTCCTTTTATAATAGAGAGATATTCAAAACTCGGAATTCACGCTTGGATGATTTATACATAACCAATAGATGAAGATCATTGATGTTCAACTGTATTCTTTTAAATCAGCGTTTCTCAACCTTTAAGTATTTGCGCCACGAGTTTTCATAATAGTTTTAATCGCGCCCCCCTAAAGTTTTTTTGAAAGGAGCCCACTAATACCAATTTCTTCTTCTTTAATTAATGATATACAGTATCATAGATGCATATTTTATTATACCTACTTAACTTTTATCGACATTTATCTAACTCTATATTTATTTTTCTAGTATCAGAATGTAGTTCAAGTTAATTAGTTTTGGTTTCAATAGATGTATTTTTCATATTTTTGATACTTGTTTTCTTTTTTTCACATCTTTGCGCCCCCCTTTTTGTTACTTCGCGCTCCCCTAGGGAGGCCCGCCCCACAGATTGAGAAGTACTGTTTTAAATACAAGTGGGTCTATTACAGCTTCATGAGAAAAACAAAATGGGTGCCAAAGGAGAACGTGAAGAGGAGGGGGCTTCTGTATAAGAACTGCAGATGGCTCAAGGCTGACTCAGTTTTCCTGTGGTGGAACCTTGGAAGTCCATCAATGGAGGGGATGGCCAGGATGGTCAAGAAAAACAAAATGACAGAGAACCCTGTACTGTAAGGACCCTCAGAGAAATGACTACAAAGAGGAATCAAAGAAAGGATGGGGCTCACTTCTAGTGTGACATTGATAGTCCTGGGAAAATAGGACCAGTGTGTCAGAGAAAAGTACAAATAGACTGTCATTTTCGGAATGTGAGACCATTTTATTGAGAGCAAGGCAAACACTGCAAGGCTTTATGGACTGATATGTTCCTCCCTTTATTGCTTTTAAATAAATACAAGGCCTAGTAACAGGATGTCAAGATGCTTCACATTAAATATAACCAGGAAAATGCTTTTAAAAGCAAGGCTATCTGGGAAATGAATGTTTATTTGTTCATGAAAACACTATTTAACATTACAGGCCTGATAGGAACAAGACTTTAATTGTGTCTACTGACTGTATATTTTATGTCCTGTGTCACGCATGTGCGTCTGTGGATCACCCTCCGGCCTCATCTCAAGCAGGTACTACTAGCCTGGCTCAAGAGAAGTGGTGCTCATGTTAACCTTCTCCTCTTTTCTTCCTTCTGCAGCACCAAGAAGTTGCTCAATGAGGATTATTGACTCTGATAGGAATGCAGATGTTTGCCGAATGGCAGACCAACCACAAGCGTTACCTGATAGGTAACCACCCACACAATTCAGGTCGTTGAGAGTCAGACTATGAATGCAATATATATATATATATATATGGTTGAAATAGTTTACTGTCAAATAAATGCAAAGAGTACGCGACACGTGTTTCGCCCTCATTATGGGCTCATCAGGCGTACACACTCGACTGCACTCCCTCTCGGGAATCGAACCTCGGACGTCAGCGTCAGAGGCGATGCCCCTAACGTTGCGCCACGGCGTGTGGTTCGTTTATTTGACAGCATGTAGATCGGGGTAATTACATTCATTGCATTCGTAGTCTGTGTCACAATCTGATTGTATGGGTGGTTACCTTCCAGGTAACGGTTGTGGTTGGCCAGCAATCTGCTAACATCCGCCACGGTGCCCTCAGTTTGTGAGGAGCAAATCATAGAATGGTTGAAATAGTTTACTGTCAAATAAATGCAAAGAGTACGCGACACGTGTTTCGCCCTCATTATGGGCTCATCAGGCATACACACTCGACTGCACTCCCTCTCAGGAATCGAACCTCAGACGTCAGCGTCAGAGGCGATGCCCCTAACGTTGCGCCACGGCGTGTGGTTCGTTTATTTGATAGCATGTAGATCGGGGTAATTACATTCACGGCATTCGTAGTCTGTGTCACAATCTGATTGTATGGGTGGTTACCTTCCAGGTAACGCTTATATATATATATATATATATATATACAGTATATATATATATATATGTATATATATATATATATATATATATATATATATATATATATATATATATATATATATATATATATAGTGATAATAAAGACACGTGTACATCAAAAAAAGTTTGGGGCAGCCACCCATTTATTGTGCCCTGGCTGCCAAAAGGTTACATTTTGATGAGTTGTGTTCAGGTTGAAGTCAACAAACAGAACTGATTTTGGTTTGACAAGATGGCGGTTTTAAAGGCCATGATAAGAAGTGATGTCATCTGGACAGAAACCGAAAGTGATGTCTTCAGGATCGGAAGTGACAGCATCTATGGGCCTGGAACCGGAAGTGACATCATATGTGGGGGCGGAAATGGAAGTGATGTCATCTATGGGGCTGGCACCTAGTGGGATTTCCCGGAGATAGTCTGCAGAGGACGGAAAGAGAAATATATATATATATATATATATATATATATATATATATATATATATATATATATATATATCCAGGACAGCATTAAGGATATATTTTTTTTATTTTTAAAAACAAACTTTATTGACATAAACATCAGTCAACTATACAACAACTTACACATTATATTGTTATATTATTACACATTATATTATTATAAATAAATTTTCATGTTAAATATTTTTGGAAACACAACTGAACCCACAAACTCCCCTAAAAAACAAACACCAGTTCTTCATTAATACAGTCGCATAACATACTATTCACACACCATACGGTTTTAAACTTGTTAAGATTCTTTGTGGATTTGTAAACATTAATATCTATCAAAATGCGACTAATGCACAGTATTTTAAAAACTACAATTGGATCTTGCAAATCACCCCCTACAATTTTATATTTACTTTGCCCCATAATAAAGTTTGCCAAATTTATATTGTCTATGTTTCTCTTTGGATAAAAAGTTGGGGCAACACCTAGGTGACCCTGTATAATTGAATGAGAAAAACAAAGAAGACATGCAGTAAATGTGGTGTAGTCTTTTAAGAAAGAATAATAATAATAATAATAATAATAATAATTTTATTTATGTAGCACCTTTTCCATGCTCAAGAACTGAATCAAGATGACAGATTTCTGTTTTATGATTTACTCCAGTTTTTCTTGATGCTTATGAAGTTAATAAGTGATCATAAACTGACTCCGTTGTGTGTGTGTAATAGTTGGCCCTGCAGTGGTCTGACACCAGCCTTTCACAGAGCACTTTTAAATCCACACTCACACTTACACTCAGAGTTGCTTATCTTTCTGTCCTGCCTATCTTTCAAATGTGGGAAGAGACCACAAAATTATGAAATTCTAAACACTTACAGAATTCCTATGTCTGCTTAAATGTCTCTGGAGTTCTTAGTTGTGCTGGCTATTAGTTGGTAACCATTACCCATTTCTTTTTAATAGTTCAGGTTTTGTTCTTGCAGCAAGTTTTTCCAACATGACTGGCTGGCAGCTTGGGTAGGACGCTAAGGAAAAAATACACATACCAATTTTGACAAGTGGGCCTTGGGAGATTTGAGGACCATTTTGAGTCAGGACCTTGGAGACAATCGGAAACACTCCGCCAGCCTGACACATCTGTATATCAAACATACAGTTACTTGAGACCTACAGTGTGACTGTCACTGGCAGCTTGTAGCCTGCTGGCCACGTAATATCAGTCAGAGCGCCATGTCACTAAGTGTCCATATTTTACAATGTGACTCAATGACAGTGACTAGTTTTGATTTTTTTTTTTTGAAGTATTATGTTGGCCTCTGACGTTTTATTTCACAGATTATAGGAATGATCTTGAGGCCTGAATGAAAGTTTAACAATTTATTACCAATGATGTAAAACAGCATGAAACTTATTTCACCAAAATGTGTCTCAGATGTCTCCCTTCTGACTCAAAGATGCACAAAGCATAAGAAAGTTCCTCCTCTACAGATTAACAAGAGAAATTAAACAGACAGCGTGTTCCACGTCAGACTTCTCTAACCCTTATGTTGAATTCTTTCATGTATGTGTGATTCTCTTCATGAAAATGCTGAGCTAACCTTTGACCGTATCAATATTAAATAGGAATGATAGGAATGTATATCTACTCTATATATATATATAAAACCCTAAGCCTAAAAGTGCAACGATTTTATGTAACGTTTTTATGTCATGCTTTAAACCGGCCAAATTTAAACCTACATACAGTGCATCCGGAAAGTATTCACAGCGCATCACTTTTTCCACATTTTGTTATGTTACAGCCTTATTCCAAAATGGATTAAATTCATTTTTTTCCTCAGAATTCTACACACAACACCCCATAATGACAACGTGAAAAAGGTTTACTTGAGGTTTTTGCAAATTTATTAAAAATAAAAAAATTGAGAAAGCATATGTACATAAGTATTCACAGCCTTTGCCATGAAGCTCAGAATTGAGCTCAGGTGCATCCTGTTTCCCCTGATCATCATTGAGATGTTTCTGCAGCTTCATTGGAGTCCACCTGTGGTAAATTCAGTTGACTGGACATGATTTGGAAAGGCACACACCTGTCTATAGAAGGTCCCACAGCTGACAGTTCATGGCAGAGCACAAACCAAGCATGACGTCAAAGGAATTGTCTGTAGACCTCCAAGACAGGATTGTCTCGAGGCACAAATCTGGGAAAGGTTACAGAAAAATTTCTGCTGCTTTGAAGGTCCCAGTGAGCACAGTGGCCTCCATCATCCGTAAGTGGAAGAAGTTCGAAACCACCAGGACTCTTCTTAGAGCTGGCCGGCCATCTAAACTGAGCGATCGGGGGAGAAGGGCCTTAGTCAGGGAGGTGACCAAGAACCCGATGGTCACACTGTCAGAGCTCCAGGGGTCCTCTGTGGAGAGAGGAGAACCTTCCAGAAGGACAACCATCTCTGCAGCAATCCACCAATCAGGCCTGTATGGTAGAGTGGCCAGACAGAAGCCACTCCTTAGTAAAAGGCACATGGCAGCCCGCCTGGAGTTTGCCAAAAGGCACCTGAAGGACTCTCAGACCATGAGAAAGAAAATTCTCTGGTCTGATGAGACAAAGATTGAACTCTTTGGTGTGAATGCCAGGCATCACGTTTGGAGGAAACCAGGCACCGCTCATCACCAGGCCAATACCATCCCTACAGTGAAGCATGGTGGTGGCAGCATCATGCTGTGGGGATGTTTTTCAGCAGCAGGGACTGGGAGACTAGTCAGGATAAAGGGAAAGATGACTGCAGCAATGTACAGAGACATCCTGGATGAAAACCTGCTCCAGAGCGCTCTTGACCTCAGACTGGGGCGACGGTTCATATTTCAGCAGGACAACGACCCTAAGCACGCAGCCAAGATATCAAAGGAGTGGCTTCAGGACAACTCTGTGAATGTCCTTGAGTGGCCCAGCCAGAGCCCAGACTTGAATCCGATTGAACATCTCTGGAGATCTTAAAATGGCTGTGCACCGACGCTTCCCATCCAACCTGATGGAGCTTGAGAGGTGCTGCAAAGAGGAATGGGCGAAACTGGCCAAGGATAGGTGTGCCAAGCTTGTGGCATCATATTCAAAAAGACTTGAGGCTGTAATTGCTGCCAAAGGTGCATCGACAAAGTATTGAGCAAAGGCTGTGAATACTTATGTACATGGGATTTCTCAGTTTTTTTATTTTTAAAAATTTGCAAAAACCTCAAGTAAACTTTTTTCACGTTGTCATTATGGGGTGTTGTGTGCAGAATTCTGAGGAAAAAAATGAATTTCATCCATTTTGGAATAAGGCTGTAACATAACAAAATGTGGAAAAAGTGATGATCATCAGCCCCCCTCTTCACAACACGAGTGGCAGAGACGCAAAGTGGCTGGCGATCAAAGCAAGCAGGGGGGAACCCCTTAGTAAAAAACACAATCGCAAGTGAGTGGTTTCCTCCATTCTTAATGCAGTTTGACCTAATTCATAGTTATAATATTAAAAATTTAGAAAAGGTGACAAGAAGTAAACAACAAGAAGTCGGATGAAAAATGTAATGGCCGACACTTGAAAATTAAAAGAAAACATACTTAAATTTTGAGTCTGACCTATTAAGGAAAATAGCAATAAAAAGCAAAGACGCTTTCATTTTGCATAAAATTCCTATGAACACCAACACAGCACACGTATTATAATCTTACATTCATAGCAGTAGAGTGTTGTGCCGTGTTAGCCATAGATTGATACAGGAGAAAGTAGGGTGAAATGACACCTTTTATTGGCTAACTAAATAGATTACAAATGCAAGCTTTTGAGGCAGCTAAGGCCCCTTCATCAGGCAAGGTGTAACCTTTCCTCTTTGCATTTGGGCAAGACGAAGATATCTCTGTCCAAGTGGGCTAGTTTCTTCCATCGTGAAGTTGCCTTAGCTGCCTCGAAAGCTTGCATTTGTAATCTATTTAGTTAGCCAATAAAAGGTGTCATTTCACCCTACTTTCTCCTGTATCGATCTTACATTCAAAAAGATTTTCTATGCCATTTTAACAGAGCAACTGTTCTTCTGTAGCTGACTTGATGTCTTCAGTGTATCGCTCCCCATTGAAGCAGTCCCTCTGATTGGCTAACAAATGGTAGTCACATGGGCCACGGCCAAGGTGGACACACCCACCCTGCTCCAACAAGAGCAGGGTGGGTGTGTCCTCTCCCTAACTTTAACAGAGCAACCTTTGTGACCTTTACAGTCTGAGCAGAGACATTGTTGTTAAGCAAGTGAGATGGTCCACAGCTTTTCTCATTTCTTTTCCATAACTGACTACCACAAAGGCCAAAGCATTTCAGTGTTGTGTCCATCAGGTATATTTACCCTTGGATGCTTGTAACTAGTATGCCCCACACCCTCACCATCATAAAAACGCTCCGCAAATAATCTTGCAATTGTTGACTTTTTTTTTTGGAACTGGAGAACTGCAATGTTTCCCATTGTTTCAGTTGTTGTTTGAATTCTGAGTCACTGGGATGCGTCAGGTTTAATCTCCAGCTTGTTTAATTTCTCTCAGTCTGACTCCACTGGCTTGAGATTCTCCTTGTGACGTTAGATGCAATGGTGCTTCATTTCGGGAGTCAACATTCTGGGCGTCCAACATACAGAGATGTTGCGCATACCTCACTGTAAGCCACTAGGGGGCGTTCAACCACCCTAAACCTGACACAGACAGGCAGGACACAGGTTCAATTCAACACCCATGTTTATTTATAATTAAAAGTGCACAAACCACCAACACCACACCAATATATACAGTAATCCCTCCTCCATCGTGGGGGTTGCGTTCCAGAGCCACCCGCGAAATAAGAAAATCCGCGAAGTAGAAACCATATGTTTATATGGTTATTTTTATATTGTCATGCTTGGGTCACAGATTTGCGCAGAAACACAGGAGGTTGCAGAGAGACAGGAACGTTATTCAAACACTGCAAACAAACATTTGTCTCTTTTTCAAAAGTTTAAACTGTGCTCCATGACAAGACAGAGATGACAGTTCTGTCTCACAATTAAAAGAATGCAAACATATCTTCCCCTTCAAAGGAGTGCGCGTCAGGAGCAGAGAATGTCAGAGAGATAGAGAAAAGCAAACAAATCAATAGGGCTGTTTGGCTTTTAAGTATGCGAAGCACCGCGGCACAAAGCTGTTGAAGGCGGCAGCTCACACCCCCTCCGTCAAGAGCACAGAAAGAGAGAGAGAGACAGAGTTTATTTTCAGTCAAAAATCAATACGTGCCCTTCGAGCTTTTAAGTATGCGAAGCACCGTGTAGCATGTCGTTTCAGGAAGCAGCTGCACAGAAGGTAGCAACGTGAAGATAATCTTTCAGCATTTTTAGACGAGCGTCCGTATCGTCTAGGTGTGCGAACAGCCCCCCTGCTCAACCCCCCTACGTCAGGATCAGAGAAAGTCAGCGCAAGAGAGAGAGAAAAGTAAGTTGGGTAGCTTCTCAGCCATCTGCCAATAGCGTCCCTTGTATGAAATCAACTGAGTAAACCAACTGAGGAAGCATGTACCAGAAATTAAAAGACCCATTGTCCGCAGAAATCCGCGAACCAGCAAAAAATCCGCGATATATATTTAAATATGCTTACATATAAAATCCGCGATGGAGTGAAGCCGCGAAAGGCGAAGCGCGATATAGTGAGGGATTACTGTAGTCCATTCCCTTCCTTGATGCCAGTCCATCTGCCTCCACTCTTCCTCAGGCTTTGTCCACTCCTTCCTCCTGACTCTGGCCCATCAATGGAGTGAGGCGGCTCCTCTTATTCAGGTCCCGGGAGTGTTCCGGGTGGCTCACCACTATTACCTGGAATCACTCCCAGTGTCACTGGAGGTCCCCTGGTGGCCCCCACAGAACCCAACAGGACTTCCATCAAACTCCAGTTCCCGACATGACCTGCGGGAATCCATGGTGCCACAGCCACCCAGGAGGGCTTCCCTCTAGTGTCCCAGGGGAGGTATTGTCTCATCAATGCCCTTCCCCTGGTCCTTCCACCCTGCTGGCATCCCAGCCAGGTAATGGTCGTGGCCGCCCATCACAAGAGATAGTACAACCGACTTATAAGTAATCCTAACTGTGCCCGCCATCTTACATACCATCACTCTTTGACTCTCCACTAAAATTTTCTCCAACATTTTAATCTCTCATCATAATATTGAAGACTGGATAGATACTGTGTTATCTTCAAAGGGGTCTTAACCGAATTCTGCAGATTTTCTGATGACTGTGGCATATGAAGGGGACTGGTCCTGACGCCCATTGACAGGTGAGAATGAAGGTCTGAAGAGAAGTTATTCACAAGTGTTAGAAATTCAATGATAGCGTTATAACTGATCTTCCAGTTTTCAGCATCCATATTGACTTGTTTAGCGTTTTAGTGAAGAGGAGCTAATCTTTCTCCACTTTTAAAATCAGCAACATAAGATAACTGTCTGGTTCAGTATATATACTGTGAGGTTTCTAAACTCTTTGGGACTCCCCCCAACGGGACGACACAATGAAGAGTGTCCTAAAGTATAATTGCCGCGTTTGTGGAAGACTGCTAATCCATAGGCAGGGCAACTGCTGGCTCACAGCGATGCAGTGGCTCGCCGTGGAAGCAAACCCAAGCCAATCGCGGTCACGCCATAAGCGCCTGCCATTGATGGCTGGTGCAAGGAACATTATAAATGCAGAGAACACTATAACTTGGCCACTAACCTGGCCATGACCCTGGCTGACTGCTGCATCTGTGTATAGGGGAGTGGTAGATCACGCTACAATAAATAACCGTGCTGTTCCTGTTTCAAGCGGAATAAGGTTGGTTTTGATAAACTCCTGGCCAGGACACCAATGGAATGGAAGGACCAGGGGAGAAAGGATCTCTGAGGCACTACCTCCCCTGGAACAATCCGTGGCACCACGGATTCCTGCAGGGCATGCTGGGAGCTGGAGTTTGGTGCAGCCCTATTGGGTTCCATGGGGGCCACCATGGGGAGCTGCAGAACCCTATAGAGGACTTTCACCACACCTGGGAGTGATTCCAGGTAATCCTGATGAACCACCTGGAGCACACCCAGGTGCTAAATAAAAGGAGCCACCTCACTCCATTCAGAGAGTCAGAGTCGGGAAGAGGAAGATGAAGCTTACTGGGAGAGGAGTGGAGGCAGAGAAAAGAGAAAGAGGAAGAAGGAGAAGAAAGAAGGACTGTGTTTGTGGTGCTTTGTTGTACTGTGTTCTGCTGTTGGGAGGAAAGGTAAAGTGCTCCACCACAGGAATAAACGTGTTTTAGATAGATAGATACTTTATAAATCCCTCTCACTTCGCTCACCAACCCCGGGGTGGGCGCAACACGCTAGCCACTTTGCGGCTCTGCCACTCGCGTATGAGGAAGTGGATGTACAATTTAAACTGTTTGTTAATTTCATGGGAACTGTTACATATAGACATCTATTACATCTATTATGCATATGTATAGACCCCCTAGGTCTATACATATGCATAATAGACCTAATTATTTTACATTACAGTGAGTAATTAACCATGGTAAAAAAAAAGTAAAACGTAATAAATTGAAAGAAAATTATGTTTCATGTTGCGTTAGAGTTATTCATTGCATTATACGTTTTCATTCTGTTTGGCTTTGAAATTAACACGCAAATACTTTTAAAACTTACACTTTTACTGTAAAACTTCGGTAAAAAACAATATTTGGAATTAACTTTTCGTCAATATTGCTTTGAATTTTGATTCCATGTTTGGAGTTACATCGTGACAACGCAACATATAATTGCCCGTGAGTGAATATTGCTTCTTTCTCACTAATAAATAAAACGACTTTTTCGAATGTTTGTGATTTGTTAATTGTCTTTGCAAAAGCTATTCTAGCAGGAAACTGTAAACCTTTTAATATGAATGGCATATCAAGATCCCCTTTGGTGTTATCCCCTGAAGATGTACTACATTACCATTCTTGTTGCCTATTAAAATTTTACATGTCAGAAATGTTTGACCAATTTTGATTACAACTAACCTTGTCCCATTGCATAGCCCATCATTCAGACATAATAACATTACGATACATCCTTCTTTCAACAGTACTTTCAAGGGCTCAGAAGTATTTGGACAAACTAACACAATCATGTTCAATATTTGGTTGAAGTCAGAAGCCCTGGCCATCTCCAAGTGTTGGGTTTCTGCTCTAGTGATGCTTTGCTAGGCCTTTTCTACAGCTGTCTTCAGGTACTGCTTGTTCGTTGGACTTTCGGCCATCAGTTGTGTCTTCAGCAGGTGAAATGCATGTCCAGTGAGGTTGAGGTCAGTTAATTGACATTGAAGAATATTCCACTTCTTTGCTTTGAAAGGCACTTAGTTTACTTTCGCAGTATGTTTTGGTTTATTGGCCATCTGTACTGTGAGGCATTGTCCTTATCAGTCTTGTAGCATTTCTCTTAATCTAAGCAGACAGTAGAGACCTGTACACTTCAAAATTCATCCTGCAACTTCTGCCAGCAGTCAAATCATATACCAGTGACCGACCTCCATTGGCATGTCATGCACAATCAGGCCATAAAACTGCCTCCGCCAAGTTTCGGAGATGATGTGGTATTCATCAGATCATGAGCCATTCCTTTTCTTCTCCATACTCTTCTCTTTCCAGCATTCTAGTATATATCAATCTTAGTATCCTTTGTCCAAAGAACATTGTTCCAGAACTGGACAAGCTTTTAAAAAATGTTTTCTGGCAAAGTCTAATCTGTTCTTCTTATGCTTGAGCCTTACCAGTGGTTTGCACCTTGTGGTAAACCCTCTGTCTTTACTTTCATAAAGTCCTCTCTTGATTGTAGACTTTGGCAATGATAGGCCTACCTCCCTGAGAGTGTTCTTGGTTTGGCTAAATGTGAAGGGGTTCTTCTTCACCATGATAGAATTCTACAATCATCCAGCACAGTTGTCTTCTGTGGTTTTCCAGACCTTATGGTGCTTGCTGAGCTCACCAGTGTGTTCCTTCTAACTAAGAAAGAACCAGATGGTTGATTTGACCACTCCTGGTGTTTCTGCTATATCTCTGATGGGTTTGTTTTGTTTCCCCACCCTAATGATGGCCTATTTTTACTTGCATCGACATCTCTTTGGACCCCACATTGAGAGTTCACAGTGACAGCTTCCAAATACAAATTCCACATTTGGATTCAACTCCAGACCTTCTACCTGCTTAATAGTTAATGAACTAATGAGGGACCTGCTCACACTTGGCAATGGAACAGCTTGTCAGTCATTTGTCCAAATACTTTTGATTCCCCTGGAAATGATAGGCTATGCATAAAAATGGCTTTCATTTCTAAACGTCCTATGCAATATTTTTGGTAAACCTTTAAAATTAAATCTGAATGTCTACACTTCAATCACGTAATGATTGCTTTATTTCAAATCCATTGTGGTGGTGTATAGAGAAAAAATTATGAAAAATGTGTCACTATCCAAATACTTATGGACCTGACTGTACATAACTCTCACATAAGCATGTCAGAAGATCACTTTCTGAGCTTGTCTGAGGTATGTAACACCACCCCGGGAAAAGGTGGGAGGCACTGGTGCTAACTGTGTTGTCTCAGTTTTCCTCCACAGTGCTGAGAAGATGCCCATACTCTTCTCTGAATCTGCCATTTTTGGTCAGACAACCCAGGAAGGAATTGTCTATTTGTGGACCGAGCAGACCACAGGATGGACCTTCTACAAAAGTTGACCGACTCGAGAAAGCCAACTAGTCCAACCACGAGAAGGCTACATTTTGTTGTTTTGTTTTGAACTATTTGTTTTGCTTTGAAATTCAGTTAATTAAATGAGACAACTTTTTATTAACCCTGTAAATCTTGTGCATACCATATATACTCATATATAAGTCGGGTCTTGAAACCCGAAAAATCGATCATAAAATCAGACCCTGACTTATACACCCAATCAAAAATGAGACACTTAATTTTTTTTTTGTTTTACATCTTTTTTCCTCCTCCAATCTCGCACCAGTTTCTCAGATGCATCGAATTTTGATGCAGCAGCGCAGTTACCAATTTCTTTCGCTACTTCAATGACGTTTAATTTAAAACCTGCCTCGTATTTTCTTCTGACTGAACGCTCCATTATAGATAAGGGATGCTGTTACGATAAAGGTGTATGAGGGAGTGAGATACAAAAAACACAAATCAGTGCAAACGTTGCTTTGGAATAATTTGGGTATTACCGTGTGGTCACGTAGGAACAATAGAGAGAGAGAGAGAGGTTAGGAGTACACGCTGATACAGTGCATTGCTGCACCCACATAGAAAGAAAAGGCAGTGTGCTCCATGGTGTCTCTCTCAGGTGGGTGTTAGCATATCATAATCTCTTGGACTAATAGTGTGAGTTTTCCGCATTCAACTTATACAACCGACATTATAAAATACCAGAAATTATACTGTAAAATCAACCCCCGACTTATCTGCGGGAGAACTTAAACACAAGTATATACGGTACTCACGTATAAGTCAGGTCTTGAAACCCGAAAAAATTGATCACAAAATCAGACCCTGACTTATACGCCTGTTCAAAAATGCGACACTTAAGTTTTTTTTTTTTTTACATCTTCTTGCCTCCTCCAATCTCTCATCAGTTTCTCAGACGCATTGAATTTTGTTACAGT
This sequence comes from Erpetoichthys calabaricus, assembly GCF_900747795.2. Lineage (NCBI taxonomy): Eukaryota > Metazoa > Chordata > Cladistia > Polypteriformes > Polypteridae > Erpetoichthys > Erpetoichthys calabaricus. The sequence goes on along the minus strand of NC_041396.2, from coordinate 23,353,997 downwards.
AGTGCAGTTACAATTTTTTTTGCCACATTTAAAGCCAGTTTCATATTTTCTTCTGATCGAACGCTCCATTGTAGTTAAGGGATGCTCTTACGATAAAAGTGTATGAGGGTGTGAGATACAAAAAACACAAAAACAGTGCAAACGTCACTTCGCAATAGTTCGGGTATTACCATGTGGTCACATAGGCACATTAGAGAGAGAGACAGAGAGAGGTTAGGAGCACACGCTGATACGACACATTGCCTCACTCACATAGAAAGAAAAGGCCATGTGCTCTCCATGGCTACTCTCTCAGGTGGGTGTTAGCATATCATAATCTCTTGGACTAACAGCGTGAGTTTTCCGCATTCAACTTATACGGCCGACATTATAAAATACCAGAAATTATACTGTAAAATCAACTCCCGACTTATCTGCGGGAGAGCTTAAACACAAGTATATACAGTACTCACGTATAAGTCAGGTCTTGAAACCCGAAAAATTGATCACAAATTCAGACCCCGACTTATGTACCCGTTCAAAAATGCGACACTTAAATTTTTTTTTTTTACATCTTCTTGCCTCCTCCAATCTCACACCAGTTTTTCAGACACATCGAATTTTGTTACAGCAGCGCAGTTACCAATTTCTTTTGCCACATTTAAAGCCAGCTTCGTATTTTCTTCTGATTGAACTCTCCATCGTAGATAAGGGATGCTCTTACGATAAAGGTGTATGAGGGTGTGAGATACAAAAAACACAAATTAGTGCAAACGTCACTTCGGAATTGTTCGGGTATTACCGGGTGGTCATGTAGGCACAATAGAGAGAGAGACAGAAAGAGGTTAGGGGCACATGCTAATACGGCACATTGCTGCACCCACATAGAAATAAAAAGGCAGTGTACTCTCCATGGTTACTCTCTCAGGTGGGCGTTAGCATATCATAATCCCTTTTATCAATAGCATCCAATAGTTTTCCACATTCGACTTATATGAATGACATTATAAAATACCAGAAATTATATGATAAAATCAAGTCCCGACTTATCCGCGGGAGAACTTATCCGCGAGTATATACGGTAAATAACAGATTTGACATTTAACCTTTTTTTGTTTTTTTCCTCACAAACAGCACCTGTGTTTTGCTCAATAGCACCCTCTATAGGCTACAATTGATATATGTCATATCTGATTAAAATGGAGGTGCTAGACATGCTGTACTTACTTACCTACCCAGTAAAAGTATTGCATTGGGAAATAGATTCTTAATAACTTAATTCATTTACATGGAGGCTTTCACTACACAAAGACAGTCATATTGAGTGGTAGCGCTGCTGCTTTGCAGTAAGGAGATTGTGGGTTCACTTCCCGGGTCCTCCCTGCGTGGAGAGCGCTTTGAGCAGTGAGAAAAGTGAATTTTTCTTGTGAATTTCCCCTTGGGATTAATAAAGTATCTATCTATCTATCTATCTATCTATCTATCTATCTATCTATCTATCTATCTATCTATCTATCTATCTATCTATCTATCTATCTATCTATCTATCTATCTATCTATCTATCTATCTATCTATCTATCTATTATATAGTGCCTTTCACATATATCTATCTATCTATCTATCTATCTATCTATCTATCTATCTATCTATCTATCTATCTATCTATCTATCTATCTATCTATCTATCTATCTATCTATCTATCTATCTATCTATCTATCTGTTATATAGTGCCTTTCACATATCTATCTATCTATCTATCTATCTATCTATCTATCTATCTATCTATCTATCTATCTATCTATCTATCTATCTATCTATCTATCTATCTATCTATCTATCTATCTATCTATCTATCTATCTATCTATCTATCTATCCTTTCTGTCTGTTGAACCTCTGTCTGTCGATTACTCTGGTCTGGGGTGGGCGTGGTTGTTGGCGGTTTCGTTCGTGGCGGGTCTCTGTGAGTATTTTCTCGTTTTCTTTTTCTATCTTTTTTTTTACTATCAATTTAATATATACAGATTTTTTTCTGATTTGCCATTTATTTAAAAGTCTATTGTTTATTGTTAGTGAGTGTTGTAATAGTTGGACGCGGCTGCGGCTTGCCGCCATGGCCGCGTCCCGAGCAAAGCCTCCAGGGCTTAACCCGCGACATTTTGAACACCTTTCCCGAAAACACGGCATTAAGGTGGTTGTGGACCCGATGGTCTCTGTTGAGGCGTGTGTTGTTGAGGTGGCGAAAAGAGTGGGTAGTAAAAATGTAAAGTCTGCCTCTCGCATGAATAAAACGGTTGTGGTCTTTTTAAACGATGAAGCTATGGTGCATACTCTGGTGCAGGAGGGCCTGGTAATAAACGGCTCGCTAGTCCCGGTGCTGCCTTTATCGACTCCTGCTAAAAGGGTTATTATTTCAAATGTTCCACCATTTTTGAAAAATGAAGCTTTATTAAATGAACTTCGTCGATATGGTGAAGTCCTATCTGACTTAGTAATGATTCCGCTTGGCTGCCGTTCTCCTGATTTGAAGCACGTCGTGTCTTTTAGGAGACAGGTGTACATGCTGCTAAATAATTCGCGTGAGGAGCTTGATGTGGCCTTGAAATTTAAAGTAGAGGGTTATGAGTATATAGTTTTTATCACTACAGAACTAATGAAATGTTTTAAGTGTGGTCAGACGGGGCACAAAGCGAGTCTGTGTAAGCGGGGTGAGATGACCGTCAACCCGGATAAGCCGGGACCGTCTGGCGAGCACAGAGAGCCCCGTAATAGCACTTCGGACAATGAAGAAAATGAGTCGGTGTTTAGTGAGTCAGAAATGGAAGATCAAACTTATGATTCTGATGAAGTGGCTGAAGATCAGGGTGTGATAAGAACCATACAAAGTATCACTGTAGGCCCGGGACATGAAGCAGGGGAGCCGGAAGTGTCAAGCAGGGAGCCTGCGATGGACAACTACCCGAGGACTGAAATAGTTACGGGCGCAGCGGCCGATGACGGGCAAATTAGTGAAAGTAGTGGGAATAAGCAGGCTGAAGTCAGCCATGAAGAGGAGGAGGTGGTGTCTACGGTTGTACCAGAGGTCGAATGTTATCCAGATGACTCTGCAGAGCTTTTACAGAAGACACCCACTGAGAGCGTTGCCGCTGCAGAGACGGACCCAAGCGCTGCGCCTTCTCAAGGGGAGGCGGAGAAGAGCGATCTGACTGTGCAGTCATTGCCTGCTGAAGAAACACAAGTGACGGGGGCCGATGGAGAAATGCTCTGTGAAGACGGTGACGGTGAACACAGTGTGGTTAAGCCGGTAACCAGAAAGAGAAAAGAGCAAACAACCAGTGGTGGACGAGCCAAGAAGAGCACGAAAACTGAAGGTGTAGAGGCCGCCGCTAGTGCTCTGCAGCAGACTGACAGCACAGTGACAGGAGATGGAGGGGAGGACGGCAATGAATCAGACCCGTCAATCAGGGTGGATCTGTCATCTCACTCGAGCTTAAGCGAGGCCTACAGCACAGAAAATATTTTGCAGTTTTTAGAATTTTTAGAAGGGAAGCGAGGGATCAGGATTGTCGAACACTTTCCTGATCTTCATCAATTTCTGAGCTCAGCGAAACAAGTGCGGCGTCGGGCTGCTGAACTAGGACTGACCTCCAAAGAGAGAGTCCGCTTAAAGAATATTATCAGTAAAGTGAAACGTTCCCTTGAAGAGCAATCATGATGGCAGTTTTAATGCGATTCCCCGTTTTTTGGGTTAACTCAGTGTTGGTGACTGCTACTTTACTCTCCTGTATTATGCCTGTTTATTCCCTGTGCTCTTTAAATATAAACGGCTGCAGAGATTTGGTAAAACGAACGGCGCTATTTGAGCACTTGGCGCAAAAGAAGATGAACGTGACCTTCCTTCAGGAAACACACACTGACGTGGTAAATCAGTCTGACTGGCACAGAGAGTGGCAGGGGGTGGCACATTTAAGTCATGGCTCCAATATAAGTGCAGGTGTCGCAATCCTGTTATCAAAAAGTTTTGTACCAGACAGGGCGGTTTGTTCGGAGTTAATCCAGGGGAGGCTGATGAAGGTAGAAGCACTTATGGGGGACAAGAAGTGGGTGTTTATTAATGTGTACGCCCCAAACTCAGGGACTGAGAGAACTCACTGCTTCTCTGTTTTAAATGATGTGCTGAAGACGTGTGAGGATGATGAGCTGGTGTTTGTGGGGGGTGATTTTAATTGCACAGATAATGCACAGCTGGACAGGAATGGGCTAGAACCTCATCCGGGGTCCGTCATCGCATTGGGTTCTGTAGTCACCAAAAATAATCTCATTGATATTTGGAGAGATTTTCATCCGGGGGTCCGACAATATACGTGGGTGAAGGGCTCAGCTGGGCTGCTTTCTATGGCCAGACTTGACAGATTTTACATCCAAAAACATCACCGTAATCTCATTACTAACTGCTCCATTCTTCCAACTGCCTTATCTGACCACTCTCTTGTTTTCCTTCGAATTTCTTTTCTCTCTAAACATTCTGTCAAGTCCTACTGGCACTTTAATAGTAATCTATTGAAAGACCCCCACTTTATCAACTGTTTCGTGTATTTCTGGACTCAATGGAGATGCAAAAAGAAGAATTTCAGCTCACTGAGGCAATGGTGGGATTGTACTAAAACTGAGATACGCGTATTGTGCCAACAATACACAGAGCAGACCACCAGAGATGTGAATGCGGCCATTTTGGAGCTGGAGAAGGAAATTGAAGACCTTCATTCAGGTTTATGTTCTAACTTTGACGGCCACACCTTTGAGTCCCTGAAAACTAAGAAACAATTATTGTTAGACCTCATGGACAAGAAAGTCAACGGCGCACTCGTCCGCTCGAGAATGCAGTCGCTCACCCAGATGGACGCTCCCACACAATTCTTTTTTAGTTTGGAAAAAACCATTGGCCAAAGTAGGATTATTAACTGTTTAAAGAATGACAAAGGTCAGGAACTGCTGGAGCCTGAAGCCCTTCGAGCCTGGGCGCATCAGTTTTATCAGCGACTGTTTTCTGCGGACATTTCAGAGGTTCCTTTAGAGACGTCTTTTTTTCTCCAAGACTTGCCTCAGATTCCAGATAGAGAGAAGGACTTCTTGGAAACTATGATTTCTCTGGAGGACTTGACTACAGCCTTGAATGGCCTGAACATTGGTAAATCCCCAGGTATCGACGGGTTGCCTGTTGAGTTTTATAAAGCCTTTTGGTCTCACCTTGGCGCTGATCTGGCAGAGGTTTTCAGTGAAAGTCTGCAAGTGGGTGAAATGCCCCTCTCCTGTCGCAGAGCGGTGATCACACTACTCCCAAAAAAAGGAGACCTCACGGAGTTAAAGAACTGGCGTCCAGTCAGCCTGCTATGTGCGGATTATAAAATCTTCTCCAAAGCCCTGGCTAATCGGTTAAGAGGAGTCATGGCGAGTATCGTGAACCCAGAGCAGACATACTGTGTCCCCAACAGGTGTATTCTGGACAACATCTTCTTGGTTCGAGACGTGATTGATGCGGCCAGACTCTTTGGTTTTGACGCTGGACTTTTATCACTGGATCAAGAGAAAGCATTTGACAGGGTGGACCACAAGTATCTCTTAGCAGTTCTGAAGGCTTTTGGCTTTGGACCTTCGTTCATTAGACACATTGGTCTTTTATATTATAACGTCTTTAGTGTCGTGAAATTGAATGGAGCATTAACAGCCCCTCTCCAAGTAACCAGAGGGATACGTCAGGGCTGCTCTCTGTCCGGTATGCTCTTCTCGCTGTCCATCGAGCCACTACTGCAGCAGCTTCGCATCCACCTTCAAGGTCTGAACATCCCTCAGTGCCCGAACTTAAACCTTAAGGTGGTCACGTATGCTGATGATTTGTCAGTGTTTATCTGTCATCCTGGAGACATCACGGCACTGAAATATTGCCTGGATAAATTTGAGCAACTGTCGTCTGCAAAGATTAATTGGGACAAAAGCAATGCTTTTTTGATTGGCAACTGGAGGAATGGGGACCCGCCAGACCTGCCTGGTGGTCTTCAGTGGAATAGAAGAGTCTTCAGATACCTGGGGGTGTTTTTGGGAAAGGGAGGTTTTGCTGAAGAAAACTGGGCAGACTGGGTAGAAAAAGTTCAAGCCAGGCTGAACAAATGGAAATACCTTCATAAGGAGATCTCCTGTCGTGGCAGGGTCCTCATTATTAATAATTTAATAGCCTCCATGTTCTGGCATAAGTTGCAGTGTGTTGACCCCCCATTATCTATCATCAAGACCATCCAGAGCATGATTTTAGAGTTCTTTTGGGATGGAATACATTGGGTGAGGCGTAGTGTCCTGTATCTGCCTGTAGAAGAAGGCGGTCAGGGACTCATTGACTTGTTAAGCAAGATGGAGGCATTTAGACTCCAAATGTTACATCGACTCTTATACGGACCCGAGCACCTGCCGTGGAGACAGCTGGCCTTTACTTTATTTCGCAGAGTAAGAGGCTTCAATTTTGCTGAACATTTTTTCTTTTTAAACAATGCAGTGTTTGTTCGGTCTGAGTTGCCAAAATTTTATCATTCCGCACTTCAAATCTGGCACAGAAAACTCAGGAGGACCAGGCTAAATCTGGAGAGTACTAATTGGTTCATAGAAGAACCTTTAGTGTGGAATCCTCTGATAGAATGCCCATTATTGCTTTCAGAATTTTTTGTATCTATTCTTTTAAACAACAGAATTTTAAAAATAATTGACCTGATTAACACAGATATGAGGTGCTGGCACACCCCAGCCCACCTAGCGACAGTCCTGGGCATCAGATCAATACGCCTGGTTGAACGTTTTCTCAGCCAGGTAAAAACAGCACTGAGGAGGTCAGGAGCGAGTTCTGTGTGTGCCGAATATTTCAAAGGTGAGGACAAACTAGAGGCAGAGATGACATCACCTGCCATTATCGTGAGGCCAAATGTCACTGACCACACAGACAGGCCTGGGCGCCTTCTCCGTTTTGGTACTGTAGTTGAAAAAGACTTTGAACTGTTTACCAAAAAAGAACTGTATAAACTGTGTGTCAAAGTGACATTTTATAATCAATTGAAGGAGTTACCTGACACACTGTGGAGGAAGGAACTGCAGGTCTCTGAGAATATCTCACCTTCATGGAGAGCTTATTATAAACTCCCATTACAGAAAAGACTTGGAGATCTGCAGTGGAGGATAACACACTCGGCCTTAGCCACAAACTCGTTTCTGTTTACGATTAAAGTTTCAGAGACTGACCAGTGTCCGTTCTGTACTGTGAGAGAAACCATTTTTCATCTGTTTATTCACTGTGCACGGCTGAAGCCGTTGTTCAGGTTCTTGGACTCTCTTCTTGGTGGATTTGGTTTTAAGTTCTCTACTATTTGCTTTGTCTTTGGTATTAATTATTGCCAAAAAAATAAGAATAAATGTGTTATTGGAAATTTTCTGTTAGGACAAGCCAAGTTAGCAATTTTAAAAACAAGGAGAAACAAAGAGAAGAACCTTATGGGGACTGACGCTCTGCTGCTCTTTAAAATTTTAATTAAAAGTAGACTGAAACTTGATTTCATGTATCATAAACTAACTAACAATTTAGAAATGTTTAGCGACATGTGGGGGACACGACAGGTACTGTGTGCTGTGGAGGGGGGTGAACTGGTGTTCAACTGGGAATAACAAGACAGTAATGGTGGGCATCAACATCATGTAGTTATTATTGTGCGGAGTAGGAGGAGTGTAAAGGGGAGTACAGGTGGTCTTTGTGTTATAATGAATTATTTACTGTTAAAGTTATTATTAATGTGCGGAGTAGGAGGAGTGTAAAGGGGAGTACAGGTGGTCTTTGTGTTATAATGAATTATTAACTGTTAAAGTTATTATTAATGTGCGGAGTAGGAGGAGTGTAAAGGGGAGTAAAGGTGGTCTTTGTGTTATACTGAATTATTTACTGTTAAAGTTATTATTAATGTGAGGAGTAGGAGGAGTGTAAAGGGGAGTAAAGGTGGTCTTTGTGTTATACTGAATTATTAACTATTAAAGTTATTATTAATGTGCGGAGTAGGAGGAGTGTAAAGGGGGAGTAGTTGGGGTCGGATGTATGGCTTCTTGTTTATTATGACGCTTGTTTTTTTTATGTTAATTGAATGTGTATATTGTTTTGTTAATGTTTTTGTTACTGTTTAAAATAAAGGTCATTTTAAAAATTAAAATTATCTATCTATCTATCTATCTATCTATCTATCTATCTATCTATCTATCTATCTGTTATATAGTGCCTTTCATATCTATCTATCTATCTATCTATCTATCTATCTATCTATCTATCTATCTATCTATCTATCTATCTATCTATCTATCTATCTATCATATAGTGCCTTTCACATATCTATCTATCTATCTATCTATCTATCTATCTATCTATCTATCTATCTATCTATCTATCTATCTATCTATCTATCTATCTATCTATCTATCTATCTATCTATCTATCTATCTATCTATCTATCTGTTATATAGTGCCTTTCACATATCTATCTATCTATCTATCTATCTATCTATCTATCTATCTATCTATCTATCTATCTATCTATCTATCTATCTATCTATCTATCTATCTGTTATATAGTGCCTTTCAAATATCTATCTATCTATCTATCTATCTATCTATCTATCTATCTATCTATCTATCTATCTATCTATCTATCTATCTATCTATCTATCTGTTATATAGTGCCTTTCACATATCTATCTATCTATCTATCTATCTATCTATCTATCTATCTATCTATCTATCTATCTATCTATCTATCTATCTATCTATCTATCTGTTATATAGTGCCTTTCAAATATCTATCTATCTATCTATCTATCTATCTATCTATCTATCTATCTATCTATCTATCTATCTATCTATCTATCTATCTATCTATCTATCTATCTATCTATCTATCTATCTATCTATAAATGTGAAGAATTATTATTATTAAAATCTGTCCATTGATTTTCTAACCTTGCTTATCCCAGTCACAACGGTGGAGCATCCTGGCAGCAGCGAGTGCAAGGCAGGCACTAACACTGAAACAGGTGCCAGGCCATCACATCACATGCTAACACATCCGTGTTTATTCGCCTGATCTACAAGTCTTTGGGATGTGAAAGGTAAACAAGAATATCTGGAGGAATATCAGTGGGACACGGGAAGCTCCGTGCCAGCGGAGCCCAAATCTTTTACGCAGTTCATGTTGTCTGATATCCTGTTTCAGCATCTGTACAAAATTATTTATAAGAAAGTAAAAAATTAAACCAAACAATGTGTTTATTTCCATGCTGCCAGCCCAGAGAGGATGCCACTTGTATAACATAACAAAATAAGAATTTGGCAGCTACAGGTAATAAACCCACCAAGCTTCTGGCGTGTAGCGAGCCCTGCTTAACAATACCGGAGCAAGTCAGCTGGCAGAGGCAGCACTTAGATGCCTGCCAATTGCTTTTCCCATCCAGATGTCTCCATCTCTCTATTTAGCACGGCAGAATTTGCTGATTCCCTTTGTGGAGCTGTGCCTGTAGTTAGTCAGATAAAACCTTTCAGAAATGACAACTGTACAACATTTTTTCGACTATTAGTCAATAGCAGACAAGCAAGCTTTCAATAAACGGTAACCACCATTTTTCATTATGCGCTAGTCATGTCATTAATAGAGTCTTTGTGAGTGTGGGAGCTTCAAGAGGGAAGACAAGCCACAATCAATCAATCTATTAATCCTCTGCTATTCAAACTCAGCAAATCCCTCTTCGCGTGTGTTTGTCATGCTTGCCATTCTTGCTTCAGCGCACACATTATTCCCGATGTAGCAGTCTGGACAAGAGGTGGGGTGGAGGTAGGATTGGTTGTCCAATACTTTCAATCTTTTAGTTTTCTTGGTCAATTAAATGTTTAAGCAGTCCTTCCCATGAGCCTTCAAAGAGGAAGCCTAGCAAAGTTAAGACCTCCACTAAATGACACTACTAAACAGACCTGTGGGAGGAAACCAGAAGACCTGAATAAAGGGAGCACAGACAGACTACAGACAGAGTGAAGGAAGGTTGTGGAGGAGTTCGTCTTGTGGTGCAGGGGCAATAACCTTCAACTCAACATCAGCAAGAACAAGGAGCTGGTGGTGGATTTCCATCATGCCAAGAAGGGGGAGAACATAGAAGTGGTGCAGAGCTACAAGTACCTGGGGGTTCACATACTGTAAATAACAAACTGGACTGGGGTGGCAACACAGTGGTGCTGGACAAGAAGGGCCAAAGCAGACTGGACTTGCTAAGGAGACTCTCAGGTCTTTTGATGTGTGCAGCAAGCTGCTGGAAAAGTTCTATTAGTCCATAGTAGCCAGCATAATGGTCTGCACTGTAGTCTTTTGGGGAAGAAACCTGAAATCAAAAGAAGCACAATGCCTGAATAAACATATCAGGAACATCTGCACCATCACCGGGTGAACCCTGGACACACTGTTATGGAAAAGAGAAATGTGGCAAAATTGGATGCCATCATGAAAATTATTAGATAGATAGATAGATAGATAGATAGATAGATAGATAGATAGATAGATAGATAGATAGATAGATAGATAGATAGATAGATAGATAGATAGATAGATAGATAGATAGATAGATAGATAGATAGATAGATAGATAGATCGCATAGTTTGGGGGAGGAACGATCTCCTCAGTCTGTCAGTGGAGCAGGACAGTGACAGCAGTCTGTCGCTGAAGCTTCTCTTCTGTCTGGAGATGATACTATTAAGTGGATGCAGTGGATTCTCCATGATTTATAGGAGCCTGCTTAGCACCCGTCACTCTGCCACAGATGTTAAACTGTCCAGCTCCATGCCAACAATAAAGCCTGCCTTCCTCACCAGTTTGTCCAGGCGTGAGGTGTCCTTCTTCTTAATGCTGCCTCCCCAGCACACCACCGCGTAGAAGAGGGCGCTCGCCACAACCGTCTGATAGAACATCTGCAGCATCTTATTGCAGATGTTGAAGGATGCCAGCCTTCTAAGGAAGTATAACCGGCTCTGTCCTTTCTTATTAGTCCATAGTAGCCAGTCTGGTGTTCAAAGCTGCAGTCACCCGAGGAAGCAACTTGAGTTCAAAAGAACCACAATATGCCTGAACAAACTTACAGTATCAGGAAAGCCTCCTCCATTACAGGGTGAACCCTGGACACACTGAAAGCTGTTGTGGAAAAGAGGATGGTGGCAAAATTGGATGCCATCATGAAAAATCCACTTCATCACCTCCAGGTGGCGCTTCTCTTAGAACACTTTTAGCCAGAGGCTCATTCCACCAAGGTGTCGTAATAAGTGCCGCTGGGTTTTTTATCTGCCAACAGGTATCAGAAAATTGAATGCTTCCTCCCAGGATACTCGTTAAATTCATTTTGAAACATAATTTTGAAATATCTTCAAAATATTTATTTATGTATTTGTTTGTTTGGTTGTCCTGTTAGTCTGTATTCTTGTTTTTATGTTTCTATTGCTGTATGCATTTCCCCTTGGGATTAATGAAGTTTATCTAATCTAATATGGGAAGCCTATTGATTTGAACCCCGGGCCCTAGAGGTGAGAAGCAGAATCTTTCTTTAATAAGCTAAGATATTAGCTCATTTTTTTAGGCTGACATGTCTGTTTCTTCCATAAATATTTATAAACATAACAGTATGATAATTAACTCCATTTTACCCTAAACAAGTCTCTTTTGCACCTTCCCTAGGTGGCGCAGTGGTAGTGCTGCTGCTTTGCAGTATGGAGACAGTGGAAGATTGTGGGTTCGCTTCCTGGTTTCTCCCTGTGTGGATAGCGCTTTGAGTACTGAGAAAAGCGCTATATAAATGTAATGAATTATTATTATTATTAAAACAGAGCAGACCTGTTGTCCCAGTTAGGTCTCGGGGTTTATGCCTTCCCTATCAGACTGCTGGGGCTCTTCCAATAATTCTTTTTTGAGGAAATAAATACTCTTTTGTATTTAAAAAATGATATATCTATTATTTAAATATAGACAATGATGACATCCTTCTTTAAGCAGGAAAATGCAGCCAAAGCAATTAAATGATGACTTACTGTACACGCACCATAATTCATATCACGGAGCCGTTATCATAATGTGCATTGGCGCGACAAACATCTTAAAGCCCAACAATGATGAATACATTAAATACATGCTAAATAACAATGGAGGTAAAAATGGAGCACCAAGAGACTTGTGGTGGCTCAGTGGCTTTCATACACGGCAGACTGCAATTGAAGTGATGTGACAATGGCAGCGACTGATGTGTGTTAGTGGTGGGGGGTCTGTGACTGACTGTAGTTCAGTTTTCTTAAATATTACATTTCTGAGAGTGTACCCAAGTATAATATGATCCAATGAGTGTCATATGAAAAATATATATTAATACAAAATGACCAAAACTACCATAAAATCAGTATCAATGTGCTCCTACGAAAGGAGAAAAGGAACTGAAATAAGTTACTGAACTACCTATCAATAATAAATAATAGATAATAACACTGCAATTTGCTAAAATTACATAAATAAGTAAGAACTTGGAAAATGAACTAATTTATTTTATAACAGCTATACAAATGGTACATGACTGGCAAGAAGATCAGGGGCTTCCTGTGATTGTTTGTGTACATCGGGACGGAAAGATCAGGGTTGGGTACCAGAGATCAGAGACTTAAGCCACCGAAGCCCCCCACCTCTTAACACCACTGTCCATTTTTAAAGTTAGGTGAATCTCCCAGGTGAACACCCACAGGTCAACTTAGGAGTTGTAGTATTCAATGGGAATCCTTGCTAAGTGTCAATGTTAATGTCAATGTCAATTTATTTATATAGCACATTTTAAACAACATATTAATGCTGTGGCCAAAGTGCTTAACAATAATAGAATAAAAGAAAAACAAAACAATTAACATAAATAGAAATAAAATATATGAACATAAAATAAAATACATAAAAAATAGAAGTAATGTTATATAATCACAAAGAGGAAACCATCAGTATTACTGAAGGTCACGGAATGCAAGTGAATAGAAATGAGTCTTTAGTCTTGTTTTGAACAGTTCAATTGTAGACGACTCCTTTATGTGATGAGGTAAAGAGTTCCACAGGCGAGGCGCAGCAGCTGCAAAATCCCTGTCCCCCTTAGTTTTACTCTTGGTATGAGGGACAACCAGAGACAGCTGACCAGAAGATCTAAGAACTCTAGATGGCTGATGTAAAACACACAGTTCAGATAAATAGGCAGGAGCAAGCCCATGTAAAGATTTAAAAACTAGCAGCAAGAATTTAAAATCAATTTGAAAACTGACAGACAGCCAGTGTAAAGAAGCTAATATTCGAGAAACAGAATCAGACTTTCTTGCCCCAACCAGAAAGCGAGCGGCAGCATTTTGGACCAACTGTAACTTGCGTATCAAGGATTTGTTAATCCCAGAATACAACGAGTTGCAGTAATCAAGGCGAGAAAAAATAAACACATGAGTAGCTTTCTCAAGATCCCTAGAAGATAAAAAAGGCTTTATCTTACCTAATAGACGAACTTGGAAAAAGCAACTCTTGACTACAGAATTTACTTGTTTCTCAAAAGAGAGGTTACTGTCAAAGGTAACACCAAGATTGCGGAACTTGAGGTTTGGAAAAGACAGAGAAAGAGCCGAGAAGTCCAAGACCAATTTGGGCTTTAGCTGATGGACCCACTATAAGCACCTCTGTTTTATTTTGATTTAGATCAAGAAAATTATTAGCCATCCAGGATCTTAATTCAGACAGACAGTTGTGGAGTTGATTTGTTGTAGAGTTGCAGACAGGAATATAAACCTGAGTATCATCAGCATAGCATTGAAAAGCAATGTTAAATTTCCTAAAAATAGCTCCAATAGGGTGAAGATATATAGAGAATAAAATAGGACCCAAAATGGATCCCTGAGGAACACCACATTTAAGAGAAGCAGTAGATGAAGAAGAGGAATTAAAAGTCACTGAAAAGTGTCTACCAGTTAAATATGACCTGAACCAGTTAAGAGCAGCCCCTTTAAGCCCAACTAGATGTTCAAGCCCAACAGCAATATCTCATGGTCAATAGTGTCAAAGGCAGCGGACAGGTCAAGGAGGAGAAGGACTGTCGCATCACCTGAGTCAGTGGTCTTGGAGACCACCAGGGGGTGCTGCAGGAAGGAGGAGCCCTTATTTTAAGATGGTTCTGATTAACCCAGAGAGCTTTCTGGATGCAATATGGTGGTACAAGACATACTCTCAGGTAAGGAATTAAAGAATCCACTCAAGCTCATCCGGGAAAAGCAGAAGGAGGGGAAAGAGCAATAGATTATCTATGGTTGTCTAATTTTGATTGTGCGCACTTGTGGAAGTACTGTGTTTAATAAACAAATCCTTTATTTGAACCTAGCACTGTGCTGCGTCTGTCTCGACTAACAAATATGGGGGATTCAGCTTCTGTTTGGGAGGACCGAGAACAGCAGCTGTGCAGGAAGGGTGAGGTCTTTAGTTGTCCTGTTAGCCTCTATGTTCTGAAGAGATGGTAGCTGGGTGCCACTTTCGCCACCCTCTGTGGTGCCTTTTCATCTTAAGCCATACCAGGATGTAATATCATCCAGTCAGGATGGACTCCACTGTTCCCCTGAAGAAGTTTGGGAGAGCAGATAGAGAAATGCAAGCTGCACTCAGACATTTGAAGAAGTTAAAATTGTGGGGAACTTTTCCAACGAGAGTCAAAACATGTTGTGCCCGCTTAAGTTCATTGGTGATAGTCACTCCAAGAACTTCAAAACTGATCACTGTTTAAACAGAATTCCCTCCAATGTAGGTGGAAGTGTGGTCTGCCTTCTGCTTCCTGAAGTGTATGACCAGCTTCTTGGCATTGCTCACATTAAGGGTTCAGATTGTTGTGCTGGTGTTACAGAGTCAGCAGGAGAACCTCATCATTGTTGGCATGATGGTGGTGTCATCAGCAAACTTATGTTTCAGTCAGAAGTGAACAAGGAGTATAGAAGTGGGCTCAGCACATGACCCTGTGGAGTGCTTGTGTTGAGGGTCAGTGTAGAGGATGCAATGCTGTAAATCCACACGTGCTGAGGTCTGTTGGTTAGGAAGATGTCGATGTTGATATTAAGTTCATCCAATGCTTTTGTGTGGTCTTTCTTCTATTACTGATGATGCTTTATATTATAATCTGCTTTGCACTAAGCTTATTGTTCACACATGGCAGCAGACTGGCAATTTACCAATTATGGAAGTTCAGCCCGACTACAGACAGACACCAGGACACACGGAAGTGCAAACAAACGCTTTTATTATTTTCTCTCAGTGCACAGTCCTTTGCACAGCACACACAGTGCACAACCCACCAGCACTATTGCTCACAGTCTTTTTCTTCTCCTTTTTTTCCTTCTTCTCTGCCACCCTCACTCCTCCACTCGCAAGCTCCATCCTTTTATAGTTCACCCAGACGTGCTCCAGGTGCTCCCTGATGACCTTCCTGCAGCACTTCCTGGTATGGCGGAAGTGCTGCATGGGCACCCAGAAGCTCTCCAGGCGTACCTAGTTCCTGTTCCAGGAGCACTTCCTGGTGTGGCGGAAGTGCTACAGTCCAGGGCTTAGCAAATGTCCATGGGCCCCCACAGGGTTGAGCTTCCAAGCTCTGTTCCTGTGGCCCCAACACCCACCAGGGCAGCTGCCCTCTCATGTCCCAGGGGAGATACTGCTCCTCTCCCGGTCCTTCCACTCTCTTGGCATGAGCCCCAGCCATCCGCCACACAGTGTAGACTGCATTAATGAAAAAAGAGATTTTAAAAGGTAGGTGGCACAGCGCTGCTGCTTCACAACAAGGTGCCTGAGCTGAGGTCTCGTTTGCATGTTCTCCCTTTGGGTTTCCTCTAAGTGCTCCAGTTTCTTCCAACAGTACACAGTGTCAAATAAAGAGACAAGTACCCCAAAAAAAAAGTTTGGGGCAGCCACCCGTATACTTGAAATAAGGCTGCTAAGAAGGGAATTAGATTCAGGGCATATACAGATTCGAGTCCAAAACAGAATTGAGTTGGGTGAAACAAAATGGTCAGGAAGAGGAAGTGAGGCCAGCAGAGTCTGAACTGGAAATGAGGTCATCGGGGCCGGGACAGGAAGTGATGTCATTGGGCCCAGAACTGGAAGTGACATTGTGGAGGGGTCAGGTGGAACTTCCCATAACTGGTCTGCAGAGGAAAGAGAGAAAGGTTTACTGCACTCCGCCATCCCCCTGGTCTGGCGTGGAATTCCTCTCATTTGAGCCCTTTAGTTGCCTCCCATGCACACGTGTGTGACAATAGATATGTTTAAATGGTGGGTGTGTGTGTGTTCCCACAGTGTTGGACTTGTGCCCTGCTCAGGAATCGTTCCTGCCTAATGCTTAATTCAGCTTCCCCACAGCCCTGCTCTGGATAAGCAAGTTTCGAAAATGGATGGAGAAGGGTTGAAGGGTTTGATTCAAAGTATGCATTTCATAGACATTTCCAAAAAAGAATTTGTTCCGTGGCCTTCATTTAAATATATACTTATAAGTTGAGGCTTGATTTTACAGTATAATTTCTGATATTTTATAATTTCAGTTATGTAATTCGAATGCGGAAAACTCACGCTATTGGTCCAGGAGATTAAGATATGCTAAGGCCCACCTGAGAGAGTAACCACGGAGCACACTGCCTTTTGTTCTATGTGTTGTCCCTACGTGACCACACGGTAATACCCAAACTATTCCAAAGTGACGTTTGCACTGATTTGTGTTTTTGTATCTAATACACCTTTATCGAAAGAGCATCCCTTATCTACGATGGAGCGTTCGATCAGAAGAAAATATGAAGCTGGTTTTAAATTTAAAGTCATTGAAGTGGTGAAAGAAGTTGTTAACTGGGCTGCTGCATCAAAATTCAATGTGTCTGAGAAACTGATGCGAGATTGGAGGAGGCAAGAAGATGTTAAAAAAAATTAAATGTCGCATTTTTGAACGGGCGTATAAGTTGGTGTCTGATTTTGTGATCGATTTTTCGGCCTTCAAGACCCGACTTATACGTTAGTGATTTATTTTAACAGCCTGTGTATTCCAATGATGTGCTAAAGCCTTCCATGGCTGTAATGAGCTGAGTTTGGGTGGGGTATCGATCTATTGCCATGCACAATCCCTCAAACCCACACTCACTCAGTTTATGGTTGTCTATGAAAGCTGCAAACCCGGAGAAAACCGATGCAGAGATGAGAAGAACGTGCATAACGCATTGAGTCTGCCACAGGGCTGCAGTTTGAAGGGAAGAATCTGGAGTTGTGAGGCACCACCATGTCACCCTGTGTGATATCATCCTTAGTCATTTACAGGATTAGCAAAGCACAGTCAGCCACTCTTGATAAGGAGACTTGTTGATGTTATCTCATAAGAGGGGAATCTAAAGAATGTTCATGAGCGCTGATGAGCAAACGTAAAGTAAACAGAGATAAACCTGGGAGTGCAGCCAGGACTGTTTGAAACTGATGGGTGGATAGCTAATAAAGATCTCCGCGTATCAAACTGTCACCCCAGTTCACCTTATGCTGCCGCTCATTGTAGTACAGAGGGGACGTGGAGGCCAGCTGTCCAGTGAATTTTACAAGGGGGCAGAGGGTGGGCACTGCCTTGTGTCTACCTCTTTGATTTTAACGTGTCGGCTAAAGTGTGCTAAAAAATAAGTTGACTGACCCTCACCCTCTTGGTATCTTCTATGTTGGTCCTTGTGTTACTTCTAGAAGAAACAAAGCTATCTTAAGCATGGAAAATGTGCTAAGTAAAGAAAAAATAAATTATTATTATTATATATATTATTATTGATGGAGTGGTGGCTCTGATGCTAGAGATCTGGGCCAGCAATCAGAAGGTTGCCGGTTCAAATCCTGTAAATGCAAGAAGTGATTTGATTCCATTGGTACAGTGGCGTAGCGTAGTGGGGGCGGCAGGGGCGGCCCGCCCCGGGCGGCACTTTTAGGGGGCGGCAAAATTTCACAATAAATAATAATAATATCTTGTAAAAATTTGAACCATACCTAAATAAGGGAGCGGCGGAATTTTCCTCCGCCCCGGGCGGCTGACACCCATGCTACGCTACTGCATTGGTCCCCTGAGCAAGACCCTTATCCTGCAATTGCTCCATCCTAGGTATGACATTTACCTGCAGGTTCTCCAACTTACAGGGAGAACTCGGTGGTTGGTGGCAGGATTGGCACTCCCGCTACTGTAAAGACCCTCACGCTGTTCCAGGGTGGTGCTGAGGTGTCACCTGTAGCACAGCTGCACTCAGGTCCTAATTTGGGATCCTGAGGTGGTTTGCCATGTGGTGGGAGCGGCAATGTGCTGCATCAGTGCATGTGTCTAACCACCAGTATTATTATTATTATTATTATTATTATACTAACACAGTGCCTCTGAAAAGTATTCACCCCGCTGGAAATTTTCATGTTTTCTTGTTATACAACATTTAATCACAGCAGACTTAACTTGGCTTTTTGATATTGATCAGCAGGAAAACACTCTTCACTGTCTAAGTGAAAACAGATCTCTACACAAAGTCGTCGAAACTAACCACATATACCATACCATTTTCTAAGACCCCTTAATTCTGAGCTGGTTGAAGGGGTCTCCAGCAGGGGGTGCATTGCTCCCTGGGATTGTGTTCTCTTTACGAAATGCAGGACATACTTGACCCTGTTTATATACCTTTTAAGTAACGGTGGTGGAAAGAAATATGGTACAAAAGGAGAGATAAGCATATATTTAACTTGCGTTAAAATGCGGCTTTTATTCCCAATATACAATATACAGTCATATGAAAAAGTCTGTGAACCCCTCTTAATTCCTTGGATTTTTGTTTATCATTGGCTGAGCTTTCAAAGTAGCAACTTCCTTTTAATATCTGACATGCCTTAAGGAAACAGTAGTATTTCAGCAGTGACATTAAGTTTATTGGATTAACAGAAAATATGCAATACGCATCATAACAAAATTAGACAGGTGCATAAATGTGGGTACCCCAACAGAGATATGACATCAATAATTAGTTGAGCCTCCTTTTGCTAATATAACAGCCTCTAGACGCTGTCCTCCTATAGCCTTTGATGAGTGTCTGGATTCTGGATGGAGGTATTGTTGACCATTCTTCATACAAAATCTCTCCAGTTCAGTTAAATTTGATGGCTGCCGAGCATGGACAGCCTGCTTCAAATCATCCCATAGATTTTCGATGATATTCAAGTCAGGGGACTGTGACGGCCATTCCAGAACATTGTACTTCTCCCTCTGCATGAATGCCTTTGTAGATTTCCAACTGTGTTTTGGGTCATTGTCTTGTTGGAATATCCAACCCCTGCGTAACTTCAACTTTGTGACTGATGCTTGAACATTATCCTGAAGAATTTGTTGATATTGGGTTGAATTCATCCGACCCTCGACTTTAACAAGGGCCCCAGTCCCTGAACTAGCCACACAGCCCCACAGCATGATGGAACCTCCACCAAATTTGACAGTAGGTAGCAGGTGTTTTTCTTGGAATGCGGTGTTCTTCTTCCACCATGCAAAGTGTTTTTTGTTATGACCAAGTAACTCAATTTTTGTCTCCTCAGTCCAAAGCACTTTGTTCCAAAATGAATCTGGCTTGTCTAAATGCGCATTGGCATACAACAAGCGACTCTGTTTGTGGCGTGAATGCAGAAAGGGCTTCTTTCTCATCACCCTGCCATACAGATGTTCTTTGTGCAAATTGCGCTGAATTGTAGAACGACGTAGAGATACACCATCTGCAGCAAGATGTTCTTGCAGGTCTTTGGAGGTGATCTGTGGGTTGTCTGTCACCATTCTCACAATCCTGCTCATATGCGGCTCCTGTATTTTTCTTGGCCTGCCAGACCTGCTGGGTTTAACAGCAGCTGTGCCTGTGGCCTTCCATTTCCTGATTCCATTCCATACAGTTGACTGACAGTTTAAACCTCTGAGATAGCTTTTTGTAGCCTTCCCCTAAACCATGAGACTCAACAATCTTTGTTTTCAGATCTTTGGAGAGTTGCTTTGAGGATCCCATGCTGTCACTCTTCAGAGGAGAGTCAAAGGGAAGGAAGCACAACTTGTAATTGACCACCTTAAATACCTTTATATCTCATGATTGGACACACCTGTCTATGAAGTTCAAGGCTTGACGAGCTAATCAACCAATTTGGTGTTGTAAGTAATCAGCATTGAGCAGTGACAGGCATCCAAATCAGCAAAATGACAAGGGGACCCACATTTGTGCACAGCCAGTTTTTCATATTTGATTTAATTTCATACAACTAAATACTGCATCACTAAAAATTTTTGTTTGGAAAACACCGCAGTACTCAGATGTTCCAAGGAAATGAAAGACATACCACTGTTATCTTTATTGTTGAAAGGAGAATCAATTATTGTATAGGCTGAGAGGGCTTCCCAAACTTTTTCATGTTACTGTAGTGTAATTATTTATACATACAAATCCAGGCTGAAGAGAAGCCATCAGAGCAGTACAATCATCTTCTGGTGCTTCAGTGGGGAATGCTGATGATTGTATGTCCAGTTCAGCGAAGTGCAGCAGACATTCTCCTTGCAGGCATCTTCTGACTTCTATGAGGTCACTCACCATTATAAATACTCTCACAGATTTTGCATATTCAGTCAGCTTTTAATGAAACTTGCCAGGTATGAGTAACTACCATCTGAGCTTATGTTATATATGAACTGGGCTCAAGAGAGTGCATCCTGGAGGGGTTGGAGGGGATTTTTCATGATGGCATCCAATTTTGCCACAATTCTCTTTTCCATAACAGCTTCCAGTGTGTCCAGGGTTCACCTGGTGATGGTGCAGATGTTCCTGATATGTTTATTCAGGCATTGTGCTTCTTTTGAGCTCAGGTTTTTTCCCCAAGAGACTACAGTGTAGAAGATCATGCTGGCTACTACAGAATGATAGAACATTTCCAGCAGCTCTCAGCACACATCAAAAGATCTGAGAGTCTCCTTAGCAAGTCCCGTGTGCTGTGGCCCTTCTTGTCCAGTGCCACTGTGTTGTCAGACCAGTCCAGTTGTTGATTACATGAACCCCCAAGTACTTGTAGCTCTGCACCACTTCCACGTCCTCTCCCTGAATGGTGTCTTGTCTCAGAGGCTTCTTGGAACACCAGACGTCCACCACCAGCTCTTTTATCTTGCTAATGTTGAGCTGTAGGTTATCCTCCCTGCTCTACAAGATGAAGGGACTTTATGGGAAAGTGACAACCAAGAAGCCACTCTTTAAGAAATGAACCTGACATCTTGGTTAAAGTTTACCAGAAATCACATGGGATACTTTGAATTCAGCTGAAAGAAGGTTAGAATTAGATTTATTTGTCACATACACAGGTGTACAATGCAATGGCAGTGAAAGTTCACATCAGACAAAATAAAGCTAGCAGGAGAAAATGTAAGATGTTAAAAAAGTTACTGTATGTGCTAAAGTCACAGTATAGTCAATAAAAGAAAATATAAACTGCAGGTGCAGCATAAAGAAAAGTTAAAAGGGCTGTCATCACAAGTCTTGGCAATGTCACCAATGCTGCCACTGATGCTACCTATGCAGCTAACTCCAGTGCTGTTAGCTCTGACACAAGCATAGAAGTTATTTAAGAAATTTGCCTTTGAAGGGACAACATTGCCAGAGATGTAGGATCTACTGTACCTCTGTAATCCAAAATTGTTCACAGATCCTGACACATACTTCTACAGTTGAGATTATATAAAATAGCTTCATTTTATACTTATACCTCCTCTTGGCTGAACACATCTTAGAGTACTGATTTGCACTGATCATATCACATTGCTGGTCAAAATTCCTTCATAACAAGCAAAAGTACGTGCAAACAATGACTTGTGAGCAGATCCATCAGCCCATGGCTTTTAGTTTTGTAAGTTTCAATGGCTTAATGAGTTCAAAATTGACATTTTTGGCCATTAGATTAAATGCAATGTTTGATGTATGCTAAAGACAGCACACCATTGCCCCCCTTGAAGAAATGTGGCAGTAGCATCATGCAGTGGGGAAGCTTCTGTGCAGCGGACTCTGGAAGGCTTGTGAGGGTAAAATCCATCCATCCATTTTCCAACCCACTGAATCCGAACACAGGGTCACAGGGGTCTGCTGGAGCCAATCCCAGCCAACACAGGGCACAAGGCAGGAACCAATCCCGAGCAGGGTGCCAACCCACCGCAGGACACACACAAACACACCCACACACCAAGCACACACTAGGGCCAATTTAGAATCACCAATCCACCTAACCAGCATGTCTTTGGACTGTGGGAGGAAACCCATGCAGACACGGGGAGAACATGCAAACTCCACGCAGGGAGGACCCAGGAAGCGAACCCAGGTCCCCAGGTCTCCCAACTGCGAGGCAGCAGCGCTACCCACTGCGCCACCGTGCCGCCCTTGTGAGGGTAAAATGAATGTGGAAAAATACAGAAAAACATGAGGATGTCTGCAAGAAATGTAGGCCATGGGAGAAGATTGGAGGATAAGCAGAAAGTCAAAGTTACACAGGAATGGCTTCCAAACAGCAATGTTAATATGTTGGAGGGGCCAAGTCAGAGTCTGGATAGATAGATAGATAGATAGATAGATAGATAGATAGATAGATAGATAGATAGATAGATAGATAGATAGATAGATAGATAGATAGATAGATAGATAGATAGATCCTTAGGAGAAAATGTGGCTTTTTACAGAAGCTCTTTATACAAATAAATAAATAAACACACTGTGGTCAGAACACACATCAGAATGACTAAAAAGCAAGAAAATCAAAAAGAAAGCAGAACTTCTGACTTGGCTGTGTATCATTATGCAGACGTTGCTGTTGCTGTTGGTATACAGGATCCCGCCATGGCAGTAGATAAGGGATGACACTCATGAACGCTCTCTCCTCCTTGTTTTCTTCACACATTCCAGCTGTAGAATCACTAAAGAACACATGCCCACCACTCACTGCCAAATACCTGCCAGTTTCAGCTCAGTATTCCGCCCCACCAACAAGCCAGCTTGACCTTTACCCCTCCGTCCCACCACCTCCTATTCACAGCTGCTGACGTCTGCCCAGTTAGCGTTAACATCTGCTTTTTGGTAAGCTCTTCATGATGGGTAAGGCGCTCCTCCTGTTGTGCCAGACCCTAAATGTTTATCCAACTGCAGGCTGATTACTCAAACCTGTGGGAGTTCTGAAAGTACATAACTTGGATGTTAATGGATCTGGAGAGTCTGTAAGGCCTTTGAATACAAAAGGGGGATGTGAAAGGAGAAAAGCAGCCACAAGTCATTTTCTTTCTAGTTCCTCCATATTTTTTTAAGTTATATGACAAGCAGACTTTATTATATCGGGATCAGTTATTCATACTGTGAGTACAAATTAAAGAATTACTTCACTCACAGTAAGATTACAGGAACTAAAGAAGCACAGCATAACATAACATAACTCAAACAGAGGGTGATATTTAAACTCAGGTCCCTGGAGCCGTGACACAGCAGCACTTACCACCATGTCACTCACTAGTAGAGGATGAAATAACTAACTAACTCAAACCTCTGCTCTTGTAGACAGATACAGATTGTTGCAACACTCTGAGATATGAAAAAGTTATTTGTGTAGGTGAAGGTCAAAAGACAGACTGACTGATGTGAAGAAGGCCCTTGCATATTACAACCCCAAATCAGAAAAAGCTGTGAGAAATATGCAAATCCCTTCCAATCTTTCTTTGAGGAACATTGTTTTTGAACATTTCAATCATTTCCTCAAGCATTTATTGAGAAACTGGAGATCTTCCGCCCATCTCTGCTCCTCAAAGACTCAGCCTTTCGTAGATACCAAATCAGGATTACAATCTCCTGTTGACGTCACCCGTTTGAACTCACATCATTATTTCATTATTTCACCTCATCACTGGCCCTAATGTGCCCCCATCCAAACTTTTTTTGGAATGTGTTGCAGGCCTGAAGTGCAGGAATGGATGGATATTAACAAATGCAATGATGATGACCAGACAAAACATGAAATACTGTATCTTGGGGTCACACTGTCTACAATGAAATCAAAGTCAAAGTACATTTAAGAATCACTGCGTTGTTTTTTTTTAATTTGTATTTTCCATACCGTCCAAACTCTTTCTGATTTGGGGTAGATGAAGAGTGATCACCACTTCCTTTGTGTTAATGCTTGTGTTTACATGCGCACACAAAAACCGGGATAAAGTGACTAAACCTGGTTAAGGCAGAAAATCCAAAAAAAAAAAAAAAAGAATGCAATGTTAATATTTGCACAATTACATAGCTGATGGAAGGTCTAGTTTTATTTCCTACTAGCCATTCCCTGCGAAACAGAACAAACTTTAAAAATCAATAAACAAAAAGGCATCACTAGCTAAGTGGAGGCAAGGTACACTCCAAAACGTAGAGGTAGACCGAGTTCCCACACCTGACGTCACGCTTCCCCCTGCTCTTGGCCCGCAGCCTCTGTCTCAAATTAGCGCGACTATATATCACTCCTGCAAGCGAACTGCAATTCTTAGCAAAATGAGAGAAGTCAACTGGAATGTTCAAGCAAATTATAGAAAAAAAACACATCTAAATCCGTTCAGTAGTTCTCTCATGAAAAGTAGACAGATAGACAGGCATTGAATTTTATATATATATATATATAGGAGAGTTTGGAGCTCGACCCGGACACAGAAAGGCAGACATTGTTAGTACACCCAACACACGTTTATTTACAATATTTACAACAATAAAGTACCACACACAACCCCAAAACTTCCCCAAAGTTCAGGCCTCTCACACAATGCCTCTCTTCAGGCCGCCTCTTTTCCTCTCCTCCTGAGCTCCATCCTTCTCCGCTCCCGACGCAAGCCATTGAACGGAGGGAGGCGGCCCCTTTTATAATCACCCGGATGTGCTCCAGATGCCGCCCGATAATCTTCCGCCGGCACTCCCCAGTGTGGCGGAAGTACCGGCTGCGCACCCGGAAGCACTCCGGGTGTCCCTGGTCGTCTTCCCCCCAGCACTTCCAGGTGTGGCAGAAGTGCTGAGGACCAAGGGCTCTCCAGGCATCGGGGCGCCCCCAGGTGGTGACCACGAGCCCCTATAGGGTTGAGCTTCCAAGCTCAGTTCCCGTGGTCCCCAAAGCCACCAGGGCGGTAACCCCCTCATGGTCTGGAGGAGGCGTAATCCCTCCTCTGGTCCTCCTGAGCATCCCAGCTGGGTACCACTCCCAGCCACATGCCACAAGAGATATCACTGAAAAAAGGAACTCAATAGACAGAGTAACAAGGTGGCAACAATGGAAAGAGCATAAGGACATAAAAAATTTGACAAACGAGAAGAGACCATTTCGTTCATCAAGCTAATAGCTACGCTGTCCTAATATCTTACCCTGGTCCTTCTTAAAGGTTGACAAGGTTTCTACTTCAACTCCATGTCTCGGTAGTTTGTTCCAGTGACCCAACAACTCTCTGCATAAAGAAGTGCTTCTTGGCTTCAGTCTTAAAAGCGCTTCACCTTTATTTCCATTGATGTCCTCGGTTATGCGATGAGGTCCCAATGCAGTCTCAGAGAAGTCATGTTCAAGCAAATTCTAAAAAAAAAAACCTGACCTAAATCCGGTAATTAGTTCTGTCGATCGCTAGCTAAGCGGATGTAAGGTACATGCCCCAAGGCTGGGGCGTGAGTGAGGAGGGCTCTGCCCCCCTGCCCTCAGCCCGCTGTGTCTCTCTCTCTCAGATTCGCCCAAATAATTTCGGAACCGCAAACGAACTATGATACTTAGCGAGGTGAAAGAATTTGCAAAATCAACCGGAATGTTCAAGCAAATTCTAGAAAAAAACCCAGTCTAAACCTGTTAAGTAGTTCTCCCGTTCGCTAGCTAAGCGGATGTAAGGTAAACGCCGCGAGGCTGTCGTGTCAGAGAGGAGGGCCCCACCCCTCTGCCCTCAGCCAGCTGCGTCTCTCTGGGATTTGCGCAAATTAATCAGTACCACAAATGAACTATGATACTTAGCGTGATGAGAGAAGTCGTGAAATCTACTGGAATGTTCAAGCAAATTATAGGATAAAACCCGATCTAAATCCGTTAAGTAGTTCACTCGTTCGTTAGCTAAGAGAATGTAAGGTAAACGCCGCGAGGCTGACGTGTCAGGGAGGAGGGCCCCACCCCCCTGCCCTCAGCCCTCTGCGTCTCTATGGGATTTGCGCAAATAAATCAGCACCACAAGCAAACTATGATACTTAGCGTGATGAGAGGAGTCGTGAAATCTACTGGAATGTTCAAGCAAATTACGGTATAGGATAAAACCCGATCTAAATCCATTAAGTAGTTCACTCGTTCGTTAGCTAAGAGGATGTAAGGTACACGCCCCAAGGGTACATGAGTGATGAGAAGACAAGCCCACCTTCCCCTCGCCCCGCAGCCTCTCTCTCAGATTCGCCCAAATAAATCCGTACCGCAAGCGAACTATGATACTTAGCACGATGAGAGGAGTCGCAAAATCAACTGGAATGTTCGAGCAAATTATAGGAAAAAACCCGATCTAAATCCATTAAGTAGTTCTCTCGTGAAAAGTGGACAGACAGACAGACGTTGGATTTTATATATAGAGAGCTAATTTGATGTTCTGATGAAACATTCCAAAGCCTAAGGTAACAATGTATGTGTTCATTTAACAGAGTTATTTGTCAATATTGATAGATAGATAGATAGATAGATAGATAGATAGATAGATAGATAGATAGATAGATAGATAGATAGATAGATAGATAGATAGATAGATAGATAGATAGATAGATACTTTATTAATCCCAGGGGGAAATTCACATACTCCAGCAGCAAAAAATATTAAATTAAAGAGTAATAAAAAATGCAGGTAAAAAACAGACAATAACTTGAATAATGTTCAACGTTTACCCCCTCTGGTGGAATTGAAAAGTCGCATAGTTTGGGGGAGGAATGATCTTCTCAGTCTCTCAGTGGAGCAGGACAGTGACAGCAGTCTGTCACTGAAACTGCTCCTCTGTCTGGAGATGACACTGTTTAATGGATGTAGTGGATTCTCCATAATTGATAGGAGCCTGCTGAGTGCCCGTTGCTCTGCTACGGATGTCAAACCGTCCAGCTCTATGCCAACAATGGAGCCTGCCTTCCTCACCAGTTTGTCCAGGCGTGAGGCATCCTTCTTCTTAATGCTGCCTCCCCAGCACACCACTGCGTAGAAGAGGGCACTCGCCACAACCATCTGATAGAACATCTGCAGCATCTTACTGCAGATGTTGAAGGATGCCAGTCTTCTAAGGAAGTGCTACTTTTATCGAAAATTGTATTCTTAAAATTGTTAATTTACACATACTAGAAAAGTATTATAAACACATGAGAAAGTAAGCATGGTTTTATACTAGGTATTAAGATGTAAGGTTAGTATTAAAAAGACTTATGCCTACATGTTCTTTAATATTTTGTATGAGCCAGAAAACACCAGTTTTTCATAAGCCAAATGTCAGACGTGCTAGAGAGCCGAAGAATGGGCGCCTCGCTTAGAGAACTCTTTGGTTGTAAATCATGGCAGCAAGTGCCGAGATAGTACAATTACAATACAATACAATTTATTTTTATATAGCCCAAAATCACACAAGAAGTGCCGCAATGGGCTTTAACAGGCCCTGCCGTTTGACAGCCCCCAGCCTTGACTGTCTAAGAAGACAAGAAATAATTCCCAAAAAAAAAATAGAGAAAACCTTGGGAAAGGCAATTCAAAGAGAGACCCCTTTCCAGGTAGGTTGGGCGTGTGGTGGGTGTCAGAAAAAAGGGGGTCAATAGCATACACAGAACAGAACACAAGTAATCCTCAAATATAGTAAGGGGAGAGAATAGCCCTTATCAAACAGATAAGATGGACAGAGTGGGGTTTGACACCCTCTCAAGTAGGAAGTATTGGTGGAATTAATTAGAGGCAGAACTAGAACAATGGAGTGTTCAAGTTAAATGAGGAAGAATGATGGCTGAAATTATAAGAATTGTAATAGAAATAAAAGGTGCCCATTGCTGGGGGCTCATTGTTCCATCTGAATTGAGTCCGTATGTGTGCCATACAATAAAGCCCTGATTCTGCTGTCTGTCCTGAGTGCCTTTATTGGGGCTGAGGGTGCCCGTGTCACCCTGCTTCGTCACTTTTATATACCCCTCTATGCCTGATAACACTCTAAATTCAGTCACTATGCACCAACACCTGAACTTTTATTTTTATTCAGGACTGCATTTCTAAATCTGTTTTTTAAGGGGCTTCTTCATCCCACTGCCTTCTTCTTGCAGATGAGCCTCCATCACTTAAAACACTCAGCAGTTTAAAGTTTTGGACTTAGGGTGGAGTGTAGGAACATATCTCACTGACTGTCCACTAGATAGATAGATAGATAGATAGATAGATAGATAGATAGATAGATAGATAGATAGATAGATAGATAGATAGATAGATAGATAGATAGATAGATAGATAGATAGATAGATAGATAGATAGATAGATAGATAGATAGATAGATAGATAGATAGATAGATAGATAGATAGATACTTTATTAATCCCAAGGGGAAATTCACATACTCCAGCAGCAGCATACTGATAAAGAGCAATTTTAAATTAAAGAGTGATAACAATGCAGGTATAACAGACAATAACTTTGTATAATATTAACGTTTACCCCCCCCCCCCCCCGGTGGAATTGAAGAGTCAAATAGTTTGGGGGAGGAACGATCTCCTCAGTCTGTCAGTGGAGCAGGATAGTGACAGCAGTCTGTCGCTGAAGCTGCTCCTCTCTCTGGAGATGGCACTGTTTAGTGGATGCAGTGGATTCTCCATAATTCATAGGAGCTTGCTGAGCGCCCGTCGCTCTGCCACAGATGTCAAACTGTCCAGGTCCATGCCAACAATAGAGCCTGCCTTCCTCACCAGTTTGTCCAGGTGTGAGGCATCTTTCTTCTTAATGCTGCATCCCCAGCACACCACCGCGTAGAAGAGGGCGCTCGCCACAACCGTCTGATAGAACATCTGCAGCATCTTATCACTAGCCCCTGATGGGACATACAGTATTTTATTTGAAGTCAGAATACGTATCCGTGGTAACCAAGGGGATGGTGTCCCTCTTGTACTCTTGCCTCTGTTCTTCCCCATGTAACGGTGCATCCTTCCTTAACTCATGCCTATCAGCAATGCAGTGGTGGCTGGTAGTTCGAACGAATCTAACGTTGAACGTTCCTAAGTTCAAATGCTAAATTTGAGAGACATTTGATACGGAGTTTAAACGATGCTTCTACATTCGAACTGTGATCTTTGAACCTCGTACCCGGACGCAGACAGACGCAGAGTTCAAAAGTCCCAAAACACACACATTTATTACACAACACACAATGACACAGCAAACAGTGCACAATTCACCAACCGAGTTCTCTTTCTCTCGCTTCTTCTTCCACCTCCACTCCTCCCTCGCAAGCTCCATCCTCTTCCACCCGACTCCAGCTCCCTGAGTGGAGTGAGGTGGCCTCTTTCATACAGCACCCGGAAGTTTTCCAGGTACTCTAGGTGCTCCCCAATTAACTGGCGAGTTCAGCTCCTCTTCTGGTAGCACTTCTGAGTGTGGCAGAAGTGCTGCATACCCCAGTTTCAGAGCTGTCCAGGCGGCCCCTGGCGGTGGCCACATTGCTCCATAGGGTTGGACACTCCAGGTCCGTGGAACCCCATGCAATCCAATGAGACTGCGTTCCAGGGGAGATATTGCCCTTCTCCGAGTCATTCCC
The DNA here is from genome assembly GCF_900747795.2 of Erpetoichthys calabaricus. Lineage (NCBI taxonomy): Eukaryota > Metazoa > Chordata > Cladistia > Polypteriformes > Polypteridae > Erpetoichthys > Erpetoichthys calabaricus. The sequence continues at coordinate 23,324,074 of NC_041396.2, read as the reverse complement.
TTCTCCCGGTGTCCCAGTGGGGCAAAGTCCCTGGACGTCTGTCACAGAGCACAGTGAAAAAACACAGCGACAGAGGGTGCTTATACAGCGAGTGTAAACGGCATCTGTTGTGCGCCAAGGTTGTCTCTCACTATCGCTGTGAAAGCATCTGTTGCGTTACGCTCGTGTGTTTTCAGTGCTTTGTGAGTTTAGTAATGTATGTTGTGAAATGGCCAAGCACTGGTAGAAACAGAGCCATGACAAGCAAAGAATAGCTGGGACGCCAGCTGGGTTATCACTTAATTTTTGACTCTTTTTCTTTAAACATAAACAAGTGGCAACAAATGGCATAAACCCATCGCGCAAAACACAAAAGACAATTAGGGGTCTGGTTAGCCTCTTCAGTAAATAGCAGGTCTCTAGTGGAGTTCTGAAGCCATCAGGAATCAGTCACAAAAGATAGCTCAGTGGAGACAGTTGGGTTTATTATAATGGCAGGACCAGAAGGGGTGGGGGGGGTGGGGGGTTGGCTTCCCTTCCCTTAAATAGGGTGGTGTGTCATACCTGGTGATGATTCACAGGTGGCCTCACCCCTTGGGGAACCACCCACTGCACACAAGGGTCACAAGTTAAGCCACGCCCTTTCCCAGCACCCACATATTATAAACAAAAGAAACATTAATACAAATAAGTGATACGAAATTAAACACAACAGACAAGAAATGCAACTGGGAACAACAGCCAGGGAAAAAATGGTGGCTGAAACGTGACACCAGGTAACCTCATCAGTGAAGTGAATTGAACTCCCTGTTTTAAATTTGAAAAAATATGAGGTGCAAGAGAAAGACAAGACCATGATAATGATTTGGGGTAACACACTGGTAACCCCTATGAAGGATACCAGGGCATCAGCAAGCCCCAAACCCCAACATCAACACACAAGCACAGACCCAGGTTCAGATAAAGGTAGATTTATTAATCAAATCACCTCAAATACGTCATGCAAGCACAAAACACAGGTTTTCTCTCCACAACACTTTCTTCTTACCACACTACCCTTGTCCACTCAAGTGTTGCCTCTCTACCTCCCAGCTCCAACTCGCCTGGATAAGGGAGTGTGGTCCCTTTTATTACCGACTCGGGAGTACTTCCGGCGCCAGGGCAATTGCTCGATGGAAGCACTTCCGGGTCACACAGAAGTCCATTATAAGCAGGGACCTTGTCTCCCTGCAGCGCCCTCTCATGGCCCCCAGTGACTCCAGCAGGTCTGCTCTGCCGGACTACATTTCCCGGCATGCCTTGCTGGTTTCCTACTGGGCATCGACATCTGGGGCTGCTGCCATCTAGTGTGCTGGGGGAATAAAAAGCCTCCAGCGACGTCTTTCTTTCCAAGTCGGCTGTTTGTCCATCCCTTTTGATCCCTTCTTCCTCCCCGGCCGGGATGCTTATCTGCCTATTATGAGTTTCCCGTCCAGGTAAGGAACCATCCCCTCTCCTGGCCGGGATTCCCATCCAGCCCATGTGGCATCTACACCCCGTATAACTGATTAACTGGAAAACAAAAGAAAACACGCAACAAGTGCAGAGATGTCTTCACAAATGCCAGTTCATAACAGAACTGATTCAATATGGCTCATATTCTGGTTCTAAGTCCTTAAAGAGGGGGAATCCAGGCGGACGGACACCAGAAGTGATGTCAGTGGTGTTATGGTCATCGATCTTCTTGTCTGCAGTGGGAAGAAGAGCAAAAGCATTAGGACATAGCGCCAACTCCTGGAATGGCGGGGAATTACAGTCACTAGAGTCCTTACGTTGTCCCCTAAGTGCATGTGTGTGACAGAGAGTAAATCAGAAAGTAAAGACAATTTGAAAATTACACTAACCACAACAGAATGCTGGGTCTGAGGTTAGGGATCTGTGCCAGCAATCGGAAGGTTGCTGGTTCGAATCCCATAAATGCCAGAAAGTGACTCTACTCCACTGGGCCCCTGAGCTAGGCCCTTCACCTGTATAACGTTATCTACATCCAGCCCTACAAGCAGGGAAAACTTGGGGTGTGGTGGCAGGATTGGCACTCCAGCCACCGTACAAAATCTCATACTGCTCCAGTGTGGTGCTGAGGTGTCAACCGTTGCATGACTGCACTCAGATCTCAATCCGGGTGGTTCGCTGTTTGGTGGGCGCGGCAACGTGCTGTAATCAGCGCGTGCTCCCAACCTCACAATGGATAGAAGCTAATGCAATGCAACAGATCCATGGTAGCTTATGGGTAGTTCAAACACACAGAGTGCAGTACTCTGCCTGTTAGTCTACTTGAAGGTAAGGTCAAGTGAACATGGACGTTCCGCTGCAGGATTGCGGCATTGTTGACCAACGTGAGTGAGATTACTTTGGAACCTGTTAACTGAAGAATGTTGGCTCATATAGATCAGTAAGCTGTCTTGGCCAAAATTCATGGTGCCCCAAGTCATCATACATTATGGCATGTGCAGATCCACAGCTGATATTCAAACACGCAGCAACAGTGGGCATCATCGTCCATCAGTGTTCTCTGATAAAGAGTTTCACCATGTCAGTGAGGGTTTGTGTGCATGATGTTGATGGTCGACTAGATCAAGTCTTGTCAGATACAATGGTTCTTCCAGCTTTAAACCTTTGTTTCGCATTGTGATAGATGATGCCCTTTTGAGGAGAGGACCCGGGGAATGGACATATCCCCAGCAGCACCTTGAGAGTGCAGTTTACATCGGGGCCACGGGACTGGAGCTTAGAAGCTCAACCCTGTGCGGGCCACCACCAGGGGGCACCTGGACATTTCCGGAGCTGTGGTCTACAGCACTTCTGCCACACCCAGAAATGCTGCCGGAACTTGATCGAGGAGCAGCTGGAGCACTTCCGGGTGCAAATAAAAGAGGCCGCCACACTTCAGCAAGGGAGCCGGAGTCGGGAGGAAGAAGACAGAGCTTGTGGGAGATGAGTAGAGGCGGTCGGTGAATAGAAGGAAGGAAGGACGGAGCTTAGTTGTGGTTTGTGCATTGTGCTGTGCCAAAGAACAATAAACGTGTGTGTTCTGGACATTGTTGGTCTGTGTGTCTATCTGTAGCCAGGCTAATCTTCTACTGCACTCATTAACTTTTCGCAGAGTTCTGGTTTTCACTTCCACACTGAGCTAACATCCTTTGAGGTATTTCAGCAGTACGTGACCCTAAATTTCCAACTTATGAATGTGGAAGGGTTGTGTAACATTCTGATTTGCAGTCCAGGCTTGTTTCCCGGCTTTCACCTGATGGTCCTGGCACAGGACTTCAGATCTCCATGACCCTGGATTAAGTGGAACTGGGAATGTTACGTCACATCTATTGAGCTGTCCTTCCACTCTGAAGTGCTGGGTTCACTGCTTGCTTTTTTCAGTTTGCATGTTCTCCGTTGTCTTTACTCAGTTTCTCAATCCACATCCCTGAACATGTTAGATGAATCAGAGACAGTAAATTAGGATGGCATCGCTCATGAGCTTGTGCGTGCCTACAATGGGCCAGGACACCATCTAGGATCAGTTTATGCCCTTCCTTTTGCTGCCATGATAGGCTCCAACGTCCAGTATTTGTAAAACTGGACAAAAAATGGAGAGATGGATGTGTCTGATTTGTTTTAATCCTGGATGGTCTTGGATGGTTTATGACTCACCCTAACAGGCCCAGTGTTCCCACAATGTCAAACTCGGATTAACCAAGTATGAAAAATGATGGAAGAACGCATCTATTTGGAGCATTTCCTTGTGCGATTCACTAATTGCATCAATGTATTGATTTGCACTAAAGCACTCCTCGTAATTAGTTTCTAATGACCCTTTTCTTATGAACACCTTTCATTTCAATATACTGTATTTCCTTCCGGGTCGCTAATTTGAGACATACAGTAAGCGTCTGATTCAATTAATTTGGCAAAATCATTCAGAAAGGTCAGCCTGCAATCCATAATGAAAACTAACAGGACAAGAGGAAAAAAAATCCTCCCAGAAGTCCGCCATTCATTTTTTATTTTCCAATACATTGACGGTAACAGTAAATTAAATCTCCTCTGATCTGGGACTGATTAAAATGAAAGTTTTTCATCTCTGGAACTCCTCATTGAAGTTTTATTATATTAAATACGTTGATCAAATTGAGACCTAAGTCTTTGAATTCAAATTTAAGCTTGAATAAGATAAATGGCTTTCTTATGGATTTGAACAGCTTGATCTGCGCTAAGGATGATGAAAGGCAGAGTGACATTTTAAAAGCTCGCTGACTGATCGTTCTACCGTCCCACCTCAAGTGCTCCTGTTTAAACAAACCGGTTTGCTGGAGGGTCGCCATCACAGCTGTCCTTTGTCTCTGCCCAGCTTATTTAGGTTTCTTGGTTCTATGCTCAGCTTAAGACGTTCTCGAAAGACCTCCATTAATTACAACCTGTATTTTATATCCAGTATTAGCTGTCCCCTGTGAAACAGGACAAACTTTTAAAATCAATAAAAAATATGTTTAAAAATGTAATAATTTGTATTGAGAAGAATTGATATTGATAGCTTTTGTATCCGAGGGCCTCTTGATATACAAGATTTTTGGTTTTGCCATCACGGGCGAAAATGTAGCTGTGGTCTCTTTGCCAAAAATGTAAAAAGTTGGCAAGGTGTCTCTGGCTAAGCGGAAGGTAGGTACACTCCAACGTCAAACGTTGGCACTGTATCTGATCGTGTTCAGCTCTGACGGGAGCGTGTCCTCGTGTGGGGAGAAGAACACATGGATGTGATATCTCTGCCAATGAGCAGCTACCCTCTAAAACACCCGTAGCTCTGATCTCTCTCTCAAAAACATCAGACGTTACTCTTTAACAATCTCTAGATGATAATGTATGCTAAACAAACAAGTATTGCTAATACCCTCCCCCAACCCCCAAACTCAATACTTTCTGCAGCCCCCCTTTTGCTGCAATTCCATCTGCTAGTCTCTTGTTGAATGTCTCTATTAGCTTAGCACATCTCACCACTGGAATTTTCGCCCGTTCCTTGAGGCCAAACTGCTCCAACTCCTTCAAATTCAATGGGTTGCATCCAGCAATCTTCAAGTCGTGCCACAGATTCTCACTTGAATGAAGGTCTGGGCTTTGACTCGTCCATTCCAAGACATTTCAATGTTCCCTTCCAGCAGTATGTTTAAGGTCATTCGTTGTCCTGCTGGAAGGTGAACCCCAGTCTCAAATCTCTGGCAGACTGAAATGGGTTTTCTCACAATGGGTTTTCTCACAAATTGCCAGTGTTCAGAGCCATCCATCATTACTTCAATCTTGACCAGATTTCCTGTCCCCACAGTCTAATGCTGTCACCACCATGCTTCACTGTGAGAAAGGTGTTCTCAGGGTGATGGGGAGTGTCCCAGATAGGGAGTTTCCCATGATGGCCAAAAAGTTCCATTTTAGTCTCATGTGACCAGAGAACCTTCTTCCATGTGTTTGGGGAGTCCGCCACATGTTGTTGGGCAAACTCCAATGGTGTTTTGTTTTTTTTTCCTTAAGCAAAGGCTTTTATTTTTCTGGCCACTCTTTAATAAAGCCATGCTTTGTGGAGTGTATGGCTTCAAGTGGTCCTATGGACAGAAAGTCCCATCTCTGCTGTGGATCACTGCAGCTACTTCAATGTTATCATTACTGTCTTTGTTGCATCTCCAATTAATGTCCACTCTATGAGTTTTGGTGGGCAGCCATCTATTGTCAGATCTGTATTCTTTCCATTTTGTTATAATGGATTTAATGGTGCTCCATGGGATATTTAAAGTCTGACATATTTTTTTATAACCCAACTGAGATCTCTACTTCTCCACAACTTTATCACTGACCTGTCTGGAGTGCTCCTTGGTCTTCATGTTGCTTGCTTAGTGGTGTTGCAGAGTCAGAGGTCCTTCAGAACAGGTCTGTTTATACAGAGATCATGTGACAGATCATGTGACACACTGACTGCACACAGGTGGACAGTAATCAGCTAATTATGTGACTTCTGAAGATGACTGGTTGGCCCAGATCTTTCATTCACAATTTATACTATATTGTTAAGTCCATTCCATGAAATCTAAATGAAAAAAAACATTTTAAATCCAGATTGTAATGTGACAAAACAGTACAAACACAGAGGGGGCTGAATACTTTAGCAAGGCCCTGTGATATGATTGTGAAGAAATAAGTTTGACTTGAGATATATAACTTATCATTTATTGTCCATGAACCTTAAGGCGGTCTCCCACAAAACTTTCCATTTTAGTAGGTATCCTGTGACATCAGTAGTACAAGTTGTCACCAATATCAGTTCTGGGTAAAAGGGGCAGGATGTGGCCACCGCAATGAAATTCAAAGGGTGCAGCAGTGCAAAGCAAAGTGCCCTGAGGCCCGTGACTTCTTCATGCAATGATTGTTTTTATTTCCAGCAGCAGCTCTTCCTATTTACCTGGATTGCACAGAGCATAGAAAATGAAATTGTTTTCTTTTTTGCTAGTCAAATGAATTCCTGTATTGCTTGTGGCAAAATTTATTAAAGAAGAAGTTAGAATTTAGGCATAAAGAATCAGCGTCCTCAGGCAGGATTTAAGGTGTTTAAATGAAGCAGTCAGTCAATCAACCAACCCACCAAGCGAGCACCCAGAGTTTTATTTTATATAAAGTCTTTCATAATTGAACAAAGGCCACAGGTTTGGACCACACCATAACCCTGACATGAATTAAACAGGTTTGAGAATTATATGATAGATAGATAGATAGATAGATAGATAGATAGATAGATAGATAGATAGATAGATAGATAGATAGATAGATAGATAGATAGATAGATAGATAGATAGATAGATAGATATGAAAGGCACTATATAATAGATAGATAATGTGAAAAAGGCACTATATAGGTGCCCGATCCGACACAGATTCACAGGGAGGCACGTGTAAAATGAACAAACTATTTATTTTTGTATTCACCTGTGGGTGCATGTCTTCCCTGTGTCCCACAGGCAGTACACAGTCCCCAAGCACCAACACCAAGTAAAACACACAAATAAGCACTCTCTCTTCCGCCACCACTCCTCCCTGGCAACCTCGTCCTCCTCCTCCTGATTCTGCCTCCTCGAGTGGTGACTGTTGGCCCCTTTTATAGTTCACCCGGAAGTGCTCTAGGTGCTAGATTGCCATGTTCCGGCTGCACTTCTGAGATGTGGTGAATATGTTGTCCATATGGGCTCAGGAGTCCCAGCTGCAGCACCTCCTGGCGGTGCCTGCAGGACCCAACAGGGCTGCACCCAACTCCAATTCCCATGGCACCGTTCCAACCCAGGGGGGCGGCCGTCAAGTGTCCAGGGGGAGGTATTGCACTATCCAGGGCTGCTCCCCATGAATATAGAGTGCAGGGGCGTCCCGGGTGGGCTTGGACCTAGGCCGCCTGCCACAATAGATAGATAGATAGATAGATAGATAGATAGATAGATAGATAGATAGATAGATAGATAGATAGATAGATAGATAGACAGACAGATAGATAGATAGATAGATAGATAGATAGATAGATAGATAGATAGATAGATAGATAGATAGATAGATAGATAGATAGATAGATAGATAGATAGATAGATAGATAGATAGATAGATAGATAGATAGATAGATAGATAGATAGATAGATAGATAGATAGATATGAAAGGCACTATATAATAGATAGATAGATAGATAGATAGATAGATAGATAGATAGATAGATAGATAGATAGATAGATAGATAGATAGATAGATAGATAGATAGATAGATAGATAGATAGATAGATAGATAGATAGATAGATAGATAGATAGATACTTTATTAATCCCAAGGGGAAATTCACATACTCCAGCAGCACTTTACTGATACAAAAAACAATATTAAATTAAAGATTGATAATAATTCTGGTAAAAACAGACAATAACTTTATATAATGTTAACGTTTACCCCCCCGGGTGGAATTGAAGAGTCGCATAGTTTGGGGGAGTCTGCCGCTGAAGTTGCTCCTCTGTCTAGAGATGATCCTGTTTAGTGGATGCAGTGGATTCTCCATAATTGATAGGAGCCTGCTCAGCGCCCGTTGCTCTGCCACAGATGTCAAACTGTCTAGCTCCATGCCAACAATAGAGCCTGCCTTCCTCACCAGTTTGTCCAGGCATGAGGCGTCTTTCTTCTTAATGCTGCCTACCCAGCACACCACCACGTAGAAGAGGGCGCTCGCCACAACCATCTGATAGAACATCTGCAACATCTTATTGCAGATGTTGAAGGACGCCATTCATCCCCTCTGCTATGAATCGCTTTAATAAGATCTGAGCCAACCAATTAACTTCAGAAATCACATAATTAGTTAATTGGGGTCCACCTGTGAGCAATCATAGTGACACATGATCTGTAGCATGATCTCTATATACTGTGCTTGGGCGGTGGAAGGACAGACTGGAATCAGGATGCCAACCGGGCTGTCCGTTCTATTAGACGAAATGAACAAAAATAAAAAACTATGAAAAAAATGCACCAATGCGCTGCTACCCGGTCAGGGTTTCCTCCTTTTTTGGAGTTTTTTTTAATCCGTGTGGCTTATTCGGATCATCTGGCAGAAGACGTCTCTCTTTCGGCTGTGCGTCTTTTAGGGTGAAACTCCTGGAAGTGCCAGGGCTAAGTGCCCTTACTGGGAGGTTTCTCAAAGCTGCGAGGGAAGAAGAAAAACAGGACCCGCTCTCGTCTAAGTGGGTTATTACATACCTTTCCCCAGTCCTTGGAGGAGTCCACCGACAGCCATGCATGACAATACATAGACCTGTTCTGAAGGACCCCTGACTCTGCAACACCACTAAGCAAGTGACATGAAGACCAAGGAGCACTCCAGACAGGTCATAGACAAAGTTGTAGAGAAATAGAGATCAGGGTTGGGTTATACAAACATATCCCAAACATTGCATATCCCACAGAGCTTCATTAAATCCATTATAACAATATGGAAAGGATATGGCATCACTACAAACCTGACAAGAGAAGGCTGCCCCCAAAATTCACAGACTGGGCAATGAGAGTATCTATATTACTAAATGAAGGTTGTATATATGCACGGATGCCAGATGCACTGAAGCGCACGCACACTGCGCCCCAGAGTCAAACCCAGCAGCTTCCCAGAGTCAGTAGGTGGTGCCCAAACAACACAACACAACCTGTAAACTAAACTTCACATCACAATACATCCGGCGCCCGAACGTGAACACCACCACATATACAACCTTCGTTTAGTGATGTTTGTATATATGCAATGAAGAAGCACCAAAAGCGCCCCCGAGTCAAACCCAGCAGCTTCCCAGAGTCAGTAGGTGGTGCCCAAACAACACAACACGACCTGTAAACTAAACTTGAAGTAAAGCGTGCATGCCAGGTTGTATATATGCACAGATGCCAGAGGCCACAAGCAAGCCGTATACACTACCACCGCCGCCCACACCACCGCATCTACCACCTTCGTTTAGTAATGTACCCCTCCAAGCCTGGGTCCGCCGCCATCGTCACTTCAGCACGCCGTCAGCAAACGACTTCTAGCTAACGACACAGCCATAGAAAAACAAAAATGAGACTGCATGGATAAAAACAATAAACGAAGGCACCTATAACGCGCTTCTGAAACACCAGAACCAGATGAGTCACAGCTCCAAAAAGAAACCACTTTAGTACAAATATGTTTATTTAATTAAATGAAAACTTTCGCAGGACGCACCCACCCTCCATGATTTTTCTTCCCTCCAAATATCGCGGGAACAGAAAGTGATTGCCATGCTTGGATTTGCGATTCTTTCGAGAATCGCGGGTTTGCTGGTTAATCAGAGATGCAACAAGGATAACACTGAAGGAGCTGCAGAGATCCACAGCAGAAATGGGAGTATCTGCCCATTAGAACCACTTTAACCCTTACACTCTACAGAGTGGGGCTTTATGGAAGAGTAGCCAGATAAAAAGCCATTTCTTACAAAAAAATATAAGAAAACACCATTGGAGTTTGCCCAACAGTATGTGGTGGACTCCCCAAACACATGGAAGAAGGTTTTCTGATCAGATAAGACAAAGATTGGACTTTTTGGTCATCATGGGAAATGCCATGTACGGCACAAACTAAACACTTCCCATCACCCCAAGAGCACCATTCCCACAGTGAAGTATGGTGGTGGCAGCAGCATCACACTCTGGGGACAGGAAAACTGGGATTGAAGAAAAGATAGATGGCACTAAATACAGGGTGGAACAGCTGCTTCAGTCTGCCAGAGATCTGAGACTGGGATGACGGTTCACCTTCCAGGAGGACAATGAATGACCCTAGACACACTGCTGAAGGCACATTGGAGTGGATTAAAGAGCGACATCTAAATGTCTTGGTTGGCCTCATCAAAGCCCAGACCTCAATCCAAGTGAGAATCTGTGGCACATCTTGAAGATTGCTGGACACCAACACAACCATCTGACTTGAAGGAGTTGGAGCAGTTGGGCCTCAAGGAATGGGTGGAAATCCCAGTGGTGAGATGTGCTCAGCTAATAGAGACATTAAACAAGAGACTTGCAGCTGAAATTGCAGTAAAAGGGGGCTCTACAAAGTATTGACTTTGGGGGGTGAATACCTACGCACACTAAGGACTTCTGTTATTTTGTCTTAATTGTTGTTTGTGTCACAATAAAAAATATTTTGCTTCTTTAATGTGGTAGGTTATGTTGTGTAAAACAAATGGTGCTAACTTCCCAAAAAATCAATTTTAATTCCAGGTTGTAATGCGACAAAACAGGACAAACACCGAGGGGGGTGAAAACTTTCATAAGGCACCATAAATCCCAGACTGAAGACTCGTCTGTCTTTTAAACTGCCCTCGTGACCTCATTTCTGAGCTTCAGCTGTCCCACCTTTTCACTGTGATAGTTATTACACCACCATATTTTACACTAACTTTGAGCTGCTAGCTTTGACAGCTCTGCCCAAGGCTGATAAACTGCACCCACGGGTCACACGTGCATGGCCAGAAGCCCCCTGAAAGACTCCTAATAAGGTAGGTGATACCATTCAGGGGCGTGAGGGGGGCGCTATCGCTAATGGTATCCTCTTCTCCACAGCCCAGAGACGACGACCAACCATGGTGTCATTGACAAGTCCCGCCCCTCCTGGTCGGCCCCGGTCAGAAAAGAGGAGGCTTCATCCTGATTTGGGGCAGAGCACCGTGGGACTGACACAGCATGCAACATTAGAAAAACCTCACCAGACCTCTTTTCAGTTCAACGTTACTTTTATTATTTGGGAACTGCCTGTTTTTTGTTGGACGTTTGGTTACCAGGGTGGTGCTCCAACTTTTTCCCTGCTTCTGACTGGCTCCTTGCAGTCTGCCACACCATGTTATACATTTATCTCTCTTCTTTTGTATCTTTCTTTACAATTTCACTTTAAGAGTTTGTTATATTTCTACATTTTATTTTAATGGTTTCTATTGTTAACACCAGTATTTCAGACAAACAGAATACAGCGAAATCATTTCTTACAATGGATTTAGAAAGTTTTCAGACCCCTTCACTTTCTGCATACTTTATCGTGTTGTAGATTTAATTTGTAATGGATTCATTTTCCATTTTTGCCTCTATATCTACAGTCAATGACCCATAATGACAAATTTAGGAACATGATTTTCAGACAGGTTAGCAGATTTATTAAAAAGCAAAAAACTGAAATCTCTCATTCATATCAGAATTCTGTACTCTGTAGAAGCCAGTTTGGCAGCAATTCCATGTACAATTCTTCGTGGCTAAGTCTCTGAAAGCTTTGCATACCTGGATTTGGCCAGTTTATCCTGTAGTTCTTGACAGATTCTCTCAAGCTCCATTAGATTGGATGGTAAATGTCTGTAAACTTCCACCTTCAGCTCTCTCCACAGATGTTCTAAGTTGTTTGGCCTTTAGCTGGGACACTCAAGGATGCTCAGAGACTTGTCTTGAAGCCACTCCAGTGTTGTTATGGCTGTATGCTTCAGGTCATTGTTATGGTGAAAGGTGAACTGTCGTCCCAGTCTGGGCGTTGTGCATTCTGGAGCAGGTTTTCTTCAAGGACCTCTTGATATGTAGCTTCATTCATTCTTCCCTCGATTTTGAGCAGTCTACATGTCCCTGCTACTGAGAACCAGCCCCACAGTGGCCTCCACCACGCATCACCGTAGGGATCGCATTAGGTACATGATGAGCAGTTCCTGGTCATTACCAGACATAATGCTTGGAGTTCTGCCCAGAGTTTAATTTTGATCTCATCAGACTAGAGAATCTTTATCCTCATCATCTTGCAGACCATTAAACTACCATATGTCTTTTACTCAAGAGTAGCTTACCATTATTAGCCAGTTGGTAGCCAGTTTACCATAACTGAGGAGTGCTGCGGATGTGGTCATCCTTCTAACAACTTCTCCCACCTCATAGGAGACTTTAATGATTGGGCTCTTGGCCCTAACCCTGACCAAGGACCTTCTTGCCCAGTTACTCAGTATGGCTAGATGTTCACGTCTAGGAAGAGTCCTGGTGGTTTCAGATTTTTTCTATTTCCCAAGTCTTGTGGGCACTGTGCTCCTGGAAAGACTTAAATCTATAGAAATGGTTTTATCCCCTTGATCTACGCATCACCACGATTTGATCATAGGGGTCTGCAGAGTTCCTTGGACCTCATGGCTTGATTTTTGTCCTAACATGTAGTACTAGGGTGTTGCACCATGTTAGACATTATGGATGTAGTGAGACGTCAAGCAAAATGACACCTTGGCCAATAAAAGGATTCATTTTGCTTGACTTCTCACTACTTTCTTTTAACATATAAAGCCTTAATGGCCAAGGTCCGGCTTACTGGTCTGAATTTATCATGACTTACAAACAAGAGCACACATTAATATCTCAAGATGCCGGTCTGCTTATGAATCCAAGGATTAATAAAATAACAGTGGGAGGTCGAGCTTTTAGTTACAGGGCCTCTAAACTGTGGAATGGTCTGCCTGCTGCTAGAAGAGATGCCCCTTCGGTCTCAGCTTTTAAATCCTGGCACACCCTGACTAGAGCTGCTGATTAACTGTACAGAGTGCATCTCTATTGTTAGTCATTAGAACTAAAACATAAGTAATATAATAGTTAGAATTTGTTACTAACCCTCACCTATTCTGTTTCTCTTCTCAGTACTCAAATGTGGCACTTGGTGCCACTGCCCACCTGCCAGGTTGTTTTGCCTGCCTAAAGTAAAGTCATCTCTGATGGATGATCGGGTAGAGGGGTCCTTTCATCGGATTGGCTGGCCCAGTGCTGACTCAGCTGTGGAATGGCCAATAGGGGGAGACAGCTTGATGGCCGAGGTCTTGAGGACTCTGAACAAATCCAAATCCTATTATGTGATATCATCTACTGTTAAATTTTGATCTGTCCTTGTAATATTTTTATTGCACTATTATATTGTATTGAGGATTACTTGTGTTCTGTTCTGTATATTATATCGTATTTACCTCCTTCTTTTGACACCCACCTACCTGGAAAGGGGTCTCTCTTTGAACTGCCTTTTCCAAGGTTTCTTCCATTTTTTTCCCTACTAGGGTTTTTTTTTTGGGAGTTTTTCCTTGTCTTCTTAGAGAGTCAAGGCTGGGGGGCTATCAAGAGGAAGGGCCTGTTAAAGCCCATTGTGGCACTTCTTGTGTGATTTTGGGCTATACAAAAATAAATTGTATTGTATTGTATTGTATTGTATTGTATTGTATTGTATGTGGCGGCATGGTGGCGCAGTGGGTAGCGCTGCTGCCTCGCAGTTGGGGGACCTGGGTTCACTTCTCGGGTCCTCCCTGAGTGAAGTTTGCATGTTCTCCCCGTGTCTGCGTGGGTTTTCTCCGGGCGCTCCGGTTTCCTCCCACAGTCCAAAGACATGCAGGTTAGGTGGATTGGCAATTCTAAATTGTCCCTAGTGTGTGCTTGGTGTGTTTGTGTGTGTCCTGCGGTGGGTTGGCACCCTGCCCAGGATTGGTTCCTGCCTTGTGCCCTGTGTTGGCTGGGATTGGCTCCAGCAGACCCCCGTGACCCTGTGTTCGGATTCAGCGGGTTGGATAATGGATGGATGTATTGTATGTAGTGTGAATTGTGGGACCTTATGTCCACCAGGTACACATGTGCCTTTGTAAATGACATCTAATCAATTCAGTTTGTCACAATCAAGTCCTAGACACATCTCAAGGATGATTAAAGCAAACAAGGTGGCACCTGAGATCCATTCGGGGTGCCACAGCAAATGGTCTGAATACTTATATGAATGAGAGATTTCAGGTTTTGATTTTTATAAATTTGTAAGCCTTTCAGAAAATGCGCTCTTAGTTTGTCATTAAGTGTTATTGGGTGTAGACTCATAGGCCAAATTGGTAAATGTATCCATTTGAAAGTAAATCAACATCACAATAAAGTGTGTAGGACTCCGAATACTTTCTGAATGAAAAAGTCCAACCTACAGGAAAACACTTAGGGTGGCAGACACTACAGTCATGGCCAAAAAGGTTTGAGAAAGGACCCAAGTGTTGGTTTTCACAAAGTTTGCTGCTTCAGTGTTTTTAGGTCTTTTTGTCAGATGTTTCTATGGTTGCCTCGCAGTAAGGAGACCTGGGCTCACTTCCCAGGTCCTCCCTGCATGGAGTTTGCGTATTCTCTCTGTGTCTGTGTGGGTTTCCTCCGGGTACTCCGGTTTCCTCCTACAGTCCAAAGACATGCAGGTTAGGTGCTTTGGTGATTCTACCTCGTAAATTGTCCCTAGTGTGTGCTTGGTGTGTGGGTGGGCGTGTGTATGTGTGTGTGTGCGTGCCCTGCTGTGGGCTGGCACCCTGCCCGTGGTTTGTTTCCTGCCTTGCGCCCTGTGTTGGCTGGGATTGGTTCCAGCAGACCCCTGTGACCCTCATTAGGATATAGCGGGTTGGATAATGGATGGATGTTTCTATGGTATACTGAAGTAGAATTACAAGCAGTTCATAAGTTTCAAAGGCTTTTATTGACAATGACATGAAGTTTATGCACATATTTGTCAATATTTGCAGTGTTGGCCCTTCTTTCTTTTTCAACACCTCTGCAATTCGCCCTGGCAGGCTGTCAATCAACTTTTGGGCCAAATCCTGACTGATGGAGGCCCATTCTTGCAGAATCAATGCTTGGAGTTTGTCAGAATTGGTGGGTTTTTGTTTGTCCACCTGCCTCTTGACCACAAGTTCTCAATGGGATTAAGGTGTGGTGAATTTCCTGGCCATGGACCGAAAATTTCAATGTTTTCTTCCCCGAGCCACTTAGATCTCACTTTTTGCCTTATGGCCCGGTGCTCCATCACGCTGGACTGTTCATTGTTGCTCACCAAACTGTTCTTGGATGGCTGGGAGAAGTTGCTCTTGTAGGATGGTTAGGTCCCATCCTTTATTCATGGCTAGGGATAGGGGGTCGAGGGGGGTTTGTGGCACCACCAGTACAAATATTGATTCTTTGCATTAACTTAACGTAATTGTCAATAACAGCCTTTGAACCTTATGAAATGCTTGTAATTCTACTTCTGAAACATCTGACAAAAAGACCTAAAAACACTGAAGCAGCAAACTTTGTGAAAACCAATACTTAATAATAATAATAATAATAATAATAATAATAATAATAATACATTTTACTTATATAGCGCCTTTCCCATGCTCAAGGCACTTACAGAATATAATAAAGAATGGCAGTGTATATAGTATATAGCATTGTACAAACCAGATAAATAAATAAAGAAGATTAAGACAGTAATTCAGAGATAAAGCCTAACAGACAACATAATTGATGGTCTCGCACACACACACACAGGTTACATTAGCATCTTGACAGAGAAGTAAACTGAGAGAAGGGTAATAAAGTCAAGTAGAGCTAAAAGCTTTCCTGAACAGATGAGTTTTGAGTTGTTTTTTTAAAGAATTCATGGAGTCAGCTGACCTGATTAATTTCGGTAGGTCATTCCAGAGTCTGGGCGCTATACAGCTGAAGGCCCTGTCACCCATGGAGTGTAGATTAGTGAGGGGCACAACAAGATTGCCAGAATTAGAGGACCTTAGTGGGTGGGCAGGCACATAGTGATGGAGAAGGTCACTGATGTAGTTTGGTGCGAGGTTATTTAAGGCTTTGTAAGTTATTAGTAGGATTTTATATTCGATTCTGTAAGACACAGGGAGCCAGTGAAGATGGAGCAGGATGGGTGTGATGTGCTCGCTGCTGCTGGTTTGAGTAAGGACTCTTGCAGCTGAGTTTTGAAAAAGCTGGAGCTGTGATATAAGATTAGAAGGGGCACCTGCCAGCAGCGAGTTACAATAATCGATACGGGATGTGATAAAAGCATGGATAAGTCTCTCAGCATTAGAGAAGGAGAGGAAGGAGCGAACACAGGATATGTTACGGAGGTGAAAGTAAGAAAGTTTCTTGATGTGATTTATGTGGGCGGAATAAGAGAGGGAGGAATCAAAAATGACACCAAGATTTTTTACAGTAGAGGCAGGTCTGATGAGATCACCGCCAAGATAGACTGGGAAGGAGCTCATTTTATTAAGTTGCATTTTAGTCCCAATTTGTAGGAGTTCAGTTTTATTGCAATTTAATTTTAAAGAGTTCTGCTCCATCCAGGTTTTAATTTCACTAAGGCAGGTTGTGAGCTGAGAAAGCTCTGATGAAGTTCCACTTTTAACATTGAAATAGAGTTGAGTATCATCTGCATAAAAATGATAACGCAGTCCATAGCTACGGATAATATGGCCAAGGGGAAGCATATAAATACAGAAAAGAAGAGGGCAAAGGACAGAGCCTTGAGGGACTCCTTGTGTGACTGGCGCTGAGCTGGATCTACTTGGGTCATTCTCAAAGCTTTTGGCCACATCTTTACTTGTTGGTCAGGTTTTAATATCAAAAAGCTTTAAAAATCTGTCAGGCTTTATGAAGACTAATTCCACACATTCTCCAGCAGTGTACTGCTTTTGATTCTCAGTAGGGCGACTGGAGGAGAACGCAGCGGGTTATCCCAAATTATTCATTCATCTCAGATTGAGAGACGCTTTCTTCTCCAGTGTCTGTGATTTATGATGGCTGCTTAAATATTAACAACTTAGCCAAGGCTTCTGTTTGATAATGAGCTGTGTGATGATACATTTGTTTGGTCATGGCATGAAGAAACTTGTCCAGTTGCTAGCAGGATGAGAGTAGCAACCATGGCTGTGTTATTTCAACGTGATTAGCAGATGGAGAGAAAACTGTGGTTGCCTAGCAAGGAGGGACACACACACACCATTATGGCAGACTAGTTTGTAATGCACCATTTCTTATTAAAGCTTTCTAAACAAAATAATCATTAAACTGACCGGGTGTGTGCTGTCGAACAGGCTAATGTGCCATCCTGAGGTAAACGGCGGGTCATAGGGAGTGGAATGTGGCATCTGAACTCTAAAGAGCACTTGTGTTCAAATGCATAAACTTTCATTTCAGTGGCGTCTTTGTGTTAGGACTAGTGGGGCAGGCGCCATTGTGTAAAATAAACTGCTCAAAAAAATTAAAGGAGCACTTTGCAAACACATCAGATCTCAATGGGAAAAAAAATCCTGCTGCATATCTCTACTGATATGGACTGATATGGTAAAGTGTTAGGAATGAAAGGATGCCACATTGTTTGATGGAAATGAAAATTATCAACCTATGATCTGAATTGATTCTCTTCTTCATTAAATGGCAGCCAAACAGAAATGAGATGTGAAACGAGCCGACAGATGAGCAGCTAAACTGGAACATCAAACTCCAACCAATTTCACTCCAACCAGGTCCTTAATGAGAAGACAATTCTTGCTGTTAATTAAACCCGTTATTTAATTCCATGGCTTGTTGCTGCTCTCGTTCTGCCACAACAGATGTTTCCAAAACTGTTGATTTTCTCATTTTTTCCTAAGAACAAAGTCAAGATGTTTAGGTGACCTGAGAGATCAACCTTACCGAGGCCTTCACCTTTCTTTATTTTCAGATATTGTATGATGGGTTTAGGTGACCTGGTTGTATGGCGGCTCGTTTTGTGTTTCATTATTGTTTGACTGCTAATTAACTCTTTGAGGGCTGAATATTATTTCCCAAAACAACCCAGTTTTTCAAAAAGCACCCAAAAGCAATGGTTTCACACATAAATCAACCTAAAACATTTGTAGCTTCACGCGGTGGGCGCCAGTTCGGTGTTTCTTGTGGCTTGAGCCTTTCACCGGTAGGCTGTCTTCACGTGGTTGGGGGTTTTAGCAGCGGCAGTCGCAGTGCAACACAGTCTGGTTTGACCCCTTGTCACTGAAAGTGGCAAACATGGCCATAGGCGCATCAGCTACACAAACCTGTTCAGCACCACAGTCAGCTGGAGATTGATCAGCTGATGCTATCTCACATTCACTTTCGGTTGCTGGTAACAACGTCGGAGTTTGACAAGTCAGAGTCCAATTCAGCGATGATATGCAAAACATCATCCACGGAGTATTTTGCTTTACACATTCGCTTCGATCTCTCGCCAGATGTCGATGCCATCTTTGCTGTTGTTTACTCCTCGCTACTTACGGTCAAGCCAACACAGAGAACGTTCCTTCTACCAAACAGAATGGAACAAAAAATGTAACAGTGAGGTCTGTCACCATTTACAGTTGTATTACCACCGTCAGCTCCTCCTGTTGACAAGAGTTGAAATCCACCCTGAAAGAGTAAAGGAAAAAGAAATAACCAAGGGGCCTGAGTCAAGTCAATTACAACTAAAGTAAAAGAAGTGAATTGGCAGCAAAAACTGGTCACTGATGAAGAAGATGGTTAGAATGAAAACCTGCAGCCACTGCGGCTCTCCAGGCCTGGAGTTTGACACCCGTGGAGGCTGAGCTACCCAATAGGGCCATGTGAAGAGGGAGAAGCCATTGGTGCTTGGCGTAGGTGAGCACTGGTGCGGGGCTGCAAGTACAGTATTAGTAATGGCAGCCAATGACACCTTTAGGACTAATGCTAACAAGACTATCAGAAGATCAAAATGAACATGCAGGGAGATCTTGGGCTTTCAGTGTTTTAGCGAGTCTGTCTGATTGTAACGATGTGATCAACAAGGACAAGGGGTGCTTGGGCTGTGTGGAGGTCATGGCTGCTATGATTCCTGTAACCCACCAGATGTTGCTCTTTTCAGAGGTTCAGATCTTTTTCCAGCACAATCAGGAAGAAACTTCAAAAAGTTTCAAGTGGAGCTTCATCCGCCCATCGCTGCCTAAAGGTCCATTCACACTATGAGCAATTGAAACAGGCGACCTCCAATGAGCTACTTTTGTGACTTCCAAAGCCAAAGGGCTTCAGGACTGATCATATTTAAAGGGGGGAATCCTGATCTTAAGTAGACTGACCATGTCATATGTTTTCACATTGACCAGCAGACAGAGAGCAACAGGTAGGGGTAAAGGGTCACTCCTGGGTGGTCCCCCACCCTTTTGAATTAGTGTATCCTTCCCCACCTCCATGCTGTTTCAGATCAGCAGAATACATAAAGGGGACATTCAGCACACAAAGACCTCATCTTGAGCCAACAGCTCATTGTATGAGAAGGCCAACAGTGGGGCTATATTGGTAGGTGATAAGCAGTGTCTGGTCTTCGTCAGACGTAGATCTTGAAGTTCTACCTAAAGAGTTCAATTTTTGTCTCATCAGACCTGAGAAATTCTTTTTCTTCACGCTTCTGCAAGTGCTGTAAATGCTATATGGTAACTCCAAGCAAGCTGTCCTATGCCTTTTACTCAACAGTGGCTTCCATCTAACTGACAGAACGAACGGTGTTCGTATGATTCTCCTTCTTACAGGTTCTCCAATCTCAGAAGAAAACTTCTGAAACTTTATTAGAGTGACCATGGGGTTCTTGGTCGCTTTCCTCACCAAAGCTCTTCTACTTAATAAGCTTCCATAGCACATGTTCTTCAGAAGAGGTCATCCCCTTGGGATTAATAAAGTATCTATCTATCTATCTATCTATCTATCTATCTATCTATCTATCTATCTATCTATCTATCTATCTATCTATCTATCTATCTATCTATCTATCTATCTATCTATCTATCTATCTATCTATCTATCTATCTATCTATCTATCTATCTATCTATCTATCTATCTATCTATCTATCTATCTATCTATCTATCTATAAAGCACTTTAAAAACAACATCAAGGCTGACCAAAGTGCTGTACAATTAAACCCAACATATCAGACACACAATAACCAAAGGGTGAAAGAAACAGAAACACGTAAACATGTAAGAGCTGAAGAACTTATCATACTGGGTTAAAAGCCAGGGAGTGAAAGTAGCATTTTTAAATAAGATTTAAAGACAGCAAGTGAAGGAGCCTGCCTTACGTGCAACAGCAAATCGTTGCAGAGTTTAGGAGCTGCAACTGAAAAAGCCCGATCACCTCGG
The DNA here is from genome assembly GCF_900747795.2 of Erpetoichthys calabaricus. Taxonomy (NCBI): domain Eukaryota; kingdom Metazoa; phylum Chordata; class Cladistia; order Polypteriformes; family Polypteridae; genus Erpetoichthys; species Erpetoichthys calabaricus. The sequence goes on along the minus strand of NC_041396.2, from coordinate 23,303,563 downwards.
TATCTGTGCTCACTTTGACATTAAGAAGTGTTTGTTCTTTAGAATTTGGCAGGATTTCATTAATGTAAGTTTTGCTGAGCTCCTGCCAGTGTTTCTGCTAAACTCCTGTTATTTTAATGAATATGAGTTTGTATAATAATACAATGGGCCTCGTTTTTTATTATAATTAGCTCTCTGTCGTGGGTGAAGGTGGGGATTTTAGCGCAGTTTCTGTGATAGATGGCATCACTGGTATGACTTCTTTAAGTCTTGTAGTTTTTGTTTTGCTGAATGTTATCTTTGTCTGTCATATTATGTAATTTCTTGTGTAACGCCTAAATTTGGAACAAAGAGTGGGACGAGATGAACACAAAAACAAACTTTGTCCAAAATAAAATCAGACGGTTAGAAATCCTCAGGAGAACAAGTATAAAAAACGCATTATTATTACAAACGGGTAAAGAAAAGAAGGTGACGAGAAGACAGAAAAAATGACCGGAGTGCTTAGAAAAGCTGCTGCTGCAAAGCCTCCAGTGACCACCATGTGGTGAATGGGGTGAAGTACGAGAAAAGTATACACGGCGCAGACATCGGCAACACGCCGTCTATAGATGATGAAACTCGCTGGATGGGCTGAGAAAAGTAACAAAGTGCAACAAAACATTGTGAAACGTGAGAGGGCTGAGAAAAGTAACAAAGTACCAAAGTAACAAACGTGAGAGGGCTGAGAAGCAAACAACCCAAGTAGAAAGTGAACAGAGAAGTCCCCCCCTGAATGGCTTCACAAGTGAGCTGTAATGAGCGAGAGAAGGCCGCTGCCCCACCACTGGTAATGCAGGTAACTCCAACATCGTGAATTCACTCCAAGTCCACCCTTTGACACTCGGTGACCAAGCAGCCACCAAGAGAGTGTTTTCTTGTTGATCGGTTTCAAAAGAGACATATTAAATCTGCTACAAAAAAAAAGGGGGTGAATACATTTTAAAGGCGTACAGTATATATGGCGTCACACATGTGCATCTCTGGGACAGCCGCAGAGCTTATTTTATCCATCCATCCATCCATTATCTAACCTGCTATATCCTAACACAGGGTCACGGAGGTCTGCTGGAGCCAATCCCAGCCAGCACAGGGCGCAAGGCAGCAACAAATCTCGGGCTGGGCACAGGCACACTGCAGGGCACACACCCACACACCAAGGACAATTTAATATTGCCAATGCACCTAACCAGCATGTCTTTGGACTGTGGGAGGAAACCCACGCAGACACAGGGAGAGAACATGCAAACTCCACGCAGGGAGGACCCAGGAAGTGAACTCAGGTCTCCTAACTGCGAGGTAGCAGTGCTACCACTGTGCCACCGTGCCGGCCGGGCTCATTTATCAACATTAAATTCCACTGGTCTTCAAAAAAATATTTTTTGTTTGCTACTGGGAACTTCAGAGCAGCTGTCTATTAAGTTTTTTACACTGATTTCATATATGAAATTGTTATTAAGCTAGTACGTCAGGTTTTTGAAATACACCTTATTGATGTTTTGACACTTTTGAATATCAATATAATATATCAACACGATATCTAGAGTATGGACTATGTCCCACCAAAATTGTTTATTCTGAAAACAAACCAGAAGACAATACCAGAGACACGTTAAAGCATATTTATGTCAATTTACCTCAATATAAAATTGAGGTCAGCGTGCTCCAAAATGTTGGAGTCACTCACTTTTGCGCTTGTACTGCACATCTGTCTCTCTTTGCAAGAACCAACAGTAGTCACCCATCATGCTCGGAGTGAATTTTCCCCGATATCAGTTTTCCATCACCTTTATATCTTGATGAAATCTTTCCCCATACTCATCTCTGACATCGCCCAGATTTGGCTGTAAAAAGTCGAGATGAGAATGTAAAAAAGGCATCTTCAGTGTCTTTCTGGCTCCCGTAAGCTGATATACTTTCAGAATGCTCTCCACAAGCTCAGTATACTGTAATTCTCTGCTCTGTGACTGTCAAGAAAATTCTGGACAACCTGCACGAATGAGGGTGCTGATTCAGTGGGCTTCAGTTTCCTTTTGAACTCATCGTCAAGCATCAGTTCACGTATTTCAGGGCCAACAAAAACACCTTCCTTAATTTTGGCTTCACTTTTCTCGAGACCAAACTTATTTCTTAAATGCTGAAAAGCATTGCCGTTTCTGTCCATCACCTTGACATAATTTTCAAAGTACTGGTGAATCTAACGAACAGAAATGTCCTGGAATGCAACATTATGTTTAACAGTAAAACCGACAACCTACTGCCCCGTCATTTCTGAGTTGTGTAATCATGCTTTAGAGTCATATAAGACTTGGTAATCAGTAAGAAATATTTTTTCTGCTAATTAAAAATGTATCATTTTTAAATAAAATGAATAATGACAAGGTAAAAAACTCACAGCTGTTAATAACGTGTGGCAAATTCTTTTGTCTCAATGGCATCCCTAGTGGAATTATTGGTATTTGTCAAAATAGTTATCCGCCTTTACTGTCCAGTCACCCTAGTTATCCAAGACCTGGAACATCATAACTAAAAAACGGGATGTGGTCGACAAAAACATTTTTTAGATTTGGAGTCAGCAAATGAAACCTGTTAAAGTAAAGGTGAAAGACTCCCAGTAGCAAAATGCTTGTTGTCCAGTGTTCTCAGCCAGAGGGTGGCGCTGTTGTCTAGCGCCTTCTCACTTCTCCCTTCTGTAGAAAGATTGATTGACGGCTCTTCCATCTCTGACATCACATCCTGTTTTTGTCCTCCTGAGCCCACCCCTTTTGGCTTGCCGACTTTATAAATAGCTGTAGCGCCATCTTGGGGGAGTCTGAAGAATGCTCACATCTGAACAAGACAAATTGATTATTTTCAAACTTTTTTTTTCTGTTCTATTTTGGCCATAGAATATACAGGCATCACTATGGTGCCCCAACTCTTTATGATATTTCTTGTGTCTTATTACAACAGTTATATATAAAAGTGTAGTCACACATAGGAGCTCTAATACCATTCCAACCTGGACATGCTATTTGTGATATTATTACAGGTATTGGGGGGTACTTTTAAAGCAATATGTGCAGGTAAGCAATAAGAAGTTTGTTGGACAGTTATTTTATCCAAAGATCTTGACTATACATTGTTCTCCTCTCTTGCTAAATGAATCTTAGCCTGAAGAGGTCTATTAATTTGTTACATTTAAGAAGTCTCACTTAAAGGTTTTCCAATGTCGTATCTGTCCTGGTGTCTATATAAACACAGGGAACTCCAGTTTCCATATTACATCTAACCTCAAGAAGGGGCTGAGTTGTCTCGAAAGCTTCATCCATCCATCCTCTTCCGCTTATCCAAGGTCGGGTCGCGGGGGCAGCAGCTTGAGCAGAGATGCCCAGACTTCCCTCTCCCCGGCCGCTTCTTCTAGGTCTTCCGGGAGAATCCGAGGTGTTCCCAGGCCAGCCAGGAGACATAGTCCCTCCAGCGTGTCCTGGGTCTTCCCCGGGGCCTCCTCCCGGTTGGACGTGCCAGGAACACCTCACCAGGGAGGCGTCCAGGAGGCATTCTGATCAGATGCCCGAGCCACCTCATCTGACTCCTCTCAATGCGGAGGAGCAGCGGCTCTACTCTAAGTTTCTCACCCTATCTTTAAGGGAGAGCCCAGACACCCTGTGGAGGAAACTCATTTCAGCCACTTGTATTTGCGATCTCGTTCTTTCGGTCACTACCCATAGCTCATGACCATAGGTGAGGGTAGGAACATAGATCGACTGGTAAATTGAGAGCTTTGCCTTACGGCTCAGCTCCTTTTTCATGACAGACCGATGCAGAGCCCGCATCACCGCGTACGCCGCACCGATCCACCTGTCGATCTCACGCTCCTCGAAAGCTTGCATATTGTAATCTTTCTAGTTAATCGATAGAAAGTATCATTTGCTTAACTTCTCACTGGTTCCATTTAAGGAAAGAAATGAAGCAATTCAGAGTAACAATGAAGAAATTCAGGGGAACAAATCTTAAAAAATAAGTCAATTAAAATGAAAGGACTGCCTCGCAGTAAGGAGACCAGGGTTCGCTTCCCGGGTCCTCCCTGCGTGGAGTTTGCATGTTCTCCCCATGTCTGCGTGGGTTTGCTCTGGATGTTCCGATTTCCTCCCACAGTCCAAAGACAGGCATGTTACGTGCATTGGCGATCCTAAATCGTCCCTTGTGGGTGTGTGTGTGTGTCCTGTGGTGGGCTGGCGCCCTGCCCGGGTTTGTTCCTGCCTTGTGCCCTGTGCTGGCTGGGATTGGTTCCAGCAGACCCCCATGACCCTGTATTAGGACATGGCGGGTTGGGTAATGACTGACTGACTGAAAATGAAAAGAAATGGAGTTAATTATCAGCAATAACAGGTCACTAATAAAGAAAAGAGTTAGAATGCAAAATTGCAGCCACTGCATCCCTCCAGGACCAGAGTTGGGGACCCCTGCTGTACACTTTCAAAATGTCCTATCTGTTCATTTTGCTACAGGTGGTCTCCAATCAAGTTCTAAACACCTGTTAAGGAGGATTAAAGCAAACAGGTGGCCCCTGAGCACAATTTGGAGTGCCACAGTAAAGGGTTTCAATATTTATATGAAGGAGAGGTTTGGCCCAGCCAAAGCCCAGAACATCTCTGGAGAGACCTGAAGATGGCAGTTTATATAGCCTGAGAGGGTCTGCCAGAAGGAATTGGATAAACTGCCTAAATCCAGGCATGCAAAGCTTGAAGAGACTTACCAAGGAGACTCAAAACGGTGATTGCTGCCAAAGGGGCTTCTACAAAATACTGAATTAAGGGTCTGAATACTTATATGAATGAGAGGTTTCAGGTTTAGATATTTAATACATTTGGAAACCTTTGATAGAAAATGTTTTCACTTGGTCACAAGGATTATCAGGTGCAGGCTGATGGGAAAAAATGGCAAATTTATCCCTTCAAAATTAGGTCCATGACGCAGTGAAGTATGCAGAAAGTGAAGGGCTCTTCAGATTTTCTGAATGCTCTGTAAGAAGGCGATTTAAAGTTTGACGCACCTTTTGAGATAAAGTAGCAGTGTTTACAGTCTCCACTGGTAATGGAGCTCCGTTTGTTGACCTCCTATTCTTAGAGGTCACACTGAATAGCTATGAATATGTGAGAGCCTTTCCAATCACACATTCCGATCAAATTGGCCTGAATTCTTTTACAAATAATGTCACAAACTCACAATTTATTATCTCCAAAGGGACCTGCCATGAACACTGCATGCAAGCTTCTCTCTTTCTGTCTTGTTTAGCCATCGAAGTCTCGTTGCTCACTGAAATGTCGACTCAGATGATCGTTTTTCATCTTCTCAAGTGCCACCTGATCCTTAAGCATATCAGATCTATATCACCAATTCATCCAATGCTGAACCTGCATAATCCAGCTAATGATATGGGGGAGTGAGACACTTTAGGTTCAGTGTTGACATTAACCCTGGATGGAGTGCCAGGGAATCATAAGACACGGTCTCACATTTTCTCAGACTGGGCAAATTTAGAATCATCTGTTAATCTAACCTTCATGTCTCTGAGATGTGGAAAAACAAATTACCAGCAAAAATCCCAGTGGATGTAGAAATAAAGTGCAATCTCCATGCAGGGAGCTGCAGAGCCAATGCTTGAACCCAGTCTCCTCTAGCTTTGTGGCAGCAGCTATCACCGTTGCACTCACATTACACCTTAGTAAAGGGCAAATTTCATTTATCTTCACCATTTTTGAAACATTTTCTCTTAACAGTGAGTATCCCATCCATTCATCCATCTATCCATCTGTCCATCCATTGTGGACACCAGGGGGTACTGTGGCCCCCCAAACACCGAACACAAAGGTTCTGACATAAGTGTAACAGCACAAGAAAGATTGAATACACACACAGTCTTCAGGAAAGTGTTTCCCACACACCATAACACAGTCCCAAAGCACAAATAAAGCCCACAATTCAGTCTTCTCTCTCTGTCACTGCTTCCTCCGCTCCTCCCGACTTGGGCTCGAGGATGTGAGGCAAGCAGCTCCTTTTATTTCCTTTACCAGCTAAGGAAATCCCATGACGTAGGGACTCCCCAATCCTGCGGCTCCCCCTGACAGGACCCAACAGGGCTGTCCCTCAGGACTACAATACCTGACATGCCCTATGGGCACTCACGTAGGGATCCGAACATGTGCTTGCTGCCATCTAGTGTTCTGGGGGTGAGAATGCCCTGTATAAGCTGTCTCCCCCTGTCTTTCCATCCTAAAAGGATTCCAGCTGGGTAAGTATGCTGGCCATCACTCATACCATCCATCCATCAGTCCATCCATCTATCTATCCATCCATCTGTCCATCAATTGTGGACACCAGCATGTGCTGCGGCTCCCCACACACCCAAAATAAAGGATCTGACACAAGTGTAATAGCACAACAGAGATTAATCACACACAAAGTCTTAAGGAAAGCATTTCCCACACACCATAACATAGTCCCAAAGCACAACGAAAGCCCACAACATGGTCTTCTCTCTCTGTCACTACCTCCTCCACTCTTCCCATCAAGCTCTGTCCACCCGACTTGGGCTCGAGGATGAGAGGCAGGCAGTTCCTTTTATTTTAGCTTCCCCGCCTAAGGAAATTTCATGATGTAGGGACTCCCCAATCCTGCAGCTCCCCCTGGCAGGACCCAACAGGGCTGTCTCTGGACTACAATACCCAACATGCCCTGCAGGCACTCATATGGGGATCTGAACCTGTGCTTGCTGCCATCTAATGTCCTGGGGGAGACAAAGCCCTGTATAAGCTGTCTCCCCCTAACCTTCCATCCTAAGGGGATCATAGCTGGGTAAATATGTTGGCCATCACTCACACCATCCATCCATCCATCCATCCATCCATCCATCCATCCATCCATCCATCCATCCATCCATCCATCCATCCATCCATCCATCCATCCATTTACTGAACCAGACATTATCCTGGAAACATTAATGAGCAGGGTGGTGGCCATTTTCAGGATTCATTCCAAAGCAGGCCTACATCTATCTGCTGTACATATTTGCATGAACAGCCTGCTGAGGTAAAGGACACAGCGGGTTCCAGCGAGGTGTCTTCTGCTATTGGCCATGCAGGTCATGTGACATTGCCCTCCAGTTGTAACCATTCTTCCATTCTGTTTGCTGAAATGTGTGTGAAATGTCCTTTTTGTGTGATGAAGGAAATTGTGTGTGTATGTGTTTAGCCTGAGTTAATTTATTTTCTTTGTTCCTGGAACACAATGACTGTATTGTTGTACTGTTTATCTGAGTGCATCTCTGACTCATCTGTGTTTTATTATTTGTGTTTTGTTCTCTTAAAGAAAGAAAGAAAGAAAGAAAGAAAGAAAGAAAGAAAGAAAGAAAGAAAGAAAGAAAGAAAGAAAGAAAGAAAGAAAGAAAGAAAGAAAGAAAGAAAGAAAGAAAGAAAGAAAGAAAGAAAGAAAGAAAGACCCTTTTGTAATTGAAAGTGTCTTAAGTAGACTGACCATGTCACATGTTTTCACATTGACCAGCAGACAGAGAGCAACAGGTAGGGGTAAAGGGTCACTCCTGGGTGGTCCACCACCCTTTTGTAGTAGTGTATTCTTCCTCACCTCCATGCTGTTTCAGATCAGCAGAAGACATAAAGGGGACATTCAGTACACAAAGACCTCATCTTGAGCCAACAGCTCATTGTATGAGAAGGCCAACAGTGGGGCTATATTGGTAGGTGATGAGCAGTGTCTGGTCTTCGTCAGACGTAGATCTTGAAGTTCTACCTAAAGAGTTCAATTTTTGTCTCATCAGACCTGAGAAATTCTTTTTCTTCACGCTTCTGCAAGTGCTGTAAATGCTATATGGTAACTCCAAGCAAGCCGTCCTATGCCTTTTACTCAACAGTGGCTTCCATCTAACTGACAGAACGAACAGTGTTCGTATGATTCTCCTTCTTACAGGTTCTCCAATCTCAGAAGAAAACTTCTGAAACTTTATTAGAGTGACCATGGGGTTCTTGGTCGCTTTCCTCTCCAAAGCTCTTCTACTTAATAAGCTTCCATACCACATGTTCTTCAGAAGAGGTCATCCCCTTGGGATTAATAAAGTATCTATCTATCTATCTATCTATCTATCTATCTATCTATCTATCTATCTATCTATCTATCTATCTATCTATCTATCTATCTATCTATCTATCTATCTATCTATCTATCTATCTATCTATCTATCTATCTATCTATCTATCTATCTATCTATCTATCTATCTATCTATCTATCCACCTGAAAGCTAAGCCTGTTCAGGCCGAGCAAGCACTTGGATGGGAGACCATCTAGGAGTTACTGCTGGAAGAGGTGTTGGTGAGGCATGCAGGGGGCGCTTACCCTGTGGTCTGTGTGGGGATCCCAAGCCCCAGTGCAGTGACGTTGACTTTGTGCTGTAAAAATTAGCATCGTCCTCATGAAGAGATGTAAAACTGAGGTTCTGACTCCCTGTGGTCATATAAGATCTCTGAGCATCTTTTGAAAAGAGTAGGGTGCACCCTGATGTCCTGGCTAAATTGCCCATCATGTCCCCATTCATTCTGGGCCCCTAAACATCTCCTGTCTCTAATTATCTATCTATGTCTCTCACTCCTTATCCACCTAACAGTTAATGTGTGGTGACTGTACTGGCACAAGAATGGCTGCCATCTCATCATCTGGGTGGGTGCTACGCATTAGTGGTGGTTGAAGTGGCTCCCCAGTCACTGTGAAAAGAACATTGAGTGGTGAGTAAAGCACTATATAAATGTAATTCATCATCATCATCATCATCATCATCATCACCATTATTATTATTATTATTATTATTATTATTATTATTATTATTATTATTATTTACCCCAGTTACTCAGCCTGTCTGGACTGCCAGCTCAAGAGTCCTGCTGGTGTTGGGAATTTTGATTAGGGATCAATGTGCTTTATTAATAGTTTTGTGCTCTTAGCTATGAAAAGTTTAGGCCTGAAACAACTTTAAAAGGACACCATTAGCTTTGTTAGAGAGGCCACTTGCCTGCCTGTTCTTCGTACTTGCTTTGTCTTTGAGTTTCTGCAAGGCAAGCTGTGAGACGAGGTCATCATGCTCTCTGAGGAAGCAAGCAGGCAAACTTTGTTTTGAACATTGCAGGAACAGAGCTTCTTCTAAGACTAAATACACTGCATGTAAGGCCTTTGGCTGTGGGAGTAAAGGGTAAGCTCTTAAGCTAGTGTATAAAATATATAAGTAATTAAATGGCATTTAGAAGAGAAGCATTAGAGTTTATTAATAGCTTAGGCAATAAAATTAAACACAATGTATTATGATATGAGTTAGTTTTGAATACTATAGGGATTTAAGAGTTGATTATGGAAAACTAGGGGACTTTTTCCTTGACATGTGCCGTGACGTAAGCAGCAGGTTGGCCTCTGTCAGACCACTGGGCAGCTGTGTGCCACGACCTAACAGTGCTGCTGCCTGCATTCATGGGCTTTCTATATTAGCACGCACGTATATATTTTACAGTAGCATTTGCAATATTTCTTTATATAGCTTAGTGATAATAGATAATAATAATAATAATAATAAGATATAGTAGCACATATGAGTGAGCTTAAAGAAGCAATTTTTTAAAAGCTTGTCTTTTTTCCTTTTCTCTCAAGCATAAAGCACTGTGTCATGTCAAGTTTGCTTGCAGCTTAGCCCTTATCAGTGAAGCTGTGTGCTGCCACTCACTGGCACAGCCGCCTATTATGTTACCCTTAGCCTTATAGGACGCTAGTGCAACAAGTAATCATTTATTGAATTATTAATTAGGCAGTCCAAATAGTTTTTATCTATGGGTCCCCCTGATCTCTAGTTAATTGTTCCTCAAAGTAATTGTTAAGTTGGGAGTCGATTAACAACTGCTGCGGTGGGTTGGCACCCTGCCCAGGATTTGTTCCTGCCTTGTGCCCTGTGTTGGCTGGGATTGGCTCCAGCAGACCCCCGTGACCCTGTGTTCGGATTCAACGGGTTGGAAAATGAATGGATGGATGATTAACAACTGAAAGGCCATTGACCTTAATAGCCCAGGATTAGGCCTTAAAAGTAGAGGAAGGGGTAATCAGGTGATGTTTATTGCCAGATGGCAAATATGTCTTGCCAGCAAAAACATTGTTATGAAAAGAAGACTGTTATGGGGATGTCTCCAGGGGCAAGAATATTGTTAGGAGAAGGTCTGGGACACCAAGTGATTGTTATTGGTAAAGGTACTGCGTGGGGAAGACATCATGGGAACCTCCATACAGTAGATCAGTGGTTCTCAAACTGTGGGGCAGGCCCCCCTAGGGAAGCGCGAAGTAACAAAAAGGGGGGCACAAAGATGTGAAAAGAAGAAAACAAGAATCGAAAATATGAAAAATTCATCTGTTGAAACCAAAACAAATTAACTTAAACTACATTCTGATACTAGAAAAATAAATATAGAGCTAGATAAATGTCGATAAAAGTTAAGTAGGTATAATAAAATATGCATCTATGATATATCATTAATTGAAAAAGAACAAATTGGTATTAGTGGGCTCCTCTCAAAAAAACCTTAGGGGGCGCGATTAAAACTGTTATGAAAACTCGGGTCGCGAATACTTAAAGGTTGAGAAACGCTGTAGTAGATGCTGGGAACCTAGTCTGGAAGGGGAGCATTTAGAGATAAGAAGTGTAATACTGGCTAAGGATCTGCACTGGTATCCCGAAGGTTGCCGGTTCGAATCCCCGTCACTGCCAAAAAGGCCACTGCTCTTCTGGGCCCTTGAGCAAGGCCCTTAACCTGTAATTGCTCCAGGGGCGCTGTACAATGGCTGACCCTGCGCTCTGACCCCAAGGGTTATGCGAAAACTACCAAATTCCTAATAGAAGAAATTGTATAAGGCGAAACAAAGAACAAAAATAATATATTCGGGGTGCTCTGCACACTCTGGGCTCACTTCATGAATTGGCTTTATGTGCTCTGCAATTGTTTTCTATGCTGTACAATAAAGTCTTAAATTCTGACTGCCTTTCTGGAGACTCTGCTTGTTTTTTCTAAGATTTCTCCACAACGCTGGTTCCAAACTTCTTCCATTTCACAATTATTAAGGCAATTGTGCTTCTGGGGATGCTCGAAGCTTTAGAAATGGTCTCATCCCTTTGCCTAAATCAATGCCTCATCACAATTTGATAACGGAAGTTTTTGGACTCAGAAGTGATTCTAAGGATTCTGGGGGACCCAGGCAAAAACTTCAACAAAACTCAACAAAAGGTCTCAAAATGGTAAAATTTTAAATTTTAACGCTAAGTGTAAATTAGTAAAATCAACAGTGAGGATTTAATAAACACAAATACTTCATTTTAATTTTGCTAAGAACAGATTTAAATAAAACACAATAATAAATAAATTTTATTAAAAAAAACAATAATAGAATAGCCCTGCGGTGGGCTGGCGCCCCGCCCAGGGTTTGTTTCCTGCCTTGCACCCTGTGTTGGCTGGGATTGGCTCCAGCAGACCCCCATGACCCTGTATTTGGGATATAGCAGGTTGGATAATGGATGGATGGATAATAGAATAGAAGTAAAGCAAAATAAATGAAAAGTAAATGAGATGCAAATACCATTCCCTCAATAATGTCTGGGACATTTTTCCCTGATTTCCCCCTCTACTCCATAGTTTCAAATTACACATCAAGCAATTCAGACCTGATTAAAGTGCACATTGTAAACTTTAATTTAAGGGGATTTGCAGACATTTCAGTCACTGCATGCAGAAATGACATTTCAGGGCACCATAATGTTCGGAACAATCTGCGTCACAGGAGTTTGTGATTCCTCAGGTTTGTTTCATTGCTTCATAAGGTGACCTCGGTTTGCTTCCCTCTTTTGGAGTCTGTGGTTCAACAATGAGGAAAAGAGTTGTGTCAACGAAAGAGTCAAAGAAGATACTATGAGGTTGGAAAGTATGGATACAACTTCAGTAAAACCTGAGGATGACCAAAATCAACTGTCTGGAATATCATTAAGAAGAAAGAACATACTGGTGAGCTCAGTAATAGCAAAGGGACTGGTAGGTCATGGATGACCTCCACTGGAAATGACAGAAGAATCCTCACTCTGGTAAAGAAAAAGCCCCAAACGCCTGTCCGACAGATCAGGAGTGAGATGTCAGAGACGACTATCAGCAGAACACGACATGAACAGAAACACAGAGGCCACACTGCAACATGCAAAGTTCAATTGGCAGCCTTACCTGATCTTTTCCTGCACCTCTGTTTTGAGTTCATGGCTTGGTTGCAGTGTGAATTCTGGGCTGTGATGTCTGTGCAGAAGCGGACGTGGGAGGTTGTAGGAGGAAAACAGAAGTATTTCTTGTTGGTGTGGATGTTAATAAAAAGTAGTTAAGCATTATATATGTGTGAGCCGCCATTTCTGATACAACATGGGCCATCTAATGGACGTCTAATCAGATCAATTTGCCACAATCAGTTCTAGACACATCTCAAGAAGAATTATAGCAAACAAGCTGCATTTGAGCACAATTCCAAGTGCGGCCGCAAACTCTTTGAACACTTATATGAATGAGAGATTTCAATTTTTGATTTTTACTAAATTTGCAAACAGATAGATAGATAGATAGATAGATAGATAGATAGATAGATAGATAGATAGATAGATAGATAGATAGATAGATAGATAGATAGATAGATAGATAGATAGATAGATAGATAGATAGATAGATAGATAGATAGATAGATAGATAGATACTTTATTAATCCCCAAGAGGAAATTCACATACTCCAGCAGCAGCATACTGATAAAAACAATATTAAATTAAAGAGTGATAAAAATGCAGGTAAAAACAAACAATAGCTTTGTATAATGTTAACGTTTACCCCCTGGGTGGAATTGAAGAGTCTCATAGTTTGGGGGAGGAACGATCTCCTCAGTCTGTCAGTGGAGCAGGATGGTGACAGCAGTCTATCGCTGAAGCTGCTCCTCTGTCTGGAGATGATCCTGTTCAGTGGATGCAGTGGATTCTCCATGATTGACAGGAGTCTGCTCAGCGCCCGTCGCTCTGCCACGGATGTCAAACTGTCCAGCTCCGTGCCTACAATAGAGCCTGCCTTCCTCACTAGTTTGTCCAGGCGTGAGGCGTCCCTCTTCTTTATGCTGCCTCCCCAGCACACCATTGTTTTTACTTTTTTATTATTGGTTATTGAGTCTGCCAAATGTATTCATTTCAGATTAAATTTACAACACAATAAAGTATGTAGCATATAAATAGGTCTGAATCCTTTCTGAATCCATTTTAGACATTTGTTTATTGATTATATCTCTGAAGAAAGGAACTCAATAGACAGAGTGACAAGGTGGCAACAATGGAAAGAGCATAAGGACATAAGACATTTGACAAACGAGAGGAGACCATTCCGTCCATCAAGCTAATAGCTAGGTTGTCCTAATATCTCACCCTGGTCCTTCTTAAAGGTTGTCAAGGTTTCTACTTCAACTCCATGTCTCGGTAGTTTGTTCCAGAGACACCACAAGTCCCTGCATAAACAAGTGATTCTTGGCTTTAGTCTTAAAAGCGCTTCACCTTTATTTCCATTGATGTCCTCGATTATGCGATTCACCCTTAAAGTGAAAGAATGTTGCTCGATCTACTTTATTTGGAGACCTGGATTACATCCCCCCGCCGTCTCCTCTGCTCAAGTCTAAACAGGTTTAATTCAGAGTCCAACATGTCCTCAAGTTCTGGGGTGCACTTGGTTGCTCTCCTCTGCACAGCTTTGAGTGCTGCTATGTCTTTCTTGTACTGTGGTGACCAGAACTGCACACAACACTCCAGATGTGGTCTAACTACTGCATTATATAGTTTGGAGCATATAGTCTCTTGACTTAAATTTAGCAATGTTTATGATATAAACCTAACATTTTACTTGACATTTTAATTGCTTCTGTTAATTGCTTAGTCCCCGTGACCCTGTAGTTAGGATATAGCGGGTTGGATAATGGTTGGATGGATGAATTACTTAGTCAATGCAAATGCTGTGTCACCATAAATCCCTTAACCCTTTATCCCTTATAAAAACCTTATATTTATATATGATGTTCCCTTTGCCCACTCGTAGCACTTTACACTTTTCGACTCTTTAAACTCCATTTTCCAGGTGTTCACCCAGCTCTGAAGCTTGTCCAGACCTTTATGAATTCTTTCTTGCTACCTCTTCAGTGTCTGCCATCCCTCCAATTGTGTCGTTTCAATGTGTGAAAGGCCACCTAAATGTACCCGCAGCTCAGCAGCAGGTATGTCACTCCAGAGTTCCCCCTTGAGGGGATTAAGTTCTCTAGGGCTATCAACAGAGCAGATAATTGAGTGGCCAGTCACCAGAGCTGCAAGAATAATCCTCTAATCTCCAAGAATTTTATCACAGTTGATTGACTAGATTATGAAGTCGTTGTCCCACTTTTAACAGGCTCTTAAAAGCTGTTAAGTGAGGCTTACTATTCATCATTTGGGAAATTTGAACCAAAGGCAAAGTCAAAAAAGAGCAACATAAAAGATAAGCCAACTACCCACCCAGTGATTTGTTTTTTTTTTTTTTTTGACTGCTTATCTGATGGACCTTTCTCGCACTTCTCTGCATTGTCTGCTGGAAGGTGTGGTGAAGGGGAGAGCTGGTTATCCAAAACAGTGGCAGAATAATGAAACGAGAGCTTCTCTAGTGTCTATGTATTTATGCTGTATTGTATTGACCCCCTTTTTTTTGACATCCACTGCACGCCCTACATACCTGGAAAGGGGTCTCTCTTTGAAGGGCTTTTCCCAAGGTTTTTTCCATTTTTTGGGAGTTTTTCCTTGTCTTCTTAGAGAGTCAAGGCTGGGGGGCTGTCAAGAGGCAGGGCCTGTTAAAGCCCATTGTGTGATTTTGGGCTATACAAAAATAAATTGTATTGTATTGTACTATCATTAGAAAACATCATGTTAATTTTCACTCGTACGCAGATGACACCCAGTTCTACCTTTCTTTTAGATCAAATGAAGTTTCTCCAATGTTGTCTTTAATTAGTTGTGTGAGTGGACGGATAAGAACGACTTGTCTTTAAACACTGATAAAACAGAGATTTTAATTATTGGAGCGAATGACGCTGATCACAACAATTTTCTGTCATCTTTTAACTCAGTTGGAATCTCCATTAATTTTACTGAATCAGCCCACAATCTATGAGTTATCTTTGACTCTAGCATGTCATTTAAAGCGCACATTACAAAGTTGTCCAAATCATGCTTCTTCCATCTTAAAAATGTTGGGAAATTAAGGTGCTTTCTAAATAAATAGGATTCGGAGAAATTAATTCATGCATTTATTTCTAGTAGGATTGACTACTGCAATGCGGTGTTCACTGGATGTTCAACCTGTTCCTTATACAGCCTCCAGTTAATCCAAAATGCGGCTGCAAGAATAATTATTACAAGAACAAGAAAATACGAACACATCACATTAACTGGCTCCCGGTTAAGTTTAGGGCAGATTTCAAAATCCTCCTTTTAATATATAAAGCATTAAATGGCCGAGGTCCGGCTTACTTGTCTGAACTTATCATGACTTACAAACCAGAGCGCACATTAAGATCTCAAGATGCCGGTCTGCTTATGATTCCAAGGATTAATAAAATAACAGTGGGAGGTCGAGCTTTTAGTTACAGGGCCCCTAAACTGTGGAATGGTCTGCCTGCTACTATAAGAGATGCCCCTTCGGTCTCAGCTTTTAAATCCCGGCTGAAAACTTCCTACTTCAGTTTAGCACACCCTGACTAGAGCTGCTGATTAACTGTACAGTCTGCATCTCTGTTGTTATTCATTAGCACTAAAACATAAGTAACATGATAGTTATAATTTGTTACTAACCCTCACCTATTCTGTTTCTCTTCTTGGCACTCAAATGTGGCACTTGGTGGCCCACCTGCCAAGTTGATTGCCTGCGTAAGGTAAAGTCATCCCTGATAGAGGATCACAGGAATCGTGGGGTAGAGGGGTCCTTACATTGTATTGGCTGGCTCAGTGCTGACTCAGCTGTGGAATGGCCAATAGGGTGGAGCAGCTTAATGGCTGAGGTCTCCAGGACTCTGAACAAATCCAAATCGTATTATGTGATGTCATCTACTGTTAAATTTTGCTCTGTACTTGTAATATTTTTATGTTATTATTATATTGTATTGAGGATTACTTGTGTTCTGTTTGGTGTATTGTATTGTATTGTATTGACCCCCTTCTTTTTGACACCCACTGCACACCCAACCTACCTGGAAAGGGGTCTCTCTTTGAACTGCCTTTCCTAAGGTTTTTTCCATTTTTTTTGGGAGTTTTTCCTTGTCTTCTTAGAGAGTCAAGGCTGGGGGTCTTTCAAGAGGCAGGGCCTGTTAAAGTCCATTGCGGCACTTCTTGTGTGATTTTGGGCTATACAAAAATAAATTGTATGGTATTGTATTGTATTGTATTGTGTTGTATTGTATTGTATATATTTTTTTTTTCATAAGTCACGGTGAACATTTTTTGTGTGAAAAAATAAATTAATCAATTTTCTAGGTAACGCAACACATCACATTAAAAATGTCTACTGAATGCCGTTAGTAAATTCTTTAATTGTACAGTTATACAAGAAGTAAAAATAAACGTCATGTTTCTCACATGAATACTAAGAGGTTCCTGGCCTCATAGGGTCTGAAGTGCTCGGATCTGTTGGAAGCTTAAAACTGTCCAGACTGCAGCTTGATGTTTCTCAAAATCCCCAAATACACAGGTGGGAAGCTTGTCACATCAGATAAAGAAAATTGCAACAAGGGAGCTCAACTAAGTACAGAGCAAAGGGTCTGAACATTTGTGTCAATGTGAAATTTCAGTTTTATAATTGTAGTACTAGGGTGTTGTACCGTGTTAGCCATTATGAATGTAGAGAAAAGCCAAGCAAAATGACCCCTTTTATTGGCTAACTAAAAAGATTACAATATGCAAGCTTTGGAGGCAACTCAGGCCCCTTCTTCACGCGAGATGTAATCATGTACATCTTGCCTGAAGAAGGGGCCTGAGTTGCCTCGAAAGCTTGCATATTGTAATCTTTTTAGATAGCCAATAAAATGGGTCATTTTGCTTAGCTTTTCTCTAGTTTTATAATTTAAATTCATCTGCAAAAAAATTCTAAAAGCCTATTTTTCATTCTGTGTTGTTTAATTAGGGGAAAAAATTGTAAACAATTGTAGTATACGTTCCCCGTGACCCTGTGTTAGGATATAGCGGGTTGGATAATGGATGGATGGACAGTATACGTCTATAGCAGAGCAAAATGTGATAAAAGTGAAGGGGTCTGAATACTTTGTGAAGGCACTGTAAAGCGAGGAAGCTCTCTTAGAAATGGCAGAAGAGCAGCCTTATTTTCATATAAATCATGAAAACAAATATTGTAAGAAGCCCATACAGGTCACAATTTAAAACGCTGAAGGAAGAAATACTGTATGTAAGATATGAAAGACAATACAAAAAAGCTAAAAATCCACTGGACCCAATTCTCGGCTGTGCATGAGCCTGCGCCTATCGTAGTAGTGGTGGGCACAAGGCAGACACCAGGGCACAACAGGACACTAGTCCTGGTGGAAAGCTCCTCCGACACAAAGAGATCATGCAGACTCCACAGGCATGACAAGACAAAAGGATTCAGACTCGGTGTGCTGAATCCGTGAGGCACCCTCAGTGCCACCAAATATATGTGAAAGATTTTGTTTTCCTTTTTTATTACTTATTGGAATTCATTCATATGTCACCGTGCAAAATGACACATGCATGGCTTCAAATAAATCCCCTAATATGACAGCCTACATTTACAAGAATTAATCAGAATGCTTTGTGATCATTTGCAAGATGTTCCTACGGCAGACTTGAATTTCCTGCGTTGAATTTCATTTCATTGAAGCCCACTCACTAGATCAGATCCCCCCTCAGATGCTCCTCTGTCAGTTTCTACTTAGTGGCCGTTGAGTCCTCAGAAATGTGTTTTTCATTTTTAGCTCCGGTCCTCGGCTCCCTGAAGCCAACTCATGTATGAAGGCAGCAGACAAATGTTATTGAAGCAATAAATTAAAGAGGCTGATACTCTCTGTGCTCGATGCCACAAATGAAGAACCCAAGAGACGATCACTGCAAACGAAAGTCATTTTTCAAAGCATGCAGGGTTTTCCTTCATGTCGTAAATGTGACATTTTCATGATCTCATCAATTAACGGTCTGTCTAGGCCAGCAACAAAGTTACATTCTTTTTGAAACACACGTTCTAATTTTGATTGATTTCAAGCTCTTTCCGTTTGTCTCATTTCACACTTCCACTTTTTGTTAATTGGTATGAGTGTTCAATTTGTATTAGAAATTTTATTTTATATACTTTCTGCTAATTATAACCCCTAAAGTCCCCATTCCATTATTCCATTTTTTTTTTATGAAGGATAATCGTCCACTGGCTACTAATTTCAAGACAACTGAATTTTTTTTTTAATATTTTATTTGAATTACTCAGTTTTTGATTACTTGCACTCACCTGTTAATTTTGTACATTTAAAGTTTGTCAATACATGCTGTCTTGCATGCGCGACTCCTCCACGGGATTGGTAAAAGTATGTAACAAACCCAACAAGACCAGAGAGGGGGAGACTGCTAACTTTGTCTTCTTTGTCTTCTTCCCTGACAGTGTCAAGAAGCCGCCTAATAAGGGCACTTAGCCCCACCCCTTTCCGGTCCAATCACCATAAAGGGCGGGCGTTACCAAGAAGAGTCACGTTTTTGAGAGCAAAGAAAGCCGCAGAAAGGAGCACCGTCCCGTTTTCAAGACATAGACGGAATATAAGAGAGAGCAGAGTCGTGCATTTTGTTTTCATTTTATCGTTCAGTTTATTTCATCCAGAGATGAGTAAAAGGGACGACCTGCTTGGCATCCCAAAAATCTTTTTTTGACCACAATGCCCAACCACAATGAACTCATTAAATCTAGCCACTTTATTCTGTTTTAAATTACATTAAAAATATGTACAATTTAAAGTTATTGCAATATTTTGTATTACATCCTCTCAGTGTGAATACAAATAGCCATTCTAACACTGGTGCATAAAGTACACCACGCGAGTACTTATGAGATGAGAAATGGTGCGAGTAGTTAAGGGTTAATAATGTGCACTAGTGTTTTCTTCAGTCCATACCCATACTTTTATTAATTTGATATATTCATATTTTGTCAATTTCATGTTCTTTGCGGGCGGCACGGTGGCACAGTGGTAGTGCTGCCGCCTCACAGTAAGGAGACCTGGGTTTGCTTCCCGGGTCCTCCTTGCGTGGAGTTTGCATGTTCTCCCCGTGTCTGCGTGGGTTTCCTCCCACAGTCCAAAGACATGCAGGTTAAGTGCATTGGCAATCCTAAATTGTCCCTAGTGTGTGTGTTTGCCCTGCGGTGGGTTGGCGCCCTGCCTGGGGTTTGTTTCCTGCCCTGTGTTGGCTGGGGTTGGCTCCAGCAGACCCCCGTGACCCTGTATTAGGATATAGTGGGTTGAATAATGGATGGATGGATATTCTTCACTTTCTTCTGAATCATTAAAACTTTGTACATTTTTGTATTCATTTATATTTCTCCCACATACTGTACTTTGCTGTTACTTAAAAGCTCTCATTTCTTCATGAGGTTTTGTGTTCCCTGTTCAATATTAATTTAATTTTCATATTTCTGGTTATTGACTATGGAGGAATAGGGGCGGCACGGTGGCACAGTGGGTAGCGCTGCTGTCTCACAGTCTGGAGACCTGGGGACCTGGGTTCGCTTCCCGGGCCCTCCCTGCGTGGAGTTTGCATGTTCTCCCCGTGTCTGCATGAGTTTCCGTCCAAAGACATGCTGGTTAGGTGGATTGACGATTCTAAATTGGCCCTAGTGTGTGCTTGGTATGTGGGTGTGTTTGTGTGTGTCCTGCGGTGGGTTGGCACCCTGCCCAGGATTGGCTCCTGCCTTGTGCCCTGTGTTGGCTGGGATTGGCTCCAGTAGACCCCCGTGACCCTGTGTTTGGATTCAGCGGGTTGGAAAATGGATGGACTATGGAGGAATATTTTAGACAAAATTAAATAAATGCACAAATAAATAAATGTATTGAGAAATGTGAAAATCTATCTATATATATTAGAACAATGTAGATGAAACAGGCCATTCAGCCCAACAAAGCTCACCAGTCTTATCCACTTAATTCCAAAACAGCGGTTCTCAAACTGTGGGGGGAGTAACAAAAAAGGGGGCGCGAATGTTGCCATATGTGGCGTAATTTCACTATTCGTAGAAAAATTTTAAACTTGTAGCAGTGTATTGACAGCAAAAAATATAGGAATACATTTTATTAGGGTTTCAAAAAAATGTTAGGGGGCTGCGATTAAAACTGTTATGGAAACTCGGGTCGCAAATACTTAAAGGTTGAGAAACGCTGTTCTAAGATAACATCAAGTCGAGTTTTGAAAGTCTCTAAAGTCCTACTGTCTACCACACTACTTGGTAGCTTATTCCAAGTGTCTGTGGCTCTCTGTGTGAAGAAAAACTTCCTAATGTTTGTGTGAAATTCATCCTTAACAAGTTTCCATCTGTGTCCCCGTGTTCTTGATGAACTCATTTTAAAATCACCGCCTCTATCCACTGGACTAATTCCCTTCATAATTTTAAACATTCCAATCATGTCACCTCTTAATCTTCTTTTGCTTAAACTGTAAAGGCTCAGCTCTTTTAATCTTTCCTCATAACTCATCCTCTGTAGCCCTGGACTCAGCCTGGTTGCTCTTCTCTGGACCTTTTCTAGTGCTGCTATGTTCTTTTTGTAGCCTGGAGATCAAAACTGCACCCAGTACTCCAGATGAGTCCTCACCAGTGTGTTATAAAGGTTGAACAGAACCTCCTGTGACTTGTACTCCACACATCAAGGCGCTATATAACCGGACATTCTGTTAGCCTTCTTAATGGCTTCTGTCTGGCAGTTGAAAGTGTCAAGTCCACTGCGACTCCTAAATCCTTCTCATGAAGTGTACTTTTGATTTTCAGACCTCCCATTGTGTATTCAAACCTCACATTTTTATTTCCTATGTGTAATACTTTACATTTACTGACATTAATATTCATTTGCCACAACCCTGCTGGGTTCCATGGGGGTCACCAGGGGGAGATGTAGAACCCTATGGTGGATTTCCACCACACCTCTGGGTGATTCCAGGTAACACTAATTGAGCACTCATAGGAACGGAATAACAGGAGCCGCCTCACAGCATTTGAGGAGCCAGAGTCGGGAGGAGGTGAACGACGGTTACCAGAGGGGAAGTGGAGATGGACAGACTGAACGAGAAAAAAAGAAAAGAAAAGGATTGATGCTTGTATTGTGGTGCATTATAATGTGCTGTGCTTTGGGGGAGTGAGAAAAGCGTCCCCCCTCTGCACGTGTCTCTGCCTGTCTGTGTCGGGTTAGGGCGGCTGTACGCACCTCAGCGGTTCACAATATAATCTTTGTGTGATCATTTTCCTCACAAATACTCCAATTATCATAAACCTTCATTTATAGTTTGCATCATGCATCCGTTACATTCATTTCATACTCAACTGTTTATTTATGTCATATATTCACATTTTGTTAATTTCCGCTGCTCACTTTTTTGTCAATCTATGTATTCAGTGTTAATTATAAGCACTCATCTTTTATTAACATCAGGTAGTGGTTTTTCTGCCAGAATCTGGAGGAGAAGCCAAAGTGCTTGAGAAAAGAGAAGCATATTAAATTAGACTGGATCACGATTCTTGGCCATTTGAGGGTCTGTTACAGAATGATAGCAGCACAGTGTATATTTTAGACAAAACCACAGTCGGGCAGTCATGCAAGGACACTGTCATTTGGAAGTCATGTTCTGCGTGGCCTCTGG
Organism: Erpetoichthys calabaricus; assembly: GCF_900747795.2. Lineage (NCBI taxonomy): Eukaryota > Metazoa > Chordata > Cladistia > Polypteriformes > Polypteridae > Erpetoichthys > Erpetoichthys calabaricus. The sequence continues at coordinate 23,281,546 of NC_041396.2, read as the reverse complement.
TTGTTCCTATTGCCTTTCTTCACAGCAGGAAATCACAGGCTGGAGCCATTGAGACTCTCATCACTGCAGTGGAGGGCAAGCAGACAAAGACAGTATGACTGTCAAATGCAGACCAGGATGGATAAACGAGGGGATTACTGAGGGTGGGCTGGCTTCAGGGATGTCTTAATAGCATCATAGGCCCCCGGGCAAAGCAGTACACTGTGGCCCCTGTTTTGATAGCAAAACAGAAACATACATAGGCATCTGAATCATCCTGGGCCCCTATGTCCCCTGCCAGTGCCCATTGTGCCCATATATTAAGACGGCCCTGCCTGGCTTAACAGACTATGTGGCCCTTGACAGCTATTTAAGAAAATATGTAATGGAAATGAATTCCGGATTGGATTATAACTAGACATTTATGTGCTATGGGAATTTTGTCAAACCTTACTACTTTGTTCTAGCTGGACATTTCTACTCAGAGTTGTGGGAAACGCTTAAGGCATTCAGTGGATTCAAAAAGCATTCTGACCCCTTCACTTTCTGCACACTTTACTGTCTTGCTGATTTAATTTTAAATGGAGTAATTAGCTCATCATTCTAAATTCAATAACCCCTAATGACAAAGGGAAACCATATTTTCAGACAGGCAGGCAAATTAATAAAATTCAAAAACTGTATGATCTCATTTACATACTGAAAGTATTCAAACCCTAAGTTCACTACTTTTTAGAGATTCATTTGGCAGCAATTATAGCTTTGAGTCTTCAAGGTTAACTCTCTACAAGCTTTGTACACTCAGATTTGGGCAGTTTATGTTTTTTAAAATGTTTTGCAAATTTTTAAAAAATCAAAAGCTGAAACCTTCCGAGCCTTGTGCTGAGGCACTCCAAATTGGTATTCAAGTGCATCTTTTTGTGGCTGTGGCCATATCATTGTTAAAGACACCATCCATTACCATCCATCATTACATATGCCATCTTTATACGACCTGCCAAAGTTCAGATTCTCTCAAAAGAACATAGAACATAAGAACATAAGAAATTTGACAAACAAGAGGACACCATTCAGTCCGTGAAGCTTGTTTTTTTAGGTAATAGCTAAGCTGTCCCAACATCTCCTCCAGATTCAGTACTTCTAAAAGGCCAGGAAAGTACCTCATCCCAGCCAGGAAAGGATGCAGACCCGGAAGGAAGTGATGGACGGACAGCCCCTATAAAAGTAGAGAGATCACTAGGGAATGTTAGTCATTAGCACTAAAACATAAGTAACATGATAGTTATAATTGGATACTAACTCTCACTTATTCTGTTTCTCTTCTCGGTACTCAAATGTGGCACTTGGTACCACGGCCCACCTGCCAAGTTGTTTTGCCTGCCTAAGGTAAAGTCATCCCTGATGGAGGATCGCAGGAATCGTGGGAAAGAGGGGTCCTTTCATCGGATTGGCTGGCCCAGCGCTGTTTCAGCCGTGGAATGGCCAAATGGGGGAGGCAGCTTTAAGGATGAGGTCTCCAGGACTCCAAACAAATCCAAATCTTGTCATGTGATATCATCTACTGTTAAATTCTGCTCCGTACTTCTAAATTTTTTTTTTATACTGTATTGAGGATTTGGTCTCTTCTGTGTACTGTATTGTATTGTATTGTATTGTACTGTATTGTATTATATTGACCCCCTTCTTTTGACACCCACTGCACGCCCAGCCTACCTGGAAAGGGGTCTCTCTTTAAACTGCCTTTCCTAAGGTTTCTTCCATTTTTTTCCTTACTAGGTTTTTTTTGGGAGTTTTTCCTTGTCTTCTTAGAGAGTCAAGGCTGGGGGGCTGTCAAGAGGCAGGGCCTGTTAAAGCCTATTGCAGCACTTCCTGTGTGATTTTGGGCTATACAAAAATAAACTGTATTGTATTGTATTGTATCTCTGGCATATGAGTCCTATTAATCTTTGTCTCGAGAAAATACCTCCGGATAGACAATGTTTTGTGAAAACTTCAATCCTTGTCCTCCGTTGCTGAGGTGTTTCACTTACATGCCGTGTTTGCTTCATGTTGACATTGTGTCTCCTCATCCGTGTCATTAATACAATGTTTTTGTTGCGTGGCAGTTTTTGCCACACACGGGTCTTTCATAGTGAGAAGTGAGGTGCCTGCAAGTGGCGAAAAAATGTAAAAGTGCATGCATGCGCCATCTAGTGGCTGTGGTTGAGCATGAACAGAGAGGACTGCTCCATACACACACACACACATACACACAAATCTTTCATTTATATAATTTTCACTAATTCATAATCCTTTGTTCTCACTCGCCTTTAGCTGCAATAAAAGAAAGCTCGTTTTCCAAGCATACCGGTCAAGTTTCTGTGGGACCTACAAAATTACACTGCAAAGAGTAAAGGTTTGTTACTGTAGGGATCTCCCCCCAAAATAAGTGCAGAATCACAGCTAAATGGAACCCCAGTGCTAATATTTGCCCAGCATTTCTGTAAATAAGAAAACCAATTTATGGGCTTGTATGCAAACATCTCCTCAATCATTAACAGTGTTGGGCTTGTGATGGCATGTGAAATGTTTCTAACACGTCATTCACAGGCCATTGAATTTCACTTGGCTCCCACTTGCTCGTTAGTTCGAGAGGTAATTTTACCCTTCATTTCTCATGCCCCCTTTCCTAGCAGTTATAGGCAAGAGGGGGCCTTTCATCGTATACAGGCCCAACAAGCAAAAGTTAATCTAAAGTATGTCCCGATGTGCTATTCAGGCTGCGGAGTAGATTCTGATAAAGTGAAAAAATCCTAATGCTTTTGATAGACAGATAGTTCACTTCAGGACTTCACCACGACTTGTAATCTGTCCTTTGCTATGCCATCCCCAGGAAGCAAATTTATGAGATTAAAGTCACATTTTTCCTGGAATCACCCAATTTACGACCTTAAAAGTGAGGTTTAAGAAATATATCCATTTAAAAGTAGCATAATATAATTCATAATCCTAGGGAGCCAAGGTGTATCCTGGGAGCACTGGATGCTAGGGTGGAAACATTCCTGGACAGGGCGCCAGTCTATTGCAGGGCCCACATGTGGACACCCAAATTCTCAAATGATTCTGCACTTATGGGGTGTATTGATAAGGGGAATGTGACTGAGGAGAGGAGCCAGGGGGAGAACTTTGAAAATTGTTTGCTCTTCAGCATCAGTAAAACCAAGAAACTGTTCATTGACTTCTGCCTCACCAAAGAACTTCTGCGCCCATTCATGAAGTGGATGTGGAGGCGGTGCATTGCTACAAGTACTTGGGGGTCCACATCAACAACAGGTTGGACTGGTCTCGGAACACAGAGGAACTATGGAAGAAAGGGCAGAGCAGGCTCTTGTTTCTCAGGAGACTGAGGTCCTATAATGTGAGTAGTGACATCCTTCACATCTTTTACAATTCTGTGATGGCCAGTGGGATTTTATATGGTGTGGTATACTGTGCTGGAAACATCACTTCAAGAGGGGACCACTGAATCAACAAGCTAATTAAAAGGATAGGCTCAGCTATGGGAAACACGGTAGACCCACGGGAGGCAGTAATGGAGGAGAAAATGAAGAGAAAATGGAGTGCCATTATGAACAAAGTTGGACATCCTCTCTGTGACACAGCAACACAGAGGACTTTCAGCCAATGAATCATTCAGTAGCTGTGTGTCAGGAAAACGCTATGGGGGGCACCTTTATACCAACAGCGATATGCCTGCATAGTGTCTCACTTCTGAAGAAAACTTCTGAAACTTTGTTAGAGTGACCATGGGGTTCTTGGTCGCTTTCCTCACCAATGCTCTTCTACTTAATAAGCTTCCATACCACATGTTCTTCAGAAGAGGTCATCCCCTTGGGATTAATAAAGTATCTATCTATCTATCTATCTATCTATCTATCTATCTATCTATCTATCTATCTATCTATCTATCTATCTATCTATCTATCTATCTATCTATCTATCTATCTATCTATCTATCTATCTATCTATCTATCTATCTATCTATCTATCTATCTATCTATCTATAGTTATGTACTATAAAGCACCAGGGTACAATGTAACCTGTGGTCTCCCGAGGGAAGGAAGGTCAACAACAACACAGGAATATTTTGAGGTGTCAACATGGCCCTCCCTATTTACTGTCAGTGACCAACAGAAACAACGGTCAATGGCATAAGAAAAACAAGAAAAAGGCAATTGTAATGTAGTGGAGTGGATTTGAATTAACCCCTTAACCGCTCTCTGCTGGATATATCCGGCATCGTAGCTTTATTGCTGATGCCTTACTGCCGGAATTATCCGGCACATTTGCCTGTGGTTATGTGAATGCCTGGCGCGTAGTATAACTGACAGTTTGGCGTGGGTATTATTACTACGTTGTAGTTCGACAACTCTGCGCTTGTATTGGCCGATCACGTGATGTGATTCGAAAGTGAAAGCTGTGAATATGGCGAAACGTAAACTGACTTCAAGTGAGGTTTTGCAGGCGATTTTGGACAATAATTCTGATCATGATTGTAGCAGTTCTGAAGAAGATTTTAGCGACAATGATGATCAGCAACGTGCGCTGCATGATACTGTGAATGACGACGCATCGGATGATGGCGATGAGTGGGTGTATCCCCAGCATCTCAACTGGACTGCTGCCCGTTATCTGAGCCAGATATGAAAGATCCAAACCGTGACCGCTTGTTCAAGCTATGTCCTTTGATTGACCATTTATTTGAAACATTTCAGCAGGTAAATACTGCTTGAATAAATGTAAAGTAAAAAAACGAAAATTGTTCAGATTTCTCCTGGCATGGGGAATATTTAGGGAGTTGGCGGTTAAAAGGTTAACATAGCTCTGTCAATAAGTCATCTGACTTGGATCTCGTTCGGTCAGTTTGTCTCCTCCTGGTTGTCCCTTCCAGGTGGTCATCATTTTGAAGCTCAGGGACCAGAAGAGGTGGGCAAAGTTGCCCTCACTAGGTGGTTTCTCGAAATGGTGGAGGAAGAAAATGACAAGACAGTTAGCATTAGCGCCCCCTCTCTGCTTAAGGTGGAATCACATCCTTGGGAAGTGCTCGGACAAAGCTTTGGAATGGTGTTCCATAAAACATTGTCCACAATACATTAAGAAAACAGATTAAAAATTGTTGACTCATCTGAAAATAGGCAGAATGAATTATTACAAACCAAATTTGGCATTTTGTGAGATAGGTGAATTCATTCTTATTAGTGTCCTGTCTGGACAGTGATTTCTGAGGGCTTTGGTTTGATTAGGCAGGCAGCCACTGGTTTGGGTGAGGCAATTTACACATCAGTGAGTTTGTGTTTAATTTGATCATATCAATTGCCAAAGGGTTCATGGGAAATTTGGAGACCCTGAGGGCAAATGACTTTAAGAGAGAGATAACTTTACTTAAAGTCACGCCCAGACAACTGATAAGAAAGAAACATTTGGTGATCCAGACTGAATGAGCATTAGCCTGGAAATTATTTATTTTATATTTCATTTTTATTTTTATGTTTACTTTATTTGAAGTTTAGAGTCCTTTTTAATATTTCTATCTACTGACTGACTAATTTACTGCAGCTATCTAGATAGATAGATAAAGTGCCCATCATAGTGCTTGGATCAAAGACACACTTCTCCTTGATTTACCCCTCTGCTCCACAATTCAGACGTGACTAAAGTGCACATTGCAGACTTTCATTTAAGGGGATTTGCGTCCATTTTGGTCACAGCAGGTAGGAATGACAGCCCTTTTTCTACACGCCCCCCCCCAATTCAGGGCACCAATTGGAGTCATAGGTGTTTGTGAATCCTCAGGTGGGTTTCATTGCATCATGCTTCTACCCTTTAGAGTCTCCATTTGTCATTGTTCAACATGAGGACAAGAGCTGTGCTAATGAAAGTCAAAGAAGAGGCAATCATGAGTCTGAAAAACAAGAATAAAAACTTCAGAGACATCTGGAAAACCTTAGGATGATCGACAATAAACTGTTTGTACTACCATAAAAAAGAAAGAACGCAGTGGTGAGCTCAGTAATCACAAAAGGGACTGGTAGGCCAGGTAAGACCTCCACTGTTGATAACAGAAGAATCCTCACTATGGTCAAGAAAAAGCCCCAAAGGCCTGTCTGACAGATCAGAAACAGACTTCAGGAGGCCGACGTGGACGTGTTGGAGACGACCATCAGCAGAAAACTTCATGAACAGAAGTGCACAGACCTCACTTCAAGATGTAGAACACTAGTTAGCTATAAAAACAAGCAGGAGATGAAGACAGCTGCATTAGAGTCTTCACCAGAGAAGACCCTCAGCATCTGGTGATGTCTATGAATGGAAGACTTCAAGCAGTCATTGCAGACAAAGGATATGAGGGATAAGGGATAAGGACTAAATCTGAGGGCCTTAATAGACCTGCCATTGCTGTGTCCCAAACATTATGATGGCTGAAATTGGGGGACCATGTAGAAAGAGTGTTGTCATTTCTACATGATGTGACCAAAATGTAGACAAGTTCTCTTAAATGAACTTAGTTTTATATATGCCATAACTGTCAAGAAATAACATTGGCATGAAAAATAATGAACTAAGCCTTATTTTTTTATTTGGCCTAGAAGATTCAATGCAGTGGGTCTCGTCGACAGTTAGGGTATCCACTTATGCTCCAACGTCAGAGTCATCTGCACAACACTTTGATTAGATGGCGGTGGTGTAAAATGGCACCACAGAAAAGAAAGGAAATGAAAGCAGAAAAAAGTAGAGATGAAAAATGAATAATGAAAATCTAGGAAGAATATGAGCGTGCATCTCCATTTGGCTTATAATGCAGAAACAACATGAGCAGTGCCTCTTCTTCATTTTCCACTTCAAATACTGGTGATACGAGTGACTGTCACACAAACCCAGCATCAGGGGCTCAAATAATCAAATATTGTCGGTGAGGAATTTGCACCTTCACCTCAAGTGTCGGAGGGTCTTCCTGTGGGAATGCTGTATGCCCCACTACACACAGATACAGACAGTGCCGGTGCTGGGTTACTTTGTGCTTAATAAGGCCAAGCTTATTAGTGCGCCAACCGAGTATTTGGTAGCTAACCCATGCGGCTGGGTCCACGAAGCTTATGATCTAGGTGAATGCTTAATTAGCCTTAATGGTGGATTCTGGGTAATTTGGCAACAATAAATTGGCTCCTTTTAGGTTAGTGAGCCTAGCTATGGAGTGAGCCCCCTTACCTTGCCACCTAATGCTTCCAGGGAAAGCTCTGGCTCTCCCACAACCTTGATTTGGATTAAGTGGGTGTGAGAATGCTATGTTATTATCAAAGAGCCAAAGGAGAACATCTTGGTGTGACAAGCTCTGAAATGTGAAATGCGTAATACCACCTCCTTATGGGAAAGGGTGCTGTTGGTAACAATTTCTCATTTATCTCCATGACAGATCCCTCCCAAAAGCATTGACATCACTTCCTTCCCAGGTGAACAGGAAGTCCTGCCTCTTCCACCCCGTACACTATATAAAGAGCCTCACCAGTGGAAGTAGCCATTCAGTAGTGGAACCCACATCAGAGTATCACTTGCTGCACCGGGGGTAAACATTGTTTTTATATTATTGATGGCCTAAATTAGGGGTGCCTAGCTCCAGTCCTGGAAGGCTGCAGTGGCTGCAGGTTTTCATTCTAACCCTTTTCTTAATTAGTGATCTGTTTTTGCTGCTAATTAACTTCTTTTGTATTCATTTTATTTGACTTGCTCTTGAACACTCAGACTCCTCAATTGTTTCTTTTTCCTTAATTAGCATCCAAACAATAATGAGATGCAAAATGAGCCAAAACAACTGGTGTCCATCATACAATATCTGAAAATAAAGAAAGGTGAAGGTCTCAGGAATGCTGATTCACTCTTAGAAAAGAGAAAATCCACAATTTTGGAAATGTCTGCTATTGCACAATGAGAGCAGCAACAACCCATGGAATTAAAGAACGAGTTTAATTAACGACATGAATTGTCACCTCTTTAAGCAGCTGGTTGGAGTGAAATTGGTTGGAGTTTGAGGCCCTGACTTAGTTGGCCTTCTGTTGGCTCCCTCGCTACACATTTCATTTCTGTTTGTGTGCCATTTAAGGAAAGAAATGAAGCAATTCACAGGATCGATGAAGAAATTCAGGGGAACATTTCTTAAACACCAAGTCCATTCAAAAGAAGTTAATTAGCAGCAAAAACTGGTCAGTAATTAAGAAAAGGGTTAGAATGAAAACCTGCAGCCACTGCGGCCCTCCAGGACTGGAGTTGGGCACCCCTGGCCTAAATGGTCTCTTTCCACCTACATCACCTTTTTTGGTCTCTTTTTTTGCTGGGACAGCTTAGCTATTAGCTAAATAAATGGGCTTGATGGACAGAATGGTCTCCTCTTGTTTATCACATTTCTTATGTTTCTTATGTTCTCATGTGCACACTTGTCAACATCAATTCTTCATTTTTATTATATGGGACATACCTTAGGGTACCACAACCCTTTTTCTGCGTTTTGGTATTTTTTTACTTTCTTTTTGAAAATTTAAAAGAAAAAAAATAATATCACAAGTTGTTTTGTGGTGTAGTAGACAATGCTGTAACAAAAACCTGGATTCAAATGACAGTCTGGGCACTCTGTGTTCTCCCTGTGCATAGAGTTTCTTCTGATTCTCAAAGACAAATAACCGAGTTTGGAGTAGGATACGCAGCTTTTATTATGTTTGGCACAGATGACTTCTTATCTTATAAAGTTACTGAATCATTTTTTGAGTGATCTTCCACAGTACTTATAAACTGCATATGAAGTTTAATCATAGGTCATTTTATGATTTTTATCCCCCACAATTTATTATGTGCTTATCTGTGGTAAAAAAGTGAGCATTTTAGTTGTCTCAGACTCCCATTGAGGTTGTCTCCTCTAAAGATGTTATAAATCTCTGTCTGTTTTTTTAAAAAGGTAAAATATTGTTTTTTTTGGCTGGAGTTTATTTAGGTATTTAAGTATTGTCAAAGTCATTGTAAGAACTTCAGTAAAGTTATTTTTGTTTTTTGCACTCATTTTTCTTCAAATGTTTATACTAAAAGCAAAATATCAATCATTAATACATCTCTCTGATTTCTGCTGGTTATTTGGATATACAGCCGATTAAGAAAATATTCAGCAGTTAATTGCAAGTTGATACATCTGCCATATTTGCCCACCTATCTACACTCAAGAACCCATAAGGACAAAGTGTAGAAAGAAAGGTCTGCAAATTCATTAAAAATCAAACAGTGAAATCTTTCATTCATATACTGTAAGAACTCAGACACTTTGCTGTGTCACTCCAGATTATAGTCTGCTGCATCCTGCTTGCTTTGATTCTGCTTGAGATGTGTCTGGAATGTGATTGGTGTCCACCAGAGGCAAACTGAGCTGATTGGATGTCATTTAGAAAGCACACGTGTACCCACATTTCACTGCCACGTCAGGGAAAAATCAATCAATCAATCAAACAATCTATCTATCTATCTATCTATCTATCTATCTATCTATCTATCTATCTATCTATCTATCTATCTATCTATCTATCTATCTATCTATCTATCTATCTATCAACAGTTATATAGTGCCTTTTGTATCTATCTACACTCATATGAAAAAGTTTGGGAACCCTTCTCAGCCTGCATAATAATTGACTCTCCTTTCAACAAAAAAGATAACAGTGGTATGTCTTTCATTTCCTAGGAACATCTGAGTACTGCGGTGTTTTCCGAACATTTCCGATTGTTAATGAAACAGTACTTAGTTGTATGAAATGAAATCAAATGTGAAAAACTGTCTGTGCACAAATGTGGGTCCCCTTGTCATTTTGCTGATTTGAATGCCTGTCACTGCTCAATGCTGATTACTTGTAACACCAAATTGGTGTGATGAGCTCGTCAAGCCTTGAACTTCATAGTCAGGTGTGTCCAATCATGAGATATAAAGGTATTTAAGGTGGTCAATTACAAGTTGTGCTTCCCTTTGACTCTCCTCTGAAGAGTGACAGCATGGGATCCTCAAAGCAACTCTCAAAAGATCTGAAAACAAAGATTGTTGAATCTCCTGATTTAGGGGAAGGCTACAAAAAGCCATCTCAGAGGTTTAAACTGTCAGTTTCAACTGTAAGGAATGGAATCAGGAAATGGAAGGCCAGAGGCACAGTTGCTGTTAAACCCAGCAGGTCTGGCAGGCCAAGAAAAATACAGGAGCGGCATATGAGCAAGATTGTGAGAATGGTTACAGACAACCCACAGATCACCTCCAAAGACCTGCAAGAACATCTTGCTGCAGATGGTGTATCTCTACATCGTTCTACAATTCAGCGCAATTTGCACAAAGAACATCTGTATGGCAGGGTGATGAGAAAGAAGCCCTTTCTGTACTCACGCCACAAACAGAGTCGCTTGTTGTATGGAAATGCTCATTTAGACAAGCCAGATTCATTTTGGAACAAAGTGCTTTGGACAGATGAGACAAAAATTGAGTTATTTGGTCATAACAAAAAGCGCTTTGCATGGTAGAAGAGGAACACTGCATTCCAAGAAAAACACCTACTACCTCCTGTCAAATTTGGTGGAGGTTCCATCAAGCTGTGGGGCTGTGTGGCTAGTTCAGGGACTGGGGTCCTTGTTAAAGTCGAGGGTCAACCCAATATCAACAAATACTTCAGGATAATGTTCAAGCATCAGTCACAAAGTTGAAGTTACACAGGGGTTGGATATTCCAACGAGACAATGACCCAAAACACAGTTTGAAATCTACAAAGGCATTCATGTAGAGGGAGAAGTACAATGTTCGGGAATGGCCATCACAGTCCCCTGACTTGAATATCATCGAAAATCTATGGGATGATTTGAAGCAGGCTGTCCATGCTTGGCAGCCATCAAATTTAACTGAACTGGAGAGATTTTGTATGAAGAATGGTCAACAATACCTCCATCCTGAATCCAGACACTCATCAAAGGCTATGGGAGGACAGCGTCTAGAGGCTGTTATATTGGCAAAGGAGGCTCAACTAAGTATTGATGTCATATCTCTGTTGGGTGCCCACATTTATGCACCTGTCTAATTTTGTTATGATGCATATTGCATATTTTCTGTTAATCCAGTAAACTTAATGTCATTGCTGAAATACTACTGTTTCCATCCTATTATATAGTGCCTTTTGCATCTATCTATCTATCTATCTATCTATCTATCTATCTATCTATCTATCTATCTATCTATCTATCTATCTATCTATCTATCTATCTATCTATCTATCTATCTATCTATCTAAGGCAGATGTGACATACTGTACTTCCACTGGGAAGGTTGTAAATGATCTCTTTTGTCAATATAGGTTTTGATTTGTGTGTTTTCATCTGAAATGTATTTTTGCACTGTGGTGCTGTCAGTTCAGAAAGCTGATTCTTGCAGGAGTATTTGAAGTTCAGTTTTCAGCATTCCTTCCACTTTGACTGCCACAATGGCTGTTGTTAGTTCTAATTTAAGAATTGTGATATGCTTCAATGGTACAGTTCCTTATTTTCCCATTAAGAGTAAGTAATGTTTTCCACCTTTTTAATTAGTCATTAGCAGATATGTTTATTTCTAAAGCTTTGAATGTTCCCAGAAGCACAATGGCCTCAATACGTAGGAAATGGTAGAAGTTTGGAATTACTAGGATTCTTCCTAAAATTAGCTGTATGAGCAAACTGTATAAACAGTCAAGAAGGGCCAAAAACCCAACAGTCACTCTAACAGATCTTTAGAAGCCATCTGCTGAGATTGGAGCAGTTGTCAGAAGGACAGCCATCTCAGCAGCATTCTTTCTATTAGCTGCATATTTCAGCCAAGGTGGAGTTTGGCAAATGGCATTTAAAGGACTCTAATGAGACAAAAATAGAAGTCTTTGGGTAGGACTCTAAATACTATGCCTGGTGAAGTCCTGCACTGGCCATCGCCTGCCTAATGCCATCCATACGGTGAAGTGTGGTGGTGGCAGCATCAAGTAATGGATGTGCTTCTCAGTGGCAAGGACACTTAGACTGGCCAGAACTGAGAGAAGGATGAATTCAGCCAAATACAAAGAGGTCCTTGAAGAAAACCTGCTCCAGAGTGCATGAGACCTCAGACTGTGACAACGTTTCACATTTTAGTTTTACAATCATTGGGACAACACTGCAGTGACTTCGGGACAAGTACGTCTCTGACTGCCCTTGATTGGCCCAGCCAAAACCTCATAGGTCATGCGCATGTGTGGAGAGATCTGAAGATGGTGGATTACAGACATCTTCCATCTAATCTAATGGAGTTGAGAAAATCTAATAATAATAATAATAATAATACATTGTATTTATATAGAGCCTTTCCCATGGGATAACCTGCCTAAATCCAGGGGTGCAGCTTGTAGAGACTAACCCAGGAAGACCAAAAGCTTTTCTTGCTGCTAAAAAAGTTCCTACAAAGTACTGAATTAAGGTTCTGATTACTTACATGAAATGAGAGATTTCAGTTTTTGATTTTTAATAAATGTGCAAACCTCTCCAAGAACATGCAGAATGAGTCGTTTTGGCCCAGAAGTCAATTCATGCTTTATAAACCCTGGATTTGAGGTTAAGTGACACCATGAGCAATAACAGGCTACTATTACCCTGATGGCCCTGTACCTTCTGAGGGCCAAAATTCATCTTAGAGATCACCAAGTACCCTTGGAATTGAGGTGTTTAGAACATCAGGACATCAATAGACTTGGAGTTCAGTGGTAAGTTGGGTTAAAGTTCCCTTGGGGGTAAAGAGAGTATAAGATCTAAGATGTAGAAAGAAAGAGTGGATGCCACATCTCAGCAAGGGTTCCTCTCCTGGTTGGAGTTCAGATTCATGTTTTATGCCTCTTTTGTTCATTTCTAATTCTTTTTATGTTGATTAGGTGCATCTTTCTTAATTTTTGTTTTGTGACTATTCTCCCCCCCCTCCCCCCCCCCCCCCCCCCCCCCCAACCCCATATAACTTATCATCTATGGGTGAAGGAGCAAAAGCTGTAGATTCATCAAAAATTTCGATCTCCAGTTTTGGACGGGTCTCGATGTTTTAGGGTCCCCTGATACCGAAAATATCAATAACTCAGTGATGGGTGTGTGTGTGTTGTCTGTGTGTGTGTCACAATTTCTTGAGGACGGTCTAGAGCTAAAATCGCTGCACTCGAAAGTTAAGCCTGTTATGAGATGATGATGTGCTGATTAGTTTTTGAGCCAAATCGGGCAGGAGAAAGAGGCACACTACAGGAACCCCTAAATACCATAGTTCTGCAATTAATTATGAATTCTTCTCGTTAATTGCTATCGAAATGACTGATTTTATGATCAGATGGATCAGCATCAGAGCAGTAAATAATTACTGAAATGTTAGAGAATAGTTTGGGTAGCTTGGTTCCTAGGGTGCAAAGCTATTGACGTTACCCTCTGAATTTTTAGTTTTGTCCTTGTATACAAGCTGCCTTAGAATTGTGTTCCATATGTTTTGTAGGATCTAGCCTCCGCCCTATAAACCTGGAGGGTCTTCCACAGTTCCTGGTGGTTCCTTGTGAAGGCACTCTGGAGGTTCTTGTGCTTTTGTAGATTCCTTATGCGATGGGAATATTCTGCTCTACGTTTTCACCTTGCTTTTGGGTTTTGTACTTGGACTCTGTTCACCTTGGATTGCCTTCTTGTTACAAGAAATTCCATTGTGCCTTTGTGTTCCATAGAGCTTCATGATGATTGGAATACTTTTTTGTGAAGAATAAATCTTTCATTTTACAAAGATCTGATGCCTGCCCTTACTACTGGCTGGGATTTGATGGTGATATCGCCCTCTAGTGGATACTATCTGAAGGTACTACGTACTACGAACTCTTTAGTTCTCATGACTCCCAGATTATGGCTGCGGTTAGGTGAGTGATGCTACTTAGTAGGGGTTTCAGTAAGGCAGCATCCCCAACTAGTAGTTAAGAACGGGGATCATGGATTTGGCAAGTGGCTCATTTAGGTTTCCTTTGGTACTTTTGTGTTCTTCCTATACTCCTCCCTCTCTCTAATGTTTTATTTAGTTAAACCAATATTGTGCTTTGGGTATTACTCCAGGTGTGAAAATATTCATTGGGGCATTTCCTTCAATTAAATAGGACACAGACAAAGATAAAGAATTAGGACACCACTTAGTGAACCCATATAATTGGATTTTCAAAAAAAGAAAACACACAGCCTGGAGTTCTGAATAGGATCTGAAACAAGATGGTCAGTTTCCAGATTATGAGATTATGAAAGGGTTAGGGTCCAGGTGGGTGGGCCTAGAAGTGACGTCAGAGATGGAGTGGCTGTTAATCTTCTGGTCTGCACAGGGAGGAGAAGAGAAGGCATTAGTAACACAGCGCCACCTCCTGGTCTGGAGGGTAATTACCATCACCACCCATGCACGTGCACGTGACACAATACATTCTGGCCTAAAGACTAATAACAATAAAATAAAGTGTCACTAAACCAATGTGGTGCATCCCGTGTGAAAGAGAACCTCATTTTTCCATAGACTGTCACTCTACAATTTCCACTCCAGGCATAAAATGCCTCAATTTATATGTGCCAACATGTTTGCTGTGAACTTTTTGATCAAGTCAGCCAGTGGTTGCCACAAGTGTCTTGCTGTGATGATCCATTTCACTGCACTGTAGGAGTTTTAACAATTTCATGGTCACTTCTGAGTCTGTGTCACTAAGACTGGGGTAAGAAATTCCACTTTGTTGATTTCCTTTCTGCCACACAGCGAAACGTCTTTAAGACATAACAGGAAAATGCCTGAAAATAGGCAGTGTCAGGACCCCTTGAACCCAGACTCAGTAGTTATAAAACAATAGGCTTAACCAAATAAAATGGAGCTGCTGCCAGTAAAACATGTTTCATATTTTGATTTTTTTTTTTTATTATGTAAAGACCTTGGCATCTTATAACCAAAGATGTCAATTCTTGTTTCATTAGATGAGAGAAAGTACTTACTCTTGATGCGTGGTGATAAAAACTGATATCCATGCAGCCACTATTCCATCAAGCTCATCTGCAAAGTGCCACCAGGACTGTTGTTCATTTGGACATATTGCCTCATTTTTGATAAGAAACCTAAAAGTTCTGTCCAAGTGGTTGTCGCATTTATGGTCATGTCATCTTGCCCACAAGAGGATGGCATATCTTTTAAGATGCTAGAAACTCTTTGTATTTTCAATGTCTGCCACATGTCTCTTTGCAGATATGATTTGTGCTATTATGTAGTGACTTCCATTCTGTTTGTTACCCTGTCATAAGAACCACACCTTGGAATTGTTGTAAGCATTATAGTCACCTAGCAACTCTTATTACAAATCTTTGTGTGGATTCGAGCATGAAAGTACGCTTATGCACAACAAGAGAGGAAAATCTATATGCCAAAAAAAAACCTGATTTATACAATCTGGTGAAGTGACATCTGTATGCAGTTATCTTGTTAATGTGCATATATGAACATGTCTTGAACCCTGCCCACTTGCCACCCTGAAACAACCATATATGGACTATGCTAATCAACTTCATACATATGTAATCAAGATGCTGCAAACCTTCATTGGCTGGTAGTGCAGCCTCCTACCTGACGCATCCAGACACCGGCACCTCAAGTTGAAGGAGTCCTATGGTGGGCTCCACAAACTGAGTGTGCCAAGAGCAATTGTGTGTAATTGCAGTGCCTCTCCTTTGTGCACTGGTGTTTAGGGAACAGCACAAGGTGCCAGCGCCTGAGTGGGTAGCCGCTACCACTATTATTGTTACAATGTGTTGGTGTTGGGGGCAAAGCATAAGGTGCCAGTGTCTGAGCGGATAGCCACTATCACAACAATGTGCTGGTGTTCAGGGAAAAGCACAAGGTGCCAGTGTCTGAGCGGGTAGCCGCTATCACTATTATTGTTACAATGTGTTGGTGTTGGGGGAAAAGCATAAGGTGCCAGTGTCTGAGAGGGTAGCCGCTATCACTATTATTGTTATGGTGTGCTGGTGTTTAGGGAAAAGCATAAGGTGCCAGTGTCTGAGCGGGTAGCCACTATCACTATTATTGTTACAATGTGTTGGTGTTGAGGGAAAAGCATAAGGTGCCAGTGTCTGAGTGGGTAGTCGCTATCACTATTATTGTTACAATGTGTTGGTGTAGAGAGAAAAGCACAAGGTGCCAGTGTCTGAGTGGGTAGCCACTACCACTATTATTATTACAATGTGTTGGTGTTGAGAGAAACGCATAAGGTGCCAGTGTCTGAGCGGGTAGCCACTATCACTATTATTGTTACAATGTGTTGGTGTTGAGGGAAAAGCATAAGGTGCCAGTGTCTGAGCGGGTAGCTGCTATCACTACTATTATTACGGTGTGCTGGTGTTCAGGGAAAAGCACAAGGTGCCAATGTCTGAGCGGGTAGTCGCTATCACTATTATTGTTACAATGTGTTGGTGTAGAGAGAAAAGCACAAGGTGCCAGTGTCTGAGTGGGTAGCCACTACCACTATTATTATTAGAATGAACTTTACAGGCCATATGAAGCACTGAGGGTTTACCGACAAACCAGCCTTCACATACAACACCATCAGCAAGTTGTCTGTCTGTGCAACTTTTCCATAAAATAAATGAATCCTGGGTTGACCCAGGTCACCAAGCCATGCCATAAGTCAGTTCAATGTTGGCATCATGAACGAACTGTGCAATAATGGAATGTCACAATTTACAGCAAACAAAAGTAGCGTCATTCTCTCTAGGTGCCCTTATTGCAATATGAGTGCCGTCAATCGCCTCAGTTACGTTATGAGAACTGGACTCTGCTGTAAAAGGCTTTATTTTGTTGGACTGTACACCCACACCATAGAGAAACTGAATGTCAGTCCTTTATGGCTGAGACCTTCCTGACCTGTTGGCCTTGTCCGTCTGCTGGGGGCCTGTTGCTAGAAAGCCAACCTATGATATAACCTGAATAGGAACAGGAGTAGCCCTTTTTTGGGCAGTCTGTCTTTCTAATGCCGGACCCAATTCACCACAAAGTTAATAATAATAATTCTTTGCATTTAGATAGATAGATAGATAGATAGATAGATAGATAGATAGATAGATAGATAGATAGATAGATAGATAGATAGATAGATAGATAGATAGATAGATAGATAGATACTTTATTAATCCCAAGGGGAAATTCACAATATAGTGCTTTTTATATTTATAATTTACAGTATATAGCGCTTTTCTCACTACTCAAAGCGCTCAGCAATTGCAGGTTAAGGACCTTGCTTAAGGGCCCAACAGAGCAGAGTCCCTATTGGCATTTGAACCAGCAACCTTCTGATTGCCAGTGCAGATCCCTAGCCTCAGAGCCACCACTTCGCCTAGTTCCAAGTGAACGGCTCTATGCACATTATTATAATAACGGCTTGGAGATATGACTTGTTTGGAATTGAAATTGCCTGATTTGTTATTTGGCATGAATTAGGTGTCACGTGGCTGGTTTGACTACAATTCCCAACTTTATCAAATGTGATAGACGACCAGGGACCTTGCCCCATCGGGATGCCTGGAGAAGGAAAGGACCGGGAGAGGAGCAATATCTTCCCTCTGGATTGCATTGGGGCCATGGACTTGAAGTTTGGAAGCTAAACCCTGCTGGCGCCTGGACAGTTCCGGAAGCCCTGGACTGTTTATCAGGGTGCACCTGGAGCACATCAGGGTGCATTATAAAAGGGGCCGCCTCATTCCATTCAGAGAGCCGGAGTCGGGTGGAAGGTGGACGAAGCTTGCAAGAGAGGATCAGAGGTGGTAGAAGAGAAGAAGAAAGAGAGAGAATAAGAAGTAAAGGACTGAGTTTATTGTGAGTTTGGGCATCGTGTGGTGCTGTATGTGGTGGAAGAAAATAAAGGTGCGTGATTCTGGACTTGGCTGTCTCAGTGTCTGTCTGTGTCCAGGCTGATCGTTCACACAAGGCTGTTATCGTTTCCCAGTTTCTCTGAAATGTTGCATACAGATGAGTCAGAGTTGCTGTAAATATATGCAAGATCTCTCTTTTTTTTTGTCTTGGTAAGTTGCATATGTAGCAAAGTGTAATATGTTAATTATAATTTGGGGTTTTTTTTGTTATGAACTTCCCCAAAACGAGTTGATCCCTGTAAATAGTTAATAGCATACGAACAATATAATCTGTTGTACCGTGTTTTGCCGAAAATAAGACCGGGTCTTACAGTATATTAATTTTTGCTCCAAAATATGTACTAGGGCTTATTTTCGGGGGATATCTTATATTTATTCATGTACAACAATATACATTTATCCAAATACAGTCATGTCATCGTCTTCTGGAATATCATCATAACTCTCCACATTCAAACCCTGAATTTCTGGCTGCTCCAGCCGCTTTTCGGATCCTCCAGGGTTGAGGTGTGGGCTTCGATGTTTGATGAATGGTTCGATGTGGTGAAGCAAAATGGTGCTTTGATATTTCAAGCGTCGCATATTCCCCAAAGTAATGACACGATATAGTTTAAAAGTCTCACATACCACCTTCTTCATCTTTTGCACCTTCACAATACCATCAGAATGTACGGCGGCGTATTTGAGCCACAGAGATGAAGAAAGTAAGGACATAATAAAAATGTCTATTTTGTGATAAAAGTGGAAATTTCGGCTTTAACCTCGTAGTTTACTTTATTATTAAAGTAGGATGTCGTAAACGTCATCTTAAAACTGACCTAGTTGTTAAATCGCTACGCGCTTCTGGGGCTTCCTCCTGACCTGACAGCAACGGCAAGCAGCATCACCACACAGAACACATTTAATGTATGATATTCCAGCTCTCTGCACATTTAGAATCCTTAGATTTATACTTGATATCACTTTCATGATGACATGCACTTAAATATGTATGTTACATTTTACAGATAAATCATTAACTTTGTTTAAATAATGAATACTGCTAATAGTTATACATATGGGGTGGCACGGTGGCAGAGGGTAGTGCTGCTGTCTCGCAGGGAGTCACGTCCCTTGTGATCCCTGTCTGGAGTTTTCATGTTTTCCTGGTGGGTTTCCACAGTGTGCTCAGTTTTCCATCCAAAGACATGAAGGTTTGGGTATTTGGTGAAGCTACAATGACGCCAGTGTATGTGTGTGCTTGTGTTCACCTTGCAATTGTGTTTTATTTTTGTGAACATTCTCAAAACTATGGACTTTTTAATACTGAAATGCTTCTGTTTTGTATATTGTGAATTTTATTTAATATGAATACAATCAGTGTATCTTTTGTATAATAGATCCTGTTTGCCCGTTGTAGCGGGGTTGGGGATGGCTTTAATTAATGAAACACCCATAGGGCGCACATGTAGCGTAACCGCAGACTCCCGACAAAAGCTGGATGACGCTGTTGCAAGAGACTGAGAGAGAGCCTGTCGCTGCGTGTGTTGGCTGTGCCCCTTACTGCTTATCTCATATAATAAATGGCAGAATCTTGATATTAGTGTGTCTGTCTTCCTTCAGGTCATCAGCAACCATTTTAAAGCCGCTACAGGATGAGCTGATGCCCCATCCAGAGATTTTGTTTCTGTCTTGCGCCGATGCTACAGGAATGGGCGCATCCCGAATTGATGGATGTAACCATTAAACATCCTTTTCAGAGGTATTGTGGCAAGGTGTCCTCAGAATTTAACGGATGTTTCGGGCACACGCGTCGCATCGCGTGAAGTATAAACCTGGCCTTAGGCGCCTTACTTTTCAGCTGATGATCTTGACTAGGGCTTAGTTTTGGGGTTGGGCTTATATTACAGAGCAGCCTGAAAATCATGCTAGGGCTTATTTTAGGAGTACCGTAGATACTCGCGTATATGTCAAAAAATTATACCTTAAAATTCATTCAAAAAAACAGAATCAACTTATCCACGGGGCAACACAATTGTCCATAGAATTTGGGTAATGACATTGTACACTCAACGCTTCACCGTGTTAAGTCACCGGCCATCTGCTGTTTCCCATGGTCTTTGAAATACTTATAAGCCAGCAATACTATTGCTAATTAGCTAGTTTTTTTCTAATTTCATTAAATAATTCTTTAAACTGTGAAATACTTGAATTTGAGCATTAGCTTTTGCAGGTTTTGGATAACAAACATACCATTAGCTACCACGTGCAACCAGATTTGGAATCAAAAGAACCAAGGCAACACACGCTATCAATGCGATGCAAGCGCAGCCTGAGATTCAAAAAATTTCTCTGCCTACCTGTTTGTCTCAGTAGCTGAAAAGCAGCATCAGGAGAGAGCAGCCTGAAGTAGTCCAGCAGCGGGTGATCTGTCGTGTCCAACAGCAAGCCATGCTGTCTTGTGAACTCCGGTAGCCAGTTCGGCTCCTACGGATCAATGTCTGTGTATTCCTCCCACGCGAACCTTGCCGTAGCTGCATCGGCTGCGCGATATGCATTCAGCTGGCAGCCGATCAGCTGGCGCGGCATCGGCTGGTGTCCAATCAGCTGATGCCAGCTTCTCACGCTCTTGCTCAAGTCCTGATCACTGTCAATAAAATCCGATTCTGAAAAATCACAGTCCAACTCAGCGATAATGTGCAAAACATCGCCTGCCGAGTGTTTTCTTTTCTGCACTCGCTTCGCTTCCTTGTGACATATCAACGCCATCTTGCCTTTGTTTACATTTCGCAACTCACGCACACGCAAGGATTAGATGCTGAGTCAACGAGTCTAGCATTCCTCCAAGCACAGACGGAATGCCTGTGACATGACAGTGAGTTCTGTCGCCATTAACAGCTGATTGTCGCCCTCTATCTCTGATAGCTGTCAAGTTTTACCCTCGACTTATACGCGGGTCATAACAAATTTTGTAATTTTCGGCTTAAACAATACACTCGACTTATCTGCGAGATCGACTAATACGCGAGTATCTACAGTAGGTCTTTATTTTCAGGGAAACACGGTAGTACGGGCGTTAATTAGCGTCACACCTCACAACCTGCATGCACCACGTTTTTTTGCTGTAACGCCAGAAGCACGGTGGATGCTGTGGGGGTAGGTTGTGGTTTCAGTTCTTTCTGAGTTTTTCCCAATTTTTATTTTATTTATTTTGCATTAATAATTTGTTATTGATTTAATTTGTTATTTAATAGGCATTTAATATTTAATATTTAATAGGGAGAAGACACTTATGTGATGCCCCGTCCTTTTTTTTCCTTTTGTTTTTGGAAAGGTATGCTATATATATTTTTCTTTTCTTTTTACAGTAATCTCTCGCTATATCGCGCTTCGCCTTTTGGGGCTTCACTCCATCGCGGATTTTATATGTAAGCATATTTAAATATATATCGCAGATTTTTTGCTGGTTCGCAGATTTCTGCGGACAAGGGTCTTTTAATTTCTGGTATATGCTTCCTCAGTTGGTTTGCCCAGTTGATTTCATACAAGGGACGCTATTGGCAGATGGCTGAGAAGCTACCCAACTTACTTTTCTCTTTCTCTCTCTTGCGCTGACTTTCTCTGATCCTGACGTAGGGGGATTGAGCAGGTGGGCTGTTCGCACACCTAGACGATATGGACGCTCGTCTAAAAATGCTGAAAGATTATCTTCACGTTGCTACCTTCTGTGCAGCTGCTTCCTGAAGCGACATGCTGCACGGTGCTTTGCATACTTAAAAGCTCGAAGGGCACGTAATGATTTTTGCTTGTTTGTTTTTCTCTGTCTGTCTCTCTGTCTCTGCTTCTGACGGAGGGGGTGTGAGCTGCCGCCTTCAACAGCTTTGTGCCGCGGTGCTTCGCATACTTAAAAGCCAAACAGCCCTATTGATTTGTTTGCTTTTCTCTCTCTCTCTGACATTATCTGCTCCTGATGCGCACTCCTTTGAAGAGGAAGATATGTTTGCATTCTTTTAATTGTGAGACGGAACTGTCATCTCTGTCTTGTCATGGAGCACAGTTTAAACTTTTGAAAAAGAGACAAATGTTTGTTTGCAGTGTTTGAATAACGTTCCTGTCTCTCTACAACCTGCTGTGTTTCTGCGCAAATCTGTGACCCAAGCATGACAATATAAAAATAACCATATAAACATATGGTTTCTACTTCGCGGATTTTCTTATTACGCGAGTGGCTCTGGAATGCAACCCCCTCGATGGAGGAGGGATTACTGTATTTATTTTTTGTTAAGAATATGTAATTATAAAATTAGGAATTTTTTTTTGTATAAAGCTATGTGTATTGTAAATAGTTCTCTTTGGAAAATTTGAGTAGTTTTTTTGTAAATAGTTTTATATGCAATGTGTTTGTATAAATAAAAAGAGTAGAAGCGTGGTGGACGCTGTGGGGGCATAGGGGAGAAGACGCTAATGTGACACCCTGTCCATTTTTTTCCTTTTATTTTGGAAAGAGTTTCTTGAAGAGGAAAATAAAAGCTTCTGTTTTAACCCTACGTGCCGATCATTTACACAGCGCAGAGAAAGGCGGATTGCTGTTGGTTACACATATGCACATGTTGGGCCTCTTTTTGTGCCTTTGCAAGTTTTTAAAATCTGATCCCAGGACATGTTCTCCCATTTTAGTGAGGTCTATGTGCTTACTGCCTTCGTGGTCATCTTTCTGGCCTAATTTTCTTTGCCTGTTTTATTGATATAGGAGGAGAGCCCATGTTAGGAACAAAGTCGGTGTTTCTGAATCGTTCACATTTCATATTAATGTACTTGAATATCCTCTCAGAGTAAAGCTCTATTAGTTTTATATCCGTCTAGTGGAGCGTACATTTAGCACATAAGTTGATAAATATTTCATATGTCTTTATTTGTAATCTAGACGAAACAAATGTAATGCTTGTGTGTCAGGAGGCCAGTTTTACATTATTGATAAGAACAGCAGTGCTCTGATGTTTACCTAAACAACCCCCCCATAGTCTTTAGCACTGACTCAGGATGTGAAATTTATGGGCGTTTGGATTTGCATGAATCTATAAGCCACACCCATCCCTCAACAGGAAGGTGGGATCAGTCTGCTGCAGGCTCCCCACCACACAGACACAGTCCCGGGTTCAAATCAATGATTTATTCCAATTAGCACAATACCTCTTCTCTCTTTCTTTCCTCTCCTCCACACTTACAGGTGAACTTTGTTTTCTTTCCTCCCGACTCCGACTCCCTGGAGGAGGATGAACAGCTCACTTTTATGTCAGACTTAGGAATACTTCCGGTACCGGGGCATAGCCTGAAAGAAGCACTTCCAGGTCAGAAGGGAGCCTCCTGAAACAGGGAATCCATCTTCCTGCAGCACCCCTTAACAGGATTGTCCCTCAACTCTCATATATCCCTGCGGGTGTCCCTAATGGAGATATGGGGAGGAACCGCCCTGAATGCACCAACTTCCCCACATTATCCATTAATTCATCCCTTTGTAAATGATGTTGCTTCAGTCCCAACCCTGCCAGATTATGCCTCCTTCCATGCTGTCCTTCCATTACCGCATCCCGGCCGGGAAAGGGTCCAGAACAGGATTCACAAAGTCTATAAACTGCCTGAACAAAATAAATGGGGTGTGAGTTGTACCCGAGAACTTTCATTAGTAAATGGTCAAGGAAGGGACAGGTAAACTCGTCCTATTGGTCAGAATTATGGCTGTTTATGATTGGTTTAGAATTGAAGGCCATTTTGTACCACGACACTGTCACAAGCTGCCTACCGGAGCAGATGGCCTGCTAGTAGTTCAGGACCGACTGAGATTGAGGGTCTAATAAGAGAGGTACAAGAGAGGCAGATGTATAAAAAAAATGTAGATTTTAATTCCACAATAACCTATTTTTTAAAAAGAACTCAAAGTTTACACATTTACAGTGAAAAGTGTACAGTACAAAAAAGAAAAATTCAGTCCAGAGTCAGAACAATTCTAAGTGAGGGAATGGAAAAACAAAAAATAAAGAAAATGATAAAAAAGCTCTTATCCTGAAGTTAATTCAGTCCATAAAAGGTGTGAAAGGATTCAGACAACACAGGAAAAGGTTTGGGGGGCAGCCGCCCATATACTTGAAATAGGCTGGCGAATATGAAGGTTTTGGTTCAAAATTGACACGGTCTTGACAGACTTCAGTCCAAAATTGAACAACACAGATAGGCAAAGATGGTGGTTTTAAAGTCGGACGGGGAAGTGATGTCACCGGGATAGGAACCGGAAGTGATGTCCTTGGGGGCAGAGCCGGAAGTGATGTCATCGAGACCTGATGTCTTTGAGTCCAGGCGAAATTTCCCATGGTTGGTCTGCCGATGGAAAAGATGAAGCATCAGTGCACTCTGCCACCCCCTGGTCTGGCATGGAATTATCCCTTTGTGAGCCCTTCAGCTGTCTCCCATGCGCACTTGTGTGACAAAGGTTATTAGCAGCCTTTAACACTAGAATTACCAAAGCCTACAAAAAAAATCGTAATCCCGGCCCACCTTAAACCCATTTGCACCTCTCCATCAGCATCTCCGTCAGCTCTGTAAGCCATGCTTTTTCTTTGAAGGACAGTTGTGGGGCAGACTGACTGGTAGGGTGATGCCCAACCTGTTGCTGAATCCAAATGTTGCCATCTTTTGCCTTTATGCCTGGTGCAGCTGCGTCATTCTTATGTGTGAGTGGACGTTTCTTGCAGGGAGGGCTTCTGTTCTCTTTCTCTGATGTAGAACCCTCATCCTCATCTGAGTTCACCTCTGTTATAGCGTGTCTTTATTTGAAAACAGCAGTGTCAGATCGGGGCGAGCGTGAACGTGACTGAGAGAATGAAGCTGAATACAAAAAAAAAACTGCTAACCTTTACAAGAGCCATAAATTTACACCGGCTGTTACATGTATGTTTTTATTGTATAATAGTAGCAAAGCAGCTCACGACTCAAAATGGAGGCATCCAGGAATCAAACCACAAACGTCTTGATTACGACTCAGCAATTCTTACCACTGCACTACCAAAGTGGTCATATTAAGGGGGTGTCAATGTCGCCCCCTAATGCGAGTTCTTTTTCTGCAGTTATAGTCTTGAATAAAAGTGCACTTGTTTTTTTATACTTGTACCTTTTGTGAAAGTGTTTATTTGATATTTGGACTTCAGCCTTCACACATTATACATTGCTTGTCCACATTTTGTCAATTATTACTAAAACATGAAAAACGTTTCTGTTTTAAAGATGTGTTTACATAGATTGTTGTAGACAAGGAACACACATGTATTCCAAATAATGATATATTTACCCTCTACAACTCCCGGCAATGCACACGCAGATAAACAGACTTGAGCTGAGAGAACTTTCTGCCTTTTCTGCGGTGGTGGTGGGGATGATGGGATAGCAGGCTACTTGCTGCTTGTGCAAATTGACACATTTACAACACAAAAGACGCTGACGGAGAGGTGTGAACAGATGGGCCGGGATTACAACTTTTTTCGTAGGCTATGGTAATTCTAGAAACTGGATCCTGCTTCATCCCACTCCCATCATACAACACCTCAGAAAAAAAGCCCAGGAGCCTTTTTTGGGTTCAACAACAACCACATGTATTTCTATAGAACATTTTCATACAAATGATGAGGCACAAAGTGCTTTGCATAATGAAGAAAGAAGACAAAAGACAAAATAAATAAGAAAATAGAATTAGGGAACACTAATTAACATAAAAGTAAGGTCCGATGGCCAGGGAGGACAGAAAAAACAAAAAAAAAAAAAACTTCAGACGGCTGGAGAAAAAAAATAAAATCTGCAGGGGTACCAGGCCATGAGACCACCCAGCCCCCTCTAGGCATTCTACCTAACATAAATGGCCTCACAATCAGTCCTCATGGTATTTAGGGTTCTCATTGAAGAACTTGACGATGACGGTCATGTGGACTTCTGGCCTTTAATCCATCAATGTAAGGACATCATGGTGCATTGATCAGGTGGCGATGGGGGGCACAGATCGGCACCACAGAAAACCAGAAAAAGAACAGCAGAGAAAGTAGGGGTTAGTATAGATTACGGAGCTTCTAGGAATGATATTGATAATTAAATGCATATACAGAGTATCAGAGTTAAACTAAAATGAAGCTATGAGAAAGTCATGTTACAATAATGTGTTTTAGCAGTTTTTTAAAGTGCTCCACTGTATTAGCCTGGCGAATTTCTATCGGTCAGCTTTTCCAGATTTTAGGTGCATAACAGCAGAAGGCCGCCTCACCACTTCTTTTAAGTTTAGCTCTTGGAATTCTAAGCAGACCCTCATTTGAAGATCTAAGGTTACAATTTGGAGTGTAAGGTGTCAGACATTCTGAAATATAAGATGGAGCAGATTATTTAAGGCTTTTTAAACCATAAGCAGTATTTTAAAGTCAATTCTAAATGACACAGGTAACCAGTGTAGTGACATCAGACTGGTGTGATGTGCTCGGATTTTCTTTTCCTAATTAAGATTCTATCAGCTCCATTCTGCACTCATTGCAATCGATTGATGTCCTTTTGGGTGGTCCTGAAAGGAGTGCAATTCAGTAATCTAGCCGACTGAAAACAAAAGTGTGAACTAATTTCTCACCGTCTTGCAATGTTATAAGAGGTCTAACTTTTGCTATATTTTTTAAGTGAAAAAATGCTGTTCTAGTAATCTGATTAATATGTGATTTAAAATTCACTGGATCCTCAAGCTGTTCCATAACAGCTGCCAACTGTTCGGCCCCGAGCCCCTCCTAAGTTACACCCCAACTCTGCCACTCCAAGTCTGCACGATCGGTCAATGTGACCTCCTCCTGTGGTCCTTATAAGTCTCCTGTACTGCATGCACTCAAACTGGGATACGCCATTTCGATCTTGCAGGGGGAATTGCACAAATCAGACAAAAAACAAAATGTCAGCACAGATAAATGAACATAATCAATCACCAACTAACATAATCAAAGAAAACCTCACCTAACCTTGAGGTTACTAATGAAAAAAGAAACATAATAAGGTATAAATCCACTAATAAATGAAATAGACTCCCGTGTTACTGTATTTATGGATTCCCAGCCATCTGAGATTGTGCAAAGCCTTGGAATCAACTTTAAAACACCAGATGGTAAGCATGAAATCATACCTTGGATGAAACTAATGGCAGAAAGTTGGAAAAAATATATCAACAACTTGCTGGTAAGTCCAAACCTATGTTAAATGTCTTCCTTTTCCGCTGTAACCTCTCTGACAGTTATTTCTCATCTTCTTGTTTCTCTCGCGTTGTATTGGGTTGCATCGGTGTCATGGTGTCATCAAAGATGCCCCATTGACTCTTAATTTGTGATAAGAATGGCATGGTCATCTTGCTCTTTCGCTATCTGGCCATGATGAGGCGACCATGATGAAGACAAGTCTATCTCATTAGTCGTATCGAGACAGGCATGTGGCCTATTTCAGTACTCCATTTCAGGGCCATATGGTAGCAAAGACAAACCCAGACTGAAGATAAACTGAGGGCCGCCTAAGATGCACTTACGCTGTAATGATATGATTTACTAACATCCAAACTGCTCCTTAGGGACAAGATGACAGAGATGGGAGTAGATTCATACCTGGTGGCATGGATCGTGGACTATCTTAAAGACAGACCTCAGTATGTGCATCTTGGGAATTGCACGTCTGACATTGTATTCAGCAACACAGGAGTGCCAGAAGGGACTGTACTTTCTCCGGTCCTGTTCAGCCTATATACATCGGACTTCCAACACAACTCGGAGTCCTGCCACATGCAAAAGTTCGCTGATGACACTACTATCGTGGGCTGCATCAGGAGTGGGCAGGAGGAGGAGTATAGGAACCTCATCAATGACTTTGTTAAATGGTGCGACTCAAACCACCTACACCTGAACACCAGCAAAACCAAGGAGCTGGTGGTGGATTTTAGGAGACCCAGACCCCTCATGGACCCCGTGATCATCAGAGGTGACTGTGTGCAGATGGTGCAGACCTATAAATACCTGGGAGTGCAGCTGGATGATAAATTGGACTGGACTGCCAATACTGATGCTCTGTGTAAGAAAGGACAGAGCCGACTATACTTCCTTAGAAGGCTGGCGTCCTTCAAAATCTGCAATAAGATGCTGCAGATGTTCTATCAGACAGTTGTGGCGAGCGCCCTTTTCTACGCGGTGGTGTGCTGGGAAGGCAGCATTAAGAAGAAAGATGCCTCACGCCTGGACAAACTGGTGAGGAAGGCAGGCTCTATTTTTGGCATGGAGCTAGACAGTTTGACATCTGTGGCAGAGCGAAGGGCGCTCAGCAGGCTCCTATCAATTATGGAGAATCCACTACATCCATTAAACAGTGTCATCTCCAGACAGAGGAGCAGCTTCAGCGACAGACTGCTGTCACCGTCCTGCTCCACTGATAGACTGAGGAGATTGTTCCTCCCCCAAACTATATGATTCTTTAATTCCACCCGGGGGGTTAAATGTTAACATTATATAAAGTTATTGTCTGTTTTTACCTGCATTGTTATCAATCTTCAATTTAATATTGTTTTTTGTATCAGTAAGGTGCTGCTGGAGTATATGAATTTCCCCTTGGGATTAATAAAGTATCTATCTATCTATCTATCTATCTATCTATCTATCTATCTATCTATCTATCTATCTATCTATCTATCTATCTATCTATCTATCTATCTATCTATCTATCCAAACTGTACTCTTCTTCCTTAATAATTCTGGCCATATTATCAATAATACATAATCATATGAGCAGAGTGGTGGCTCTGAGGCTAAGAATCTACACTGATATCTGGAAATCCCATTCCTACCATTAGGGATCCTACTCCGTTGGGCCCTTGAGTGAAGCCCTTAACCTGAAAATAGCTCTGGGGTACTGAACAATGGCTGACCCTGCATGCTGACGCCCAAAGGTCAGGCGAAAATTCAATTTCCTTTCAGGTAATTAAAAAATATTTGTGTAAATAACTAAAATGTGCAAGTTAACTAAACGGGTCACACACTTTCTGACACACTTCAGACTTTTGATAGGACCTCACTATCTGCTGCAAAGTGTATATAACATGGAAATTGGCCATGACTAATAATAATTCTCGGAAACAAATAATTATTTTAATAAATAGTGCTACAACACTTTAAAGAGACTTGTATGTCTTTAATAACTCTGTGAAGCAAGTTGGGAATTTACTAAATGCTGAATGTGAAGAATGTGATTCTTTCACTTAATGAGGCAGATGTGTTTTAATCCTTCAATAAAGTCTGTTGGCCCCCTGAAGCTTTTCGTGTTGTGATTCTAAAAAGCAGCACTGAGAAAATATGAGACTAAGAAGAGAGAGGGGGAGTGAGATGAACGTGAGGAATAAACACTGAGTGACCAGAAAAATGTGTTGGACCCCTTCTGTCAGTAGACACTCATCTTAAAGACCATTCTGCCGTCTTTAAACACAGGCAGTATTTTAACATTCACATCAGTCTTTGTTTTCTATTGAGAGCTCGAGGATAATACATCTTAATAAAAACACAAGTGTCTGTGTGTCAATTTATCTTTGTGTCTGTCCAGTTGCTATTTCTCTGTCATTCCAACAGATGGGACATTACAAACATTTGTCGTGATAAAATGCATAGCATTTGTCATTCCAACAGATGGCGCATAACACATATTTGCAGTAATGCATTTTATTACTACAAAAGTGTGGGATGCACCACTTGTTAGAATGACAGATGAAATGCATTATATTCCTACATGCATTTCAAAATACATTGTAACAGATGGTGCCCTGCAAATGCTACTACTGAGGTCAACGTCTCTACGTTGATTAGATTTCAACCCGTCCTAGATGGGGAGCACAGCTAGTTTCATATAAAAACATAACACAACACTTGGCACAAATCAATAAATTGCCCCAGACGGGGCGCCAGTCCATTGTCAGGCCCACTTCTGTATACACCCCACACTCACATTCGCCCAATTTGGAATTAGCATTGGACCTAACAAACACATCTTTTGGGGATGTGGGAGGAAAATCAGAGTACCTGATGGAAGGCCCACACAGACATGGGGAGAATAATTAAACTTGTCCACATGGACAAAAAAGCAGACAGTGGATTGAAACCCAGCAAACTGGATTAATGAGACACCACCATGCTTCCCTCATATTAAAGATCTTTTACTTAATGAAGACTTAAAGATGTTCAGTACACAGTTTAAACATTAAAGCAAGTTAAAGGGAACATGGTGGCAGAAGTGGGATTTTAATGTGCGGTTAATGTGAGAATATGTATCAATCCATACTTGTGTTGCTTAAGTGTCCTAAATGAAAGGAATCTAAACACTTCAAAAATCTGAAATTTAGCAAAGTTGTATGAATGATTTATGTTTATGGGAAAGAGTAGGGGCGGCACGGTGGCGCAGTGGGTAGCGCTGCTGCCTCGCAGTTGGGAGACCTGGGGACCCGGGTTCGCTTCCCGGGTCCTCCCTGCGTGGAGTTTGCATGTTCTCCCCGTGTCTGCGTGGGTTTCCTCCGGGCGCTCCGGTTTCCTCCCACAGTCCAAAGACATGCAGGTTAGGTGGATTGGCGATTCTAAATTGGCCCTAGTGTGTGCTTGGTGTGTGGGTGTGTTTGTGTGTGTCCTGCGGTGGGTTGGCACCCTGCCCAGGATTGTTTCCTGCCTTGTGCCCTGTGTTGGCTGGGATTGGCTCCAGCAGACCCCCGTGACCCTGTGTTCGGATTCAGCGGGTTGGAAAATGGATGGATGGATGGGAAAGAGTAGTGGAAGCTCAGTTAAGAAGTAAGGTGATGATTAGCGAGCAGCAGTATGGTTTCATGCCAAGAAAGAGCATCACAGATGCAATGTTTGCTCTGAGGGTGTTGATGGAGAAGTTTAGAGAAGGCCAGAAGGAGTTGCATTGTGTCTTTGTGGACCTGGAGAAAGCATATGACAGGGTGCCTCGAGAGGAGTTGTGGTATTGTATGAAGAAGGCGGGAGTGGCAGAGAAGTGTGGTGGCTCTGAGGCTAGGGATCTGCACTGGCAATCGGAAGGTTGTCGGTTCGAATCCCGTAAATGCCAAAAGGGACTCTGCTCTATTGGGCCTTTGAGCAAGGCCCTTAACCTGCAATTGCTGAGCGCTTTGAGTAGTGAGAAAAGCACTATATAAATGCAAAGAATTATTATTATTAAGTATGTAAGAGTTGTACAGGATATGTACGAGGGAAGTGTGAGCGTGGTGAGATCTGCAGTACGAGTGGTGGATGCATTCAACGTGGAGGTGGGATTACATCAGGGATCGGCTCTGAGCCCTTTCTTATTTGCAATGGTGATGGACAGGTTGACAGACGAGATTAGACAGGAGTCCCCGTGGGCTGTGATGTTTGCTGATGACATTGTGATCTGTAGCGAGAGTAGGGAACAGACTGAGGAGACCCTGGAGAGGTGGAGATCTGCTCTAGAGAGGAGAGGAATGAAGGTCAGTAGGAACAAGACAGAATACATGTGTGTGAATGAGAGGGAGGTCAGTGGAGTGGTGAGGATGCAGGGAGTAGAGTTGGCGAAGGTGGATAAGTTTAAATACTTGGGCTCAACAGTACAGAGTAATGGGGATTGTGGAAGAGAGGTGAAGAAGAGAGTGCAGGAAGGGTGGAATGGGTGGAGAAGAGTGTCAGGAGTGATTTGTGACAGACGAGTATCATCAAGAGTGAAAGGGAAGGTCTACAGGATGGTAGTGAGACCAGCTATGTTATATGGGTTGGAGACGGTGGCACTGACCAGAAAGCAGGAGACAGAGACGGAGGTGACAGAGCTAAAGATGTTAAGATTTACATTGGGTGTGACGAGGATGGACAGGATTAGAAATGAGGACATTATAGAGGGTCAGCTCAGGTGGGACGGGTGAAAGACAAAGTCAGGGAGGCAAGATTGCATTGGTTTGGACATGTGCAGAGGAGAGATGCTGGGTATATTGGGAGAAGGATGCTAAGGATAGAGCTGCCAGGGAAGAGGAAAAGAGGAAGGCCTAAGAGAAGGTTTATGGATGTGGTGAGAGAAGACATGCAGGTGATGGGTGTAACAGAACAAGAGGCAGAGGAAAGAAAGATATGGAAGAAGATGATCCGCTGTGGCAACCCCAAATGGGAGCAGCCGAAAGAAGTAGAAGAGAAGTATGATTCAGTTCAATAATTGTAAATGGTTAATTTTTACATAGCACTCTTCACTGAACCCAGGCAGGTAGACAGAATCCATACTTTACAAATTACTAATTGCATAATGAGCATACATAAAGATACATAAAAACAGATTTGTTTTCTTTTTTATAAATACATTTTTGTTTTCTTTCAAAAAACAGAACATTATAATGGCCGGCTACAGAATCAAGCAAGCAAAGAATAATAACATATTAGATACATCCATTTACATCAAAATCCATACAGAGAAAACAAAGGGAAAAATAGAAAAACAAAGAAGCAAAAAGCAAAGTAAGATTCAGCCTCCGCAAACTGCCAACAGATTTGTATTCTAATACAATTACAACAACAATTAAAAGAGACATAATGGAGCGTAGATGGTGGGCTTCAGAGTTTCTAGTCCTTTAAGATATGACACATTTTCAAAGACAGTGCAGAAGATCTGGTTGATGAATTTGAATTCTGTTTAATTAAAAGGACTTGATTTGCACCACAAAACGTATTTTCATACATGATACAATCTTATAGAGTACGTACACTATGATTAATATTGGTCACCTTTAGGAGAGCAAAACTTTGAAGAACTTCAAAAAACCTCAAAAGATGCCCAAAACTTCACAAAAAAAGAATTGTTATGAGCTTCAGTAGCATTTCGAAAAGTGTGTGGCACTTACAGCTTAGAACTACAGTATACACTCATGTTTAAGTTCCCCCTTGATAAATCGGGGCTCGATTTTACTGTATAACTTCTGGTATTTTATAATGACGGTTGTGTAAGTCAAATCCAGAAAACTGATGCTATTGGTCCAAGAGGTTACGATATGCTAACACCCACCTGAGAGAGTAACCACGGGGCACACTGCCCTTTTTTTCTATGTATTGTGCCTACGTGACCACACAGTAATACACAAACTATTCCGAAGTGACGTGTGCACTGATTTGTGTTTTGTGTATCTCACACCCTCATACATCTTTATCGTAAGAGCATCCCTTATCTGCGATGGAGCGTTCGATCAGAAGAAAATATGAAGCTGGTTTTAAATTAAACGTCGTTGAAGTGGCGAAAGAAATTGGTAACTGCGCTGCTGCAGCAAAATTCGATGTGTCTGAATAACTGATGTGAGATTGGAGGAGGCAAGAAGATGTAAAAAAAAATAATTAAGTGTCATATTTTTGAATGGAAGTATAAGTCGGGGTGTGATTTTATGATCGATTTTTCAGGTTTCAAGACCCGACTTATACTTGAGTATATACGGTAATAAGTAGAAATTCTGATTTTATTCCTTTTCCCTTATTTACTCCGATCAGCCACAACACTAAAATCGTCTGCTTCATATTGTCTCGGTCCCCCCTCGTGCTGCCAAAACAGCTCTGACATGTCACTGCAGGGACTCCACAAGACCTCTTGATTGTGTCCTGTGGTGTCTGGCAGCAAGGTGGGACCCCCTTGGATCGGACTTGTTTATCCAGCTTATCCCACAGATGCTCGATTGGATTGGGAGTTGAGGAGATTGTGGAGGCCAAGTCAACAGCTTGAAATAATTGTCATGTTCCTCTAACCATTCCTGAACAATCTTTCCATTGTAGTAGGGCATATTATCCTGATATAAGAGGTCACAGTCATCAGGGAGTGTATGTGGTCTGCATTAGTCTGTAGGTAGGTGGTACTTGTCAAAAATAACATTCATGTGAATGCCAGGGCCCAAGGTATGCCAACAGAACATTGTCCAGAGAATCACACAGCCTTTGCCAGCTAGCCTTCTTCTCCAAGTGCATCCTGCTGGTAAATGACACACACATGCACCCGGCCATCCACACGATCTAAAAGAGAACGTGATTCATCTCCCCGGGCCACCTTATTCCATTGCTCTGGGATGCTCATACGTCCATTGTAGGTGCTTTCAAGAAACCCCATTTTCTTGAAATGTGGCGCCCTTATTCTTCCAGGAAATATGTTGAGACAGTTCAAATTTTATTGAGAAAGCAATCAGGCTTTGTTAGGAGTGCTTCCTTTTTATGCAACGTCTTTTCCATGCCTGTATGTTCTTTAAATGAAAATATTTTATCACCTGAATACATTTTAATTAAAGGTGTCATATTGGCATAATGGGTAGAAGTAGAGTAGATGAGTATGTCTTTATGTTTGGTCCTGTGGTGAAATACATTTTATGTGAATATGTAATGTATTTCATGTGGTTCTGAGGGCTTCTTCACTCTGTGATGATAGGCACATTTAGCAAATGCTACAGGTATTGTCTGCTCCACCACTGGTGTCTTCACAGATGAGAGCAGAGAACATCATCCAGCACGACTTGTTTGGCAGAGCGTCACTGATGGTCTTTGGAGGCATATCCTTGGGGGGTCTCAGCAGGGGCGGATTGGCCATTAGGGCATTTGGGTAATGCCCAGTGGGCCGCGGACTCTGGTCTGCTTATGGGCTGGTTGTTTCATGAAATACATTTTATGTACTGGTTGTAGCGGTGCTACTAGAATTTGAAACTGCAACTCCCAGCAGTCCCTGCACTGGCTCTGATTGGTCTTCTGCTGAGGGTGCAGGGGCTGTTGGGGTCAAATGAGGTCAGCGTGGCTTTTAAAAAGAGGGCTGGTGACCAAAAGAGGAAAAAGTGTTTTTTGTATTTTGTGTTTCAAGTTCCTGTCTGCCTGCCTTCTGTTGGGTTACCTGTAGTTATTTGTTTTGTCCTGGAATGTATCATGGTTGGGGTCTGGATTGTCTGCCATCTGTCTGTGTACATGAGGACTGTAAGTGGATTCATGGCCATCCTGCGAAGAAAGGAGCGCTCCTGAACCCGTTCACCTGTTTTCACCATTTCAGGAACTACTGGCAGAGGTGGGTAGTAACGAGTTACATTTACTCCGTTACATGTACTTGAGTAACTTTTAAAAAAAATTGTACTTCTAAGAGTAGTTTTACTGCACCATACGTTTTACTTTTACTTGAGTACATTTGTGAAGAAGAAACACTACTCTTACTCCGCTACATTGGGCAACACTTTTTTTCCATTTACACATTAGATACGCTATATTTTTGCCAGAAACAAGCCGCCAGTGGATCTACTGCATGACTGTTTCACCAATCAGACGTAGCAACAATAATCCCATGACTCCGTTTCACCAATCAGACGTAGCAACAATAATCACATGACTCCGTTTCACCAATCAGACGTAGCAACAATAATCACATGACTCCGTTTCACCAATCAGACGTAGCCATGCAGTCTCATGACCACAAACAAACTGTGGTGGCATAACGGCACAAACTCCTCACAGGGAAAGAAAGGATACATGAAAAATGGCAGAGGCAACTGTCTCCAATGCTAAAACTGAAGAGGATGAGGATGAACACCCCTGGCCTCAAATAAAAAGCATGTTTTGCTTACACACAGTGCAAAAGAACAGCTATATAATGCGATGTCTTCTGTGTCCGCCAAAACAAACGGACATTTCAGCAAACAAAACTTAATGTCTAACCTGAGGAAACATGTCGCGGTAAGTTTCACATAAATTCATTTTTTGCTGTTAGTCTTCTTAGGTTACAGAATCCCAGTCTGAAAAGAGTTTTTATATAGACCCTTTTAGTTTTTGTAAACATTTCGTTAAATGGTGCCATAAGCTAAGCAGACTACAATACATTTTCCATGGATGAATGAATTAGCATTAGCTACCAACTATCGCAAATTAGGAATGGTCAAGATGGTTTTGGTAACTGAGAAACAATCGAGTCCAGGTATGCAATGTCAGAGCCTGCTTAGAAAACGTTACCATATCAAAGTTGAGCAGCCTTTGAGAGACTTTTTAGTCATGCGGGGCTCCTATTCACTGCTAAACAGTCACAGCTTCACTGCAAGAACCTTGAAAGCCAACTCCTGCTGAAGCTTAACCATCACTTCACTGAGTGAAGAACAAGCACGGTATAACCAAACAAGCACAGACACAGACAGTCATGGCAAAATGAACTTCTTGTAAGTGCACAAGCTGCCTTGTTCTAATGTTACTTTCTATCAGCTGTGCTATTTGGAGGGCAAGTGAATATGCAGTATTATACTGTCAGTGTACAGTAGATCTTGTCTCTGTAAGTAGTTTGCTCTGTTCAAACATACATGTTACCTACTGTAGGTATTGGCTTCAAAAGCTGAGATTTGGAACTTTGTTTTATTTGTGGGGTGGCAGAGTGGCGCAGTGGGTAGCGCTGCTGCCTCGCAGTTAGGAGGACCCGGGTTTACTTCCCTGGTCCTCCCTGTGTGGAGTTTGCATGTTCTCCCCGTGTCTGTGTGGGTTTCCTCCTGGTGCTCCGGTTTCCTCCCACAGTCTAAAGACATGCAGGTTAGGTGCATTGGCGATCCTAAATTGTCCCGTGTGTGTGTGTGTGCCCTGCGGTGGGCTGGCGCCCTGCCTGGGGTTTGTTTCCTGCCTTGCGACCTGTGCTGGCAGACCCCTGTGACCCTGTAGTTATGATATAGCAGGCTGGATAATGGATGGATGGATATTTTGTAAAGATGTTATTTATTTTTACTCATTTTTTATTTTATTATTTGGAAATAGCAGAATTTGCACATTACTTTATATTTTTCTCTGTGATATTACAACATTTCTAAAAAACAAACCATTTATTATGATCAAACAGTTACTCAGTACTTGAGTAGTCTTTTCACCAAATACTTTTTTACT
Source organism: Erpetoichthys calabaricus (assembly GCF_900747795.2). Taxonomy (NCBI): domain Eukaryota; kingdom Metazoa; phylum Chordata; class Cladistia; order Polypteriformes; family Polypteridae; genus Erpetoichthys; species Erpetoichthys calabaricus. The sequence continues at coordinate 23,244,670 of NC_041396.2, read as the reverse complement.
CTTACTTGAGTCATTTTTTGGATGACTACTTTTTACTTCAACTTGAGTAATATTATTTTGAAGTAACCCTACTATTATTTAAGTACAATTTTTGGCTACTCTACCCACCTCTGACAACGAGTAGGACTATCATTACATTCCCATTCAATGTGCGGATCTCTGGACTATCTATTCTCATCATTACATTTCATCTGTTGCCGTTTTTCATGGACTTTACTGTGTGTGTTTTGTTTGTGCTTTGTGCATTTAATGTACAGTCGCTGTAAGGGGAACAGGGGTGTTATCGTTGTTTTCATTTATTTCATTTGTTTTCATTACATTCTTTAATTTACATTCGATAATTGTTTGATTACCAGTTTGCTTTGTTTTTGTCTCTGTTTGTGAGAGCGTGCAAGTCGAACCAAGTGTAGGTGCATCCCTGGAATCTCCACCATAAAAATAAATACATCACCGTCATCTTTACAGTGCAGACCACTACCTGGTTACTGTTTGACATTAAAATTATTTTTCTAAACTATTAAACTATTAAACATTATCTGTCCGGTATTGTGATTTATATAGTCCTATATAATATACTGTATTACATCATCAAGTTGTTTAAGTTTGTCAGTACACAACATTGCACCATAAAATTTGGTCAAAATTTTCTTTTGCCGATTTCTGTTTCGATAAAGCAACATTTCGGTTAGCATATACATTAAGGTGCTACTCCGGTTGATCCTCTTAACTGATGCTTACAAGAGCAATGGGTTTGCCTACAAGCTCCTGCTAACGCTGCCTGTGTCACAAGTGCAGTGTGAAAGTTCATTTTCTGCGTTGAAGAGAATCAAAAGCTGCCTGAGAAGCACAATCACGCAAGAACATCTTGAGGCGTTCGTGTTGATGTCAGTGGAGAAAAGTATCCGAGCCGAACTTGATACTAATAGTATTGTTGATGATGTGGCTGCTAAAAGCAGCAAACCGCGTAAGCTACTAGCCTACTAGGGTACTGGCACTTGGACATAACATTGACATTTGACATGTACACTTATAACGTGTAAGCCATGTTGCTAAATTTTTGTTTTTCATTAAATTTTATTTCTAAGCATGTCGTCAAATTTGAAGTTGTGTCTAAACAACAGCGTACAGATTACGTTTGGCATCAGTATAGATAGAGTTCATATTATAGGCTCATAGCAAGTAGCGAGCTGCATACTAATTTTAAGAAAATAACAATGAATAATGGGACGAGTGGGCCGACTTCGTCACTTCACTCATTGAAGGATGCCCGGGCCGGTTTTGTGACCCAGTCCTCTCCTGGGTCTCAGAGACATCCACATGGTAGGCAATGGTACTCTGACTGCTGTTATGTACCAGGACAAATCCTCAGAGCTATTGTAGACCTTATGGTGGTGCAGTTATCCCTGGGAACCCCCTGGTGCAGGACAATGCCCCGGCCTCATGTGGTCACAGTATGATGAATGCATTGGTGCCATTAATGGTTCCGCAAGTTCCCCAGACCTGAATCCAATTGAGAACCTCTGGGATGTATCAGTGTGTCTGATGCCACCAAGTAGCACCGCAGACTGTCCAAGAGCTCACTGATACCCTGATCCAGGTCTGGGAGGAGATCCCCCAGGACACCATCTCATCAGGAGCAGACCCAGACATAGCCTGGAGAGCATACAGGCATGAGGGGGCCATACACACTACTGAGTCACATTAGGAGTTGCTGTGATGAAGTTCACACAAGTTGGACCAGCCTGGGATTTCAATTTTTGAGTTTGATTTTCAGTGTGATGTTGAATCAGCCCTCAGTGGGTTGGTGATTTTGGTTTCCATTGATCGTCTTTACATCATTTTGTTCTCAATGATTTTCCACTGGAATATTTTGTTCATTGTGTGATTTTAGTGTTCTCTCCATTTTGTTGAGCAGTGTAGATTTAATAACGCATGACTTTTCTCTGTTAGCTTTCTCTTGACTTCTTCATGTAGTGATATCAGAGCCACTGGTCTGAAGTCATTTAGGACTTCTGGATTTCTGTTTTCAGCTACTGGAATTGCTTGGGCCTGTTTCCAATCACTTTGGGACCTTCTGTAGTCCTAGTGACATCCTAAAAATGTTTAAACGGAGCTGAGCTGCTCTGCAGAGGATTTCAGGAGCCTACCTTAAAGATGGGCTGGTCCAAGAATTTTATTTATTGTTAATTTTCTAAAGACATTCTCTACATCGTTTTGAACAAAACATGTCTCTCTACCTCATCCAAAACAATATCCTGCATGCTTCATATTAAGGAATAAGAAAGTTAAGGCACCCTCCAAACTCAATGAAGCAGACTGACAGGACAAGCCAGAGGGGATGGCGTGAGGGGTTTATTCACCGTTAAACCAGGAACATCAAGGCATCAACCTCCTAGAGCAGGGGTCGCCAACTCCGGTCCTGGAGGACCACCATGTCTGCAGGTTTTCATTCTAACCCTTTTTTTAATGAGTGACCTGATTTTGCTGCTAAGTAACTTCTTTTGAACTCATTTTAATTGACTTGTTCTTGAAGACTCAGACCCCTTAATTGTTTATTTTTTCCTTAATTAGCAGGCAAACAATAAGGAGATACAAAATGAGCCAAAACAACTGGGGCCTCATGTATAACGCCGTGCATAGAACTCATACTATAACATAGCGTAAGCACAAAAGCGGGATTGTGCGTACGCACAGAAAAATCCAGATGCAGGAATCTGTGCGTACGCAAACTTTCACGTTCTTCCACTACATAAATCCCAATCAGCGTGAAAAGTAACGCACGTGCATGCGCCTTCTGTCCCGCCACAACTCCTCCCAGAATTATGCCTCTTTGAATATGCAAATTGATATAAATAGCCTTCTGTGAAAAGACAATGGGAAAAGCACAGGGGAAAATATAAGAATTTCAGCGAATACCAAGTGGAGGCAAAGGAAAAACATACTATTTGTTGGTTTAAACAGTGGTATAAGCAACAAAAGGAGGTTGATCGAGTGACAGAGTGTCGGAAAAACTCGAAAGATCAAATTCACAAAGTCGCACAGTGCCCGAAATAAAAAAGAAGTCACATATCAAAGTCGGCGTGAAAAGGACGACTCATAGCCCACCGTCTGAGTGTCATATGAAAACTTATTAGGGTACAAACAAAAAACATAGGCACATAGTGGGAAAAAAGTACAAAATGTCAACTTTAATCTCAAAATCCATCCATCCATCCATCCATTTTCCAACCCGCTGAATCCGAACACAGGGTCACGGGGGTCTGCTGGAGCCAATCCCAGCCAACACAGGGCAGGGAACCAATCCTGGGCAGGTTGCCAACCCACCGCAGGACACACTAGGGCCAATTTAGAATCGCCAATCCACCTAACCTGCATGTCTTTGGACTGTGGGAGGAAACCGGAGCGCTCGGAGGAAACCCACGCAGACACGGGGAGAACATGCAAACTCCACGCAGGGAGGACCTGGGAAGCGAACCCGGGTCCCCAGGTCTCCCAACTGCGAGGCAGCAGCGCTACCCACTGCGCCACCGTGCCGCCCGGTAATCTCAAAATGTCCACTTTAATCACGTAGTTTATTTTCTCATTAAAGTAGAACATCATAAACTTCATCTTAAAATCGTTTAATTTACTAGTTTCTCAAGTAGCACGTTAAATGCTTTGTTCTGTGTTTGATCTTCTATGTGCTCTATGTGTGTGAATCACTACGTGCTTCCGTTCTTTCTCTTTCTCTGACAGGACACAAAATCCATTGCATTTGTGATATTACAGCTCTCTGAATACTTAAAATACTGAGATGTATGCGTGATATCTTTTTCATGATGATAGGAATGAAAGCATGTTATTAAACATGGGAACACGATGGCACAGTGATTGTTCATATCTCACACAAGAGGCTTGCTGCGCCATGTGCGACCTTCAATGAAATAATTTATTACAGCAGTACTGTCTCTTTCAAACGTACTAACCTCCATTTCCTGTCTTTACTTTTCTTTCTCCAAATACCCAATCGCCACACAATCAGCTCTGTAATAGACGTTAAGCCATTTTTAAGCTTAGAACGCCGATTCTTCAAAAATTTTAAGGAACATTGAAATATCTGCGTAGTACATGTTTAATTATTCTATCCGTCTATCCTTCCAGTGTCGCGTCAGAATACAGCGCAAGGCAGGAGCTATCTGTGAACTAGCTAGCGCTGCGACACCGTGTCCTCACATGTTTAATTATTAACAATACAGATTATTTAAATGAAGTTAAAGTTTTATCTGTATACTATAAGCAACATATTTTGCTGCATTTCATCTTAAAAATGATATCGTCATCATACGCGCTTTATAAAGTGGCGCAGGTTGTGCAATATTATAACAGTAGTGCAAGTTTACAGTGGGGTAATTGTACTTATAAGTACAAACAGTTCTACAAGGAGCACTTGATTGAGTGCGTTTATAGTTCTTGGGATGAAACTGTTTCTGAAACACGAGGTCCGTACAGGAAAGGCTTTGACGTGTTTTGCCGTGGCTGAGGTAGTGTGTGATTGAAACTGTATACCGATAATTCTCTTTCCGATCAGCTGCTGCTGTGATTCCCCACTCAGATACAGTGATATAAATGCTCAGAGTGGTGCAGTGAGAGTAATATGGAAAAAGATGATCCACTGTGGCAACCCTTAACGGGAGCAGCTGAAAGAAGAAGAAGATGCAGTGAACGTAACAACGCTTAAGCAGTTATGGTATTTGGAATACTATGGCTATTCCCTGGACCATTATATTACAGGTTAATTATAATCAGATGCATTACACTAATAAACAATATGCAGTTAGTTTCAGTGTATTTATAAAGCCACGTCAGGAATGTGGGTCTAAGAAAGAAAGGGTAACCACACAGGAACAGTAGCACTGCTGTGACACTGGGTGCCGCCAGTCTGCAAAACCGAGCAGAGATATTGCATACGCCAAGGTATGAGGTACCGTGGAAATGTGCGTGGCTTTACGCCAAGTTTAGGTTTTATACATCGCGATTTGAGTGTGGAAACGTTCGTATGCAACATTTCTGTGCATACGAACCATTTATACATGAGGCCCCTGGTGTCCATCGTACAATATCTGAAAATAAAGAAAGGTGAAGGTCTCAGGAATGTCGATCTGCTCTTATAAAAGAGAAAATCAACAATTTCGGAAATGTCTGCTAATGCACCACGAGAGCAGCAACAAGCCACGGAATTAAAGAACGAGTTTAATTAACGACAAGACTCTGTGCCTAATGAAGCAACTGGTTGGAGTGAAATTGGTTGAAGTTTGAGGCCCTGACTTAGGTGGTCTTCTGTTGGCTCTTTCACTTCACACTTCATTTCTGTTTGGGTGCCAATTAAGGAAGGAAATTAAGCAATTCAGAGGAACATTGAAGAAATTCAGGGGAGCAAATCTTTAAAAAGCAATTCAATTAAAATTGAAAGGTAATTAGCAGAACAAACAGGTCACTCATTAAAAAAAGGGTTAGAATGAAAACCTGCAGACACGGTGGTGCTCCAGGACCGGACATGGTGACCCCTGTCCTAGAGCAAAGACGTTGACTGAATACTGGGCAAAAGATGGCAATGATGACACGACAAGCTCACTTAAGCTCTTCTCTGTTTCAAATTAAATTCTGAATTACAGATCAATTTGATTATTGTTCCTCCTTCAACAGCCACATAAAACCGTAACGTTATCACTTGCTCAGCTAGACTGACGAATTAATCAATCTGTCAATTGATCAGTTAATGCAATCACTTGTCTACTCTACATACTACACATTGATTAATTCGCCCATCCATTTGTCTTTCCATCCACCTTTGATTAATTCTTTCATGCATAGCATTCTTTATTGAGCAGAGTGTCAGGTCACTTACACATGCAGGGAGCTATTGTGACCTGAGCCCTCAAATACACCAACACCACCCAAAGTCACAGGTTCAGGTAAGTGAATTTTATTTTCACAATACCTTTACAAACATTTTCTATCAGTAATGGAATCGCTCAAGTGCATTTCTATGGCATTTAGAGATATCTCACAATGAATTTCAGATATCTTAAAATGTAATTTACTTTTTAAGATATCTGAAACTTGCTTTGAGATATCGTAAAATAATTTCCGTTACATTTTAAGATATCTGCAATACATTTTGAGATATCTCAAATGGACTTCAAGATATCTCAAATACATTTTAAAATATCTCAAAATAACCGTGCCTGCACTTCAAGATATCTTCAAATGAATTTTCAAATATCTTAAATTGACCTATCATGCATGTTAAGGTATCTCAAATGTATTTCAAGATATCTCAAAATTATTTCCTGTAAAAATGCCCATTCTTTCAATGGGACTTTCTGTTTAATAGACGATATCTTAAAATGTATTTGAGATATCTTTAAATGAGCAGGATGTAGATTTTGAGATATCTGAAAATCCATCCATTTTCTAACCCGCTTAATCCAAACACAGGGTCACAGGGGTCTGCTGGAGCCAATCCCAGCCAACACAGGGCACAAGGCAGGAATCTATCCCTGGCAGGGTGCCAACCCACCGCAGGACACAAACACACCCACACACCAAGGACAGTTTAGAATCGCCAATCCACCTAACCTGCATGTCTTTGGACTGTGGGAGGAAACCCACACAGACACGGGGAGAGCATGCAAACTCCATGCAGGGAGGACCTGGGAAGCGAACCCAGGTCTCCTAACTGCAAGGCAGCAGCGCTACCCACTGTGCCACCGTGCCTATCTGAAAATGTATTTGGGATATCTGATAATGGACAGGAAGCTGTTTGGAGATATACAAATAATTAAGTGTCTTTTTAAAGATTTCTTAAAATGTATTTTAGATATCTTGAAATACAACTTGAGGTATCTAGAAATATATTGTAAGATATTTGAAATGTATGGCAAGCCAAATTAACATTTAGAGATATCTCAAAATGAATTCCTGATATCTTAAAATGTAATTTACTTTTCAAGATATCTGAAACTCGCTTTGAGATATCTTAAAATAATTTCCTTTACATTTTAAGATATCTGCAATACATCTGGAAATGTATTTCAGATATCTTAAATTGTATTGTAGATATCTGAAAATGCTTTTGAGATATCTTGAAATAATAAAGCTGTTTGGAGATATACAAATAATTAAGTGTCTTTTTAAAGATATCTTAAAATGTATTTTAGATATTTCGAAATACGGCTTGAGATATCTAGAAATATATTGTAAGATATCTGAAATGGAGCAGAGACCCATTTTAAGATATCACGAAATCAAATCAAATCAAATCAAATAGCCTTTTATTGTTAATTCACTATATGTTCAGAACGTACAGGAGAATCGAAATACTGTTTCTCTCTCATCTTCATAGTACAATAAAATATAGTATAAAAAAGTATAAAAGTATAACATACAAGATAAATAACATTAGAACTTGTAAGTAGACCTGTGTACAATGTGCAATAGTCAGTAGAGCAAAAGCCAATTACAGTAAAAAATGAGAAGGTGCATTATAGAGTAGCTTATGAGATGTACAAAAAGACCAACAGTTAGCTGCAGATGCAATATGGAGTCCTTATATAATACCAGCTGAGGTAGGGTACTTGGTAGATAGTGACTCTTGTTACGGTCCAGGGTCAGGGGGCAAGGGGGGAAGGTAGTTTACAGAGTTCAGCATTCTGACAGCTTAGTGGGTGAAGCTGTTCCACAGTCTTGTGGAGCAGGCCTGGAGGCTCCGGTACCTTTTCCCTGAGGGGAGGAGGCTAAACAGGAAGTGAAAGGGGTGGGAGGAGTCACCAGCAATGCTGATGGATCTACGGGTGAGACGGGTGTGGAAAATGTCCTTGAGGGAGGTCAGTGGGGCACCAATGATCTTACTGGTCGCATCCACTATGCGTTGCAGGGACTTCCTACAGGAGGCAGTGCAGCCTCCATACCACACAGAGATGCAGCTGGTGAGGATGCTCTTGATTGTGTACCGGTAGAAAGAGCATATGATGGGGGGTGGAACTTGTGCTCTCCTCAGTTTGCGTAGAAAGTAGAGGTGAGTATGAGCTTTCTTGACCAGTGATGTGGTGTTATCTAACCAGGAGAGGTCCTCGGAGATGTATGTCCCCAGGAACTTGGTGCTACTCACCCTTTCCACAGCTGCACCGTCGATGGTCAGTGGGGAGGTGCTGTAAATTACCTCTCCTGAAATCAACCACAATCTCTTTGGTCTTTCCCACGTTCAGGAAGAGATTGTTGTCTTTACACCACTGGACCAGTTGGCTCACCTCGTTGCTGTAGTTGGCTTCGTCATTATTGGTGATGAGGCCAACCACGGTTGTATTGACTGCAAACTTGACAATGTGACTGGAACTATAGATTGGTACACAGTCGTGGGTCTGCAGGGTAAAGAGCAACGGGCTGAGCACACACCCTTGTGGGGCCCCTGTGCTCAACGTGATGGTCTTAGAGTTGTTATTGCTGACTCACACATTTTGTGACCTCCCTGTAAGAAAGTCCAACACCCAGTTGCAGAGAGAGGTCTTCAGTCCCAAGTGGCTGAGTTTTTCTATTAGCTGCTGGGGAATGATTGTGTTGAATGCTGAACTAAAATCTAAGAACAACATTCATACATAGGAGTTCTTTGAGTCCAGGTGGGTGAGGGCTGGATGGAGAGCAGCAGAAATGGCATCCTCTACGGACCTGTTTGACCTGTATGCAAACTGAAATGGGTCATGGGAGGGGGGAAGAATGGACTTTCATGATGGTGGAAGTCAGTGTTACAGGCTGATAGTCATTATAGCTAGATGGGAGGGGCTTCTTAGGGACAGGAATTATGATTGTGACTTTAAAACATGTGGGAACAACAGCTTGGTCCAGGGAGATGTTGAAGATGTCAGCAAGGACATCCTTGAGCTCCTCAGCACAATCCTTCAAAGCACAACCAGGTATGTTGTCTGCTCCGACTGCCTTCCGTGGGTTGATCCTAGAAAGGGTTCTCTTCACGCTGGCTGGGGCCAGACGTATGGACTGTTCGTCCGTTTGGGGGGGGATGGTTTTCTGTGCTGGTATGCTCTTTTGTGTCTCGAACTGGCCAAAGAAGTAATTTAGGCAGTTAAGGCAGTGTGATGTCACCTTCACAGGTCTGTGGTGGGGGTTTGTAACTAGTGAGGGTTTGGATGCCACGTCAGAGAGACTGTGCATCTCTAGAGTTGCTAAAGTGTCCAGATATTTTCTTGTTGTACTGCTTTTTTGCTTCCCTGATGCCACGGGACAGGTTGACTCTAGCTGTTGCTAGTCCTGCAGTGTCACTGGCCCTAAAGGCTGCGTCACGGATCCTCAGAAGCCTGTGGACCTCTCCTGTCAGCCATGGCTTCTGGTTAGCACGAACAGTGATATTTTTGAAATGGGTGACATCATCAGTACATTTTGCAATGTATGCTGTAACCACCTCAGTGTACTCCTTAATGTCTGTGTGGTCATTGTAAGTGGCTACTTGTTTGAAAATGTCCCAGTCTGTAGTGCTAAAACAGTCCCTCAGAGCACTGGAGGCGCCCTCTGGCCACACACGTTGGTCTGATGGTTCTCACTCTGGGTCTGTATACAGGTCTCAGCATGATGGTGATGTGAACAGAGAGACCTAAGTGGGGGAGGAGGGAGGCCTTGTAGGCTAAACTTGCAGGTTGTATACATCAAATCCAGTGAGTTGTCTCATCTTGTAGGAAAGTCCGCATGTTGGTGTAATTTGGGCAATAAAACTTTAAAATCTGCGGGGTTGAAGTCTCCTGCTTTGATGAGGAATTCATCCGGGTGCGCTATTTGTTGTTCACTAATGGCCTGGTAGAGTTCATTAAGTGCCTCGCTCCTATCACTGATGTTAGCGGTTGGAGTGATGTATACAGCGACAAGCAGAATCGATGCATACTCCCTCGGTAAGTAGAAGGGTCGGCACTTAATAATAATAAACTCTGCCAGTGGAGAACAGTGTCTATGCACAATGATAGTATTTCTGCACCAAGCGTCGCTAATGTAAACACACACTCCCCTGCCCTGAGTCTTACCTCCTTCCATAAAGACTTGGTCAGCTCGATAGCATGTTAGCCCAGCTAGCTGGATAGCAGAGTCCGGGATGTTGCCATTAAGCCAAGATTCTGTAAAAATAAAAACACAGCAGTTCCTTACGTCATTCCATGCAGATCTCAGATGCTGAATGTGATCTATTTTATTGTCTAGTGAACGTACATTGGCCAGAACAAGAGACGGTATTGCAGGTCTGTACGGTTTAGCAGCTAGCCTAGCCCGGATGCCTCCACGCTTGCCCTGCTTCCATTTTCTCTCACATTGCTTCCGCCGCCTCCTCTCTGGGTAAGATACAGCAGACGAGTTTGGTGATGTAATAGTCTGGTGGAGAAGTCCCAGGACCCGAAGCATCTCTGCAACTCTCTGGTCCAAGATGTGATATTTGGTTTTGTGTCTTAAAAGGCAGTGGCAGCGATATCTTGTAATCAACGTTATCGGTTGACTATGCTCGAACTCACTCAAACACTTGCACGAACATAACGAACACATCTTAAAATAGCCAGGAAGTCCAATTGGAAAAATAGGCAATTTTACAGGAAGTGAACAGGAAGTCCCATTGAAAGAATAGGAAATTTTACAGGAAGTGATTTCAAGATATCTCAAAACGTATTTGAGATATCTCAAAATGCACAGGAACTTATTTCGAGATATCTCAAATTGTATTTAAGATATCTTGAAATGTACAGGATATCATTTTACAATATCTTGAAATCTGTTTGAGATATCATAAAATTCTTTTTAGATATCTTAAAATAGATGCATTTTTAGATATCTCAACATAACTTCCTGCGCATTTTGAAATAATAACCTTAAAATAGACAGAAAGTCCCACTGAAAGAATAGGAAATTTTACAGGAAGTGATTTCCAGATATCTCGAATTGCATTTCAGATATCTCAAAATGTACAGCATATCATTTCAAGATATCTTGAAATCTATTTGAGATATCATAAAATGCTTTTTAGATATCTTAAAATAGATGTATTATTAGAATTATCTGTAATTCCATTGGAGATATCTAAAATGCATTTCCAGATATCTTAAAATTCATTTTGAGATATCTCTAAATGTTAATCCGGCTTGCCATACATATCTCTTCTTTCCTACTCTGTCTTCTTCACCTTGACACTCCTCCACATGAGCTTCATCCTCTGTCTCCTGACTTGACTTCCTTTTATGATAGGCCCAGGAGAACTTCCGGAGTCACAGCCTCGAATATTGGAAGTATTTCCAGATAATACAGAAGCCTCCCAAAACCAGGGAAATGTATTCACCACAGCAACCTCCTGGTGGCACCCAAGTATCCCATCAGGGTAACCCTTCAAAACTACAACTCCCAAGAAACCCTGGGGGTGTCCAGGCTGGGGTCAAACCAGAGCAGCACTGCCTCTTCTCATACTGGGGGATGAATTGTTCAGAATTCCCCAGTCCACCCCGACTAGTATATGAAGCAATAGCCATCCCAACTGAGATGCACCTCCTCTCCTGTTGTCCTTCCGTTACGGCTTCCCAGTCGCACAAGAATTTACCTTGTAACAGCCGACTCACTCTCCCAAACTGGCAGCTACACCACCAAGACCCGTGGCCTGGCAAGTCTCTATCTATCTTTTATAAAAAGAAATCCTGTCCCCTGTCCTGATAGTCTACGATACGTGATATTTCTCGGAAGATAATTTAAAGACCTGTGAGACGAAAGAGACCTGCCACGGTACGTCTCACGGGAATATAGAACAAAAGTCTTGCAAGACACACCCTACTTACAAGCAATATCAAAAAAAACAAATCAGTAGTGTAAAGGCAGTCACGCAGCACACACAGCTCCAGGGCTCTCAGTGCATATAAAGTGTATAAGGTCAATACGGTAGAAATGAATAGGGTAGAAATTAAACGTCGACGATTAAACGAAGAAGAAAGTAAAGCACGGAGAAAAGAGACTCAAATGCGTTGGACAGAAAAAAGAGCAAATAAGAATAATCGAGGTGCAAATTCAGGAAATAAGGAAAGTAATTATCAGCCCGGAACAAGTGGAATTGAAAAAAAAAGCACGTCCAATCCGGCTCAGAATTAAGTGACAGTGAGTAAAAGACAAAGTAGAACTTCATAGAGATGTTTACAAACATTGGCGCTAAACACATGCAGAGCAGGTTAGAGACTATGAAACCAGGGAAATCAGAAAGGCTCAAAAAAAAAAAAAAAAAAAAACGTTGGCGCTATACACATGTGGAGAAAGTTAAAGGATATGAAAGTAGGAAAATTAGAAAATATAAAAAAGTAAAGATCGCAGAAGCTCAAACAAACAAACTGCCTCATTTAACTATGCACCAGTCTAACTTTGGTTTTGCACAATAATTACTACACTATTGCACCTTAACACTTAATTCTACTTTATTCACATAATTTTTACTTATTTATTATGTTGTACTATACTGTTATCTTTCGATCTATGACTGTTTGTTAATCTAACTGATATTCTTCTAACTTTGCACAGTTTTTGATAAGCAGATCAGGATGCATTTCACTGCGTGTTGTCCTGTATAACTATGCATGTGACAAATAAAGAATCTTGATAATTTCAAAAATGGAGTTTACCGCAAATGCATTTATTGGTTACTTTGTTCATGTATATATATTTATCTGTCTGCTTATTTAAAAAGCTACATTTACCCCAGGAGTCAAAAACATTCTGTCTAGCCCTTGTACAAAAACCTACACAAAAGCTGGGGTATCACCTTGGTAACCTCATGTACTTTTGGAACTGTGAGAGGAAAATAGCACGACTTTACAGACAGGAGTTTAATGCAGAACTCTACTTACTTTGTTACTTTGTAAAAAAAAATTATGAACTGCTGATGATGTCAATCGTTTTGTCTGTGCTGAAATTCCAAACAGAGAAACCTATCCTGACCTCATTAAAAAGATTCAGCATATTGGGACTCGCAAGATTACAAATATTGTTTTTACAGAAGTTCTGAAATAAAAGTGAAACTAATGAAATAGCAACAATTCAAAGAAAAAAAAATCTTAAAAGTGTGTATCCAGAAAACCAAATACGGGGGTTGACGAGCGAAGCGAGCAGGGGGCAAAGCCCCCTAGCATTTATAAAAAAAAAATCTTCTGGGAAGCAATAGCAAGGCTATAATATGTGATCTTCTCAAAAGACATTTAAAAGACGTGTCACGGTGCGTGTTGCGGGGACCGTAAACATGAGACTTGGTGCCAAGAGATTGTCACAGGGCCGTAGCAAAAAGGACAGCGGCTGTACAGGCATTAAAAAGATCGAAGGGCAGTGCGACAGCAGCTAACCCCCACCCCTCCGACAACACGAGCAGCATTATACATCCTGCAAGAAAGAATTTAACCACGCCCGGGGCCAGAAATAAAGGAAAAGGATTGTTTTTACAACGTCACGTGAGACCAGGCAGTGAGCCATCATTTAAAAGGAGTCCACAGACCTCTAACCAAGCAGTTGTTGGATTGCTTTTGGCAGACAAGCATAATGTGCTCCCAGCTCCCACAAGCCGAAGAGACAGCTCGCAAGCAGCAGAAAGACAGCAAATGATCCAAAGACATATCCTTAGCCCACCCCCCTTCACGACACGAGCAGTATTATACGTCTGGCAAGAAAGAGATGTTACTACGTGCGTGGCTGGAAATAAAGGACAAGTATTGTTTTTACAAACGTTTTTAAAGCAAAAGTGAAAATAATGCATATGCAACAATTCCCAAGAAATTAACAATCTCATTAAATTGTAGGTTGCCTGCCTAAGGTAAAGTCATCCCTGATGACTGGGGACGTGGGAATGAGGGGTCCTTTCATCGGATTAGCGCTATTGCAGATGTGGAATGGCAAAATGGGGGAGGCAGCCTGATGAATGAGGTCTCCAGGACTTTAAACAAATCCAAATCATATTATGTGATTTCATCTTGGGATTAATAAAGTATCTATCTATCTATCTATCTATCTATCTATCTATCTATCTATCTATCTATCTATCTATCTATCTATCTATCTATCTATCTATCTATCTATCTATCTATCTAATTGTGAAATTCTACTCCGTACTTCTGATACTGTATTGAGGATTTATTCTGCTTCTGTGTATTGTATTGTATTGTATTGTATTGACCCCCTTCTTTTTGACACCCACTGCACGGCCAACCTAAAGGGGTCTCTCTTTGAACTGCCTTTCCCAAGGGTTCTTCCATTTTTTCCCAACAAGGGTTTTTTTTTTGGGAGTTTTTTCTTAGAGGGTCATGGCTGGGGGGCTGTCAAGAGGCAGGGCCTGTTAAAGCCCATTGCGGCACTTCTTGTGTGATTTTGGGCTATACAAAAATAAATTGTATTGTATTGTATATCCGGTAAACCAAATACGGGGTGGGCCAGTGAAGCGAGCAGGGGCCAGAGCCCCCTAGTACTGATAAAGAAAGAAATGAACAAACTCCAAACAATATACTGTATATATATTATACCCCAACCAACCCCGACGTAACATTCAACCCTAAAAGTGTCTGGTGGAAAGTACTAATAAAAAGAAAAGGTGCAGCACAAATTTAATATACAATACAAACCCTCCCTTGACCCCACACTGAACATGAACTCACTGAGACACACAGAAAGTATGAAACGCACATAAAAGTCCAGAAGATCTGGCGGAAAATGGAGCACACTGCCTTTTTTTCTGTGTATTGTGCCTACGTGACCACACGGTAATACCCAAACTATTCCAAAGCAACATTTGCACCGATTTGTGTTTTTTGTGTATCTCACACCCTCATACACCTTTATCGTAAGAGCATCCCTTATCTACAGTGGAGCATTTGATCAGAAGAAAATATGAAGCTGGTTTTAAATTAAAAGTCATTGAAGTGGTGAAAGAAACTGGTAACTGCACTGCTGCAACAAAATTCGATGTGTCTGAGAAACTGATGCGAGATTAGAGGAGGCAAGAAGATATAAAAAAAAATGTCACATTTTTGAACAGGCGTATAAGTCGGGGACTGATTTTATGATCGATTTTTTTGGGTTTCAAGACCCGACTTATATGTGAGTAAATCCGGTAACTGAATCACAAAGCACAGGGGTGCCTGAGACGGAGGTAACACTCGGACCCAAGCATCAGATCCATCCTCATAACAATTCTTCAAACAAACTTCCCGTCTCCGTATCTCATTGCTGCATTTTGGAGTCGTCTCTTCAAACAACTTTCCAGAACTTTCTAAACCCACTCACATACCACATTAAGGTCCACCCACTTTATTCATCTTGTTGCACCATGTATTATATGTCATTAATTGCTTTGCTGACTTTGAAGGGTCCATCCATCCTTGCCAGATAAAATAAAGATGGATTGATTGACCTTTTAAGGTTCAGCGAACATTAATATAGAAGCAGCATCTGAAATTTAAACAATTAATTTGTAGAAAACCAATGGATTGATAGAGCTTTTTCAGAAAGGACCATTTCTTTAGATGATTAAGCCCAATTTAAGCTTTTCTATTGGGGGGGGGGCCTGGTAGGAGGGATTTTTTTCCATTTAGGCAAACTGCAAGGCTTCAGAAGGCTCTGTGAGTGCTGGGATTCACTGACATGCACTGACATTTTTACATCAGAAATACAAATGCCACTGATCTGAAGCTTTGCCAACAGTGCCCGATTACTGGGAAATGCAATGGCTGGTAAGTGTGGCTGGTGAATTTAAAAGTCCTTTGGGGAACTGGAGTGATTCAGCCATGCCTCATTACAGACATTTATAGAACCGCGTTAAATAATGTAACCTAATTAGTTCAATGGAAATGAATGAGCAGCTATTACATATCGCTGTCAAAATGACTTGGAGAGTGTGAGGTCGACGTTACATAAATCAGACACTTTATCAACAGGAGGTAGTGTGCATTTTTATGTTATAACATTAACATTACGGTGAGATAATTGGGATTCTGCTCACTTTACAAATGTGTACCATTTTGGTTGATTGACAACTCAGATTGGCCTAGTGGCCCCTGTCACTGCTGAGATCAGCACCGGCCCACCATTACCCTGAATTTGTCTTAAGTTTGTTTAGGATTGTGCATACATATATAGCTATATACACTCACCGACCACTTTATTAGGTACACCCGTTCAACTGCTTGTTAACACAAACATCTAATCTGCCAATCGCATGGCAGCAACTCAGTGTCAAGATGACTTGCTGAAGTTCAAACTGAGCATCAGAATAGAGAACAAAGCTGACTGAAGTGACTCTGAACATGGAATTAATGTTGGTGTGCCAGATGAGCTGGTCTGAATATTTCAGAAACTGCTGATCTAGTTGGATTTCAGAACATTACAACACTCTAGATGAGAACAGGCCATTCAGCCCAACAAAGCTTGCCAGTCCTATCCACTTATTTCTTACAAAAAACATCAAATCGAGTTTTGAAAGTCCCTAAAGTCTTACTGTCTACCACACTACTTGGTAGCTTATTCTAAGTTTCTATCGTTCTTTGTGTAAAGAAAAACTTCCTAATGTTTGTGTGAAATTTACCCTTAACAAGTTTCCAACTGTGTTCCAGTGTTCTTGATGAACTCATTTTAAAATAACAGTCTCGATCCACTGGACAAATTCCCTTCAGAATTTTAAACACTTCAATCAGGTCACCTCTTAATCTTCTTTTATTTAAACTGTAAAGGCTCAGCTCTTTTAATCTTTCTTCATAACTCATCCCCTGTAGCCCTGGAATCAGCCTAGTTGCTCTTCTCTGGACATTTTCTAGTGCTGCTATGTCCTTTTTGTAGTCTGGAGACCAAAACTGCACCCAGTACTCCAGATGAGGCCTCACCAGTGTGTTATAAAGCTTGAGCAGAACCTCCTGTGACTTGTACTCCACACATCAAGGCGCTATATAATCTGACATTCTGTTAGCCTTCTTAATGGCCTCTGGACACCATCTAGAAGTAAATAGCTTAGAGTCCACTATGACTCCTAAATCTTTCTCCTAAGGTATACTCTCGATTTTCCGACCACCCATTGTGTATTCTAACCTCACATTTTTACTTCCTGTGTGTAATATTTTACATTTACTGACATTAAATTTCATCTTCCACAAATCTGCCCAAGCCTGTATGCTGTCCAAGTCCTTCTGTGATGATATAACGGATTCCAAATTATCTGCTAATCCACCTATCTTGGTATCATCTGCAACCTTAACCAGCTTGTTACTTTTCACGCACAACCATCTCTAGGGTTTACAGGGAATGGTCTGAAAAAGGGAAAAATATCCAGTGAGCGGCAGTTCTTTGAGGAAAAAGGCTTTGTTGATGCCAGAGGTCAGAGGAGAATGGCCAGACTGTAACTCAAATAACCAGTCATCAGTCAGTCAGTCAGTCAGTCAGTCAGTCAGTCAGTCAGTCAGTCAGTCAGTCAGTCTCCAACCCGCTATATCCTAACACAGGGTCACGGGGGTCTGCTGGAGCCAATCCTAGCCAGCACAGGGCACAAGGCAGGAACAAATCCCCGGGTGCTGGGTGGTCTTTTGGCCTTGGGACCCCCCTGCAGATTTTGTTTTTGTTTCTCCGGCCTAATTGGAGTTTTTTTTTCTTTCCTCCTAGCCACTTTACCTTTTCTTTGTTACATACTGTATAATATTATTGCCTGTACTTGTTTGTTTATGTTATATATTATAATTTCCTTTTTTATTTTATCTTGTAAAGAACTTTGATTTCATGCTATATAAATACATGTTATTGCTGTTATTGTTGTTGTTGTTGAGGTATACAGAAGAGCATCTCTAAACACACAACACGTCAAACTTTGAAGCAGATGGGCTACAGCAGCAAGAGACCACTGAGGCTACAATTCACATGGGCTCATCATATTGGACAACACAAGATTGGAAAAACTTTGCCTGGTCTGTTGAGTCTCAATTTTTGCTGTGACATTGAGATGGTAGGGTCAGAATTTGGGCATCAACAACATGAAAGCATGGCTCCATCCTGCCTTGTATCAACAGTTCAGGCTGCTGATGGTGGTGCTGTAATGGTGGAGTGGGGGGTATTTTCTTGGCACACTTTTGGCCCCTTAGTACCAAATGAACATTGTTTAAATGCCACAGCCTACCTGAGCATTAATGCTGACCATGTCCATCGCTTTATGACCGCAGTGTACCCATCTACCAGCAGGATAACACACCATGTCACAAAGTTCAGATCATCTCAAACTGGTTTCTTGAACATAACAGTGAGTACTCAAATGGCCTCCACAGTCACCAGATCTCAATCCAATAAAGCACCATTGGGATGTGGTGGAATGGGAGATTTGCATCATGGATGTGCAGCTGACAGAAATGCTATCATGTCAATATGGAGCAAAATCCCTGAGGAATGTTTCCAGCACCTTGTTGAATCTACATCTCAAAGAAAAGGGGGTCCAGTCCAGTACTTGTAAGGTGTACCTAATAAAGTGGCAGGTGAGTTTATGTACATAGGTCTCTATTATAAAAGAAAATCTTCAGACAAGACAAGACCATTGCCAAGAGAATTTTTCAAGTCCCACCCTCGTCTCAACCATTTACAGTTGACGGCCCACGCCAACAGTCCTCTCACCTCTCATTCATGTGAATGGTTTTGTCAGACACGGTTCTTGCGCTCTCAGATCTTATAAATTTTTACATTTTCCTCACTTTAAGTTCCCAATAAAAGAAGACTTATTATGGCCAAATCTGTTCTATCAACAGAAGACATGCGTACATGGGCAATCCTATCACCAAGAAACAATGAAGTCAAACTAATTTACGCGAAAATTGTCAATCGGTTACACAGCAAATTGGTTAAATGCGTATCAATAGACTATGCTGAAACAGTTGGTGGTGAAGGTGCGGAAGACGGAAACACAACTTACAATATCCCGTAGAATATCTACAACCGTTAACACCATCCAGTCTTCCACCAGCCAAATTATTGTTGAAAAAAGGATGTACCGTAATGTTATTGCACGTAAAATTTTAACAGGCAACAAGAAAGGTAATGTAGTACATCTTCCGCGGATAACATTAGGCACCAAAGGAGATCTTGATATGCCATTCATATTAAAACATTTACAGTTTCCTGTTAGAATAGCTTTTGCTATAACAATTAACAAATCACAGGGACAAACATTCGAAAAAGTCAGTTTATTTATTAGAGAGAAAGAAACGATATTCACTCACGGGCGCTGTTACGATGTAAGTTCAAACATGGAATAAAAATTCAATGAGATATTGACGGAAAGTTAATTCAAAAAATAGTTTTAGCTGAAGTTTTACAGTAAAAGTGTAAGTTTAAAAAGTATTTGTTTTAAATTCAAAGCCAAAAAGAATGAAAACATATAACATAAGGAATACTTCTAACGCAACATGAAACATATTTTTCTTTCAATGTATTACATTTTACTATTTTTTACTATGGTTAATTATTAGCTGTATTGTAAAATAGTTAGTTCTATTATGCATATGTAACAATTCCCATGAAAATAAAATCTGTTGTAATGGACAGCCGGCTCCCATGCCTGGCAGGGACGCCCCTGCTGCATCTGTTCCGGGGGAGCAGCCATGGACAGTTCGATACCTCCCCCGAGACACTTGGTGGCAGCCTCCCTGGCGGACGATGATTCCCCAACCTACTGCATGGCTCCATGGGACATGGAGTCCTCCACAGCCTGGTTGGGGGCTCGGAAGGCCTCTAGGGGGAGCTGCATGGAGTCAGCAGCCTGGCTGGTCGTATCTTCAGCTCCACCTGGAAGTGCGATTAGGACCAGGTGGTCAAGCACCTGAAACGCTTCTGGGTGGGGTATAAAAAGGGCCAGCCACCACCACTCAGACAGCCAGAGTCGGGAGGAGGTGGACTAAGCCTGAGGAGGAGTGGTGGTGAAAATAGAAGGATTGTTGTGGTATTTGAGTGTTTTGGGACGGTGTTGGGCCTGTGGGACACGGGGGAGGCGTGCCCCACGGCTGAAGAAAAATAAAAGATTGTTTTATTTAAGTACGTGCCTCTGCGTCAGTCTGTGCTGGGTCGGGCACTATATAGCGCCTTTCACACTGTTTAAATTGTACATCCACTTACCCATACGCGAGCGGCAGATCCGCAAAGTGGCTAGCGTGTTGCGCCCGCAACGGGGTTGGTGAACGAAGCAAGCAGGGGGCAGAGATGCTATTTGAGTCTTCAAGACTGACCAATCTTTCTTCTGAAATAGAATAAGGAGAGAGGTGATAAAAATTGAGCAGGTTCTGTTTAGTAAAGTTTCTAGCATGAAAGTAGTGAAGGAGTTGATGAGAGTGTTGATGAGAAGTTGTATTTGAAGCGTAACTCTTCATAGGATGCAAAGACATTATTGTTGTACAAGTCTCTAAGTGTTTTTTCCAGACATTGAATAGTGTATACTGTATGTTTGAGAGAGTGGGAAAAGGTGGTTGTTATGAAGAGGCGCAACAGATAAAAGCTTCTCTATCTTAAAGTGCTTCCTACTTTACTTCCATATTCTGAAAGAATGAAGAGTAATTGGATTTTTGTGTAATGACGGTAGTTTATATTAACTGGGACACATAGCAGGGAATATAAAGAAGTACTGCAAGATTTTAATTCTATTGCAGACTAGGTTTGTGTATTTTCATCAATTTGTGTCGATGTCCAGGTCTTTATAGCTTGCATATTTGCCTCCCAGTACTAAAATTGAAAGTAGGGTAGTGCCATGCCCCCTTCTGTTTTAGGTCGTTGCAGAGTTGCCTTTTGAATGCGTGGATTTTTCAAATTCCAAATAAATGAAGTTATGAGTGAATCTTATTTCTGACAAAAAGATTTGTTAATGTATACAGGTGCTGGTCATAAAATTAGAATATCATGACAAAGTTGATTTATTTCAGTAATTCCATTCAAAAAGTGAAATTTGTATATTATATGGATGGATATTCATTCATTACACACAGACTGATGTATTTCAAATGTTTATTTCTTTTAATGTTGATGATTATAACTGACAACTAATGAAAGTCCCAAATTCAGTATCTCGTCGAATTAGAATATCAATTAAGACCAATGCAAAAAAAGGATTTTTAGAAATGTTGGCCAACTGAAAGGTACGAACATGAAAAGTATGAGCATGTACAGCACTCAATATTTAGTTGGGGCTCCTTTGGCCTGGATTACTGCAGCAATGCGGCGTGGCATGGAGTCGATCAGTCTGTGGCACTGCTCAGGTGTTATGAGAGCCCATGTTGCTCTGATAGTGGCCTTCAGCTCTTCTGAATTGTTGGGTCTGGCGTATTGCATCTTCCTCTTCACAATACCTCATAGATTTTCTATGGGGTTAAGGTCAGGCGAGTTGGCTGGCCAATCAAGAACAGGGATACCATGGTCCTTAAACGAGGTTCTGGTAGCTTTGGCACTGTGTGCAGGTGCCAGGTCCTGTTGGAAAATGAAATCTGCATCTCCATAAAGTTCGTCAGCAGCAGGAAGCATGAAGTGCTCTAAAACTTCCTGGTAGACGGCTGCGTTGACCTTGGACCTCAGAAAACACAATGGACCAACACCAGCAGATGACATGGCACCCCAAACCATCACTGCCTGTGGAAACTTTACACTGGACCTCACGCAACGTGGATTCCGTGCCTCTCCTCTCTTCCTCCGGACTCTGGGACCTTGATTTCCAAAGGAAATGCAAAATTTACTTTCATCAGAGAACATAACTTTGGACCACTCAGCAGCAGTCCAAAGGCGAGACGCTTCTGACGCTGTCTCTTGTTTAAGAGTGGCTTGACACAAGGAATGCGACAGCTGAAACCCATGTCTTGCATACGTCTGTGCGTGGTGGTTCTTGAAGCACTGACTCCAGCTGCAGTCCACTCTTTGTGAATCTCCTCCACATTTTTGAATGGGTTTTGTTTCACAATCCTCTCCAGGGTGCGGTTATCCCTATTGCTTGTACACTTTTTTCTACCACATCTTGTCCTTCCCTTCGCCTCTCTATTAACGTGCTTGGACACAGAGCTCTGTGAACAGCCAGCCTCTTTAGCAATGACCTTTTGTGTCTTGCCCTCCTTGTGCAAGGTGTCGATGGTCGTTTTTTGGACAACTGTCAAGTCAGCAGTCTTCCCCATGATTGTGTAGCCTACAGAACTCGACTGAGAGACCATTTAAAGGCTTTTGAGTTAATTAGCTGATTAGAGTGTGGCACCAGGTGTCTTCAATATTGAACCTTTTCACAATATTCTAATTTTCCGAGATACTGAATTTGGGACTTTCATTAGTTGTCAGTTATAATCATCAACATTAAAAGAAATAAACATTTGAAATACATCAGTCTGTGTGTAATGAATGAATCTAATATACAAGTTTCACTGTTTGAATGGAATTACTGAAATAAATCAACTTTGTCATGATATTCTAATTTTATGACCAGCACATGTATGGTGTTTCTGAGCTGATGCATAATTGATGGGTGTGTTATCCAATGTTGGCTCTTGTCTTGCACCCAAAGATGCTGGAACAGGCTCCGGTCTGGAAATTAGAATAAGCAGGTATGAAGACAGATAGATGGGAGTTTATTTCATTTCTACAGATGCCAGGCAGCAATGGTGCAGTGTGAAAGGTGGATTTGTCGTCCCATTTTATTTTTGCTGTACGTGGTTTACGCTGCGCCTTGTATACATGTGAACATTCATTCAAAGTTACAAGACTAGAAAACTAACAAAACTGCTGTCTTCAAAACCCTACATTAGGCAGCTCAGAGAGAAAGAAAGAACAGCTCAGAAGGAGCTGTCATTAGCACATCAAAATGCAACTCTTCAAAAGTTCAAGCCATTGCACGCTGGCAGGAACAGAGACGACCGCCTCTTTGGAGGGGTCTCGAGGATTCTGCTTGATGGCCGGCCGCGACGTCTCCATACAGAGGTCAGCCGTTGTGCCGCCAGACATGCTGGGAGATGACAGAAAATGCAGTTGCAACGCCAGCACTGTGTGCCTTTCTGAAGTCAGCTCGGAGACAGCGTGACCTTCTCTTTGTTTTAAAAGTTTGTTGTCATCAATACAGTTTTATGTGCACGCTGGCTGCATTTTAAACTGGAAAAAAAAAGCAGCTTAAACTACAATTGGGAGTCTTTAAGGGAGTACTCAAGTTCTCTGTTGAAAACCGCAAGCAAACAGTAAGCAAATTATAGTAGTTAGTATCACACATGTTTACAGTTTATGGGCTCAAATAAATGTGCTTCACAGCCAGGGGTTGGCACTGTCCTCTGACACTTTCTCCTCTTTTCTCTCTGCAGACCATTAGAAGAACCCACCTCCTAAGACATCGCTTCGAGTTTTGGTCCCCTTGAACCCACTTCCTAAAGATGCCACTTCTGGTTCTGGTCCCTTTGCGCCCGCTTTTTCCTGTATACTTGAAAAGGGGAAAGTCCCGAGGCTTTGGAAAACATCTTGTATCACCCCAGTCCCAAAGGTATCATGTCCTAGTGAGCTGAATGACTTCCGGCCTGTCGCTGTGACGTCACATGTAATGAAGACCATGGAGCGGCTGCTGCTTCACCACCTGAAGCCACAGGTATGCCATGCCCTCGACTCTCTGCAGTTCGCATACCAGGAGAAGGTGGGAGCGAAGGATGCCATCATCTACAGTATATGCTACACCGATCACTGTCCCACTTGGACAGAGGCAGTGGTGCTGTAAGAATTAGGTTTCTAGACTTCTCTAACGCCTTCAACACCATCCAACCTCTGCTCCTTAGGGACAAGCTGACAGAGATGGGAGTAGATTCATACCTGGTAGCATGGATCGTGGACTATCTTAAAGACAGACCTCAGTATGTGCGTCTCGGGAACTGCAGGTCTGACATTGTTGTCAGCAACACAGGAGCGCCACAAGGGACTGTACTTTCTCCGGTTCTGTTCAGCCTATATACATCGGACTTCCAATACAACTCGGAGTCCTGCCACGTGCAAAAGTTTGCTGATGATACTGCTATCATGGGCTGCATCAGGAGCGGGCAGGAGGAGAAGTATAGGAACCTAATCAAGGACTTTGTTAAATGGTGCGACTCAAACCACCTATACCTTAACACCAGCAAAACCAAAGAGCTGGTGGTGGATTTTAGGAGGCACAGGCCCCTCATGGACCCCGTGATCATCAGAGGTGACTGTGTGCAGAGGGTACAGACCTATAAATACCTGGGTGGGCAGCTGGATGATAAATTGGACTGGACTGCCAATACTGATGCTCTGTGTAAGAAAGGACAGAGCCGACTATACTTCCTTAGAAGGCTGGCGTCCTTCAACATCTGCAATAAGATGCAGCAGATGTTCTATCAGACAGTTGTGGCGAGCGCCCTCTTCTACGCGGTGGTGTGCTGGGGAGGCAGCATTAAGAAGAAGGACGCCTCACACCTGGACAAACTGGTGAGGAAGGCAGGTTCTATTGTAGGCACGGAGCTGGACAGTTTGACATCCGTGGCAGAGTGACGGCCGCTGAGCAGACTCCAGTCAATCATGGAGAATCCACTGCATCCACTGAACAGGATCATCTCCAGACAGAGGAGCAGCTTCAGCGACAGACTGCTGTCACCGACCTGCTCTACTGACAGACTGAGGAGACAGACTCCCCCAAACTATGCCGTTCTTCAGTTCCACCCGGGGGGGGTAAACGTTAATAATATTCAAAGTTATTGTCTGTTTTTACCTGCATTGTTATCACTCTTTAATTTAATATTGTTTTTTTTGTATTAGTATGCTGATGCTGGAGTATGTGAATTTCCCCTTAGGATTAATAAAGTATCTATCTATCTATCTATCTATCTATCTATCTATCTATCTATCTATCTATCTATCTATCTATCTATCTATCTATCTATCTATCTATCTATCTATCTATCTATCTATCTATCTATCTATCTATCTATTTTTCAACCCGCTGAATCCGAACACAGGGTCACGGGGTTCTGCTGGAGCCAATCCCAGCCAACACAGGGCACAAGGCAGGAACCAATCACAGGCAGGGTGCCAACCCACCGCAGTCTATCTATCTATCTATCTATCTATCTATCTATCTATCTATCTATCTATCTATCTATCTATCTATCTATCTATCTATCTATCTATCTATCTATCTATCTATCTACAGGGAGATTCACTCATAAGAGGCTCCGAATATCTTGTTTTAACTCCCATTAGGATGAATCAATCTGAAAAAAAAAATCTGCTCTATACCTTGACGTATGTGTAATTGTTTGCGTTACATGCGATGCTGGAACTGCTTTCCGTTTTCTGTCAGACACATTTTGATGTGGTGCTCCATGTTCCTGAACGTATCGGCAAGCGTCTCGTTGTTTTTATAGCAGCAATTTCAAGTTGGATGTTTCCCTTCAAATCTTCCACAGTGTGAGGCTTGTTTTGATAGACTTTTCTTTTGAGCATACCCCAAATCAGATCCTTACCCTATTGTCAATGAAGAATCCAATTTCTGCCATACTCCTTGACAATGTGTGACACGTTCCTATACCTTGCTGGAAGTAACCTTCCATTAATGCACGATCATCCAGTTGATTCTGACATTCCTTAAATGAATTGGTGACCCAGTAGGTTCACACCATGAAGATGTGCTGCTCAATACTGCAGACCACCATCCTGATGAGAAGTCGAGTGACTGAGTGAAGGGGTACGGGCGGTATGCACCCAGAATTTGCAAACGGAGGTTAAATGTCACAATGGCTGTCTGGCGTCTACCTCATCGCTCTGACGCAGGGGCATCCCAGCTTGTTCAAAATTCTGTATCTTGAGGAGCACACTGCACGTTGTTTTGTTCAGATTGCTTCATCCTAGCGAGAGTTATTATAGAATATCTGGGGCCTCTTTCAAGTGAATCTCCCTGTATAAACTTTATTTGCAGCAATTGTGAGCCAAAAGGTTGGAATTCTGTCCATTCCTTCTTTTATAACTGTGTTATTTATATATAAACTAGGGGGCTTACCCCCTGCTCGCTTCGCTCACTTAACCCCCCTTACCTACACTACGCACAAACCACTTCGTGTCTCTGCCGCTCGCGTTGTGAAGAGGGGGGCTGAACACACCCCAAGGAGACGCGTTTGCTCCTCTGAAACCCCCTCTTAAACTGCGATACAATGAAAAACAAATATAGTTTTTTTTTACCTCCTCTTTGCTTGATCAGCTGCTGGCTTGCTGCTGCTGCTGCCGTGCCGCATGATCTGCATCTCGCACGGCGGTTGGTTAAATCTGTTGGCAAAAAGTTTCATCTCACGGGATGTGAATTCTTGATATTTTTTAGTTTATAATTTAAAAGCGGAATAAGAATCTGAACATACAACAACATCAAATTAAATTTTAATTAATTCTGAAAAGAATGATACCAATATATATATATATAGGTTTTAAAATAAGCCCGATTCAGAGCGTGACAAAAAACGTGACATAAAATCGTTATACATTTAGGCTTAGGATTTTATATATAGCCGGGACGCCTAGGAGGAGGGCTCATGCCTCCCCCGGACCACGAGGGGGCAACCGCCCTGGTTCCTTTGGGGGGCGATGGGTACAGAGCTGGGAAGCTCAACCCTGTAGGGGCCTGTGGTCACCACCAGGGGGTGCCCCAGTGCCTGGAGAGCCCTGGACCTCAGCACTTCCGCCACACCCGGAAGTGCTGGGGGGAAGAAGACTGGGGACACCCGGAGGGCTTCCCGGGAGCAGAGCCGGCACTTCCGCCACACAGGGGAGTGTCCGTGGAGGAGTGTCGGGAAGCACCTGGAGCCCCTCCGGGTGTGTATAAAAGGGGCCGCCTCCCTGCAAATGATGACTGGAGTCAGGCGAGGAGTGGACAAAGTCTTAGTGGAGAAGAGTGGAGGCGGCCTGAAGGAAGCAGGCACTGAGAAGAGAGGCCTGGACTGGGGGATTGGTGCTGGAGGCACTGGGTTTGTGCATAGTTGAACTATAAATAGTGTAAATAAACGTGTGGTGGGTGAAAATATGATGTCCGTCTGTCTGTGTCCGGGCTGCTTCTCACAATATATATATATTGTGACAATGAAGCAACATAGACATCATAAAGATTTGGGGAAGCCGCCCATATATTGTTTTCCTGGCTGCAAAAGTCAAGTTTTTGAAGCATGATGTGCATAGAACAGAGTCCAAAGGGCCAGAATTGTAAGTGATGTCTTCTGGTCCGGATGTGACGTCAGCAAAGGGGCCGGCACCAGAGTGATGTCTTCTGAGGTGCAGGAACCTTGCAGGATTTCCTGGGAAAGGTCTGTAGGGAACTGAGAAAGACAGTCAGCCCCCTGGTCGGATGTTTTATTACAATTACTCAGGCCCTTTAGCTGCCTCCTACTGATAAACCCGCTCACTTGGTCTATGATTGGGTTGTTTCACCAAATAGTCGACCAATCCTTTTCTCTCCTTAATTTCATAAGGGCCTTGTCAATGGGCGAGTAATTTACAATGGGAGGTGGGAACTAATACCATGACACGATCCCCTACAGTGTTGTCTTCATAAACATTACAGAATATTCGGGCCCCTTTCGAGTGAATCTCTCTGTATAACTGCCATGTATTGGTTTCTTTCTGAGTTCCATTCTGAATTCGTTTGTAAAGATGTATTTTCATTTGCCTAATTTTCAAGTATTCAGAGTGGAATCCCCACATTTTCGTGTGCATGTTTCTGTTTATTTTACTACAGATTTACAAGGCCTTTAAAAAGTATTCACCCCTTAGAGGTTTTCACATTTATTATTGTGCAACAGATTTAATTTGGCTTTTTTGACCTTGATCTGAAAAAAAATAATCATTAGTGGTGTAAGGTGTGTCGCCACTGAGCCCCAAAACACAGACATAATAATGCCCAAACACAATTCTGGTTCAAATAAAAGATATCTATTTGCCTCAAACACATGCTTTCCTCAATCATCAACCATAATACACAAATATAAAATTCTCTCCTTCCGCCTCCAGTTGAGTGTCCCCCACTCCCTCCCAACTCTGACTCAAAAATGTGAGACTGCAGGGTTTCTTTTTAATCTAATCTGGGAACTGCTTCTGGTGTCATGCACAAGTTGTTTATAACACTTCTGGGTCATGCGGAAACCAGGGCAGTCCTCTTGCAGCAGTGCCCTATGGTGGTACCCAAAGATTCTGATACGACTCAGTTTCCAGACTTCAACTCCCATGCTACCCTGCAGGTGTCCCAATCGAGTTCACCCCTGAGGAACACTGACAAATGTCGTGCAGGGGAATGAACTATTCTGGGTATGCCAGTCCAGCTACTATGGCCTCCTGGACAGGAAAGAATAAATTCTTTCTGCCCAACCAAGATGCCTGTTCTCCCTCCTCGGTACCTACAATGTCAAAATGAAGACAGATCTCTGCAAAATGGTCTAAATTAATTCTCCTTGATCACATTGATCAACCAGACTATCGGGTGTGAGTTTGAGTCTGCTGGTCATAGCATTGCACCCATTCCTTCCTTGATCTTGCCATCCTTCTCCATGTAGGTCCCATCTGTTTTCATATCTCATCTTTCCATCTCAGTGGGGGCCTTCCGAGTGGTTGCTTCTGCTCACATTAATACCACTCAGCAACTGCACACGTCCACTGATCGTTGTTTAGTCGTGTGACGTTTCCTGCCCATCTTAGTATGACATTAATCTACATCCAGTCTTGCATGTAGGCCCCCAACCTTCAGGGAAAAACCTTGATGGTTGGTGGCAGAATAGGCACTCCAGCTACCATAAAAAAAACTCACACTGTTCCATTCCATCTGCACTAGTGTGGTGCTGAGGTATCACCCATTGTATGGCTACACTCTGAACCTAATCTGGGATTCTAGGTTGGTTTGTCATGTGGTGGGTGCAGCAATGTGCTGTATCAGTGTGTGCTCCTCTCTTAGTTTGCCAATACTCTGTGATCACGTATTTCACTCCTATTCTCTCCCTCATCTCCTCATTCCAGATATGATTCTCTTAATGAGATTCCAAGCATCAACTGTTCCATGTCCTGCTGCACTATGATCAGCTGTTGCTCTTCCCTATTCATTGTAGCCTAGGTTGCCTCTTCAACGGCAGGCAAAACTATGATGTTGAAGAGGCTGTCATGATGGTCATGTTCAACTTCACTTTCAACCCATCATGATCGAATTGAACGCCCTCTATCCAGTTCTTATTCTCCGTAAGATTTCCTTTTCCATGTCCCACCTCATATTCACCTCCTGTTCAAGATATACATAGTTGGACACCTCTTCTGTTTCATTGTTTCTGATAGTAATGCTACATCATCTGACCGCATGTACTTTGTTTTCGTACAGCTGATGTTCAAACCGACTGATGGTCCTCTGTGATCTGGAGTATTCAGCATGGTCTGTAGTTGTGCAGAGTTTTCTGCAGTGAGTACAATATCATCTGCGAAATGGAGGTGGATCAGCCAGTCGCTATTTATCCAAATGCCTCTGTCCCAGTCGATGTCCTGCATTACTATCACAAGGTACATCATGAAGAGCTTTGAAGAGATGGTGTCCCCTTGTCTGAAGCCTTTCTCGACCAGAACCAATATGGGTGGCAACAACAGCAGCATATTTGTGGTACATTAAGACGGTGTGTGTGCAGCTCACGAGTTATCTCAGGGAGTTAAAGAGGACTGAATAGGCCAGTGAAGTAGCAGGAATATTTATCTGATAAACACAAACTAAATATACAGTATTTAATATATATCAGTTAATTCTGAAACCCCTGTAACCTGTGGAGCCCAAGTCCAACATAGTCTGGCTGCAAACATAAGGTGCAAGCTGAATTCTACCATGTTGCACCTCAGGGGAGTGGCTTAGGTTCTTGAAGATACAATACAATACAATTTATTTTTGTATAGGCCAAAATCACACAAGAAGTGCCACAATGGGCTTTAACAGGCCCTGCCTTTTGACAGCCCCCCAGCCTTGACTCTCTAAGAAGACAAGGAAAAACTCCCAAAAAAACCCTTGTAGGGAAAAAATGGAAGAAACCTTGGGAAAGGCAGTTCAAAGAGAGACCCCTTTCCAGGTAGGTTGGGCGTGCAGTGGGTGTCAAATAAAAGGGGGTCAATACAACACAATACACAGAGCAGAACACAAGAATCCTCAATACAATATAGAAATAAAAAATACTACAAGTACGGAGCAGAGTTTAACAGTAGATGATATAACATAAAATGATAATATGAGATGAAATAAGTACTCAGGCTGACACTGAAGATTTCTTCATGCTATACTGTAATAAATCAGCTTTCCAAGAGAAATAAGGTGCTTCACTGTGCTTCGTTTTACTTGCCCATTTTTCTTTGAATTTGTGCCATTCTACTTATGTCGCTCTTTCCCTCCTGCTGAGACTCTTGGCCTGTTCTTTCAGTTCATTTTTGATTGCCAGGATGGAATGTTCAGATTTAGACCATTAAAAGCTTTTTCTTCTTGTCAGTTGGGATGTCACAGTGAGTATCTCAGAGGTTCAGTTGTCAACCTCCATCTCTGTGTGGGTTTTTTGCTTTCCCCATATCCACAGGGGTTTTTCTCTGGGAACACTGAGTTCTTCTCAAAGCCCAAATTTCTATGTGTGTGTTAGTTAGTTAGTTAGTTAGTTAGTTAGTTAGTTAGTTAGTTAGTTAGTTAGTTAGTTAGTTAGTTAGTTAGTTAGTTAGTTAAATGATCACAACATAAGTGAATGTGTGTGTGCATGTGTGTGTGAAATTAGATATCAGAGATCTTTATTGTTACATACACTGCAACCGCATAGTAAACTTCTTCTGCCACAACTTGATCAGTGGAATAGATTGAACTGCTATAGACTGGTAGCCACTTTGGGTTGGTTCTGTTGCTGGAATGATGGGCTCTAGTTCCCAGTATGCCAAACAGTAGATTAACAGTTCATAGCATATGAATGGATGGATAGTCAGTGGAGGCTCTGATCGGGGCTCTCAAGAGACTGAGTGATGAGTCTGAGTGTCTGGGCTTGCGATAAAAACCAATGTCCAGGCTTTTAATGACCTCTTGGGCACAGCCATCAGCAGTGTGTCTGTCTGCGGAGAGAGTGTCGACCTCATTGAGAGGTTTACTTACCTTGGCTGTGATGTTCATGTCTCTGGTGACTCTTACTAGAAGTCAGTGAACGGATTGGGAGAGCATCGGGGGGTCACGAGGTCGCTGGAAAGAGGTGTGTGGCGTTCTTGTGCTTCCTGTGTTGCTATATGGTTGCGAGACATGGACGCTATCCAATGACCTGAGATGAAAACTGGACTGCTTTGGTACTGTGTCTCTTCAGTATCGCTGGTTTCACTTTGTGTTGAGTGAATGGTTACTCATGGAGTCCCAAATGAGGCACATTACCTGCACTGTGAGGTAGCGTCAGTTATGCCACTACAGCCATGTTGTGCAATTCCCCAAGAGTGATCCGGCTCGCAGGATCCTCAGTGTTATGGACCTGAGTGGCTGGACCAGGCCAAGGGGATGCCCACGTAACACCTGGCTGATACAGGGTCATTTCCAGAAGGTCTGACTGGACCGTGTGTTTGCCTGGGGGTTGCAAACCAGGTCCTGAGCTGTTTCATAGTATGGTGGGTGCAACAACGCACTGTACCAGTGCATGCTCCCCAACTTGACCTCACCTGATTTCAGTATACACTGCATGATTATTTAAAATTGTGGTCAAGTGACTACTCACACATACAGTACACGATAGAGTCATCAGTCACATATGTGCTCAAACATGTTCGGTCCTATTGAGAATCTTCAGCGTGTGCGCCCAAACTTTACAATTTTAACCATTAACTTTTTGCATTAAAGCATTACCCGTTCAAAAAAACAATATGGCCACAGGCTTCTCAAATGTCAACAAAGGAAAGAGACGAGTTATTGGTTCTTGCTGTACAGGTTAGGTCAGGTCAGGTTGGGGAGCATGCACTGGTATAGTGTGTTGCTGCACCCACCACACGACGAAACGACTCGGCATCCTGGTTGGCAGCTCCCCAGGCAGATGGTCCAGTTCCACCACCCTGGAATGACCAAATGTTATGCGGGCATTTCCTTGGCCCAGTCCAGCCACTCAGGTCCTCGACAGTGAGGGTCCTGTAAGCCGGATCGCCCTCGTGGGAATTGGGCCACATGACTGTAGTGCCGTAACTGAGGCTCCTTCACAATGCAGGTAATGTGCATCATGAGCAACACAAAGTCAAACAAGCGGTGCCCAAGGATCCTCTGAAGAGACATGATGCCAAAGGAGTCCAGTCTTCATCTCAGGTAACTGGATAGCATCCATGTCTCATAGCCATATAGAAAAACAGGAAACACCAGGACCCTAAAGACATATCAGGAGAGCCACACACCCCTTTCCAGTGACCACATGACCCTCCATACTCTCCCAATCCATCTACTGACTTCCTTGCTGTACTGTGTTCTAAAATTACATAGAAAAGAAAAAGCTGCAACTGGACATGTGGATTGTTGGGAAGGACAATATGGTCTGTCAGTTTCACAGAGAATTGGACGTACATAATCTATGTACTGTAATTTATAGTTGTGAGGTTTCCTAAGATACTTTTGTCATTGGCCATTGGTTGCTCTTTTAGCTTTTTGAAATCCAAAAGTTGAAGATGAGCAGGACAACGGCAGTACCCAATGTACACTGTCCAGCCCCTATACTAATACCAATCATGTCTTACTGCTGTTATAAATATTCTCTAAAAAAGTCAAATATAATGTGTCATCTTCCATTCCTGCTAGCCATGGTATAATGAAGAACACACATCATAAAAGCACAAGTTTTGGTACCAGAGCTTGATTAATGTGGCCTCCATGTTTCCCGTCCATACAATGCATTCTCTCTGTGCCATTTGTCACATGCGTGTACTTGGGAGACGCCTTAAGAGCTTTGGTGATGGCAATTACCTGCCAAACCAGAGGTTGGTACTGTGTTCTAATGCATTCCCTTCTTCTCCCTCTGCAGGACAAAAGATTGAGTGCCACTCCATTGCTGACATCACTTCCGCCGTTCATCCACCTGTCCCCACCCCTTCCTGCCACACGACCACATGACCTGGAAACAAGCCATCTTGTTTTCAGTCCTATCCCGAGCTCATGTCTGAGAAGACATCTCTACAATTACTGCATGATTTTTATTTTTGAAACACCTGCAATATTCGGGATCACCAAGGTGGTGGCCCCAACTCTTTATCTTTGTTGTTCTCCTCTTTTACGATGTCTGTTGTTATTATTGTTTCCACACTAACTCACTGTGATTACTGCAAAAGAAATTTTGTCAGATTTGAGAGTGATATCAGAAAATCACCTTGTGAGATTGCCATACTGCCAGAAACTTCTAACACGACACAAATTAATCCTATTGTGTGACTGCCCAGTTGTAAAATGCAAAAGGGCATCGTAAATCCACTCATACTGTACTATATGTGAAATTGAAATGACGGCCAATGAAGCTGAAATTCAGGCTGACTCAGAAAATCGGTTAGCAACTGCAATCAGGTATAACATCGTGCCAGACTCACAGTGTATGCCCCCGCTTTACATTTTAAGGAGGGATGCTCTGTTACTTTTCCATGGCTGGTTATGCATTCTTAAATGGTATTTTTGAAAGGCAAACAGGTAGTCACCTAAGAGAGAAACCTCCATGTCTATAATGAGCTGTGAAACGTTCAAATCACTTCACTCGCTGAGGCATTAGGCATGATTAAGTGATCACCGGAAGATTAAAGAAGTTAAAATAAGAACCACAAGATAAAATCAAAGTGACTGATTGTGTCAATCTTGATATAAACTGGATGTGACTTGTAACCGTTGTCACACACGTGCAAGTAGAAGACAACTAAAGGGCCTGAATAATGGTAATTCCACATCTGACCAGGAGGCATCGGGGTGCACTAACTGTCTTTCTTGATCCCTTACAGACCATTCTCGGGAAATCATTCAGGGTTCCGGCGCCTCCAATGACATCACTTCCGGGCCTGGCTCTGATGACATCACTTCCAGTCCTGCCTCTGAGGACATCATTTCCTTCACTGGCCTTTAAAGCTGCCATCTTGTCTCCATATCGGCAGTCCAGTTGTGGACTCTGATCTGTTAAGATCTATGCAATATATTAACCTTTTGCAGCCAGGACATAATATATGGGTGGCTGCCCCAGACACAAAAATGTCTTTTTGTGATTCTTGCAGCCTGTTTAGTATTTGTGTAGAAGGGTAATGCCAGCTGGAAAAGTCTGTCATAGAAGATACATAGGGGTGGAGTGTAGAGCAGGGCTGATCTCATGTTTTACATTCACTGTCTCACTTTTGTGACAAAAATGACATGTAAGGAAAATTCACTTGATTTATTAATTCTCTAATGACAAACAGTTCAATGTATGAGTCCTTTCAAAGGGACTAGCATATGAAACACTACCAGTTCTTATCAGTTATAACAGCTGACTACTATTAATTCCATCCATTTCCAAGTTTGAATAATGCAACTATAGGCTTGTAGGATGCCATCATGGGACACGTTCATACAATACCCCATACTCACAAATAAAGTTTACTTAAAGTGCATACAGGTATTCTTGACTAGGGATGGGAATCGAAAACCGGTTCTTGTTGAGAACCTGTTCCCACTGTTTCAATTCCTTGGAATTGTTTGCCATTTTTGCAAACGATTCCCCTATCGATTCCAGTTGCCTCGAATGACGTCACCGCGTTGCGTAGCGTCATTTACCCAGCAGGAAACATGACGCCTAAGCGGCACAAATGCTCAAAAGTTTGGTTATACTTTACGAGAAAGGATGACAACAGGGCAACTTGCTATACTTGCAAAGTAGATATTTCATCAAAGGGAGGAAACACTACGAATATGCAAAAGCATTTGCACACAAAACACGCGATAACCTTAAATGAATGTCGTGTTTTTGATCCGCTCCGGACTAGTGAATCTCAACCCAGCAGCAGCGTTTGCAGGTCCTCTCCCGTTAATACGGCAGGTAACTAATCAACTAACATTGCATATTATGTTAGCGTGATTTGCCTTATTGCAAAACCTGCTATTACTGTGCATTGCATTTAGATGACCATGACGAGAGAGACAGAGTCTGGCTGTCTCAGATGCTGGCAGTTCTCGCTGCAGTCTACCGGTAGCTTCTCCTTTCACAGAGGCGGGGAAAAGTAAAATGACACAGGCCAGGATAGACAAATGTCACCGCAGTTTGTGGTAAAAGGCTTGCACCCATTTGCCACAGTAGATGTCCCCGATTTTCGGTAAGTGAATGTGTTTAATTGTAGGCTAAGTCAGGGAATGTCAAATTTGCGTGTTCTCCTCTTACCGGATGTTTCATCCGTTTCCATTTCTGAGCTGAAACATGTGTTGAAGGCAGCCGTCACTGCAGATGGATGGGCAAGTTTTAGTCAAGATCATTACCTCACAGTAACGCTGCATTATGTCAGGAATGGCCAGGCTCAAGAAAAAGTCCTCAAAACCAAACCAGTGTACCAGGCACAGACAGGGACAGCTGTAGCAGAGGAGATTGATGAGATCTTGGAGGAGTATGGTATCAAAGACAAGGTTGTGGCAGCCACTGTTGATAATGCGGCCAACATGGATGTAGCTATCAAAATAGTTGATGGTTGCACAATTGCACAGTGCACAGTTCCATTGGACTTGAGTTGATTGTATTTGTTGCTGGCTGATGTAGTTTTATTTTTGAGTGCTCAGCTCATATATACTTTTAAAAAGGAGAGTGTAAATGTTACTGGACATTCTTGTGTAATTGCCACAGAATAATTTATGTTATACTTTGTTATTGCTACAGAAGAATATTTATTTTATTATTATTTTACATTTACACATTTTTTTCTGGGGACCCCGTGGCACCCCATCGAGGAGCCGTAGGCTGTGGATTTCTTAAGATCTCACTGTTGGGTTTGTAAGGTCATGCTACTCCTAAATTTCTATCTTGTTCAAAGATATAAAACAAAGTTCTAAGCTAATCGACCCGTGTGTTCTCCTTTTTTAAAAATAAGAATCGATAGTAGAATCGATAAAGAATCGAATTGTTAAACAGAATCGAAAATGGAATCGGAATCGTGAAAATCTTATCAATTCCCATCCCTATTCTTGACACATGGGAGGAAAAATGGAGACCATAAAGATTGTCACACACGTGCGAATAGGAGACAACTAAAGGGCCTGAATAATAGTAATTCCATGCCTGACCAGGGGGCAGGGAAGTGCACTAATTGTCTCTCCCAATCTCTTACAGACCATTCCCGGAAAATCCTGCCCGGTCCCAGTGCCTCTGATGACGTCACTTCCGGTTCCAGTGCTGTCGATGACATCACTTCCGGTCCAGATGATGCCACTTCTGCCTCTGGCCCTGATGATGTCATTTCCTCCACTGGCCTTAGCCACCATCTTAATTCAACAGTTCATTTCAACTGTGAACTCCAATCTGTAAAGATCTGTTTATCATTTTCAAACCATTTGCAGCCAGGATACAATATACGGGTGGCTGCTCCAAACCTTTATAATGTCTTTGAATAATACAACAAATTATTAGGAACACCTGTACACCTGTTATCCATGCAGTTTTCTAATTATCCGATCATGCAGCAGCAACACAATCCATACAATCATGCAGATACAGTCAGGAAGTTCAGTTAATGTTCACACAAAACACTGGAATGGGAAAAAATGTAACCTCAGTGATTTTAATGGTGGCATGATTGTTGTTTGTAGACGGGATGGTTTGAGCATTTCTGTAACCGCTGATATTCTGGGATTTTCACACACAGCACTGTGTTTGCTCAGAATGGAGTGAAAAACTGAAAACATCCAGTAAGCGGCAGTTCTGCAGACAGAAACACCTTGTTGATGAGAAAGGTCAGAGGAGAATGGCCAGACTGGTTTGAGCCCTCGGGAAGGCTGCAGTAACTCAGATAACCACTCTGTGCAACTGTGATGAACAGAAAAGCATCTCAGAATGCACAACATTTTGAACCTTGAGACGAATGGGCTACAATAGCAGAAGACCGCACTGGGTGAGTGGAGGTGAATACAAACAAACTCAACACTGATAGTTTGAAACCTGGGATACTGAGTCTATAAGGTTAACTGTGCTGTGCCATTGATTTGTAATATAATAAAAGCAAACAGTTGTAACAAGGACACTACAAACAAACTGAACCATTTGCTTCTTGTTCCGGGAGAGTAGAAGGTCTGGAGACAAGTGCACGTTATCATTTGTCTCCTGAAGGAGGATAAAACAGCTGGGATTCTCAAACCAGTGCGACTTTATAGATTTATTGAATTTTTCAGCTGCGGTTCCTCTCCTGTGAGGATAGACCTGTGAATTCTGTCATTGTAACCACCACAACAGATAGCAGAGGGCCCAGGGGTAGGAGAAGCTCACACAAGAGTCATGGAATCTCAGGGCGCTTCAAAAGTAATTCTTATTATAGGGAAGACCATAAAAGAGATTAACAAAAACTGCGTGACTAGGCTCATTAAAACCTTTGAAAGGAGCAACCGCTATTGAAGAACATTTCTCTTTAGGGGGCAATGCAGTGATAGCTTTTATCTTAACATATGGCAACCTACTCTACTCGCTCATATCTGAGAGATAACAATAAGGTCCAGTGGAAAACAGCAGCATACTGAATATTCATTTAATTTCATTTTTAATTTCACCGAGTAAAGACACTGAGCAGTTGCACATACTTAACAACCATACAACTTATAGATAGATAGATAGATAGATAGATAGATAGATAGATAGATAGATAGATAGATAGATAGATAGATAGATAGATAGATAGATAGATAGATAGATAGATAGATATGAAAGGCACTATATAATAGATAGATAGATAGATAGATAGATAGATAGATAGATAGATAGATAGATAGATAGATAGATAGATAGATAGATAGATAGATAGATAGATAGATAGATATGAAAGGCACTATATAACAGATAGATAGATAGATAGATAGATAGATAGATAGATAGATAGATAGATAGATAGATAGATAGATAGATAGATAGATAGATAGATAGATAGATAGATAGATAGATAGATAGATAGATAGTGTGGCAGGAGGCTGGCATCCATACCCAGCCGGGACGCCCTTGCACACTATATTCAGGGGGAGCAGCCCTGGACAGTGCAATACCTCCCCCTGGACGCTAGATGGCCGCCTCCTGGGGTGGAGCAGTGCCTTGGTTTCCCACAGGGCTCCCTGGGAATTGGAGTTGGGTGCAGCCCTGTTGGGTCCCGCAGGCACCGCTAGGGGGTGCTGTGTTTGGGACTCCTGAGCCCATGTGGGCAGCAGATTCATCACACTCGGAAGTGCAGCCGGAACTCAGTGATCAAACACCTGGAGCACTTTCGGGTGAACTATAAAAGGAGCCAGCAACTACCACTCAGGGGCCAGAATCGGGAGGAAGAGGACGAGGTTGTCTGGGAGGAATGGTGGTGCCAGACGAAGGGCTGGTTGTTTTGATTAAGTGCTTGGGACTGTGTATTGCCTTTGGGGTTCACGGGGAAGACGCGCCCTTAATTAGCGCCTTAATTCACAATAGATAGACAGAAACACTTTGGTCTGTGCACACACCAGAACAACTATAAAGTAAGAATATTGAAAAGAAAGAAATCTTCTGACTCGACACTCCCGGTCCCAGTTCGGCATTATGCAGATGTATTGCTGTTGGTATAAAGGAGCCCCCATAGCGTTTTTTGACACATTTCTGCTGAATGATTCACTGTGTGAAAGTCCTCAGTGTTAGTGTGTCAGAGAGAGGATGTGTTGCATAATGGCACTCAGTTTTTTTTTTAATTCTCTCCTTTGCTACGACCTCCAGGGGGCCCAGAATGTGTCCCATAACTGATCCTACCCTTTTAATTAGCTTGTTGATTCGGTGGTCCTCTCTTGAAGTGATGTTAGCAGCCTAGCACACCGCAGTGTAGAACATAGCACTGGCCATAACAGAGTTGTAGAAGATGTGAAGGATGTCACTACCCACTACGTGGAACACAAGTCTTCTATGGAAAGAGAGCCTGCTCTGCCCTTCCTTTTATAGTTTATCTGTGCTCCGAGACCAGTCCAACCTGTCATTAGCCTATCACTTGGACTTCCAAGTACGTGTACGAGTGGACCCCCTCTACAGCCACTCCTTGATACAGTAACCGGACACAGAGGCTGTTTTTTGTGGTGAAAGTCAATAACCATTTCCTTGGTTTTGCTGATGTTAAGTTGCAAACAATTCTCTTTGCATCAAAAACAAAGTTCTCTATATGACTCCTCTCCTTTGTCTCATTCCCTTTATCAATACAACCCATAAGTAGATAGATAGATAGTGCAGAATCTTCTAAGAATTTCTGCGAGCGACATGTCCTGCTGCTATATTTACAGTGTGAGGTGTACAGAGTGAAGAGAAAGGGAGACAGGGCTGTTCCTTGTGGTGGTCCAGTGTTGCTCATATCCATATCAGAGACACAGTCCTTGAGCCTCACACACTGCAGTCTGCCTAAAATCCAACAGATGAAGCATCAAGAGGACAGAGCACAGAAAGCTTCATCTTACATATTGAACAAGCAGTGGACAGACCCGGAATAAACTGTGTCTCCTACAAGAAACAGCAAATAATTAAAAAGATAAATATGTGTTTCTGTTTTATAATTGAACCTGTAATGGTGCCCTGCATGATAACGTGCAGTGAATACACTTGACTTGAGCATTCCTAGTTTTCATTCTCTTTCTCTTTACGTTTAGCATTCGTTTGCTCAGAGGTTGATGTGCTTGCTACTTCCTCAGCAGATCTTCTTTACTCCACCTAGCGGCCCACTTCTTCTCTTCTTCCGTTGGCATCTTTTCACATTAAAACTGATTAAGTCAGCGTTTGTGTTGCAATTACTTAGTACGTTTTCCTTAATTTTTCACTTAAGGTGTGTTTCCTTTAGAGGCATTAGCTCTCCGGAAATGTGTTCTTTTGAAATTGCGGCATGTTAAGTAACCGAAAAATATAGAAATATGACATAAAAGGCGATATCCCTCCCATAGTGATTACTTTACTGACGGTTTTATGCGGTATTACAGACGGGAAGTTTATGACAGACTCTATCAAGGTGGGAGTCTTGATCTACGTAGTCCGCCATCTTTTGTCGCCACGCTGAAAGGATTTTCCGGACGGAGAACATAGTCTTCCGTCTGTTAGCTTCAAAGTGTATTAGCAGTAGGTCCATCCTTTGTGGTGCCCGGCGGGCATCCTTGCCCGGCCGGGATGCCCAGGAGGAGTGGAGGAGGGCCTGTGCCTCCTCCAGGACACAAGGGGGCATCCTCCCTGGTGGCTTTGGGGACAACGGGTATGGAGCTTGGAAGCTCAACCCTGTAGGGGTCCGTGGTCACCGCCAGGGGGCGCCCCAATGCCTTGGGAGTGTTGGCCCTCAGTACTTCCGCCACACCGGGAAGTACTGGGGGGGAAGAGACTTGAGGACACCCAGTGGACTTCCGGCTTCACCATGGGAGCTTCCGCCACACAGGGGTGTGGCTACGGAAGCCCTGAGGATGCACCTGGAGCCCATCCGGGGCACATAAAAGGGGTCGCCTCCCTCCAGTCAGGAGCGAGAGTCGGGAGGAAGAAGACGAAGAGTGTTGGAGAGGAGTGGAGGTGGACCAAAAGACATTGAAGGCATTGTGTTGTGGCCAGGACTGAAAGGGGTGATTGGTGCTTTGGCACTGGGTTTGTGCACTTTACTTTATTTATTATGTATAATAAACGTGTGGTGGACTTTAATACTGTGTCCGGGCAGCTTATCACACCTTATATACTGGTCGCTCCACGTGCAGGCTCTCTTTCTGGTCTCCAAACAAGAACAGGAAAGGACTCAAACCCCACCTTCAAAAATGCAGGAATAGCACAATGCCTACATGCAGTTCTCATTCTCCCAACAACGAAGGAAGATTTTGTGCTGACAGAGGCCAAATGTATACTATTCTGTCTGTAGGCTTTATAACTCAAAGACACATGATATTCTATATGGTGTTCCACAAGGCTCTATCCTGGGTCCACTGCTCTTCTCAATCTACATGCTTCCATTAGGTCAGATTATCTCAGGGCACAACGTGAGCTACCACAGCTATGCTGATGACACACAGCTGAATTTATCAATAGCACCTGATGACCCCAAATCTCTTGATTCGCTAACACAATGTCTAACTTGTATCTCAGAATGGATGAATAGTAACTTTCTCAAATTAAATAAAGAAAAAACCGAAATCTTAGTGATTGGCAATAATGGATACAATGAGGCTATTAGAAATAAACTGGATGCATTAGGATTAAAAGTCAAATCGGAGGTAAAAAGCTTAGGGGTAACCGTTGATTGTAATCTGAATTTTAAATCGCATATTAATCAGATCACTAGGACAGCATTTTTTCACCTAAGAAACATAGCAAAAGTTAGACCTCTTATATCATCGAAAGATGCAGAGAAATTAGTTCATGCGTTTGTTTTCAGTCGGCTAGATTACTGTAACGCACTCCTCTCAGGACTACCCAAAAAAAGACATCAATCGTTTACAACTAGTGCAGAATGCAGCTGCTAGAATCCTTACCAGGAAAAGAAAATCCGAACACATTTCTCCAGTTTTGATGTCACTACACTGGTTACCTGTGTCATTCAGAATTGACTTTAAAATTCTGCTTATGGTTTATAAAGCTTTAAATAATCTCACCCCGGCTTATATATCGGAATGTCTGACATCTTATATTCCAAATCGTAACCTCAGATCCTCAACTGAGTGTCTCCTTAGAATTCCAAGAGCAAAACTTAAAAGAAGTGGTGAGGCGGCCTTCTGCTGTTATGCACCTAAAATCTGGAATAGCCTGCCAGTAGGAATTCGCCAGGCTAATACAGTGGAGCACTTTAAAAAACTACTGAAAACACATTACTTTAACATGGCCTTCTCATAACTTCACTGTAATTTAATCCTGATACTCTGTATATCTAATTCATTATAATAACTATTCATTCAAAATCTGTATTAACCCTTACTCTCTCTTC
This sequence comes from Erpetoichthys calabaricus, assembly GCF_900747795.2. Lineage (NCBI taxonomy): Eukaryota > Metazoa > Chordata > Cladistia > Polypteriformes > Polypteridae > Erpetoichthys > Erpetoichthys calabaricus. The sequence goes on along the minus strand of NC_041396.2, from coordinate 23,202,529 downwards.
TGTTTCCTTTTCCGGTGTCCTGTTGGTGGTGGCGTGCGCCACCACCATCTACCCAAAGCACCATGATGTTCCAACAATGATGGATGGATTAAAAGCCAGAAATCTGTATGACCATCAGCATCAAGTGACTCCGTGAAAAACCCGAACTACAAAGAGGACTATTTCATTTATGTTAGGTAGAATGCCCAAAGGGGACTGGTCGGTCTCGTGGCCTGGAACCCCTACAGATTTTATTTTTTTCTCCAGCCTTCTGGAGTTTTTTTTTGTTTTTTCTGTCCACCCTGGCCATCGGACCTTACTCCTTTCTATGTTAATTAATGTTGTCTTATTTTAATTTCTTATTTTGTCTTTTATTTTTCTTCTCTCCATTATGTAAAGCACTTTGAGCTACTTTTTGTATGAAAATGTGCTATATAAATAAATGTTGTTGTTGTTGACTATTCAATCCTCTAGTTGTCTTTGGCTATCTAGTCCTGTGCTTGGCTCGGCAATTCTAAATGCTGAGCCCCTGCGTACCACATTTGGTCTGCCTGTATGAATGAGTCCATAACAGTGTGCACAGAGACAGTGACATTAAACTTAATATTATAACAAACATGTTATAACAAGGTGGCACTTAAGTCTTCAATCTGCCTCAAGAATGATTTAATATATGAAGAGGCAGGGGAAGTGACGGCAAAAGTGGTAAGGAATGAGAACGGCACCCGTACGCATGCGCCGCAAGTCCGCTCTGCTGCCTGCTGCTGAGAGTTGATTCTACAATAAAATAAAATAAACATATAAAAAGAGGAATAACCTTGGAGGTCTATCATCACCCCAAAAGTGAATAGTAGACATCACATAGTATATGTGTACCAAATTTCAGGTCAATTGATCAAACGGTTTGCAAGCTACAGCCAATTTAAAATCCTGGGCAGACAAATGGACAGCCACGGTAGCGTATTATATATAAAGATCTGTACTTAGTGTGTAATTTTTGTCTCTTAACAAGCAAAATGTTCTAATTGTCTCTGCTCCCTGTATAAAATCAAAAATGTAAGAGCCAAATCCTTTAAATTAATGGTAAATGTAGCTTAGATTGATTAGTTTTGAAGTGGAATATGTTCCTTTGCTCTGATCTTTGCTTCACCACAGTTGGATCACAGAGGCCTACAGAGAGTTTCTTGAACTTCATTGCTTGGTTTTGGTCCTGACATGCAGTGGGAATTGTGGGACCTCCTATACACAAGTACACGTGTGCTTTCTACACGATGTTCGTGCACTTCATTTTGCCACAGGTGGACTCAAATCAAGTTCTAGAAACATCTCAAGGAGTATTAAAGCAAACACCTAAGCACAGTTTGGGGTACCACAACAAAGGGTCTGAATACTTAAATAAAGAGAGATTTCAGCTCATTGTTTTTAATACATTTGTACACCTTTCAAAAAACATATTTTCACTTTGTCATTATGGGTTATTAAGTGTAGACTGATGGGTGAAACTGGCAGATTTAACCATTTAATATGAAACTTTCGACATTTTAAATTGAGCAGGATGTGAAGGGTCCTGAATACTTTCTGAATTCACTGTAGATGACCACAATGACTCTATGCTTTTTATCCCATACCCTTCTTCATGTTTTATGACTCCATCAGTTATAACGTTTAAATAAAGACTGCCTAAGACTCACGTCATCACCACTGGGTATAAGGCAGTCACTAACTCAGAATGGATCGTGTGCAGGCTACACTTCCAGACCAGGCCATTGTAGGGTTTTCAGTTGACCCATCACAGTGTGTCTCTGATTCAGTCCTGGGACCCCCAAGTGGATATTTGACCATCAGTCAGTCATGTTTACTTCTAACTGATCTCTTATTCTGCATTCAGAAAATACAAGTGTGTTACTGCTATCGTTTGAAACATTTAATTTTTTCCTTGTTTTCCTATTAATTTGCCTTTTTCTTCTGTACCATTTGCTCTCTTAATTGCATTTTAATAATGAAAATTAAATGCGATCAAAGCAGACATCTGGGCAAATGACACCAAATGCCAAAAGGCTGCAGCTACTTCAACATCCGACACAATAATATGTTAATTAGTAAATAATGGATTAAAGAGCCAGCACACCTGGAAAAACAAGAATGAAGATTATAATGATGATGAAAACGAAAAAATGTAAATACTTGGCACATTCTAATAATTCGAATACAGTTGACCCTCGATATACGACTGGCCTTATATGCGAACAACTTGGTTTACGACCAAAATTTTTGTTCTGAATTACGACCAACGTCTTGAGTTATGACCCGAATGTGGTCATGTGTATCCGCTTGTGTGATTGTAAACAAACAGCTGAGGGCGTTCGTAAGTGTCAGTCGGAGCCCAGATACATGTGTTTATGGATGTAATTTCAGTCAGTGCAGTGATTTATATAATTTATTTCGATAATTGCTATCAAAATGGCCCCAAAAAAGCTAGAAAAGAAGCTAAGGAAGGAAGAGAAGGTAACGAAGTTAAAGAAAGCGATCACAATTGAAACGAAGAAGGAAATTGTGTGGAAATATGAGAGTGGTGTTCATGTGGCTGATCTCGCTAATATGTACAGCATGTCGAAATCCACCATCTCGAAAATTTTACAAAGAAAAGATAACCACCTTCCATTTCATTCTCCTCCTCCTCCCTTCCTGCAAGCCAGTGATGTCAACTTAAATAGTGAGTACAGTATGAAATTGTAGGTAGGCTAGGCACTTTTTATAACTTTTTGGTTAGTACGTTAGAAAAATGATTGGTGTTTTTGGTAAATTATGCACATTATACAACCCTTTTTTATTGTGAAAAGGTTAAGTAAGTGTTGTTGTGGGAGGTTCGGAATGCATTATGGGTATTTCCATTATTTCTTATGAGAAAAATAGTCTTGACTTACAACCAACTTGAGTTACAACCATCCCTCGTGAACGAATTGAGTTCGTAAGTCAAGGGTCCACTGTAATTTCTACATTAACCCCAAAAACCTGAAAACTACCTTAATTAATTGGGTTAAGAGTCCACTTAGAAAGAGCAGTTGGTCTCATCTTATCTCATCTTATTTTCTAAAGATGCATCTCCTGGTGAGGGTCGCTGGGTCAACAGGCCAAGAGTCCACTTAGAAAGAGCAGTTGGTCTCATCTTATCTCATCTTATTTTCTAAAGATGCATCTCCTGATGTGGGTCGCTGGGTAAACAGGCCAAGCAGGTCTGTCCAGACTTCTCTGTCCCCAGCTACAGATTCCAGTTCTACCAAGCCAGCTTAGAAATCTTATCTTTCCAGCTTGTCCTGGGTTTTCCACAGGGTTTCCTGCCCCATCTGATTTGACCTGAGCAGCCCTAGGGGGATACACCTTTGGGGGGGCACCCTCATGACATGCCCTATCCACCTCAGCTGGCTCTGTGCAATTGGGAGGAGACAGCAGGGACTCTTCTCTGAGACTCTCCCAAATTGCTGAGTTTCTCACCATATCCCAGATTGTCAACTCAGCCACCATGCAAACAAACCTTACAGTGGGTTGAAAGAGTATTCAACCCCCTCTGGAAAGCCACCGTATTTCCATCTTGCATCATTACAACCTATAAAAATCACAAATGCAGAGTATCACAGTGAACTTTTATTTCTCTGTGTACATATTTTGAAACATTTAAAGCTTGGTACACTAAACAAATGCAAATTGACAGTCATGTTGTGAAAAATGCTGTTGAAAAAGTAATGGACCCCTTCACATGACACACAGTCAATACTTGGTAGCAGCACCAATAACTGCTTGCAATCGCTTTGGATTGCCATCTACAAGCTTAGCACATCTGGATGGAGGCCATTTTTCCCCATTCTTTCTTGCAGAACTGCTCCAACTGGGCAACGTTTGAAGGCTTTCGTTTGTGAACTGCAATTTTGAGATCACAGCCAACAAATTTTCAATCGGATTCAGATCCGGACTCTGGCTAGGCCACTGAAAAACCTGGATCTTCCTTTTGTCAAACCATGCTTTGGTTACTTTTGCAAAGTGTTTCGGGTCATTGTCCTTCTGAAAGTGGAAGCGTCGTCTGAGTCCCAATTTCGTGGCTGACATTTGAAGGTATTCTTCCAAAATCTAGATATACTTCTTACTGTCCATTCTTCCTTCAATACGGACCCAGTGCCTGCCGTAGAGAAGCAACCCCAAAGCATGATGCTCCCCCCACCATGCTTGATGGTAAGTATGGTGCTTGCCGGATCATTGGCAGTCCCTTCCATCCGTCAGAATAACACCTTTGTGTTGATGCCCAAAAAGTTGAATTGTGGTCTCATCAGACCAAAGTACATGACTCCAGAATGCAGGGCTCTTGTCAAGATGTCTGTTAGCGAATTCTAATCGAGCTTTCAGACGACATTTTTTTAGTAGTGGCTTTTTTCTGGCAACTTTGCCTTGCAGCTTGTCTCTGTGCAAAAGCCTTTGATATTGTAGTCTTGTGAACATACACTCCAGCTGCAGGTCACTGAGAGTCACCTTAGGATTTGCTCTGACTTCTCTGACTAGTTTTCTTGACATTTTCTTTGTTATTCTAACAGGGCGGCCTGACCTAGGCCGGTTCACTATGCTTCTAGTTGTCTTCCACTTCGCTATGATGGCCTTCTCAGTGGACACACTGAGGCTAAGGAGCTTGGCAATCTTCTTGGCACCATTGCCATCTTTAAATTTCTTCATCACAGTGGATCTCAAAGTCATTAGAAAATTCTCTTGTCTTCATTTTTGAGGTTTCACCAAATAAGCCACTTGTACTGATTTCTCAGTTGTATCTTCCTAAGAACTGGCCTAAATAATCACTTATAGACCAGTTGACACACTAGAGGATTAATGGCTTGACTGTTTACAACCGTTGTCATTTCCCATATTGCATTGTTAACAATCATACAGTCTTCAAGCTATTAGGGGTCAAATACTTATTCAACAGCAGATTTCACTGATATATTCTTTATCGTTGCAGCATAATTTGATTTTCAGGTTTTTTTAGTGAAAATTTATTGAAACAGAGAGCCCTCATTTATATGTAACAGTATGAAACTAAAGATGCATTTTCAAAAACATGTATTACAAGAAATTTAAACTTGGTCTAGGGGATCGAATACTTTTTCAACCCACTGTATTTATGTTGCTCGTACTTGTGACCTCATTACTCAAACCTCATGTCCATAGATGAGGACAAGGATAACAGGGGAGCTGGTCAAAACCAAAAACTTATGGCTACAAGGGGTCCCGTGGACTAACTCTGAGATCCACTAATCCTATAAGTGTTTGGAAAGGAGAGGGCAAGGTGAGATGTGTCTGGCAACCTCATTAAACCAATCAAATATTTATGGAACATTTACCTTGCTTCACAGTGTAACACAACTATGGAGTGAATCTGCAGCCCTAAGGGTGATGTGATGCCTCTGCCCCTCATTAAGGAATACCAGGCCTACCCTCAAAGGTTTAAGATTTTTTCTCAGGTTTAGTCAGCTTTAAATCCACACGGCCAATTTGGAGTTACAAATCCGACTAATATTGGTTTTGGATGTTGGAGAAAATCCAATTACCTGAAGAAAATTCATGCAGATATGATTCAACCAGGCGTACTACCCAGGATTACATTTATTTCTTATGTACTGAATATTTTCATTATTCATTAGTTTCCTTGTTTCTATTTTCTTTTGCCTTTCACGTAACATTTTTTTTCTGATTTTAATCTCCTTAATAATGTACTGCTTAAATCGTATGCTTCTGTGTGAACAGATGTTCTCCTGTATCTCCAGTATTTTATGGGTGGTACACCCCAAGAGGCAGAGCCACCCTGATGTCACCACTCCTGAGCCTCTCTCTGGCTGTTTAGGTCAGAGTACAGAAAGCTCAGCTGTGGTGTGCCGTCGTTCATTTGGGGTCTAAGTACTGTAAGTGTTATGTTTCTTTGTTGGATTTCCATGTTTCTGTTTTTTTTCTGCTCGTCTTATTAGAGATTTCTTTCTGGATTACTGTTGAGGATAAAGAGTCTTGAGCTGTCATTGTATATGAACTCCAACATGAACATTCATTATTTACTTCTTGCCAGTGGAGTCGTGTCATGCGAACAATACACCTCTTAAGTGAACAGATCCATTTATCATGTGACATTTGAATATATTTCAATTTCCACCAATCAACATACAGATAAATGACATATACTGCACTTGGTTTCTCTCCTCTGGGCAGCTTCAAGTGCTGTTATGTCTTTCCTGTACTGTGGTGAATAGAACTGCACACAATATTCCAAATGTGGCCTCACTAGTGCATTATATAGTTTGAACATAACATCCATTGATTGATTTTTTACTGTTTACATTAACATTTTTAATCACTTCTGTACATTGCTTTGATGACGAAAATGTTGTGCCAGCATAAACCCCTAAAATCCTTTAATAATAATAATAATAATTCATTACATTTATATAGCGCTTTTCTCAATACTCAAAGCGCTATCCACACAGGGAGGAACCGGGAAACGAACCCACAATCTTCCACAGTCTCCTTACTGCAAAGCAGTAGCACTACCACTGCGCCACCTGTGAGGTCACTTCCTGTATGACAGTGTCCCCAATCTCGTATTTATAATTGATATTCCTTTTGCTGGGTGAACTGGGTGTTGGGCAAGCTCGTGGGGTCCAGCAGCTGTGGGGCATCTGTTGGTGAAGAAATATTCACGGATTTTGACTTTGCTGACAATGCTGTGATCTTCACAGAGTCAATGGAGGCTCTGATCGGCACGCTCGAGAGACTGAGCGAGGAGTCCGAGTGTCTGGGCTTGCGAGTGTCCAGAATAAAAATCAACATCCAGGCCTTTAATGACTTCTTGGGCACAGCCATCAGCAGTGTGTCTGTCTGCGAAGAGAGTGTCGACCTCGTCGAGAAGTTTACATACCTCTGCAGTGACATTCATGTCTCTGGTGACTCTTCCTATGAAGTCAGTAGATGGATTGGAAGGGCATGGGGGGTCATGAGGTCGCTAGAAAGGGGTGTGTGGCCCTCCCGATATCTATGAAAAGGATGAAGGTCCAAGTCTTTAGAGTCCTGGTGCTTCCTATCTTACTATAGGGTTGTGAGAAATGGACACTATCCAGTGACCTGAGGTGAAGACTGGACTCCTTTGGTACTGTGTCTCTCTGTATTTAAGGCTTATAAAATTATAATTATAATTATAAAAGTCTAAGCAAATTACATTCTAGATAGATAGATAGATAGATAGATAGATAGATAGATAGATAGATAGATAGATAGATAGATAGATAGATAGATAGATAGATATGAAAGGCACTATATAACAGATAGATAGACAGATAGATATGAAAGGCACTATATGATAGATAGATAGATAGATAGATAGATAGATAGATAGATAGATAGATAGATAGATAGATAGATAGATAGATAGATAGATAGATATGAAAGGCACTATATAATAGATAGATAGATAGATAGATAGATAGATAGATAGATAGATAGATAGATAGATAGATAGATAGATAGATAGATAGATAGATAGATAGATAGATAGATAGATATGAAAGGCACTATATAATAGATAGATAGATAGATAGATAGATAGATAGATAGATAGATAGATAGATAGATAGATAGATAGATAGATAGATAGATAGATAGATAGACAGATAGATACTTTACTAATCCATGGGGAAATTCGCATAATGTTTTTCTGTGTTGTACATTTGTCAACTACTGCAGTTGTGCGTCCAGAAAAATCCAAAAGATTGGTTTGTCAAAATCTTTCTGTCATAATCCCATAAGGCCCAATATGTATAAAACTTGAGGGATTGCTCACCAAGAATCTTACAAGTGTGAGACAGAAATCTTGTTTTACTTCATTCAAGAAGGTTTTAGCTGTTATTCCTTCCACAAGCTCATCCTCCAAGTTGATGTGCTAACAAACTAGGATAATGACTGGTCAACTCTGGACCTTCAACTGGTCAGTGGTGATCAGACCACCTTATGCTTGCCAATACCTGTGACATACTCCCTCAACACCAGATGTGCACACATTCCTGATTCCTATACCTCCAGTATAGCTGAACGTGTATACAACAGGAGGCAACTCAATCAATTCAAACTGCAGGCTGGGCCATATTATTAAAATTCATTCCATAATTGCACGCTTGGGAGCCCTCATGCATCAGCAGTATAAATAATTTTAATGTAGGAAAATGAACATGTTGGTCAATAACTCTTAAAATCACATGCATTTCTCAGCTTGAAGAGGTTTTGTCACTCCTAATTCATTGTGATAATAGATGTTAACTCCCCACATAATCACATCCTCACAGCAGTAAAGTCGCAAGATAAAAAGTCGTCGTCATTGCCCAAGAATATTAATGGTGGCTGAATTCCAGGACCTGCTGAGACTCTCCTGCAGAGAGAGGTATGGAGGTATGCCGAATATTTTATCAGTAGGGACATAATTGCATTGTAATTTACTTAGCTCACTCCCACGTGACCGTGTTTGGTTTACTTTGGAGGCAAGTGAGAAGCATTAACACTACGCAGAGCTCACTTTTTGCAGGATTATGTTTTCCCGGGGTGGCATGGTGTGTAGAGCTGATGCATCATGGATCAGCATCCTAGGTTTGAATCCTGTACCATCTTGTTGTTGGTGTGGAGCCTGCATGGGATTTTCTAAAGGTACTGCAATTTTTATCCCACCATCCCAAAGATCTGGTTAGGTTAGATTAATGGGTAAATCCAACTTGGCTGAGTATGAGGGTTGGCATGTTCATGAATGGGCCCTGTGGTGGACTGTCCTGGGATGTCACCCACCTTATGCCCAGTTCTGCCACTATAAATTCTGGCTCACCACAAACTTGAATTGAATTAAACAGGTTTGAGAATGTCATGTACATGAAGCCTCCTGCCACAAACTGAAGAGTTTTGAGTTAGGTCAGGGTGATTCCCAGGGCTGTCTTAACATATGGGCACAATGGGTACTGACCAGAGGCCCCAGGAGCATCATATGGACCCATGATGCTTCTGATGCTTATGTATGTTTCTGTTTTGCTATCAAAACAGGGGATCCAACACACTACTTTGCCCTGGGGGCCTATGTGGCTTGTAAGAAGGCCCTGAATTTGTCCCACTATGGCTACACTATGTGTAATAGGCTGGTACTCCATCCAAGGAGAATTCCCTTTTTTCCCCACAAGAGGTTGATTCCCATGACCTTAACCTGGATTAAGTGGGTTTCTGCCAAGTGTGAAGTAGCCAGGATTTGAACCAGCACCTCCAAGTCTGAGGTTGTTGTCTCAGTTGGAAAAGTGTAGAGGGTCTTCTTCAAATTGGGGATGAGGTGCTTCCTGGAGTTGAGGAGATTAAATACGTTTGGGTTTTTGGTTCTTGATTGAGAGTGGGAGATCAACACGAGAATCAAAGGAATCATGCAGATGTTGTAACAGACAGTCATGGTGAGGAGAGCTCATCTGAAAGGCAAAGCACTCGATTCACCAGTCAGTCCACATTCCTGCCTTCATCCACGTTCACAAGCTTTAGGCAGTGAGTGAAAGAAGTAGATTGTGGATATAAAGAACAGAAATGAGCATCCATCTCATGGTGCCTGGACTAAGCTATAGAGATAGTATGAGGAGCACAAATAATTAAGAAGAACTCAAAGTAGATTAGAATTCCTCCCGGACACTTCCCTGAGGAGTTATTTTCGACATGTCCAACTGAGATGAGACCTTGGAGCAGACTTACCTCAGTAGTGACATTCATGTCTCTGGTGATTCTTCCTATGAAGTCATTAGATGGATTGGAACATGCTGGTTAGAATATATCTCTCCGATGGCCTGAAAACACCTTATTATCCCCTCTAGAGCAGGCATGTCAAACATGCGGCCCCCGGGCCACATGTGGCCCGCAACAGAAATCTGTACGGCCCACATGACAGATCCTAGTTAGCACTGAACTTGTACAAAATGATTACTATCGTTTGTGATTGAATCATTCTGTATCTTCGGTGTTACTTACTGACTTTTCTTACTTCTGCCTTCTGACAAAAGCGTGTTTTCCCATGGCATTACGGTACCGGAAACGTCATCTGATAGTATAGCCACGAGCCTTGTCCAAAGTTAATGAGCCGCAACATCACAACTGAAGTGCTAGGCTGCAGCAGCGGGCAGCGGGGGGCCAGGAGCCGCCATGCCAATATATATTGAATATAAAACAGAAGGAGAAAAAAATGACACAGCTGACGGCAATTTGGCCAAAAAACATTGTGTTTCATGTTAATTAGTACGCTGTATTTACTAATGTCGCTCGAGTCGGAGCAGTAAGCTATATGTAGTATTATAACGTTCTGCCATAATGAGAATATCATGGGCCGCCACTTGGTTTTCAAGTTATGGACACGCGTATATAGAAGCGTGTCATGAGCACGAGGTGGCTATGCAGTGTCCGCAACATATGTGGCCATCCGCCATGCATAAGATACCATATTGACATTGCCAGGCGAAGGGGCCACCGATTCTTTCTCTGCCCAGGGCCGCCACAAGCCTAGAGCTGCCCCTGCTAAGGCTACACTACTGACTGGGCTGCTGAGACTGGCCACTGGGCAGAACTGACCATCACGAGTAGTAATAGCCCGCATATTTTCATGTTTTTTGCTCTAGTTTTATGTAAATGTGTGCTAGTATTGTAACGAACAGTTAGTGCAGACTACAGCTGAAGATCTGAAGTGGACGCGAGAAGTTGGTCAGTTGCTTATTAACATATTTTTGTGATTTTGAGTTTGTAAAATTATTGTAGGTCAGGTGGCTTTTTGCATATCGGCTTATTTTACAATATAAACTTTGAAGTAAACTTAGTAAAGTAAAATTTGATTTTTGGAGGATTTGTTTTCCAACTTGAATTACTGAGCAAAGAATTCAGTGAGCGTTTTCGTGATTTCAGTTCACACAAACAGAGCATTGCGCTGTTCTCTTACAACGTTGAGAATGCGCCTGAGAATATCCAAATGGAATTGATTGAAGTGCAGTCAGATTCTTTTCTGAAGGCAAAATACAACGAAGTTGGTGTGCCAGGCTTGTATGCTTACCTGCCACCCTCGTATGTGCAGATCCGTAAGTTGGCATCGAGAGTACTGTCAATGTTCGGAAGCACTTACCTTTGTGAGCAATTGTTTTCGTTAATGAAAGCTACCAAAACCCCACATCGCTCAAGACTTACCGTCGAGCACCTTTCATCCCTCATAAAAGTTGCAGCTGCACAAGATTTCAAGCCTGATATTGACGAACTGGTTACTAACAAGAGATGCCAAGTGTCGGGACAAAAGAAATAAATCTCACACTGTAAGGCTCCTATATAAGCAATGAATATAATATAATGAATATAATATAATAAGGACATAGCTAAGAGGCTAAAACTCTAATTCTACACTGTTGTACGGAGACTGTATGGAAATAAATTGCTTTTCTTTAAACTTTAAGTGTTACATTTTTTAAAGTTTTCAGTATGGAAAGAAAGCTACAGTAACTTTGTATAATAGTATAATAGTATTTGTTACAGTGCGGCCTGCTGACGTACGTATGGCAGTCGAAGCGGCCCACCAATGGTAGTGAGTTTGACATGCCTGCTCTAGAGGAACCGGAGGGGGTGATGTGGAAAAGGGATGTCTGGGCATCTTCGCTTAGACTGCCTCCTCTGTTAGCTGGATCCAGACACAGATAATGGATGCTTGGGTCTCTGAGGATTACCTTCCAGGCTTAGACAAGGTATGCAATACCCACCCAGGGCAAGAGGGGGGCACCAGAAGTTAGCTTGCCCGGAGAGCTATTGAAAAGAAAACATACATTTAAATAGTTTACTGTCAAATAAATGCAAAGAGTACGCAACACGTGTTTCGCCCTCATTCTGGGCTCAGAATGAGGGCGAAACACGTGTCGCGTACTCTTTGCATTTATTTGACAGTAAACTATTTCAACCATTCTATGATCTGCTCCTCACAAACTGAGGGCACCGTGGTGGATGTTAGCAGATTGCTGGCCAACCACAAGCGTTACCTGGTAGGTAACCACCCATACAATCAGATTGTGACACAGACTTCGAATGCCGTGAATGTAATACATTTAAATACTTAAGACTGGTGGTAGTCCAAGATGGACAACTATCTTTTACTGTAGAGATGACCCAAAGTGTGCAGTGTGGATGGAACAACTGGAAGAAGGTATTAGGAGCATTTTGTAATTGAAGAGTCAAGGCAAGGCGTAGGGGTAAGATATTAAGATAATGGTAAGAGCAGCAATGATGTGTGAAGACGAGTCATGGCCAAAAAACGGAGTGCAAGAGAAGAATTTGCAAGCGGCTTAAATGAAAATTTTGAGATGGATATGTAGAGTCCCAAAGAAGCATATAATAAGAAATGAGACAATCAGAAGCACAACAAAAGAAGGAGAGATATCTAACAAAAGTACAGGCAATGAGGTTAAAGTGGTGTGGATATGATGAGGAGAGACACGGAATATGTGGGTAAAAAAAGAGCGGTGGAAATGGAAGTACAGAGAGGAGAAAGCAGAGGAGGCCAATGTGGAGGTACAAGGTGAAAGCAGAAGAAGATTTGAAGGAAATGGGTTTGACTGGGAAGGAGGAGGTGGAGGAGCAGGACCGAGTTGTATGGAGTAGGTTGGACAAACAACTGCAGGTCTGCAAGCTGCAATGCTGGGGTGCCAACCCAGTCATTTCCGTTTAATTGAAGCATCAGTTTAAACAAAAATGTGAGCTTGATGGCGCTAAACAAATGAACAATTAGGGTCCTAGACCAGGGTGGGCAAATTCATTCCTGGAGGGCCGCAGTGGCTGCAGGTTTTTGTTCCAACCCAGTTGCTTAATTAGAAAACAATCCTTGCCATTAATTACATTTCATGGCTTGTTAGTGCTTTAACTCTGCTATGTCAAGTCATTCTCATATCCTAGATTTTTTTTCCATTCTAAGGATATCATCCAAATACTTTGAAGTGTAAAACGGATGAGTAATTCTCAATCCTTCACTTTTTTCTCTTCTCTTTCCTTCCAAGTATTTAATTAAACCAAATATTGCACGATAAATACACACAGGTGTAAAGGGTAACAAGCAAAATGGATAACTGCTGGTGTCTTTTGTCATTTGCATCTTATTGCTAATAAGGAGCAATTAAAAACCGAGAATGCAGCTGTTTAAGACTAAAATAAGCAATAAGGGTTCATGATCTTGACGAGGGAGATAACTAAAATGAAGCAGAAGTGTTTCTAGAGCAATAAGTGCTTCTTATTAAGCAATTGGGTTGGAACAAAAACCTGCAGCCACTGCGGCCCTCCAGGAATGAATTTGCCCACCCCTGGTCTAGTTGATAAAGCCTCTCAAAGTCACGTTAGGATGGATCTCCGTCCTATGGCGTGCTCTCTTTCCAGAAATTGCAGGATATGTAGCGGTGGGACTGGAAGGTGTGGAGTCCCTGGGAATTTTCTCGGTACTGTGGGGAGAAAAAAGATGACAAGGTTAGTGCCAGTTTTTCCCCCTCTTTGCCTGGGGTGGACATACATACCTCAGAAGAGCTTGGATCATGATCCACTGATGGGCATGCATGACAACATCCACCCTACATAAAAGTGGGAAAAATGAAGATCAAGAAGAGGAAGATCTTGCCTTGTGGATAAACTTTGGACCCCTGCAACCATGCATTTATGAGGCTGTTCTTTTATGTTTTGATTGTTCATTTTTGGCACCATGATGGACGGACACCCCACATGGGGTTGGTTCCTTATGTGAGCCCAATGATGCCAGGATAAAGAGACTTCAGTCCCCAGCAACTTTTAACTGGAATAAGCTTGTTTTAGAATGTTATATTGTGTTATGGTAATTTCAGTCATAATTATATACTGGCACGGAAGAAAAAAACTCTGAGGAGAAAACAAACTGGAGTATAAAAAGACAAAAAAATGTGCAAACTTCACAAACAGTTGGCAGGCGGGATTTGAATGTGGGTTTTTAAGCTGACCGTTTCACCTTATCATGTTTCAGACAAACACGTACTCACATCACAAAGACACATTGTGGACACAACTATAAATGAGCAACTGAGAAACAGCAGAGTGCAGAGTTGAATACAAAGCAGGAAACCTCTGAGGTTTTATGCTGCTACGCCTTTTATTGTTCTTAAATGATACAAGAAGCTCAATTCTCACTGAATAAGCAGAGCACAAGATTTTATTTTCCCCTCGTTTCGTCACCTACAGTATCTCCTCGCTGGTAAACAAGTTTGAAAATATACAAATGGTGTAACATTCACCTGTGTTTGGGGATTTGGTTAACTAATTCGGAAACTGCAGCATTTTTTCATTTCGGTTGCGTCATCAAAGAGTCAGTTGTCTCATTTTGCCTGTTAAATATTTTGGTAGCAATGACTCATATTTAAAAATAACAGCGACAATAGAATGCAATGACTTGTGTTAGTGCTTGATAAGGCTGGACATCAAACTACAAGAAGTGGGAAGTTCAGGGTGTGGGGTGTAGATGGGTGCAGAATTGGCTCAGACACAGATTGATGGAATGAGAAACCTCATCAGAATCGGGTGATGTTAAGAGTGGTGTCCCTCAGCTAGGCCAGCTGCTGTTTTTAATACAAATAAATGATCATCTATATGAATTGTGGCAGGAGGCTGGGGGCCAGAACCAGCTGGGACGCCTGTAAGGACCGGAAGGGGATCTATATGTCCCCCAGGCCCCGAGGGGGCAACCGTCCTGGATAGCAAGGGGACCATGGGGGAGTTGCAGGGAGGCTCAAACCCGTGGGGGACCATGGCTACCACCAGGGGGCGCCTCAAGCCTCATAGAGCTCAGGAGATCTACACTTCCGCCACACCTGGGAAGGTGGAGGAAGGACCTTCCAGCAACACCCGGAAGTGGAAGTGCCGCAGGAAGGGCATCAGTGAGCACCTGGAGCATGTCCAGGTGACTATAAAGGGGGCCGCCTTCCTACAGTCGTGGAGCTAGAGTCAAGAGCTGACGGTGGACGAAGCTCCAATGACAGAAGAAAGAGAGGCCATGGACATTGAAGGCCCGTAGAAGGGTGTTGTGGTGCAGGAGCACAGTGTGTGTGTCCGGGACTTGGGTTTTGGGACGCTACGAACAATAAAGAGCGTGTGTTTTATGAACTGTCGGTGTCCGTTTGGTTGTGTCCGGGCTGAACATCTCACAGAATATAAGTAACAAGCTTGTTAATTTTGCAGATGATACCAAGCCAGGTGGATTGGCAGATAAGGCAGTACACATCGAATCATCGCAGAGGGACTTGGACAGCATACAGGCTTGGGCAGATTTGTGGCAGCTGAAATTTAATGTCAGTAAATGAAAAGGATTACACGTAGGAAGTTTGGAAGTAACCCCAGAGGAAGACAGGAATAGTTTAATCAATCAGTCTTTATTCAGTCACCGAATCATAGGATTCATGCGTTGCAAGGCAGAAGAAGAAAGTTCCGCTTTTTCAGTTGGCTTTTTATATCCCCCCCCCCTTCCCTTTACTTATAATAAAGCATATCATCGCTTACTTAAGCATTTTATTTTATTATGCTAATGGGCCATCTGTTCTTCAAAGTCAAAGTGAACTTATTCTCAACCATATACAGTATACAGATAGACGAAATTGCGAAACTCAGGGTCCACAGTGTAACAACATGAAGTGCAAATAAAAAAATTAAAATTAGAATTAAAATTAAAATTTAAAATTAAGATGTAAAATTAGAATTAAAACACAAACAAGACAAGACATTGTGCAAAGACAAGACAAAGAAGTAGCAGCAATATTGACGTGTAGTAAGCAATATGAACATTGATGCAATTTATGGTATTTGCAATCTAGATACATAAATATAGTTAATAGATATAATAATAATGTAATATAATAAATAAATAATAGATATAGATAATACAGAAATTATAATAGTTGTTTAAGACATGTGTAAACAATGACAGGTCAGAATGTTTCAAAGCAGAAGGATATCAAAGAATGTCAAAGTGCGGTGTGCAAAATACTTAAAGGTCAGTATGAGATTTTCATTTTTTTTTTTTCACTTGTCAGATGGACCCTAAAGATGGAAAGGTCATCTTTCCTGTGTCTAACAGACGTGTTTCCAAAGAGGAAGTTGTCCGAGGTCAGCTTACTGCACCCTGTCTTATGATAGACGCCTGTATGAATAACCTGCCGTTATAGCAAAACAGCTTTGTCAGCTTTAAACCCTTAGTAGCTTGCAAGCAGTTCATTTTTCTTTCACAGAAGTCAAAATGTTAGCTTTGTATAGACAATGAGAGAGGAGAGAGGTTAGGAACACATGCTGATACAGTACATCGCCGCACCCACCACATGACAAACCAATTCAGCATCCCAGATTAGGACCCGAGTGCAGCCATGCAACAGGTGACACCTCAGCACCACACTGGTTCAGATGGAATGGAACACTGGGAGATTTTTTATGGTGGCTGGAGTACAAATCCTGCCACCAACCCCCAAGTTTTTCCTCTGCAGGCTGGAGGGCCTACATGCAAGGCTGGATGCAGATTAACATCATACCCAGGACGATAGACAGTGGGAGATCTGAAAATTGAAGGTACACCTTGAGAGGATTTAGGAGTCATAGTGGACTTGTCACTCTCAACTCTCAGGCAGTGCTCAGAAGCCATTAAGCAGGCTAAGAGAATGTCAGGTTATATAGCATGTTGATGTGTAGAGTACAAGTCCAAGGAGGTTCTGCTGAAGCTTTATAACACACTGGTAAGGCCTCATCTGGAGTACTGGGTGCACTTTTGGTCTCCAGGCTACAAAAAAGACCTAAAAGCACCTTAAAAAGTCCAGAGAAGAGCGACTAAGCTACAAATAAGACAGCTCTAGAACAAGTTCAAAGAAGAGCTACTAGGCTGATTCCAGGACTGCAAAAGATGAGTTATGAGGAAAGATTGAAGGAGTTGAACCTTTTCATTCATTCATTCATTTATTTTCTACTGCTTATCCAAGACTGGGTCAAGGAGCCAAAAGTCTTAACAGTGAGGCCCAGCCAGCTTATACTGTGTGATCCCAGGCCATCAAACCTGGTCTTGCCCATAAAACTTGTTGTCTGGGAGGTGTCCGGGAGGTATCTATATCAGATGCCCAAACCACCTCAATTGACTTCTCTCAATGTGGAGGGTGAGTCTTTTTAGTTTTACCAAATATAGACACAAAGAGGTGACATGACTAAAGTGTTTGAAATTATGAAGGGTATTAGAACAGTGGATCGAGACGGTGACTTTAAAATTAGTTCAACCAGAACACAGGGACACAGTTGGAAACTTGTGAAGGGTAAATTTCACACAAACATTAGGAAGATTTTCTTCACACGGAGAACCACAGACACATGGAATAAGTGACCCAGGTAGTGTGGTACACAGGAGGACCTTAGGGACCTTCAAAACTCAACTTGATGTTATTTTAGAGGAATTGAATGGACAGGACAGGCAAGCTTTGTTGGGCCGATTGGCCCATTCATATCAAACATTTTTCTAATGTTCTGATTTTCTATTGGATTACATTAAATGTGTGGTTTTTAACATTGCTTTATAATATCAATGATTGGTTGAAACAGAATCCAGCTGAAGAGATGAAAAAAAATGTCATCAATTGATGTGCTGTTGTCAGTTTCTGGTTGTGGAGGGTCTGTGACTAAAGTGACACTTTTAGGATTAACCTACCTCAGGCAGCAGAAGAAATTAACCAGTGAACCCAATGTATGGCTCTACCACCATTTGACTTTCTTCTATTTGGGTTCTGTTTTCTATTCAGGAGCTGCTGTCAGATAAGTAAAAAAGAAAGTATACAAGTGAAATTGACCGAGTTCTGGGTATGACGTTAAACTGCATCTAGCCCTGCAAGCGGTCCTCCATCTTGCAGGGAAATCATAGGGGTTGGTGACAGGGTGGTCCCCCCACCCCCCATGGTAAATTTGGGATAATTAAATGAAATTCAATTCTTCAAATCCAAATGCCCACTCTTGTTTGAACCTGTTCCATTTTAGCTCACAAGAAATTTTTCCAAAAATACTTTAACAATGATTTTGGTAAAAATATGTGTGGTCGCTCCTCCAAAACGCCCTCTTAAACAGTGATTCAATGGGAAACAAATACAGTTTTTTATCTCCTCTTTGCTCAATCAGCTGCTTGTCTGCATCTCGCACTGAGCTTTGAATATTTAAAAGCCTGTACAGCAACTGTCCTTTTGTCTCACTGCCTTGTCTCTCTTCTCCCCCAGACATCCTTTGCTCCTGTTGGGGCTCCCGCTCCTGAGGTACACCCCTATGAATTAGAAGATTTTCTGTTCTTTTAATTGAGAGACAGAGCTGCACCCTCCTGGTGCACACAGAGCCCGGTTCACTCATGAAAGAGACTTATGTTTGTTTGAAGTGTTTGAATAAAGTTTTTGTCTCTGGGATTTCCTGAGTGTATCTGTGACAATTTGTGACCCAAGCATGACAAGTGGTACCAGAAGTGGGGTTTAAACCCACGCGAGCATTCATAAATTGGATATTGTGAGCATAAGGCTGGATTTTTATTTCATTTTTCATGGATGGTTTGATTTTGTTCGCTGTTGTCCATCACTGGATAATCCCAAAAGGGAGAATCTAAAAACAGGGGTGTCGAACTCTGAGCCTGGAGGGCCAAAGTGGCTGCAGGTTTTCATTCTAACCCTTTTCCTTGACCAGTTTTCACTGCTAATTAACTCCTTTTCACTTCATTTCAATAGCCTTGTTTTAAAGGATTCAGTCCTCTGAATTGATTCCTTTCTTCATTGAATGACAGCCAAACAGAAATGAGATGTGAAACGAGCCAGGAGATGACCAGCTAAACTGGGACGTCAAACTCCAACCAATCTCTTAATGAGAAACCGATTCTTGCTGTTAATTAAACCCGTTATTTAATTCCATGGCTTGTTGCTGCTCTCATTCTGCCACAGCAGACAATTCCAAAACTGTTGATTTTTCTGTTTTTTCTAAGACCACCATCAAGATGTTTTGGTGTCCTGAGAGATCAACATTACCGAGACCTTCACCTTTCTTTATTTTCAGACATTGTGTGATGGGCACAGGTGAGCTGGTCATGTGTTTTGTGTCGTATTATTGTTTGGCTGCTAATTAAGGAAAAAGACAACTAAGGGGCCTGAGTCAAGTCAATTAAAAATAAAGAAAAAGAAGTAAATTAGCTGCAAAAAATTGGTCACTAATGAAGAAGATGGTTAGAATGAAAACCTGCAGCCACTGTGGCCCTCCAGGCCCGGAGTTTGACACCCGTGGTCTTAAAGGTCCCCATTAGTGAAATGTGCACTCCTCTATGTACTGTAGTTTGGATGAACCAGCGTCCCCCTGCCCAACTGAGAGATTTAAAGCTGTTTCTTTAGAGGGGTCCTATTTTTACGGCAGATGTGCAAGACATCAGACCGTCTACAAGTGCTCAATGAAACAGAGGCTTCTGATCCCACTGTCACCCATCCATCCATCCATCCATCCATCCTCTTCCGCTTATCCAAGGTCGGGTCGCGGGGGCAGCAGCTTGAGCAGAGCTACCCAGACTTCCCTCTCCCCGGCCACTTCTTCTAGCTCTTCCAGGAGAATCCCGAGGCATTCCCAGGCCAGCCGGGAGACATAGTCCCTCCAGTGTGTCCTTGGTCTTCCCCGGGGCCTCCTCCCGGTTGGACGTGCCCGGAACACCTCACCAGAGAGGCGTCCAGGAGGCATCCTGATCATATGCCTGAGCCACCTCATCTGACTCCTCTCGATGCGGAGGAGCAGCGGCTCTACTCTGAGCCCCTCCCGGATGACTGAGCTTCTCACCCTATCTTTAAGGAAAGCCCAGACACCCTGCGGAGGAAACTCATTTCAGCTTCTTGTATTCGCGATCTCGTTCTTTCGGTCACTACCCATAGCTCATGACCATAGGTGAGATTAGGAACATAGATCGACCGGTAAATTGAGAGCTTTGCCTTATGGCTCAGCTCCTTTTTCACCACGACAGACCGATGCAGAGCCCACATCACTGCGGACGCCGCACCGATCCGCCTGTCGATCTCACGCTCCATTCTTCCCTCACTCGTGAACGAGACCCCGAGATACTTGAACTCCTCCACTTGAGGCAGGATCTCGCTCCCAACCCTGAGAGGGCACTCCACCCTTTTCCGGCTGAGGACCATGGTCTCGGATTTGGAGATGCTGATTCTCATCCCAGCCGCTTCACACTCAGCTGCGAACCGATCCAGAGAGAGCTGAAGATCACGGTCTGATGAAGCAAACACGACAACATCATCTGCAAAAAGCAGTGACCCAATCCTGAGTCCACCAAACCGGACCCCCTCAACACCCTGGCTGAGCCTAGAAATTCTGTCCATAAAAGTTATGAACAGAATCGGTGACAATGGGCAGCCCTGGCGGAGTCCAACTCTCACTGGAAACGGGTTCGACTTACTGCCAGCAATGCGGACCAAGCTCTGACACCGGTTGTACAGGGACCGAACAGCCCTTATCAGGGGGTCCGGTACCCCATACTCCCGGAGCACCCCCCCCACAAGATTCCCCGAGGGACACGGTCGAACGCCTTTTCCAAGTCCACAAAACACATGTAGACTGGTTGGGCGAACTCCCATGCACCCTCCAGGACTCTGCTAAGGGTGTAGAGCTGGTCCACTGTTCCGCGACCAGGACGAAAACCACACTGTTCCTCCTGAATCCGAGGTTCGACTATCCGACGGACCCTCCTCTCCAGAACCCCTGAATAGACTTTTCCAGGGAGGCTGAGGAGTGTGATCCCTCTGTAGTTGGAACACACCCTCCGGTCCCCCTTCTTAAAGAGGGGGACCACCACCCCAGTCTGCCAATCCAAAGGCACTGTAACTGATGTCCATGCGATGTTGTAGAGACGTGTCAACCAAGACAGCCCTACAACATCCAGAGCCTTGAGGAACTCCGGGCGTATCTCATCCACCCCCGGGGCCTTGTCACCAAGGAGTTTTTTGACCACCTCGGTGACCTCAGTCCCAGAGATGGGGAAGCCCACCTCCGAGTCCCCAGGCTCTGCTTCCTCATTGGAAGGCATGTTATTGGGATTGAGGAGGTCTTCGAAGTACTCCCCCCACCTACCCACAATGTCCCGAGTCAAGGTCAGCAGCGCACCATCCCCACCATACACAGTGTTGACACTGCACTGCTTCCCCTTCCTGAGACGCCGGATGGTGGACCAGAATCTCCTCGAAGCTGTCCGAAAGTCGTTCTCCATGGCCTCCTCAAACTCCTCCCATGCCCGAGTTTTTGCCTCAGCAACCACCGAAGCTGCATTCCGCTTGGCCTGCCGGTACCTATCAGCTGCCTCCAGAGTCCCACAGGACAAAAGGGACCGGTAGGACTCCTTCTTCAGCTTGGCAGCATCCCTCACCGCCGGTGTCTACCAATGGGTTCGGGGATTGCCACCACGACAGGCACCGACCATCTTACAGCCACAGCTCCGGTCAGCCGCCTCAACAATAGAGGCACAGAACATGGCCCATTCGAATTCAATGTCCCCCACCACCCTCGGGACGTGGTCGAAGTTCTGCTGGAGGTGGGAGTTGAAGCTACTTCTGACAGGGGGCTCTGCCAGACGTTCCCAGCAGACCCTCACAACACGTTTGGACCTACCAGGCCTGACCGGCATCCTCCCCCACCATCGAAGCCAACTCACCACCAGGTGGTGATCAATTGACAGCTCCGCCCCTCTCTTCACCCGAGTGTCCAAGACATGTGGCCGCAAGTCCGATGACACGACCACAAAGTCGATCATCGAACTGAGGCCTAGGGTGTCCTGGTGCCAAGTGCACATATGAACACCCCTATGCTTGAACATGGTGTTTGTTATGGACAATGTGTGACGAGCTCAAAAGTTGAATAACAAAACACCACTTGAGTTCAGATCGGGGGGGCCATTCCTCCCAATCACGCCCTTCCAGGTCTCACTGTCATTGCCCACGTGAGCATTGAAGTCCCCCAGCAGTACGAGGGAGTCCCCAGAAGGTATGCCCTCTAGCACACCTTCTAGGGACTCCAAAAAGGGTGGGTACTCTGAACTGCTGTTCGGTGCATACGCACAAACAACAGTTAGGACCCGTCCCCCCACCCGAAGGCGGAGGGAGGCTACCCTCTCGTCTACCGGGGTAAACCCCAATATACAGGCTCCAAGTCGGGGGGCAATAAGTATGCCCACACCCGCTTGGCGCCTCTCACCTGGGGCAACTCCAGAGTGGTACAGAGTCCAGCACCTCTCAAGGAGATTGGTTCCAGAGTCCAAGCTGTGCGTCGAGGTGAGTCCGACTATATCTAGCCGGAACCTCTCAACCTCGCGCACTAGCTCAGGCTCCTTCCCCTTCAGAGAGGTGACATTCCACGTCCCAAGAGCCAGCTTCTGTAGCGAGGATCGGACCGCCAAGGTCCCCGCCTTCGGCCACCACCCAACTCACACTGCACCCGACCTCCTTGGCCCCTCCCATAGGTGGTGAGCCCATGGGAAGGGGGACCCATGTTGCCTCTTCGGGCTGTGCCCGGCCGAGCACCATGGGTGCAAGCCCGGCCACCAGGCGCTCGCCAACGAGCCCCACCTCCAGGCCTGGCTCCAGAGGGGGGCCCCGGTGACCCGCGTCCTGGCGAGGGAAAACGGCGTCCAAATTTTTTATTCGTCATAGGAGGTCTGTTGAACCGCACTTTGTCTCATCTCTCACCTAGGACCAGTTTGCCTTGGGTGACCCTACCAGGGGTATAAAGCCCCAGACAACAGAGCTCCTAGGATCATTGGGACACGCAAACCCCTCCACCACGGTAAGGTGTCGGTTCGAGGAGGGGCCCACTGTCACCTTCACAAATGAGATGAAGGTTTGCCCTCCTGCTGCTGAGGTGTTTTTTTAATACGTTTGTGCAGAGAACAGGAACCGAGGAGTCACCCACACTAAGAAACCTCAACAAGAGCTCTGCTGATCAGCAGCTGTGGGCCATGTGTGATACTGTGGGGCTTATCTTGCTTGTTTCTATTTATAAGCGGTAGCTTAGTCTTCTAATTGCTTTACCCTTTTTTATGTGTTTATGTGGCTGTGAGAACCGCATGGAATCAAATCAATTTGGACTTTTGTTGCTGTCTGACTTGATTTGTGGTGGTGCCAAGTATATTACAGTGTGCTGGGAAATAGACAAGAGACAAGTGACAGGTGTGGAAATGAAGGGTCCTCTGTTTTTTGCTCTCTTTCTCGAATATAATGAGGGCTCAGCAGCTCCAGTCAGTGCTGTTTATGTGTTGGGAAAAAAATGAAAAGCACTAAGTAACTTGGGGAAAAAAAAAGAGAAAGGAGAACTTGAGGTGCAGAGAATGAAATGTGGATCCACACCTTAGGAAACTGGGGTAATCATTCACTGATGGGTGTGATACTTTGGTTCAGGGGGGTACCAGGGCCTTCTTAACAGCTATGGACAATGGCTGGCAGTTTCTCCGGGCCAATACCCCCAAGCCGCCAGACGGAGCCCTCCCTGCAACGTGGAGATGCCCCGAATTCCAGCAGGGCATCATGGACCTTGGAGTTTTCCTTCACAGCCCTGCTGGATACCGTGGGGGCCGCCAGAGGATGCTGCAGGGAGGCTCAAGGACTTGTATTTTCCGTATAGCCCGGAAGTACTTCCTAGTCACGAGGACAGGAGAAATAAAGTACTTCCGGGCTGAAGAAAAAAAGGAGTTTTACCCGACCCGGAAATGTTAAAGTATAAAGTCACATGGACTGAGGGACAGAAACACTTCCGGGCCAAGAAGTATAAAAGAACTGTGGGAGGTCCCAGCAGGGAGCCGAGTTGGGAGAAAGGGTGACTGAGCTGCTGGGAGGTGTGGACGATTGTGATTTTCGGTTTGATTATTGTTATTATTATTGATTTATTATTAAGTACTAGCCAACGCCGTGCCGTAGCATACGGTGGTGTAAGAATAGGAACGGAAAACGGTGAGAAAGGAATTCAGAAATAAAGAAGAAACAAATACTTCTTGAAAGACGCAGTGTGCATGTAGAATTTCCGGCCAAGCAGGATTACATGTGAAAGTGATAAATAAATCAGGCTTTCCGAATTTACATACTATGGCCATGGCATCCTGATAGTTTTGTTGCATGTATCTTGGACTTCCTGGAAATGTGGACGGTAATATAATCATTTTGCCTACACGTACATTGTTATTTTCAGCGTTTGCTTGCAGTGCGTCTGAGAGTCCTTTGTATTGTTCCACACACAGATCTTGTTGATGTAATCTGAGATAGTTGAGACGCGTGCCCTCTGTTTTAACATACACATCTATGACGTACTGTTGGAATAGTTTGCCGTTGGAGTGCAAAATACTAAATGTATTCCTCATTGCTAATCTGTACGTGTAAAATTGCCATTGAGTAAGCCTTATTCGCTTGGCAGTTCTTTTATCTGGAACATGTTGTAAATCTTTGTGCCAGCCAATGTCTCCGTAAGGGAATAAAAGTGGGTAAACCATAGGATCACAATTCATATTGAGCATGGAAATCTTTTTACAGGAATTGCCTATGGGATAGATGCAAATGTCCTTTTCGGCAGGAATTTCACCATCTTCTCTGATGAAAATCACTGCAACATCGGTGTGACATGTCGGGGCATTGTATCGTCGTAAATCCTGCTTAGGGTTTTCCTTGAAAACCATTCGTACAGATACTGTTGGATTGGACTGAGTGATTTCATGGATGTGTTTGTATGATTTAGCGATGGGGTTGATGGTTCTGAGCATGGAATCTAGCTGGAGAAGTACATTTTCTCTGCATGGAGAGTTTGCTTTATTTTGTAAGTGTACTTCAGTAGCTTGCGCTGTGTCAAAAACATACAACTGTCCATATCCTGTAGAGGTAGAAGTGTTAGCGTATAGTGGAGAGATTTGGTGATAAATTTGCCCGTGTATTTTAAAACGTATGGTCCGTGGCCAGGAGGTTGAGTTATCTGTACACCCATGGAAGCAAACGCTAGAGAAGAGTTGTATTCTCAAATGTGTTCATGATCATTTTTAGCTTCTGATGTTTGCTGTGTAAGAAGCTGTTGTAAAGACACAGGTGGCTCCCGCAAAGGTGGTAAAGCTACTTTACCGTTGTGGCAGCACCTCGAGTACTTGTTGGATGTATTACGCTCAGCAGGCCAGTATAGTGCATGACATGGAAGAGGACGAATAGGAATCGAGAAATGCCGTGTCGGCTGCGTGTGGGCGGGACCGGTTTTAAAGTGGAATCAGGACGAACCAGAAGAGAAATATATATAAGAGATAGTGGAGGTGAAGGTGTTTGCACAAATTATTATTATAATAAAGTCAACATTTGGAAGTTTATCTGGTGTCTGGCATCTGATCTGAAGGTTCAAGGGGACGACAGGGCCCCCTATCTGTCACACAGCGTTATAGGCCCCCTGGGCAAAGCAGTGCACTGGGGCTTCTACCTACACAGCCACACACAGAAATACAAATGTAAATGGTCGATAAAATTAAACATATATTTATTGTATTGGTACTTCCAACAAAATCAGTGTTTAAACATTAAAAAAACACACAAACATTTGAAAAATATAACACAAAAATGTGTAGCGGTCCGGTGCTGCTAAGATTCACACCGTCAATGTGACGGTGATTTATTTATTTTTTATAGAGGATCCCAAGGATGCTCCCAGCCTTGTCCCGCCCGCACACACTCAAAAACAGAGACAAAACAAAGCACACTGGGGAATAACAACAATTAAAGAATGTAATGAAATTAAATAATATAAATAATACCCCCCCTGTACCCCTACGGCGATATTACAATAAACATATAAACACAAACACCACACAGCAAAGTCCATGGAATACCACACCGGATGTAATGAGAGATGACGAGATTAAGTCTGGAGATCTGTATGTTGTAAAGGAATGAAAAACAGTCCTACCGATAGACACTGTAAGGGTGAAGACGGATGGATGGTTCAGGAGTGCTCCTTTACTTGGGGGAAATCCATGAATCCACAAACAGTCCTCAGCACACAGGTAGACAGACAATCCAGACCCCAACAACGAATACAATCCAGAACACAGTGATTAAATATGGCTTAACAGAAGGCAGTCCGACAGGTAAACTCAACACAAAATACAACAACAAAAAACACTTTTCTTTTTCCTTGGACACCTGCCCTCCTTTTAAACCCCTCTGACCTTTGACCCCAACAGCCCCTGCAGGGACTGCTGGGAGATGCAGTTTTAACTCATAGCAGCACTGCTACAAATGATACACAATTGGTTACAATTAATTATTTATTATTAATCAAGTGTTCAACCCAAACATTTGCGAAATTTTTTTGCAGAGAATTGAGTTGAAGTGACGTTAACATATACGCTTTGACGTGATGTAGTGCGTGAGATCCATACACATACTTGCATGCCGGTCCGTTCTTAGGTTTTTGGGGGCCCTAGGCAAAGGTACCTGTCGGGACCCTGCTGTTCCTATCCGTATGAATGCATAATAATTATATTATTCATAATAATGCGCAATAATTACTGATGTATAGCTTATCATTTTAAGATTATACAGTATATTATATACAGTGCATCCAGAAAGTATTCACAGCGCATCACTTTTTCCACATTTTGTTATGTTACAGCCTTATTCCAAAATGGATTAAACTCATTTTTTTCCTCAGAATTCTACACACAACACCCCATAATGACAACGTGAAAAAAGTTTAATTGGGATTTTTGCAAATTTATTAAAAATAAAAAAATGTGGAAAAAGTGATGAGCTGTGAATACTTTCCGGATGCACTGTATGTCAGATTTCAGAGTATACTGACTATACCTAATGTAGCATGTAAATCAAAACTTTAATGTCAAAACACCTTGCGTACTTTCATTTTTGCAAAGTCTTTGAGTAAGTCTGAATAACCGAGAGAGTCACCGGCTTTGTGCTCAGCTGATATTAATGCTAAGCCATTCAATCGATCTTGCGTTATGCTTGTTCGCAGGTCACTCATAATTAGCTTGAGCTTTGAAAAGCTGCGTTCAGAAGACCGGACTTGATTATACCAGTGGTCTTGATTTTATTAGTGGAAGATTAAACTCAAATGAACATATAGACGGATTAATGAGGAGTAATATGTAAGTCGACGTAACCACAGTAAGTTATAATTATAGCAAAGCAGAAGGACGGAGCGAACCACCCATAGTCATGCCGCTTTGTGGAATGGTTTTATCTTCTCAGCTTCCGCTATTTATATTATGATCGATCTGTGGTGCAAACGCCCTGGCAGCCAAAGAGCATGATCTGCCCTCCCACTGGGGCCCTGCCCACTACCCGGGCCCCGCCCACTACCCCAGGCCCCACCCTCACCGCTGATGCTGCCTGTCGTCACTGTTTCCTCTCTGCTCACGCGTAACCATACTGACAATTCCGCCACAGGAGAAAATTTGTACTTGTCAAATATGGACCTGAAAGTTGTATTTAGTTATGGCCAAAAAAAAGTCCAGGCAGTTATGTTAGGTAAAATGCCTAGAGGGGGCTGGGTGGGTGGTCTCGTGGCCTCTGAACCCCTGCAGATTTTATTTTTTTCTCCAGCCGTCTGGAGTTTTTTTTTTGTTTTTTCTGTCCTCTCTAGCCATCAGACCTTACTTTTATTCTATGTTAATTAGTGTTCCCTAATTCTAATTCTTATTTTGTGTTTTTTCTCTTTCTTCATCATGTAAAGCACTTTGAGCTACATCATTTGTATGAAAATGTGCTAAATAAATAAATGTTGTTGTTGTTGTTTTGGCAGTGGAGGCCCTAGGCAGCTGCCTAATTTCCCAATACCTAAGAACGGCCCTGCATGCACGTGAGATTGCAGAGATGCTAAATCAGAGGCGAATGCCAACGTCCACTTGTAACACAATGACAAATATTTATAGTATAGTATAGTATTTATTTATTGACAGTGTGATATATGTCCGGCAGCTTATCCCAGCCAAAACCCCCCAAGCCGCCAGATGGAGCCCTCCCGGAAACATGGAGGTGTCCCGAATTCCAGCGGGGCATCATGGGCCTTGGAGTCTTTCATCACAGCCCTGCTGGATAACATGGGCGCTGCCAGGGGATGCCGTAGAGAGGCCCAGGGACTTGTATTTTCCTTATATCCCAGTCGAGGGAACAGCAAGAATGACGTACTTCCGGGCTGAAGAAAAGAAGAAGGTTTCACCTGACCTGGAAGTGTTATAAAGTCACATGGACTGAGGGACAGAAACACTTCTGGGTTAAAGACTGTAAAAGGCCTGTGGGAGATCCCAGCAGGGAGCTGAGTTGGGAGGAAGGGTGACTGAGTTGCTGGGAGTGGAGGATTAATGTATTGTGATTAATTATAGTGATTTGTTGATTGTTTAGGAGTATTGTGGAGTGTAGGTACTTTGTGCACATTGATTATTGTAATAAATAATAATATTTGGACTTTTCCCTGGTGTCTGACGTGTGGTCTGAGGGTTCAAGGGGACGACAGCGTCCCCTTTCTGTCACAACAGCAAGTCACAACATACATAGATTAGCATGGGGCCACTATGCTCGTGTGGTCCCCAGGCAATTGCCCAGCATGTCCATGGTTTACAATGACCCTGGGGGGTACCATAGCACATAGCCAGATCTTCACTCCACTTTGTGTTTGACGACTTTATAAACTAGCAAAAGATAAAAGAGAAGAACCCGCAATGGTGACTAGAAAGCTTCTCCCATGACTATTGTGGGGACTGCCAACAGGGTAAGTATGCCCTGTATGTGTGCTGCATGCTCTGGTAGGTCAACAAACAGACACTGGCAAACACAAACGAAAGTTGCCGCCTGAGTGCAAGCATGTGCTCTTGGAAAAAGTCATCTATACCCAACTGAAGTCCTTTCTGGACAAACATGCAATTCTGGAAGTGTTCCAGTCTGGGTTTAAAACTCACCACAGCACTGAGTCCTCTCTGTTAAGGGTTTTTAATGATATTCTTTTGACAGTGGACTCTGGTGACTGTGTACTACTTATGCTTTTGGATTTAACAGCTGCATTTGACACGATAGACCATGAGATCCTCATCTCCAGGCTGGAGCAGTGGGTGGGCATCACAGGTTCAGCTCTCCAATGGTTTAGGTCCTATCTTTCAGATAGAAGTTTTTGTGTCAGTATTGATGATTTTACTTCCACCTCTGTTGCCCTCCCCTGGGGGGTACCACAGGGCTCCATCCTGGGACCTCTTCTGTTCTCCTTGTACCTGCTGCCACTCGGCTCTATTTTTCAGAAACACGGTATTTCCTTCCATCTTTATGCAGATGACTGTCAGGTGTATTTCCCACTGAAGCGCAAAGGTCCATGTTCTGTCCAGCCCCTGCTTGATTGCCTTACTGACATAAGGAGTTGGATGGCACTAAATTTTCTAAATTTTAATGAGAACAAAACAGAAGTCATGCTATTTAGGCCCAATAGCACCAGCGGGACCCCTTGCATTGACCTTTCCACTGTGGCTCAATTTGAGAAATCAATGATCACAAATTTAGGTGTAAAAATGGACTCCACTTTTAAACTTGATAGCCATGTGAATACAGTGGTAAAATCTTGCTTTTTCCAGTTGAGGCGGCTGTCAAAAATAAAGCCTATTTTGTCTAAGCGCAACCTTGAAACAGTGATACATGCTTTTATAACATCTCGTCTAGATTACTGTAATGCGCTTCTTTTTGGAATTAGCCAGGCCTCCGTGGCTCGCCTACAGCTGGTGCAAAACGCTGCTGCTCGATTTTTAACTGGCACAAGAAAGCATGAGCATGTTACCCCGATTTTGGCTTCCCTCCACTGGCTTCCAATTCGTTTTCGAATCCATTTTAAGATCCTTGTATTTGTTTTTAAATCTTTTAATGGGTGTGCCCCTCTTTATTTGTCGGAACTGCTGCACCCTTACATACCGTCTCGCTCTCTCAGGTCAGCAGACCAGATGCTTTTACGCGTTCCCAGGGCACGATGCAAACTCCGAGGTGAGCGAGCTTTTTCAATTGCAGCACCAAAACTCTGGAACGATTTGCCATTGCATGTTAGGCAGGCTCCTTCGCTAGCTGCCTTTAAATCCTTTTTAAAAACACATTTTTACTGTCTGGCTTTTAACCCTGTATAATATGGTGGCTATTTGTATACTTTTTATACTTTCTATTAAGAATGTCTTCAGCTCTTATGTGTTTATGTGTTGTTTTTCTTTGTACAGCACTTTGGTCAGCCATGAGGTTGTTTTTAAAGTGCTTTATAAATAAATAAATAAAATAAAAGAAATAAATGTGATGTTCCTCTTAGGCACTAGGGAGCCGGTATTCTAACAAACAGCAAACAATAATAATTAATTACATTTATATAGTGCTTTACTGGTGGTGAGGTGGCTCTGAGGCTAGGGATTTGTGCCAGCAATCGGAAGGCTGCCAGCTCTAATCCAGAAGTGACTCTACTCCAGTGGACCCTTGAGCAAGGCCCTTAACCTGGAATTGCTTCATCCTGGGTATGACATTAGCCTGCATCCAGCCCCCCAACGTACAGGGAAAACTTGGGGGTTGGTGGCCTCCACACTGGGAGGACTGGGGGAGCCATCATAGTCAGAGCATTACCTCCCCCCAGAGCACTAGATGTCAGCGCCCCCTGGGTTGCAGCGGTGCCTAGGACTCCCGTAGGGCTCCATGGGGATTGGAGTTTGGTGCGGCCCTGTCAGGATCCGTGGGTGCCGCCGAGGGTGATGCAGCAGCTGCTGATCCCTAATGGGCAGTTCTTCTACCACACCCGGAAGTCCTGCTGGAAGTAGGTCATCAAGCACCTGGAGCACTTCATGTGTCTTGTAAAAGGGGTGAGCAACTGCTACTCCGGGGAGCCAGAGTCAGGAAGAGGAAGACGAAGCTTGACTGGAAGAGTGGAGGAGAAGAGTAGAGAAGGGAAAGAAGAGAATTGTTTGTGCTTGTGCTTTGGACTGTGCTGGGCTTGTGGGAAACAGGGAAGGCGTTTCCCACGAGGTAAAAAGAAAAAAAAAGAAAATGTGTGAGTCTTGAACTCTCTTGTTACACTGACCCAATGTTTCTGAATGGATGAGTAGTAATTTTCTCAAACTGAATAAGGAAAAAAACAGAAAAAAGTGATTGGCAAAAATGGATTTAATAAGCTGCGGTGGGTTGGCACTCTGCCCAGGATTGGTTCCTGCCTTGTGCCCTGTGTTGGCTGGGATTGGCTCCAGCAGACCCCCGTGACCCTGTGTTCGGATTCGGTGGGTTGGAATATGGATGGATGGATGGATTTAATAAGGGTATTAGAAATAAACTTGATCTATTAGGCGTGAAAGTTTAGACAGAGGTAAAGAATTTAGGGGTAATTATTGACTCTGACCTAAATTTTAAACCACATATTAATCAGCTCAGATAGGACTGTATTTTTTCACTTAAGAAATACAGCAAAAGTTAGATCCCTTATAACTTTACAAGATGCTGAAAAATCAGTTCACACATTTGTTTTTAGTTGACTAGATTACTGTAACGCAGGAGGACCCAAAAAGGACGTCAATCGATTGCAATGAGTGCAGAATGCAGTTGCCAGAATCTTAACTAAAGAAAATTTTGATGTCACTACACTGGTTACCTGTGCCATTTAGAATTGACTTTAAAATACCACTTATGGTTTACAAAGCCTTAAATAATTAATTATAATCTGCTCCATCCTATATTTCAGAATGCCTTTCACCTTACACTTTAAATCGTAACCTTAGATCTTCAAATGAGTGTCTGCTTAGAATTCCAAGAACTAAATCTAAAAGTGGTGAGGTGGCCTTCTGCTGTTGTGAACTTAAAATCTGGAATAGCTGACCGATAGAAATTCACCAGGCTAATACAGTGGAGCACTTTAAAAAATTGCTAAAAACTCATTATTGTAACATGGCTTTCTCATAGCTTCATTTTAGTGTAACTCTGATATTCTGCATATGCATTTAATTATCTTTTTTTTGTCATGGCTCCAAACATGGATACAAACTAAAAAAAAGAAAGGATTAAATCCTTTTGCCTTTGAAGCCCACCAAAACTTTACTTGGCAAAAGATTGAACCACCACAGTGCTTCCTCTAAAAATAAACAGTTTATCAGGTCTAGAAGATCATCCCATCTGTTTATTTAACAAGCTTATTATAAATTGTCAGATCACAGAAGCCACAACACTAGGAAGTAACCAAGCCTGGATGGGACAAGACCCTCACAATTTATTTAAAGTCACTACCTAACAAACTTGATGGAATAAATGGTCTTCTCAAATGCTTCTTCATTAATTGAGTTTCATGCTCTAGTCCAGTGACACTCAGTGGAAACCATAGAACAGCCCAAATTATGGCACCAGTCCATTGATTATGTTTGTTTGTAAATTTTGAGGAATCTTATTAAGGTGTCAGTCACATGTACAAAGTCTATTAAACGCCTCTTAATCTTGCAGTGTGTGTGTGTTTGTGTGACTTTGCTGATGATGCTGTGATCTTCATGGAGTCAATGGAGGCTCTGATCGGGCCTCTTGAGAGACTGAGTGAGGAGTCTGAGTGTCTGGGCTTGTGAGGGTCCTGGATAAAAACCAACATCCAGGCCTTTAATGACCTCTCCATGCGGAGAGAGTGTCGACCTCGTCGAGAGGTTTACTTACCTCAGCAGTGACATTCATATTTCTGGTGACTCTTCCTATGAAGTCAGTAGACGGATTGGGAGAGCATGGGGGGTCATGAGGTCGCTGGATAGGGGTGTGTGGCGCTCCCAATATCTATGCAAAAGGACAAAGGTCCAAGTCTTTAGAGTCCTGGTGTTTCCTGTCTTGCTATATGGTTAGGAGACATGGACGCTATCCAGTGACCTGAGATGAAGACTGGACTCCTTTGGTACTGTGTCTCTCCGGAGAATCCTTGGGTACCGCTGGTTTGGCTTTGTCTTGCTCACGGAGTCCCAAATGAGGCACATTACATGCATTGTGAGGGAGTTTCAGTTATGGCACCATGGCCATGTAGAGCAATTACCCGAGGGTAATCCGGCTCACAGGATCCTCATTGTTGGGGACCCGAGTGTGCTGGACCAGGCCAAGGGGACGCCCATGTAACATCTGGTTGTGGCAGATACAGGGTCATTTCTGGAGGGTGGGACTGGACCGCGTTGTCTGCAGGGGGGGTTGCCAGACAGGATCCTGAGCTGTTTCATCGTGTGGCGGGTGAGGCAACATGTTGTACCAGTGCATGCTCCCCAACCTAACCTGACCTGACCTGTGTTTAGTTAAGGGAAGAGTCTGAATGGGCTAAAGTAGAGACGTACACAGGAGGGGTAAAACATCTTCATTTTACATTCAAGTTTGCAAACAGAAGCAGTAAAAAATTTATATATTTTCTTTTTAATACCCATTTTCTGTATTTTATTGTTTTAAAGATGATCTTTTTCAATAATTTCCAAAAATAATACACAATATTTATGTATTATTTTGTCATCTCTTATGAAGGCACACTGTATCATGAAAGTATTGTATTTTGAAGTCTTCCTTATTGTATGTTGTCTTAGTATATTGTCTCATGCCTAATTAGTATAGAATAAATGTTTAGATAGATACTTCTCAATAAACTTTTATTTTATTGTTACCAAACCTGATCTCTACTTCTCCACAATTTTGTCTCTGACCTGTCTGGAGTGTTCCTTGGTCTTCATGCTGTTTGCTTAATGGTGTTGCAGAGTGAGAGGGCCTTTCAGAGCAGGTCTATTTATACAGACATCATGTGACAGATCATGTGACAGGTGATCCCTAAACAAATAAGTATGCGGATTGGTTGGACAAGAGCTTATTTAGAGGTTTCATAGCAAAGGGGACAAACACAAGTGCATCCATAACTTTTTAATTCAATCATAACTTTTTTCTTTATATACACACACACATATATATAATATACAGTGGTACCTCGGTATACGTCTGCTTTGGAATAAGTCCAACTTGGTATACATCCTGTTTGGACACAAAAAATTTTGCTTGGTATACGACCTTTGTTTGGAATACGACTCGCGTGCTAGAACACCGCGTGTGGTATAGCAGGTTCGCAGCTTCAAAAAAGGGCCAGGTTTTAACCCGTATAGCCGTATCGTTCTCCGTGGGCACGATTGCACAACTGCGGGGAAGTTAATGAGGTAGTTGGAGCGAGTCGCACCTGCACAGGTGGGCTGTGATCGGGAAGAGTGAGACTGCATTTTTAACCTCGGATTTTATTGGAGGGCGGCATGGTGGCGCAGTGGGTAGCGCTGCTGCCTTGCAGTTAGGAGACTCAGGTTCTCTTCCTGGGTCCTCCCTGCATGGAGTTTGCATGTTCTTCCCGTGTCTGCGTGGGTTTCCTCCGGGTGCTCCTACAGTCCACAGACATGCAGGTTAGATGCATTGGCGATTCTAAATTGCCCCTAGTGTGTGCTTGGTGTGTGTGTGCCCTGCGGTGGGCTGGCGTCCTGCCCAGGGTTTGTTTCCTGCCTTGCACCCTGTGTTGGCTGGGATTGGCTCCAGCAGACCCCCGTGACCCTGTAGTTAGGATATAGCGGGTTGGATAATGGACAGATGGATGGATGGATTTTATCGGATTTATTTATTGTTGTTTTTATCCCCACAGAACACTTGTTTTTATGGATATTTATTGAATAATTATTTATTGAAACCAGATGCACTGCACTTTTTGTTTGGACACTGATTTTTGTTTTTAAATAAAAGCACTTGGCATTATTGCACTATCCCCTGGCTTCATTTGAGAATTGTCCTCATTTGTCAGCTGATCTCGGTGACATTACCGACGTTGTCGGTTTCAGGACTCCCCGTAAGAACGTATGGGAGCGTGGAGCGGACTTGCATCCTCACACCGTACGCTACCCTACACTGTCCACGAGTGTCAGTATGCCAGTTGCTAGCATTCAGTGAACAACCCGCGCTATAACTGTATGTGAATTTTCATGTGATTTTGTGGTTTTTCGCGAAAATTTGAATTGATTGTTGAAAAGTATGAAGATGGCATGCGTATCCGGGACATGGCTGTTGCATACCGTATGCCGAGAACGACGGTATCTACGATTGTGAAAAACAAAGATTTATTAAAAAGTAAAGTGAGGTTAAATTTTTATTTATTTCATCTAATTGCTTTTGTATTTATGTATTTTAGTATTAAGCAGTGTTTAAATTATTTTATACAACCCCATCAATGTATAATATGCCAATAACAATAGGATTTTTTTTCATGGGAACGGATTAATCATTTTCCCTTTATTTCTTATGGGAAAAATTCATTTGGTATACGTCCTGTTTGGTATAAGTCAAAGGATCTGGAATGGATGAAGGATGTATACCAAGGTACCACTGTATATATATATATATGTATATATATATATATATATATATATATATATATATATATATATATATATATATATATATATATATATATATATATATATATATATATATATCCATGCATTTTCCAACCCGCTGAATCCGAACACAGGGCCACGGGGGTCCGCTGGAGCCAATCCCAGCCAACACAGGGCACAAGGCAGGAACCAATCCCGGGCAGGGTGCCAACCCACCGCAGGACACACACAAACACACCAAGCACACACCAAGCACACACTAGGGCCAATTTAGAATCACCAATCCACCTAACCTGCATGTCTTTGGACTGTGGGAGGAAACCGGAGTGCCCGGAGGAAACCCACGCAGACACGGGGAGAACATGCAAACTCCACGCAGGGAGGACCCGGGAAGCGAACCTGGGTCCCCAGGTCTCCCAACTGCGAGGCAGCAGCGCTACCCGCCGTGCCACCGTGCCGCCCTATATATATATATATATATATACAGTACTGTGCAAAAGTCTTAGGCAGGTGTGAAAAAATGCTGTAAACAAAGAATGCTTTCAGAAATATAAACAATGATTGTTTATTGTTATCAATTTACAAAATGCAAAGTGAGTGAACAAAACAAAAAATCTAAATCAAATCAATATATGGTGTTCCTACCTTTTGCCTTCAAACCAGCATCAATTCTTATACAGTAGGTCCACTTGCACAAAGTCAGGGATTTTGTAGGATTCTAGTCAGGTATGTGATCAACCAATTCTACCAAACAGGTGCTAATGATCATCAATGTCACACGTAGGTTGAAACACAGTCATTAACTGAAACAGAAACAGCGGTGTAGGAGGCTTAAAACTGGGTGAGGAACAGCCAAACTCTGCTACCAAGGTGAGGTTGTGGAAGACAGTTTCATGTCATGGCAAGATTGAGCACAGCAACAAGACACAAGGTAGTTCTACTGCATCAGCAAGGTCTCCCAGACAAAGATTTCAAAGCAGACTGGGGTTTCAAGATGTGCTGTTCAAGCTCTTTTGAAGAAGCACAAAGAAATTGGCAACACTGAGGATTGTAGACGCAGTGGTCGGCCAAGGAAACTTAGTGCAGCAGATGAAAGACACATCAAGCTTATTACCCTTCGAAATCGGAAGATGTCCAGCAGTGCCATCAGCTCAGAACTGGCAGAAACCAGTGGGACCCAGGTACACCCATCTACTGTCCAGAGAAGTCTGGCCAGAAGTGGTCTTCATGGATGAGTTGCAGCCAAAAAGCCATACCTCCGACTTGGAAACAAGGCCAAGCAACTCAATTATGCACAAAAACATAGGAACTGGGGTGCAGAAAAATGGCAGCAGGTGCTCTGGACTGATGAGTCAAAATTTGAAATATTTGGCTGTAGCAGAAGGCAGTTTGTTTGTCGAAGGGCTGGAGAGCGGTAAAATAGTGAGTGTCTGCAGGCAATAGTGAAGCATGGTGGAGGTTCCTTGAACGTTTGGGGCTGCATTTCTGTAAATGGAGTTGGAGATTTGGTCAGGATTAATGGTGTTCTCAATCCATCATGCAGTACCATCAGGGAGGCTGCTGGAAGAAGGTCATTGGACACCTGGAGTGCTTCCGGGTGTTCTATAAAAGGAGCCAGCCACCACTACTCGAGGGGCCAGAGTCGGGAGGAAGAAGGATAAAGTCTGTGAGGAAGAGTGGACGCGAAAAAGACTGGGCTTTACTGATGTATACAGTGTTGTTTGCTTTGGACATTGTGCTCTTGTGGGGAATAAAGGAAGCGCCCCCACGTGTAAATAAAGGAGTGCTGAGTGGGACTTTGTGTCACAGCCTGTCAGTGTTGGGGTTAGGGAGGCGGTACACGCCCAGGTGGTCCACAATATATATACAAGATATTTCATTTTTCATTCCACTTGAATAATTTGGACTATATTGTTAAGTCCACTACATAAAATCCAAAGGAAAATCCATTTTAATTCCAGATTGTAATGCGACAAAACAGGACAAACACTGAGGGGGATGAGTACTTTCTCAAGGCCATGAATCAGCCATTTGGATTGAACAATCAGCCTTGTGTTACACAGACATGTTAACCACTAGGCCACAGTGTCCGCCAAATTTTATTAAGGCGGTAGTTAGAGTGAAGTCATAAGTGTAGTTCTGACCACCACAGAGTATCTTTATAGAGATAAACTGAAGATAAATAAATCTGTTTTTCTGTTTCTAAAATAGCTTGATGAATTTTAATAACATGGTGGTACCAGTAGTACCCAGCCAGACAATAATGCTGTTTATTCTTAGCTGGTGACATCCCTACTGGTCATTTGGCCAGTGCTTTAGCTTAAAGTCTTCCTTGATAATAACATCTAACAATGTGTTCTTTTTTTACTTTATTTTTAATTAATATTTAGGAATAAAAGGTCATTCTAAGAAACTTTAGGAGATGTAACTTAGATATAAAAGTTGCTATACTGTATAATTACAGACAGTCGGATTTACTGTAAAAGGCATTGCAATATAAAAAATAGATAGTTGATATGAATGGCACTATTTAAAACATAGATAAAGAGACATGAAAGGCTCTAAAATAGATAGATATTAAAAGTGTTGTATGACGATAGATAGTCTGACCTCCAGGGGGTGTAGCAGCATCCCAAACTCTCAGCACAACTGACACTGGTTCAAACACAATCATTTTAATTCATTCCAGTACCTTTACAGGCCCTTCTATATTCATCACACACAGCACATCACAACAATATGAATAACAGTTTTCCTCCCTCTCAGTCCTACTCTTCTTCCAAGCAAGTGTTGTCCTCTGCCTCACTGAGGTGTAACTCCTTTTATCTAGGACCTAGGAGTGCTTCCAGTGTTAGGGCATGGTCCATGGGAAGCACTTTGGGGTCATGAGAAAATCCCACAAAGTGAGAATCAAACAGATCTCTGCAGCACCCACTGGGGCCAGCCTGGCGGACTACAGATTCATCATGTCCTGTGAGTGTCTGTATGGGTGCTATCAACCAGGGATGCTGATATCTCGCATCCCGAGGGAACAAGTAGTTCATATATTTTATCTCCTCCTGTCATTCCAGCATAATAGCCCCCCAGCCAAACAGGACTCTTTATATGAGCCCTTTAGGGATGTCAGCATCTCCAGTGCATTGATGGCACCTTCTGTCCATCTCTTGGTTGAGGTGGGGAATGTCCTGTCTTCATTCCTTCCCAGAATTGGTTTGGCTGCTCGGATGGGAAAGGAAACTTGAACCAACCCTGCTGGGTTGCTAGCCTAAGCTCGACATCGTTTATGATAGATAGATAGATAGATAGATAGATAGATAGATAGATAGATAGATAGATAGATAGATAGATAGATAGATAGATAGATAGATAGATAGATAGATAGATAGATAGATAGATAGATAGATAGATAGATAGATAGATTGTGTACATGTGCTTTCTCAGTTTTTTTATTTTTAATAAATTTGCAAAAACCCCAAGTAAACTTTTTTCACGTTGTCATTATGGGGTGTTGTGTGTAGAATTCTGAGGAAAAAAATGAATTTAATCCATTTTGGAATAAGGCTGTAACATAACAAAATGTGGAAAAAGTGATACGCTGTGAATACTTTCCGGATGCACTGTAGATAGATAGATGATGTGTAAGGCACTATATAATAGATAGATAGATAGATAGATAGATAGATAGATAGATAGATAGATAGATAGATAGATAGATACTTTATTAATCCCAAGAAGAAATTCACATACTCCAGCAGCAGCATATTGATACAAAAAAATAATATTAAATTAAAGAGTAATAAAAATGCAGGTAAAAACAGACAACAACTTTGAATAATGTTAACGAATTAAAGAGCCGCATAGTTTGGGGGAGGAACGATCTCCTCAGTCTGTCAGTGGAGCAGGATGGTGACAGCAGTCTGTCGCTGAAGCTGCTCCTCTGTCTGGAGATGATCCTGTTCAGTGGATGCAGTGGATTCTCCATTATTGACAGGAGTCTGCTCAGCGCCCGTCGCTCTGCCATGGATGTCAAACTGTCCAGCTCCGTGCCTACAATTGAGCCTGCCTTCCTCACCAGTTTGTCCAGGCGTGAGGCGTCCTTCTTCTTAATGCTGCCTATTATTATTGATTTTAACACCAATTCTGTGTTTTTCTGTTTTAAATCAAATATTGTTGTATCGTTTAATTGTTTTAATTAGAAAAGTCTATTATAATAATAAATAACTAAAAAGTTATTATTATTAATATAATGAGTGCTCTGGACACTGAGGAAGAACGCGTGTAACATGGTGCACGCGGGTGCTCTGGTTGTATGGTGACATCCTTCATGTGCGTAGGACATTTAATAGGCTCAGTTTAGGGTCACAGGGAGCCTGTCATCACCACAGCAGCACTGGGTGTAAGGCAAGAAACAAAAACATTTCTGGGAACTCAGGCCGGGGTTATAAAAAGCGGGTGCCTGTTATTTATTTCACAGCACATGACAGACTAAATTAATTTTCTTAATTGAGAAGCAGTTGACCACTACATTAAAATTTCAGATAAGCTTTAGTGAAGCTCATGTTCTAATGTACCTAATGCTAGAGTTAACATCTCAGGAAATAACAAAGCCTGGACATAAGAGAGCACTAAAAGCCGCATTACAAAATGAATACCATTGTTATCATCTTGATCAGGAATGGAGTAGTTCAAGAAAACTGATTTACTTTTATTACAAGTATGGGTTTCATATCTCTACTAGAAAAAAAAAACATAATGCAAAAGAAATGTAATGAATTAAATTTTATAATAAGTGACTCTATACCATATGTTGTTACTTTGGCTGTAAGTTATAAGTAATGAACCTAAGGTCATTTTATAAAGTAAAGCTTCCTAACACTAGACCCTTGTGAACATTTGCTTTCTCTATCTGGATATCATCCCTTGAACAACCAGTGCAAATAAACTGATGTACTTAAGCAACTAGCTAAATAAATAGAATTTTTTTTTTCTTTCATCCTCATATCATTTTAAACAGTTATTGACAGAACCAATCAAAATGCTAGACTAATTTAGATTGGGATGTGACTCAAAATTAAAATATAATAAACTTACTGTCACGCATGCATGTCTGAGGATGTCCTCACAGGCTCAATCGAGGACCAGTGGTCTTGCTGTTGCTTCTCCTTCCCTGCCTGCAGCACTGAGATACCGCCCAGTATGGACAGTTAGCCACGCCCCTTCCTGTCCATGTAATATAAGAAGCCCGGCTTCTCAGAAGGAGGCATCATTTGCAAGCACAGCAAACCACTAGATGGAGCTCCAGTGACTGACTCTGATTTCCACAGCAAACCACCAAATTATTTTTGTTGTTTAATTTGCCCAAGCAGGCTTTTTCTTGACACCAAAAGAGGTGTATTTTGTTGGGCTCTCTTTGATGAAATGGACGACCCGTTTGGTGCCCTAGCTATTCCTTCCCTTTTGTCATTCCTGCACCCAGCCACATTACTTTGAGTGTTTCACTGTTTATTGAACTGTTTCTATTACGCACAACTGTTCAATTAACTTACTGGAATAACTTAATACGCCAAGGCAAGTGGTTATTAAACTGTATTGTATTAGAAATTAATCAGAATTATTCCTGCTTTATAAAAAAAATTAATATGTTTGAAGGAAATACAGGCATGGTGGCGCAGTGGGTAGCGCTGCTGCCTCGCAGTTGGGAGATCTGGGGACCTGGGTTTGCTTCCCGGGTCCTCCCTGCGTGGAGTTTGCATGTTC
The DNA here is from genome assembly GCF_900747795.2 of Erpetoichthys calabaricus. Classification (NCBI taxonomy): domain Eukaryota; kingdom Metazoa; phylum Chordata; class Cladistia; order Polypteriformes; family Polypteridae; genus Erpetoichthys; species Erpetoichthys calabaricus. The sequence goes on along the minus strand of NC_041396.2, from coordinate 23,161,293 downwards.
TCCCCGTGTCTGCGTGGGTTTCCTCCGGGCGCTCCGGTTTCCTCCCACAGTCCAAAGACATGCTGGTTAGGTGGATTGGCGATTCTAAATTGGGCTTGGTGTGTGGGTGTGTTTGTGTGTGTCCTGCGGTGGGCTGGCACCCTGCCCAGGATTGGTTCCTGCCTTGTGCCCTGTGTTGGCTGGGATTGGCTCCGGCAGACCCCCGTGACCCTGTGTTCGGATTCAGCGGGTTGGAAAATGGATGGATGGATGAAGGAAATACATAAAATTACAATTAATTCACAGTTAATTTCTTTAAAAATCATGTGATTAATTGTGATTTAATATTTTTATTGAACAAGCAGCCATATTTATAAGTCACAGAATTTAATTTGTGAAATGTAGTACGCTCAAAGTTGTGACTAATCACATTTGCTGGCATTACATTGATGTTTCTAGTTATGTTGACAAATTAACACAATTAATTGAAACAAAGCCATTAAATAGAGATGTAATCAGCATCAGGAACTGCTGTCATCACTTATTTTATGCTACTTTTAAGAGCCATTTCCTAGCTACATAAGATTCATAAATGTTTTACTAAATGACAACGCATAATCTATGGGAGGTTCCTTTAACCTCCATAAGTAGAATTGAATTGGTATATTCTTGCCATTTCTAACAGCTCTGACTAAAAGTTATTCTCAGTTAGTGACCAGCCTTGCCATGTGTAAGGTGTAGAGGGCACATGGGTTTAAACCGTACCCGTGCCCACGGGCCTATGGACCTGTGTGTGAAGTAACTCGTGCTTATTTAAGCTCAAAAAACTTTTAAGTACAGAAATAACTAAAGTTTCTCAAGAAAAGCTAAGTTTAGAGAAGATACATTTTTGCTTTTTTTGCCTTTTATTCTACATGTGTAACTACTTTTTTCTTTATTCTTGTGTGGATTATTTGCTTTTAATTTTTATTTAAATATTTTTAAAACGAACTTTTGGACTGAGAGATTTCTTTCAGCACACGTTTTACCCGTGCTTGATCTCGCCTTATACTTCAGCGGCTACACTACTTTTACTTGTTTAATACTCGTAATATGGCATTCCCCCTTTTCGCTATGCACAGTTGCTTTAAGATGCTTTAACTTAAACTAAACAAACTGTATGTACACTACTATGTGTTTTACTTAAAGTGTGATATTTTGCATAAAGGATCACCACTTGTTGCATTGTGGTCCAAGGTATCTCCAAAGCTTTGTTCAATTGGAAAGAAAAGTTAAATCTGTTAAGCAAATTGATTTCTTTCTGAGGGTGGCATGGTGGTGCTGCTGCCTATCAGTAAGGGTTCACATTCTGGGTCATCTTTGTGTGGAGCCTTCATGTTCCCCCTGTGTCTGTGTGGGTTTCCTCCGGGTGCTCCAGTTTCCTCCCACAGTCCACAGACATGCAGGTTAGATGCATTGGCGATTCTAAATTGTCCCTATTGTGTGCTTGGTGTGTGGGTGTGTGTGTGTGCCCTGCGGTGGGCTGGCATCCTGCCCTGTGTTGGCTGGGATTGGCTCCAACAGACCCCCATGACCCTGTAGTTAGGATACAGCGGGTTGGTTAATGACTGACTGACTGACTGACTAACCTAAAAGGTATCTTAGACATTAAAACAAGTCTGAAAACTAACTGAAAAAAGACAGATCAGGAAGGAGTGGGTATCGGAGTAAGCAAGGCACTCACTTGTTATTGTACGAGTGGGGAGGAGAGGGACCCCAGTAGCCCTTTTCTCCACAGCCATACCAACATAACCCTAAAACTAACCCTAACATTTTTGAGTCTAAAGCCTTATAACATGCATAAACTGAATTTAAATTAGCTGTGTAGTAGTGACATACACTCTTAAAGATAAAGGTCAGTCAATCATTTTCTAACACACTTAGTCCTGAACAGGGTCATGGGAGGTGCTGGAGCCTATCCCAGCTAGCTTAGGGTGCAAGGCAGGAACAGACCCTGGACAGGGCACCAGTGCATCACAGGTAGAACAAACAGACACCCACGTGCACACACACACACACACCAAATACACACCAGAACCAATTTAACATTGCCAATCCATCTAACCTGCACGTCTTTGGACTGAAAGAGGAAACCGGAGCACCTGGAGGGAATCCCACACAGACACAGAGAGAACATGCAGACTCCACGCAAACCCCAGTCTCAATGCTGCAAGGCAGCAGCACTAGCCCTGCGCCACTGTGCCACTCTAAAAGTAAAGGTGCCAAAGTAATTCTTCATAGCGATACCACAGGGATTCCACATCCAAATGAAGGCTCCAGAAAGAACCTTTTATGTAGATCTGTAACACTTTCCAAAAATAGCCATGGATAGAGGACAAGAGATTTGTATAATCCCAAAATGTTCCTGCAACACTGTCTGAGTTTAGATTTTCTTAATCTGTGGTGTCTTGCTAGGTCGCCTACTAAACATTTCTGTTTTGTCCACTGTCACAAGAACGATTAAACAAATCTGTTGTCCACTATCCATGGCTATTTTTGGAAAAGGTTTGGGGAAGCCACCCGTATAATATTTCCTGGCTGCAAAAGGTTGAATTTGAAACAGGTTGTCTACAAGAATGAGTCCAAAACGGAACTCTGACTCTGAGGAGGAAAGATGGCGGTTTTAAAGTTTGGTGAAGGAAGTGACGTCATTGATGTCAGAACTGGAATGGACCAGAAGTGACTTCTTCAGAGGCGCCGGAACTCGGTGGGATTTCCCGAGAATGGTCTGCAAGTAACTGAGAGAGAGAGAGAGTGCACCTCGCCACCCCTTGGTCTGGTGTAGAATTACAATTATTTAAGCCCTTTAGCTGCCTCCTGCTCGCACATGTGTGACACCATATATAAAGAATCTTTTCAAAGCCCAAAGAACCCACTTCAGATGCTAAGAACCCTTCCCAGAATGCAGTGGTTCTTTGCCAAGCAATAGTGCTACCAAGGACCACACAAGCCAGTAAAGTGCTATTGCATTCTTATTTTTAAGAGTGTACCTTAAAAATCATTTTCTGAGTGTATGTCTTGTTCAATTTCGGCAGCGGCACGTCCAGGTCGGACTAATTAGGAGCCGCTATTTAGCCTATCAGTGTGGTTCTGTTAGACTCAGAAACCATGGAAAGCACAGGCAACTCATACGAATTCCATACAGTGGGCAAAGAAACACAGTCTTAAAAAATAATGGCCTGCCAAAGAAATAAAGTCTTCCGTGCTTTTCCATATGACATGCTCTGTGCCCCAGTAAATACAAATTGTCATCAATCTACCAACAATCCAATTGTCCATCCCTCTCTCAGAATATGGAACCAATGCAAGATGCAGCTCAAGGCCAGGGAAGCTTTTATCTTTTGCTCCTCTACATGATAATCACCTTTTTCAGCCCTCTGAAACCTGCAAGTGTTTAATCTTGGGATCAAAACACTTAGAAAACTGCATACATATAATGTTTTTGAATCTTTATGAACAGTTACACTTCAAATTTAACTTCCCACTATTTTCAAATTAGAATTTTTTATAAAAGAAACTAACCCAGTTTTCCAAAACTTCCACTCATTTCTATTCCAAAGACTCTCTATGGTCATTAAAGATCGCTGGGCATCCTTCGTAAACAGCAGCGTTTGTCCCGATGGCCAGGCTACATTACTCTCCATGGCCTAGTCATTCACGGACACACATTTACAAGATGATTGGGATTAACAAAGGGTTAATTGCATAGAAATATGAGAACGTCTGGTTTTATAACTCTGATTTTCTGTTTTTTGGCATACATATTTTCCTGTTGTGACAGTTTAAGGTCTCCGTGACCCCTTGAACCCTCAGACCAGACATCAGACACCAGATAAAAGTCCATCCATCAATCCATTTTCCAACCCGCTGAATCCGAACACAGGGTCACGGGGGGTCTGCTGGAGCCAATCCCAGCCAACACAGGGCACAAGGCAGGAACCAATCCTGGACAGGGTGCCAACCCACCGCAGGACACACACAAACACACCCACACACCAAGCACACACTAGGACCAATTTAGAATCACCAATCCACCTAACCTGCATGTCTTTGGACTGTGGGAGGAAACCAGAGCTCCCGGAGGAAACCCACACAGACACGGGGATAACATGCAAACTCCACGCAGGGAGGACCCGGGAAGCGAACCCAGGTCCCCAGGTCTCCCAACTGTGAGGCAGTAGCACTACCCACTGCACCACTGTGCCACCCTTAAAAGTCCAATAATTAAATTTATTATAATAATAATGTGCACAAAGCACCTACACTCCACAATACTCATAAACAATAACTAATCAATAAACAATCACAATCCTCCACTCCTAGACACGTTGCCACCCTTCCACCCAGCTCAGCTCAACATCTGGGATTTCCCTTCATCCTTTTATATTCCCTGACCCGGAGGTGTTCCAGTCCAACAATCCACAAGTCCTTATGACTTCCGGGTCAGGGTAAAAGTCCTTTTCCTCAACCCGGAAGCACGTTGTTTCTTCTTGTCATGTGATCACGACGCACTTCCAGGTTATAGGGCACGTAAGAGTCCTTGAGCCTCCCTGCAGCATCATCTGGTGGGCCCCACGGTGTCCAGCAGGGTTGGGAATAAAAACTCCATTGTCCATAATTCCCTGCTGGTCTTCGGGGCACTTCCATGCTACAGCGAGGGCTCCATCTAGCGGCCTGGGGGTATTGGCCAGGGTAAATGGCTGGCCATCCCTCACACTGTTTTTTGTTGTACTTGGATGGACAACAGATTGGGACAACATAACTGCTAAGCTTATCAAATAACTATGATTAACTCTTATGAGCCACTAAGGGCCGTACCGCTACCCTAACCCAGACACAGACAGGCAGGAGACAAGTTATGCCACACTCCACACATTTATTTACAGTTTACTATGCCAGTAACCACAACACAACACACCAACACCATTCAGTCCATTCTTTCTTCACTCTTCTTCTTCTTCTCTTTCTGCCGCCTTTACTCCTCCACACACAAGCTTCAACTCCTTCCTCCTAACTCCGGCTCATCTACTGGGGTGAGGTGGCCTCCTTAATAATGCCCTGGATGCGCTCCAGATGCTTCCTGATAGTCTTCTGACGGCACTTCCTGGTGAGCACCTGGAAGCGCTCCGGGTGTTCCTGGAATTACTTTCCGGTTGTGGAGAAAGTGCTGTATTCCAGGGCTCCTTAATCCTCTGGGTGCCCCCCTGGCAGTGGCCATGGGCCCTAACAGGGGTTGAGATTCCCAGCTCTGTTCCAGTGGCCCCCATGCAGACCAGGGCGGCCGCCCTCTCGTGGCCCAGGGGAGGTATTGTCCTTCTCGTGGTCCTTCCGGGTGTCCCGACTGGGTAGGGTCCTCAGCTGTCTGTGACACTATCTTTTTTAAAATGTCTTTGCTTTAAACAGAAAATGATCTCTTTGTCCTCACATCTGATCCTGCCACCCTGTTAAATCTTCTCCATCCTTCTAATTCCTGGACCCATTTAATCCAGATAAGAGTTATAGCTGTTGTGGACTGGGAGTCCTAAAGCCCGGCCAGTACTTGGATGGGTGACCATCTAGGAAAAGCTTGGGTTGCTACTGATAGACGTGCTGGTGAGGCCAGCAGGGGGTGCTTACCCCGTGGTCTGAATGTGGATCCCGATACCTCATTGCAGTGACGGGGGACACTGTGCTGTAAAAATGGTGCCGTCCTTCAGATGAGACATAAAACTGTGGTCCTGAGTGGCCATTAAAGATCCCTGGGCATCCTTTGTAAAGAGCAGGGTGTATCCCAATGTCTGGCCTAAATTACACCACCACAGCCTGGTCATTCTGGCCCCCTAATCACCCCCCGTCTCTTATTGGCTATCTCTCTCACCACTTCACCACCTAACGGCTAATGTGTGGTGAGCGTCCTGGTGCAATAGTGTCTGTCGTCACATCATCCAGGTGGATGCTGCACATTAGTGGTGGTTGAAGTGGTTCCCGGCCTGAGAACAGCAATGCAACTTAATAAATCCACAGAACACAAAAGGTTACTTAAACATTGTAGAGACTCACTGATTACCAGAGAAAGTAATCACATTCTATTTTTGTTGATGGCATTATTTCATGTAATCTTAACATAATCGATATTGCTGTATTAGAATCAAAGAAAAAGATGTGTTTCTGATGTAGGGTGTACAATGAGGCACATTACCTGCATTGTGAGGGAGCATCACAGTTACGGCACATCAGCCATGTGGTGCAGTTCCCCGAGGGTGATTGAGCTCGCAGGATCCTCATTGTTGGGGACTTGAGTGGCTGGACCAGGCCAAGGGGTCACCCACCTAGCACTTCGCTGCGGCAGATTGAAGACCATTCCCGGAGGGTGGGACTGGACTGCGTGTCTGCCTGGGGGGTTGCCAACCGGGATCCTCAGCATGCTCCCCAACTTGGTGTGCAATGTGTAGCAAAACAGAATCTTAAATCGGCTTCCATAACCCCACAAAACCCATGGCATTTGGGGAAAAAAAAGTCAATTGACTGAAAGTCTTTAACTTTCTTTCTGAGTTTACAGAGGTGGAATGTGTGGTCAACAAAAGGGGCGGGGTTTATGCAAAATATCAGACTTTATGCAAATCGGGGACAGTCATGTACAGCACATGAAACGCGATTATTTTAACTTGAATCAACTTCATTTAACTGTGCAATAGGAAAATGGGAATTTCACATTTTGAGGAATAGAAAAGTATTACATTTTCAGTAAGATTAACAAAAAATAAGTGAGTAAGGATGGCAATCCCTGTAATAGATTAAGCATTCTGTTTAAAGAAAATATTTTGAATGCTTTGTTTAAACACAACGCAATTGTGTCAGTGTGACGTCTAACAAATTAAGTCAATGTAACTAGAAAAAGTTAAGTGCATAGAAACAAATATAACTGTTTTAAATTAATCTACACTGAAAAAAAAATGTGATGATTCACACTTAATATTTTCAATCTGAACCAATATAATTCTTTTTAGCTTATTGATCCCACAATTTTTAAGTTGAGGCAAATCATTTAGAGTGATTGGGTGCAATTCACTTGTTTAATACTAAATCTATTTTTAAAGTTGTTCTTCTTTTTTGGCAGTTGGAAAGCCATCACGCTGGAAAGTTCGACCGGAAGAAAATACAAACGGCCCCTCAAACACAGCACATGAACAAACTAAAATATTAAGTTAACTGAAATAGGATTTCTATGTTTATTCCCTCCACCATAACTTACTTTGGTACAAACAAATGTTTTTACTTTGATTGAGATCTGAAACCAAATATTTCAAGCTACAACACTTAATGACTAATCTTAAGTTGCTTGAAAGAGAAAATTTACGTTAAATGAACAACATCAATGTTATACTTTTTTCAGTGTACATACATTAAAACATAAATTAACATAATTGCGTTGTCACAAGGAAAGTCCAAACACAGAATCAAAATTCAATACGATATTGATGAAAATTGAATTCAAAGACATGCAGGTTAGGTGGATTGGTGATTCTAAATTGGCCCTAGTGTGTGCTTGGTGTGTGGGTGTGTATGTGTGTGTCCTGCGGTGGGTTGGCACCCTGCCCAGGATTGGTTCCCTGCCTGGTGCCCTGTGTTGGCTGGGATTGGCTCCAGCAGACCCTCGTGACCCTGTGTTCGGATTCAGCGGGTTGGAAAATGGATTGATGGATGGATGAATTCAAAAAATTGTTTTTACTGAAGTTTTACAGTAAAGGTGTAAATTTAAAAAGTATTTGTGTGTTCATTTCAAAGCCAAACAGAACGAAATCGTATTTCGCAATGAATAACTCTAATCAAATTCAAATTTCAAATTATTACGTTTTACTCTTTTTTACTATGGTTAATTACTCATTGTAATGTAAAATAGTTCTATTATATGTAACAATTCCCATGAAAATAAAAATCTGTTTAAATTGTACATTCGCATCCCCGTTACACAAGCTACAGAATTGCAAAGAGGCTAGCATGTAGCGCCGGCGCGGGCATTGGCAAGTGAAGTGAGCAGGGGGCAAGGCCCTCTAGTAGTAATAAAAGGTACAACTGAAAAAAAATATACAATACAAGCCCTTCTTTGACCCTACACTGAATATGAAACAAAACGACACACAAGGAACACAAAACATCTATGCAAGTTGAAAATTTAAACAGAGGATGAGTAATGGTAGTGACCCTGGATCAGCTGTAAAAGTGTCCTACGGCGATTATACACAGACAACAATGATGGCTTGCTCCTCTCCCAAATAACAAAAAACAGTCTCACTGTTCTTGATCCTTGGTGTCTCAGCGTGATCCGGAACCCCGGGGTTTTTTCCATTATATTGGTAAAATTGTCCAGTCTGGTGTTGAAAGTGGCAAGCAGGAGAATGTGTCGGCGATTCGATTCATTGTTCTTTTCTTGGCTTTGCAATGAGTTGTCAGTGTGGAAACAAAACAGGTCTCCTCTCTCCTTCCCGCCTTATGTTTTAAATAGTACCAACCCAAATGCAAATGATGAGATTGACAGGACGAACTACCACGAGGGGCCACGGTTCCACGGCATTATCCTTCCCCCATTATTTCCAGGGGACAATATTTATACAGACACACAAAGACCATGTAAACAGGACAATGCTACGAAAGACGCGACTCACAACAACACATTTAAGACGACGTTAATCATGTAGCACCGCTACAACGTTAAGACAGCCCTGTCTACTAAATGGACATGGTTTGTTTCATTAACAATCATCGGTCATTGCTAAATGTCAGTAAATTCAGACTATCTCAATCATCGCTTAAGTTTATTGGAAGGAAAAACCAGGTGTAAGTTTCAGATATGAAAACACACAACCTGACCAATCTCAGTCAGGGTCACACAGCATGCTTTGTGTCAGGTGGCTGTAGCTTTGGTTGTTGCCATCTTTGTTTCCTTAAAGCAGATGTGACACTTGGGAGTGAAGGGGCCGTCTGTAGGTGACAAAGTCTGACTGAGTGGTCTTCTTTTTGGCAGTTGTTTCTCTCCCCTCCTCCTAGTCTTGGAAGTTTTGATTTCTCTCTGGTGGTGCCTTTAAAAATTCTATGAAATTATAGGGTCTTGCTGACTGCCCCTTTTCACAATAAGATACTAGCTTAAATAATATACTGTATTGCTTCAGTCACAAATCTGGGACAACTATTAAGTTTCCGTGGTCTGGCTGATTGTTGATTATGATACGTACTTTTGTCTAGACATGAAACCTGTTCATCTGAAAATCCCAAGCGTTCATTTCACGTATTCTTACAAGCATGTGCACACACTGGTCACTTTTGTTAAGTTTAAGTGTATTGTACTGGCACTGACAGGTTACATCAGCCAGGGATGAGTCACCCAAGTATGAGCTGGCATCACATCACCAGCAACAGGGGCACCTATATGAATGACAAGTCTGCAAAATTGCATGCTAGTGCAGCAAAAAGTGAGCAGTCCTTTTAAGAATAGTGAGCCACCTCAAAGAGCCATGCATAGAGCAGAGAGTCCATCCATTACAGCACTACAATATACATTCAAATAGACAGTGACACTCTATCTATCTATCTATCTATCTATCTATCTATCTATCTATCTATCTATCTATCTATCTATCTATCTATCTATCTATCTATCTATCTATCTATCTATCTATCTATCTATCTATCTATCTATCTATCTATCTATCTATCTATCTTTAACAATTTATACTTATTATCCCAGAATTTCTGCCGATGTCTGTTTGGCATACACCCCAGAATTTTATCTACTTCCAAAATTTGACCCTCTTGGAAAATGACCTCATGAATATTAGTGAGCTAATCAGGTCATTTGTACCTACTTGCTGATTCAGATACAGAAAGTTCTGATTACAGAATGTTAGCTGTAAGATGCTATTTCAGATAGTGAGCATTTTGATTACAGAATGTCAGCTCTAAGACATAATCATGGTCACATCGTTTAAGAGCCACTATCTAAATAAGTCCAAAATAAAAACACACTAAAATAAAACACACAAATTAAATCTTGCACACTGAAAAAGCAGAATTTTCCAACACCATTTCATTGACAAAGCACCATTGCATTCTGGGAAGAGTTCTTTGCATGTGAAGTTGGTTCTCTGTGCTTTGAAAAGCTTCTTTAATATGTAGATAAACAAACTAAAATCTTTAATGTCTAGTAGGCAACCTAGAAGGAAACTAACAGATTAGGAAAACCTGGACTTAAACTGCATTATTATATGCAGGAAGTGAGTGAGGTTGGGAGCATGAGCTGACAGCGTGTGGCCACACCCACCACACACAGAAACACCTGGATTGGGGTCCGAATGCAGCGGAAGATACCTAAGGGTCCTTTAAAATTTATGATAAATTGGTATTTCACAAATCTGTTACAGAGATGTGCAGTCAGGGCAGGCAGGGAAGGGTCATCATGAAAGTAAAAAAACTAATAATTATAATATAAAATAAATGTGTCCACTGGTTTGTGCTATAAATTTGTTTTCTGTATGATTCCAGTAATTTTGATCATTTTTATAGTCAAAATCGCAAATTTGTGTATTTCCCATTCAAATAATGGGGAGAAACGCAAGGTGCGGCTGCGATGAGCCTCACCTCCCCTTGGACTGTGCTCTCCCTTACACACTGGGCTGATGCCTGCAATTGGCACGTGCGTGTTGCTGTCTCTCTGTATGTCGCCAATATGATGTTTGCAGACGCGTTTATTTTACACCTGACTTTCCACAGTCTGGCTAATATCTTTAATGAATGTGTGTGACATTTGTAGTCTTGCTGATTGGACATTAAACCACAGTGAAAAGGCACAGGTAAGGCAGACAGTACCGTGCTGCCCTGAAGGGGACGCATGTGAGCCTAACCGGTGCTTGTTGCTGCTGTTGTTCTACGCAGAGGCGCCAAGCAGTTAGCAATATCAGAAAGTCAAGTGCAATGCAAGAGTCCGTTTATTTTTATTTTTCGTTCGGACTGACTGCCAAAATGGAGGATTAAGACTTTTAAAACTAAAGGAAAATAAGGAGGACTTTATAAGATAGTGACGGAGATTTTTGTGCAGAAGGGTATAGGCGCATGGACTTCATTTAAAAATAAAGGTAAGACCTTAAATGGTTTTCAATTTTATAAAAACAAATGGGATCAGACTAAGAAAAAAAAAAACAATCCAATATTTAAAAACTAAATTTTGACCTTAAATAAAATGTTCTTTTGTTTTTCTTGTTATCCTTTTTGTTGAACAGTCTGTATTAAAATTGATTTAAACATCTGAATTAAAAACTTTTAAAAACAACTGAATATTTCAATTAAGGACAAAATTGAAATCCGTTTTTTTTTTTTTTTTTTTTTGGGTACACCACTCTGTACTTTCATTTCTATTGAATGAGTTTGAATTGTGGAATTGTAACGGTAAATTTAGAACACATTGAGGGTGACAAGCAAATGCGCTCTCTCCGCTCTCTCTCTGTAGCCGCTATAAATGTGACGTTCTCTCTTAGCCAAATATGCGCCTGTAAATAATGCTGATGAGATCTGAAGCATAACCAGTAGTCAATGGGCACGCTGCCAACTGAATAGTGAATAAGCTACTCTTTGGGGTTCATATATTTGTAAATCTCACACTGAAGGAGTCAGAGCCTCACCAGCCATGAACCTCCCCGCACGTCACTGATCTGTTATCATCTATTCACGGAGATTAACTGCATGGATCCCGTTACGGATTTAATTAAATAAAGATTCTTTCTGGATCCCTCATGTTCCCTTTTGGCATCACTATGTGTGTGTGGATGTGTGTGTGTACCGCTCCAGCAGCTTTTTTTGTAAGAGTGCTGTAATTCAGTTATATGCCAACTGCACTACCAGGACAATGGCGCACACTTGAGAACGTTATGGGCACTCACCTGTGACTGTAGCTCTGTACTTCTGTAAGGTGTTTTATGTTTAGGGTTCACTTCTAAACCCTTTGGAATTGGTATTTGTTCATCGTTGTGTTCCTTCCAACTCCAGCAAATAAAAATTATAGACACAGAGAATAACTCCTCATGCTCTTTTACTCAATTACAGACTTAAGATACAAATGCGGTCTTTTTCCTATAAATGCAAAAAATATTGTTTATCTAAATTGCGGTATTGCCATTGGTTCTTCACAAGGGTAAAATACAGTGGTGTGAAAAACTATTTGCCCCCTTCCTGATTTCTTATTCTTTTGCATGTTTGTCACACAAAATGTTTCTGATCATCAAACACATTTAACCATTAGTCAAATATAACACAAGTAAACACAAAATGCAGTTTGTAAATGGTGGTTTTTATTATTTAAGGAGAAAAAAAAATCCAAACCTACATGGCCCTGTGTGAAAAAGTAATTGCCCCCTGAACCTAATAACTGGTTGGGCCACCCTTAGCAGCAATAACTGCAATCAAGCGTTTGCGATAACTTGCAATGAGTCTGTTACAGCGCTCTGGAGGAATTTTGGCCCACTCATCTTTGCAAAATTGTTGTAATTCAGCTTTATTTGAGGGTTTTCTAGCATGAACCGCCTTTTTAAGATCATGCCATAGCATCTCAATTGGATTCAGGTCAGGACTTTGACTAGGCCACTCCAAAGTCTTCATTTTGTTTTTCTTCAGCCATTCAGAGGTGGATTTGCTGGTGTGTTTTGGGTCATTGTCCTGTTGCAGCACCCAAGATCGCTTCAGCTTGAGTTGACGAACAGATGGCCGGACATTCTCCTTCAGGATTTTTTGGTAGACAGTAGAATTCATGGTTCCATCTATCACAGCAAGCCTTCCACGTCCTGAAGCAGCAAAACAACCCCAGACCATCACACTACCACCACCATATTTTACTGTTGGTATGATGTTCTTTTTCTGAAATGCTGTGTTCCTTTTACGCCAGATGTAACGGGACATTTGCCTTCCAAAAAGTTCAACTTTTGTCTCATCAGTCCACAAGGTATTTTCCCAAAAGTCTTGGCAATCATTGAGATGTTTCTTAGCAAAATTGAGACGAGCCCTAATGTTCTTTTTGCTTAACAGTGGTTTGCGTCTTGGACATATGCCATGCAGGCCGTTTTTGCCCAGTCTCTTTCTTATGGTGGAGTCGTGAACACTGACCTTAATTGAGGCAAGTGAGGCCTGCAGTTCTTTAGACGTTGTCCTGGGGTCTTTTGTGACCTCTCGGATGAGTCGTCTCTGCGCTCTTGGGGTAATTTTGGTCGGCCGGCCACTCCTGGGAAGGTTCACCACTGTTCCATGTTTTTGCCATTTGTGGATAATGGCTCTCACTGTGGTTCGCTGGAGTCCCAAAACTTTAGAAATGGCTTTATAACCTTTACCAGACTGATAGATCTCAATTACTTCTGTTCTCATTTGTTCCTGAATTTCTTTGGATCTTGGCATGATGTCTAGCTTTTGGGGTGCTTTTGGTCTACTTCTCTGTGTCAGGCAGCTCCTATTTAAGTGATTTCTTGATTGAAACAGGTGTGGCAGTAATCAGGCCTGGGGGTGGCTACGGAAATTGAACTCAGGTGTGATACACCACAGTTAGGTTATTTTTTAACAAGGGGGCAATTACTTTTTCACACAGGGCCATGTAGGTTTGGATTTTTTTTTTCCCTAAATAATAAAAACCATCATTTACAAACTGCATTTTGTGTTTACTTGTGTTATATTTGACTAATGGTTAAATGTGTTTGATGATCAGAAACATTTTGTGTGACAAACATGCAAAAGAATAAGAAATCAGGAAGGGGGCAAATAGTTTTTCACACCACTGTATATAACATTCATAAAATACCTTTGGCACTTTTCTTCCTTAATGCGTGAGTTTTAATACTAAATATAATAGAAGAATTTGAGATATAAGTGTTTTTTAAAGATTTTTAAAGTATTGTCAGTGAATGAGATCGACCGTCCATTGCCCAGGTTTGTTTCGTGTCTTTCCCGTTCGGGCAGTCTCAGTGGAAATAGCCGGTTCAGTAAATGGATAGACGGACAGATTTCCTGGCTAAATCACAAGCACACACACACTCTCACACACACGCGCACAGACGCGCGCGCACACACACACACACAAACACCGACGAGCTGCTGCAGCGGAGCGCCACTACGTGGTGGCTCCGACAATGCTCGCCCGAGGAGTGCGCTACGTCTCGCAGCTCTGAACAATGCAGAACATCCTGGGACGAAGCTGTTTGTGACGAGACCAAGAAACGGCGATCGATAGCCCTGCCTCCCTTTTTTTTTAAATCATTGACGAAAAATAAACGAGAAAGAAAAAAAATGTCAAATAACAAACGCGCACACGTGAAAGGGGACGGGACTGAAGAACCGGCAAAATGGGGAAAAGGGATGGGAGGGACAACAGCGAGGAAAATGAGAGGAATGCAAGGGCGCTTTCAGTAGGTGTCAGTCCGGCTGGGAGGCGTTTAAGACACCGCATCGCTCTTGCCTGCGACTAAAAAGAGTGAATGAGGGATGTGCGCGAGTCCTTTGGCTGTGGACTACTGTCCTCTGATTTTTTTTCAAGTGACATTATTCGCTTACGTTGATGAAGAAGGGTGTGCGCTTTTGGAAAAGACGAAAAGCTTAACTGCACGGCTTAAAATAAAATAAAAAAAGAAAAGGAAAGGAAAAGCTAAACGTGAAGCGTTGGACTGTCAACAGCAATAAGACAACACGAGCACGGAGGCTTTGACACCTTAAGACATTTTACCTTGTGGCTGCCGAGTTTTTGTTTTCGGGAATAATGTGAAGTTGTGACCTTTAATGTTAAGATTAGGTCAAGATCAGTCGTCACTCATGCTGGTACAATTGACATTTTCATCTCACCTGGATTTCCAGTCGGGCTGCACGGAAAGGGTGCGCATTTACCTTCTCCCATTTCAGAGGACCGATGGAAATAGATGGGGTGCTTTTGTTTTGCCACTGACGATAAGAAACAATGGATGTTACCACAGAAGGGCACGCTTTCCTTTCGGACCCTAAATTATCTGCTTGGAAATGTACGTGACCACCTCCACTTTGGGATTTTGCTCCTGACATCCCGTAGACAGAGCCAAATCTGTTTATCCTGGAATATAGGACGCTGCATCATTTTTTGTGCCCCCATCGACGCGCAGAAGGATGTCTGGTGAGATTTCTCCTTCCCAGGCTGTGTATATCGGAGTAGAGGTCGCGATTGCCGTCTTGTCCGTCCTGGGAAATGTGATGGTGGTCTGGGCTGTCAAAATTAACCGTGCCTTGAGAGACACGACTTTCTGCTTCATCGTTTCACTAGCCCTGGCTGACATCGCGGTGGGGGCTTTGGTTATCCCCCTGGCGATTACTATCAGTATTGGGCTGCAGACGCATTTCTACAGTTGCCTGTTGGTCGCCTGTACCGTTCTGGTCTTGACCCAAAGTTCAATTTTAGCGCTGCTTGCCATTGCCATCGACCGCTACCTGAGAGTCAAGATTCCGACCAGGTATTGTGAAATTAAATACAAACATTTTATTGTATGTTGTTTGCTTATAGATATGAAAGGCAATATATGATAGATAGATAGATAGATAGATAGATAGATAGATAGATAGATAGATAGATAGATAGATAGATAGATAGATAGATAGATAGATAGATAGATAGATATGAAAGGCACTATATGATTGATAGATAAATAGATATGAAAGGCACTATATGATAGATAGATAGATAGATAGATAGATAGATAGATAGATAGATAGATAGATAGATAGATAGATAGATAGTGCTTTACTGTTCCGTTATCATTCTCATGAATGGATCTCTACTATTAATCACATGGTGTAAAGAACAATACAATAAAGCAAAACCCCCAGGGTCCCATCACTGAAGTGCGGTATGCTGTGAGCGCGTGGCCGTATGTCTACTGTATGATCTGATCACGTGATTTGCAGCCTGTATTACCAGAATATTTATTATAATGTCAGATGCAGACACTCCACATCTCTATAATTTCGCTTTTATAGGGAGCTCATTTTTCATTTTATGTTTATGCCTTAAATACCGTCCAGAACTCCCGCTTATTTCCTGCCCTTATTTGATCGCCTCTTAATTTTCTCTGACACGTATATCAACGTTATCCTGCTTTGCATTTATACTAAGAAAATAATAATAATAATAATAATAATAATAATAATAATAATAATAATAATAATTCATTATATTTATATAGATACTTATATCAATGGGCAGTGTGGCGTAGTGGTGAAGACTTCAGATCCTGGACTTAGACTGATTCAGATGAACAAGTCACTTCACCTGTCTGCACTGCAATTGGAAAAAGAAATGTTACAAATTGTGTTTCAAATGGTCGCCTTAGATTTACATTTACATTTACATTTACAACATTTAGCAGACGCTCTTATCCAGAGCGACTTACAACAGTGCTAGATAAAGGCGTCAGCCAAATAACAAACACTACTACAAAGTATGACACTTATAGACATCGCGTTATGTGTCTCATGGAAAATGTCCCATTGTTCATTGTGTGTAAAAGAAAGTTTAACTGTTCTGTTTTTATTTATTTAAAGCTGAACTGGCTGTGTTCCTACTATTTGTATGTTACAATTAATATGATGCCTGCACTACACACCTCTATACGCTCACCTTTAAAGGAGCTAAGTTTTCACTTTAAGTTTACCGATATTTTCTTACCTCATTTGATTGTCTCTTATTTTTCTCGGACACGTATATCTTCGCATTGTCGCGTTCTGTTTAAAAGTCGCCCAGTATTTAGATTTATATGAAGGCATTTAGCTTTACATGTAGTGTGGCGTATTGGTCAAGACTTGGAACTGGAAACTATGAGATTGTGAGTTCAGTCCTCGCGACTCGCTCTGTCATACCCACTAGCAAGTCACTTTACCCGCCTGTGCTCCAAACGTACGAGGAATAATGTCACCAGTTGTGTCGCAGTTGTTGTAAGACGCCTTGAACAGAAGAATCCGACTAATAGTAACAAAGTATGGCATCTCTGTCTCATGTGACATTGTGGCAAATGTCTAATTGCGCGTGCAATAGCTAAACTGACGGTTTTGTTATCCTATGAAGATGAACTGTCTTTTATTTTTGTTTGATGATGATGATGATGATGATGATTACTACTGATAATGATGATTATTATTATTATTACTACTACTGCTACTACTACACTATATATTTAAATATGTAACCATTCCATCCATCCATTACCCAACCCACTATATCCTAAATGCAGGGTCACGGGGGTCTGCTGGAGCCAATCCCAGCCAACACAGGGCGCAAGGCAGGAAACAAACCCTGGGCAGGGTGCCAGCCCACCGCAGGGCGTACACACACACACACCAAGCACACACTAGCTACAATTTAGAATCGCCAATGTACCTAACCTGCATGTCTTTGGACTGTGAGAGGAAACCGGAGCACCCGGAGGAAACCCACACAGACACAGGGAGAATATGCAAACTCCACGCAGGGAGGACCCGGGAAGCGAACCCGGGTCTAAATACTGTATAACTGTTATTAAAAATATTGATTCATTCTTTGTTTAGAATCGTGTTAGACAAACCATAGTACAAGTACAAAACGCTCTCCGAACTGCATAATCCGATTTTAGTTTTCTTGGTTTGAGTCAAATCCGGCAGCATCCGTCAAAGAAGGAGCCGACCTTACACAGCGCAGCAGGCACCAGTCCTTCGCTTGGCCCACATGACACCCGCATTAGCGGCTTAGACTAAGAAACTGTCGTAGCCTGCAAGTGATCGGGCTTGTGAAGTGAGTGGACAATTCACGCAAACACAAGAGAGCGAGCAAACTCTACGTGATCAACTACAGGGTGCGGAACCTCGAGGCGGTGTCTTCTCTATCGGTTTATCGCCGACTTTAAATTAAATTCAGTGTGTCTATACCCACTAAGATACAATGAACCTGCCGAACCTTTTACAGTTAATAGTTTGTTCTTCTTCTTAATTGAATAGCTCTCAACACACTCAAGGCGCATTTTTTGCAGATTGAATAAACTGTTCATAAAGTGTTCATTTTTTATATTTATTTCATTATTGATGACACCTACATCCTTCCATTTTAGATGATTTGCGTTGTGTTTATTCCGGCAGCATCCAGCAAGGCAAGAATCAACCCAGCAGTCCGTCGCAGCGCCGTCATTCTTAAAAATAAAGGCGCTACAAGGATTTTTCAGATGAATAACATAGGGGAACCATTTGATTCTAGAAAGAACTCTTCGTTTTGATCTATTTTTGGTTCCATAAATAACCATAAAGAATTTTGTCACCAGATTTTTTTTTTTTAATCTTTGGTTTCCAGATTTTTAAAATGTCGCATACAGAAACAAAAGCTATGTTCGAGATTTATTAAGATCATGATGTCAGTATTAAGGATTTCTCTTTTGTCCAGATATTAGGAACCTTTTCAGAGTCCAAAGACCCACTTTTAGACAAATGAAATGGTTCTTCGAAATGGACCACACAACCCATGAAAGTGCCTTTACAGAAGCGATATTTTGAAAAGTGGCGCTCGGTCACACACCCGCATGTGATTAGTTTAGAGTCACGAATTGACGTAGACTGAATTAGCTGGTGCAGACTCCACGCATAAAAGAAACGGGGGTGTTACGATGAGGTGAATCTTCAGTGCTCTTTAAAATGAATGTACTGTAATTGTTTCTTACTTTGTTATATTTTAAAAATAGCTCAACGGCATCTTGGCGCGTGTTTTGAAGAGATAATAACTCTATAATGTATAGTATTCATCCATCCATTTTCCAACCCGCTGAATCCGAACACAGGGTCACGGGGGTCTACTGGAGCCAATCCCAGCCAACACAGGGCACAAGGCAGGAACACATCCCGGGCAGGGTGCCAACCCACCGCAGCATAATGTATAGTATTCATTTCTTATTTATTTCTGTTTAGTTGAAATTAAAGGCGACACATTTCTTTTATTCCTTAGCGAATCCAAGGCAGGGTCGAGGGAAAGCTGGACCTTATCCCAGCAAGAATCTAGCGCAAGGCAGGATGTAACAAGCATTCCACAGAATATATAAATATATGTATGGGACGTTCAAAAACTTTCCGCACTTCCATATTTTCCTTGGAAACGGTGAAGGCGGGAGGAGTAGTAATTGGGCTTTAAAAAGTTGGTATGACGCTGGGAAAATTGCATCGCAAACGAAGGTGACTATGTAGCAAAGGGATGTAATTTGTTTTTGGAATTCTTAATAAATAGAGTAAAAAAATGTGGAAACTTTTAGAACGTCCCTCGTATATATACTAATCGATGTGTATCCATCCATCCATTTTCCAACCCGCTGAATCCGAACACAGGGTCACGGGGGTCTGCTGGAGCCAATCCCAGCCAACACAGGGCAGGAACCAATCCTGGGCAGGGTGCCAATCCACCGCAGGACACACACAAACACAATTTAGAATCGCCAATCCACCTAACCTGCATGTCTTTGGACTGTGGGAGGAAACCCACGTAGACACGGGGAGAACATGCAAACTCCACGCAGGGAGGACCCGGGAAGCGAACCCAGGTCCCCAGATCTCCCAACTGCTAGGCAGCAGCGCTACCCACTGCGCCACCGTGCCGCCCGATGTATATTTAAAATATTTATTTATTTTACACAAACCGCATTAGAGGTAAATGCACTGAACAGAAGTATTTTCCACCGAGCGTCAAGAATGGCTCATTCATACAAGCTGCTGCCTCACAGCTCTGGGATACGGGCTTTCCATTCTCGGTTTGGTCAAGACAGTTTGTGTCGTCTGCTAGCATTTCATTTGCATTTCACATTGCAAATAATCGCTCATTATCTTAATTGGGGACTCAAAACTCTCCCAGTGTATTTGAGAATGAGCGTGCCTTGCGTTACTTTGGAGTTCAGTTATTTCTTTGTGCCTGCAGATGCTGAGATAGGCTTAGTAACGGAAAGAGGCGAGGTAAGAAAAGGTGTGGATGTTTGCGTTAAACATGCATGGAGCGGCCTCCAGTCCAACACTGGTGTCTGTCTGCGTCATCGCTACTAGGATACTCTGCCCCCTGGTAAGAGTGACGTGCCTACTTTGAAAGAACCAATGGGAAAGCAGAGTGCGCTGGCAGTGCCCAAATCTCTTTTTTTATGTAACCTGTGATATTTAGGACAGAGGAGCTCGGTTAAGAATCTCTAAGCAGATACGTGTAATGGTCAGCCACGAATCAATCCGTGGAATAAAAATGGTTTCTGAATACGGTGTCAATTAGGTTTATGAATAAAGCCTTTCAATACGATAAAGTAATCCTCACTAACTTAATCTCTGTTTCTTCCACGTTATTGTCATTTTTTAACCTCTGGCAGCGGTCCACTAAGTACCGCGCTCGTCATTTCGAGTGGAATAAATCAGGATGAGGTTCACTTCACTTGTAAGCGCTTCCAGTGTGAGCCATTAGTCTTGGGCATCCAGATGTTTTTATCTTTCTCAAAGTATACACAGATTTGTTGTTGTCTCCACGAGGCCAGGGCTTATTTTACAGCTGCTGGTGAACGTGATCTGGGATAGTATAACTGAATATATGCTTTTGTTTGATTTCAGCCATTTTATAAATTATTACTATAACGATAGATAGATAGATAGATAGATAGATAGATAGATAGATAGATAGATAGATAGATAGATAGATAGATAGATAGATAGATAGATAGATAGATATGAAAGGCACTATATGATTGATAGATAGATATGAAAGGCAATATATGATAGATAGATAGATAGATAGATAGATAGATAGATAGATAGATAGATAGATAGATAGATAGATAGATAGATAGATAGATAGATAGATATGAAAGGCACTATATGATTGATAGATAGATAGATATGAAAGGCACTATATGATAGATAGATAGATAGATAGATAGATAGATAGATAGATAGATAGATAGATAGATAGATAGATAGATAGATAGATAGATAGATAGATATGAAAGGCACTATATGATAGATAGATAGATAGATAGATATGAAAGGCACTATATGATAGATAGATAGATAGATAGATAGATAGATAGATAGATAGATAGATAGATAGATAGATAGATAGATAGATAGATAGAAAAGGCACTATATGATTGATAGATAGATAGATAGATAGATAGATAGATAGATAGATAGATAGATAGATAGATAGATAGATAGATAGATATGAAAGGCACTATATGATAGATAGATAGATAGATAGATAGATAGATAGATAGATAGATAGATAGATAGATAGATAGATAGATATGAAAGGCACTATATAACAGATAGATAGATAGATAGATAGATAGATAGATAGATAGATAGATAGATAGATAGATAGATAGATAGATAGATAGATAGATATGAAAGGCACTATATAACAGATAGATAGATAGATAGATAGATAGATAGATAGATAGATAGATAGATAGATAGATAGATAGATAGATATGAAAGGCACTATATGATAGATAGATAGATAGATAGATAGATAGATAGATAGATAGATAGATAGATAGATAGATAGATAGATAGATAGATAGATAGATAGATAGATATGAAAGGCACTATATAACAGATAGATAGATAGATAGATAGATAGATAGATAGATAGATAGATAGATAGATAGATAGATAGATAGATAGATAGATAGATAGATAGATATGAAAGGCACTATATGATAGATAGATAGATAGATAGATAGATAGATAGATAGATAGATAGATAGATAGATAGATAGATAGATAGATAGATAGATAGATATGAAAGGCACTATATAACAGATAGATAGATAGATAGATAATTTTAAAATGACCTTTATTAACAATTATAACACAACTGCAGTCAAATTAACAGCCAACATTCAAAAACATTTAAAAGTAAAGTTTTCCTACTCAGACTTTAGTACCAGACATTCATTTTCCATGGAACATAAAACATCATTTACAGCCCAGATTTCACTAAATACACCTAATTGATTAATTAGTTTAAAATATGCAAATTCAATCTTCAATCTCCTTTGAAGGAGGACCTTAAACATTAATAGGGCGTCAGTGGTTTTCAGACCTTTATCTCTATTTCTTCTTGTTTTTAAAGTTGCCATCTTGGCCTGGCCTAACAAAAAATTACAAAGTAAACATTCTCTTTTATGAATTCTCGACACCGACATTCCAAAAATATAAATGAGTTCATTAAATACAATTCCCAAATTCAACAACAATAAAGCAAGGAAAGTCAGCAATGGTTGTAATCTGGTACAATACAGGAATAAATGATAAATTGTTTCTTTCTGAAGGCAAAATGGACACTGATCTGTTGTGCTGGCGCCAATGGTTTTTAAGAATGAATTGGTAGCTAGTGCTACATGTAGAATCCTCCACTGCAAGTCCCCAACTCTTTTCTCAATGGGAGGTTTATATAAAGTCCTCCATGCTGGAGATGTCGTGTCATGCAGACACAGAGTGTTCCTCCAGAGGGTATCAGTCATTTCCTTCAAATGTATAAAATGGGACACTTTAAGACACCAGTCATACAATTCTTTTTTTGACAAATCTTGGAACAAAATTCCATTCATGTGATTAATTTTTAAAATTGAGTTTTTAGGCCTGATAAAATCTTTTACATTTGGTTTAATTCTAATGTCACATTCAGGAGGTTCCGCCTCTTTTATGAGATCACCAGAGAAAAACTCCTCACACAGGGGACCTGCACCCAATTGCACTAAAGAGACTTTTAGTTTGTTAATAATCGACCCCCCAAAGCGGACAGACCTAATCCCGAGCTCATGTGTCACAGCTGCCTCAGACTTCCACTGGTTGCTGACCGGATCAATAAAGTCAGCTACTTTAGTAAAGCCTTTGCTCATAAGCAGGGAGTTCAAACTAACCGAGTCAAACTCCAAGGTTGGATTCCATACTACTGGTTCTTCAAGTAACCAGAAGACTGAGTCCAGATTAATTCCCACTCTGCTTGCTTTAGTATGCCAAATTAATAACATATTGCGGTAAAAAACGGGCAGCACAGACAGCGCCAATTGCTTGACGTCAATGAAAAGGAGTTGCAAATCAAAAAGAAGATTACCAACCCTATGAAAAAAAGCGAACGCCAAACTCCTCCACAGTAAAGGCTGAGGGGCGTACAAAAGACGCTGTAAATCTGTCAGCCTAAAAGCTTCAATTCTGCACAGAATGTCCACCAAGCCCTGACCACCTTCATCCACAGGCAGATGTACCACACTGCGTTTAACCCAATGAATTTTGTCCCAAAAAAAATCCAGCAAAATTCTCTGAATTTCTTTTAATAGCCAAAGTGGAGGATCTGCACACCTAAATTTATGCCAAAGCATTGAAGCGATTAAATTATTAATAATCAGCACTCTACCCCTAAAAGAGAGCTTGGTGACCACCCATTTCCATTTCTTCAGTCTCCCCTGAATTTGATCAATTAAGCCCTCCCAGTTATCAGCTGTGGCTCCAGACGTCCCAATGTAAATTCCCAGATGTTTAAACACCTTAGAATTCCATGTTAAACCACTTGGGAGGCTTGGGGGAGGACAGTCCCACTTGCCCATCAGAAAGGCGTTACATTTGGACCAGTTGACCCTGGCAGATGACACCGTTTGAAACACCTGTAAACAGTCCTGCAGCAGGACAACATCATTGGGTTCAGTGATGACAACTGTGACATCGTCAGCATATGCCACCACTTTAAAGGATGCAGTGGGACACACAGGCAATGACAGGCCATGAAGTAAGTGGCGAAGTCTGTGGAGCAGGGGCTCTATGGATAGTGAGTATAACATACCAGAGAGTGCACACCCCTGACGAATGCCCCTTGTAACAGAAAATGGGGCTCCCAATCCTCCATTAATTTTTAAAACACTAAACACATTTGTGTACATTAATTTAATATAACCTAGAAAGGTCTCACCAAAACCAAACCCCTCTAGAACTTTAAATAAATACTGGTGGTCTACCCGGTCAAAGGCCTTTTCTTGATCCAATGAGATAAGACCCGCCTTAAACCCAAGAGTCTCAGATGCAGATACCAAATCCCGCACAAAGAAAATGTTATCAAAAATACATCGTTCAGGGACACAGTATGACTGATCGAAAGCCACCAAGCAGTTCATAACAGTCCTCAGACGAAGAGCCAACGCTTTAGAAAAGATTTTGTAGTCTGAGCAGAGTAGGCTGATTGGTCTCCAGTTCTTAATGTTGCAAAGATCCCCTTTTTTTGGCAAAAGAGTCAAAACAGCTCTCCGACAACTCACAGGAAGTTCTTTATCCCTGATGCTTTCCACGAACACAGTCAGGAAGTCCTTACCCATGATATCCCAAAAGGACTTGTAGAATTCGACGGGAAGTCCATCAATCCCAGGGGCTTTGTTCTGATTTAGACTCCCAAGAGCACTAGTGAGTTCCTCCAGCGATAGTGGCAGGTCGAGTACTTCCTTGGTGGATGGAGTCAACTGTGGTAAGTCATCAAAGAAAAATTCTGTGGTTGAAGACAAGTCCACGGTTTCTGCAGAGAATAAGTCTTTGTAAAATTTTAAGGCAAATTCCTTGATCTCCTCAGTCTCCGTCATTTCAGTCCCATCTGCAGTTTTCAGACAGTGAATGATTTTTGCCTGAGCAACCTTTTTCTCCAAAGAAAAGAAAAACTGCGTAGGGGCGTCTATGTGAGAAATATTCTGGAATCTCCCCCGGACAATGGCGCCCTTCACCTGTTCATCCAGCAGGGACCTTAGAGAATCCTTTTTGTCTTGTAGGGACTCAAGCAAAGTGGCATCAAAACCGCTATCCAGTTTGGCTTGAATTAGCCCAATGTCCTCTTCCAGTTCTTTAATGGCCATGGTGACCTTTCTAGAAGAATGTTCAGAATAAAACTGGCAAAACAGTTTAATTTGGACCTTGGAGACATCCCACCATTGTTTCAGAGATGAGAATTCACTTTTGCTGAGTCTCCATTTGTCCCAAAAGAGATGAAAGTGTTGAAGAAATAGAGAGTCTTTAAGAAGTTTAGAGTTAAAGTGCCAGAAAGATTTAAAATTACTTTCAAACCCCAAAGAAAAACGAGTGAGAGCTAAACTATGGTCTGAAAACCCTGTGGGCAGAAGGCAAGAGCCCAAAATGAGGTTCAAATTGTGCTGTAAAGTATAAATTCTGTCCAGCCGTGCCATAGATAACATGCCACTGGAGGCCTTGAGCCATGTGTACTGTCTCGCTGTCGGGTTTAACTCCCTCCACACATCCACAAGTTCTTGCTGATGAAGGACCGACTGCAACACCTTGACTGACCCCGGGTGAGGCTCAGCGCCATTCTTGTCCATCACTGCATTGTCAGTGCAATTAAAATCACCAGCTAAGAACACAATATCCTCTGAACTACACTCAGCGAGTACATCTTTTAACAAAAGAAAAAAAGAAATTCTCTCTTTGCCCTCATTTGGAGCGTAGACATTTATAAAAATAATATTTTTCCCCTGAATATGAACAACAACCTTCATGAGACGGCCTTTAACTTGTTCAATACAGTCGATGGACTCTGGGAGAATTGCTTTACTGAAGAGCACTGCCACCCCTGCGCTGGCACTGGAGCCGTGGCTCAGAAACGTCATGCCACCCCAGTCCCTCTGCCACTCCGACTCATTCATTGGGTCAGTATGAGTTTCTTGAAGAAAAATCACATCAAGTTTTTTCTGTTCTAAATATTGAAAAAGTACGGCTCTCTTTGAGGAGTCTCTGCAGCCGTTAACGTTCAAAGAGCCCAAAGAGAGAGCAGGCATTAGAAAGAATAGAAATGGAGCAGCAATGACAACAAGAACTTTAACTAATGAAGCAAAGAGGAACTGGTGTGGAGCCATTATGTGCTGGAGGTGAGAGACTTTCTAACTTTGCTGATAACATTCTTTAAACGATTAAATTCTTTTTTTTCCATTCCCAAAGGAACTGCATTACGCATAACACGTTTGGCTGAAACCAAAAAAAGTTCCAGGTCAGGAAAATGTTCTACAACATTGACCCTCCTTTTGCCTTCAAGAAAATCCAGAAAGCTCAGAATGCTTTCAGTGCTGTACTCCGTTTTTCCAAGAGTACCAGTTAAATTGTCACTTGACATGCAAGAGTCACTATCCTCACCACCCTGCTGACTCTCCTCACACTCTGGGCTAATTGTCACCTCTCTGGTATTTAAAAAGCGATTTTTTAAAGACACGTCAGCCCCCTCTGTCAGGTTCATTTTGTTACTTCTCTTTGCACCTACTCCACCATCTGAGGTTTCTTTCCTCTTTCTGGGGAGTGTCGTCCATTCTTCTTCAACATTCATTTCCTCAACAATTCCAGCTTTTTCTTCCCTAACTGCACTACCTGAAGTGGTGCCTGGTTCAGTTTCTGCCACAGCTTTGAGATTCAAGAGAGGGCGAGCAGCTTCACTGTGGACTGTGGACTCAGGACTGGCCTCGGCCCACTCATCCACCTTAGATGGTTCACAGGCAGTAGCAGCAGCAGCATTCATACTTTCAATGTCATCCACCTCAGTCGGTACTGTTTCTCTGATAAGCTGCATAACCTCAGCCTCAGCTGGGTCCTGTTCTTCAACCTGATGTATATTTAGATTAGAGGACTTCAACTCGGCCTTAGCCAATCCATCCACTTCAGGCATTTTTGTCTCAGCTTTCTTTATTTCACTCCTTTCAACTGTGGAGCTACAACTGGGTATCTGATTTTCAGAACTTCCTGAAGTCAAGCTAAGAGTACCTGTGGATACCTCACAGATAACAATCTGCTGATCTTCAGCATCGGAGTCGGAGTCCTCAGACTCATCCTCTACGTCTGACTCCCTCACTACATGTATGTTACCTCCCATAGAATAACTTCCATCAGTTCTCTTACAATCAACTGCTTTGTGCCCTGCACGGCCACATTTAAAACATTTCATTGATTCAGAAGATATAAACACAATATAATCACATCCATCAACTTTGAATTTCAGAGCAACATCTAACTCATTGTAACCTCTGTTGAGGAGCATAAAAACCTGTCTCCTAAATGAAACCACATGCTTTAATTCTGGCTGTTTACACCCCAAAGGAATCAAAGTAATATCAGAAATAATCTCGCCATACCTGCGCAATTCATTACGTAGCAGTTCGTTCTTCAAGAAAGGAGGAACATTAGAGATTATAATCCTCTTTGCAGGAGTTGAAAGCGGCAAAACAGAAATGAGTGTTCCATTAATAACTAGGCCTTCCTGAACCAGTTGGTGAACTAAGGCCTCCTCATTTAGAAATACCACAACTGCCTTATTCATTCGTGAAGCAGAAATAATGTTTTTACATCCAATTATTTTTCCAATTTCAGTAACACACTTCTCTACTGAAACTACTGGATCAACAATCAACTTGATGCCATTTCTTCTGCTAAGATTTTCAAAGCCATGTGGCAAAAGGCCTGGCTGTATCCCTCGGGACACAACCATCCTAGCCACTTCTTTTTAAAAACAAAACACTATATAAACTTGAAATAATAACTATATATAAATAACACAGCTAAAAATTAAGAGAAATGACTAGAGAGAGAAAAAAAAAGAATAAAATAAAAAAAAGGAAAAAAAGAAAAAGCTACACTCACTCTCCTGCTAGCACAAAGGCCACTCCCACTCCAGACCAAAGCAATCGACACACAGAGTAACAGTAAGACAGGATAGATAGATAGATAGATAGATAGATAGATAGATAGATAGATAGATAGATAGATAGATAGATAGATAGATAGATAGATAGATAGATAGATAGATAGATAGATAGATAGATAGATAGATAGATAGATAGATAGATAGATAGATATGTAAGACACTATAAAATAGATAGATAGATAGATAGATAGATAGAAATAATTAGTGTAGCTCTCTCTAACAAGCTAAGAAAGACATGAAAGACACCATATAATAAGAGGCATCCTAAATGGCATACTGTAGATATTCATAGATAAGAAATTAAGAAGGTTAAACTGTAAGGTACACTTGAATTGTTCTCCCACTCTTAACAACAAAGGTGCCAAAGTAGCCCTTCAGAGCAATGTTCATAATGGCCTTCAGTCTTGTTTTAATTCTCTCCTTTGCTACGCCCTCCAGGAGGTCCAGCGTGTGTTTTAATTAGCTTGTTGATTCGGTGGGCCTGTTCTGAAGTGATGTTACCAGCCCAGCACACCACAGCATAGAAAACTGCAAATGGCCATCACAGATTTGTAGAAGATGTGAAGGGTGTAACTAACCACGTTAAAGGAACGACCTCTCCTATATATCTCTTCCATATTACAAGATCAGATTAGCCGGTCACTGACCCTCAGTACTTGTATGAGTGGACCACCTCTACATCCACTCCTTGAACAGTGACTGGAAACAGAGGCTCTTTGGTGTGACGACAATCATTAACCAGTTCCTTGGTTTGGCTGATGTTAAGTTGCAGAACAATTCTTTCTGCACCAAGAAACAAAGTCCTCCACCTAACTCTTGTACTCTTATAAATCCTTGTTCTTTACTGGGTTGTGTAGTTCCTCATAGAGCCATAGCTTGACAAAGAATCATTTCATTCTGAGAAGGGTCCTTTGTGATTTAGTAAATTAAGAAAACTTGAACTTAGCCCATGTTACTAAACATATGCAGCAAGAGTCCCTTTGAAATAATAACCTATTGACATTTCACAAATCTATTCAATGGTTTTTTATTGCATGGAGCCTGTTACAGATTTAAATAAAAGTTCTTTTTGGAACCTTCATGTGGATGGGTCTTTTGGAAACCAAAAATGGTTCCCCACTGTCGTCACTCTGAAGAACCACTCTGGCACTTTAATTTTTAAGAGTGTATACTCCAACTCATCCCTGTTATTAGTGAAATTCCAAGGGGGATAAAGGCTCTGCAATCAAATGTCAAAGTATTGTGGCACTGAAGGGGGACCCAAACTCAGTGTACGTCCACTTCAGGAACTGCCTGTTATGTTATTAGAGGTCATGGTCTTGAAGTGTCCATTGAATGCAAAGGATTTTCATCCAAGTATTAAGACAAATCATATCTGTCTGTCTATATATACAGTATATCTCTCTATTTTAAAAGGAAATCTTGAGACAAGACTTTCTCAGAGATAATTTCAACTCCCACAAGAGATAATTTCAGGTCCCGCGAGATGAGATTTTGACAAGTCCCGTCCTCCTCTCAAACATTTACAGCCATGCCCACAGTCCACTCACTTCTCATTCATGTGAATGCTATTGTCAGACACAGTTCCTGCGTTCTCAGCTCCAAACGGGGTCGGAAATAAAAGACAAAGAGTAGAAGACAAAGTAGAAGGTCGTAAAGAGGTTTGAAAACATTGGCACGATACACATGCAGAGCAGGTTAGAGATTATGAAAGTACTAAAATTCGAAAGTCTCAAAAAACTGATAGTAAAGATTGCATTAACACAAACAAATGGAAATTATTACTCGGTGAAATAACGGAACAGCGAAAAGAGATCAAATGTAAGGACATCAGTGATTTGACAGAAGTACTGTATGTAGATATTGTTTGGCTTTAAACTTTAAGTCGGAGACTTGTAAATCATCTAATTCGTGTTGCTATCAGGGAAAAGTAGTGTTTCTTCCCATTGAAGAGGCTTATCTACGAGAATTAAATTTGGTGAAAATGAAATCCACATACATGAGTGGCAGAGATGCAAAGTGGCTGGCGCATAGCGCGGGAGAGGGGTTGGCGAGCAAAGCGAGCAGGAGGCAAAGCCCCCTAGTATATGAAAAATCCAATGTCTGTCTGTCTGTATGTCTGTCTGCTTTTCATGAGAGAACTGCTTAACAGGTTGGATGGAGACCACTAGTGAGCAGCTATTTTCAGGTCTCTCCATAGAGGTTTGATTGGGTTCAAGTCCATGTCACTCAAGGGTATTCAGAGTTGTCCGTAAGCCGCTGCTGTGTTGTCTCTGCTTTAAGGTCGCTGTTCTGTTGGAAGGTGAACCTTCAGCTCGGTGTGAGGTCCAGATTGCTCTGGAGCAGATTTTCACTGAGGATATTTTGCTGCTTTCCTCCATTCAGATTTCCCTCAACCCTGACTAGACTCTCAGCCTGGCTCCCTCCAGACATGACATTCATTTTTCTTTCAACAAATCAGAGAATATTTCTTTTTCACATTATGAAAGTAATATAATTTCTTCTTAGGGCGGCATGATGGCACAGTGGTAGCACTGCTGCCTCGCAGTTAGGAGACCTGGGTTCGCTGTATGTTCTCCCCGTGTCTTCATGGGTTTTCTCCCACAGTCCAAAGACATGCAGTGTGCATTGGCGGTCCTAAACTGTCCCTAGTGCGTGCTTGGTATGTGAGTGTGCCCTGCGGTGGGCTGGCGCCCTTGGATTTGTTCCTGCCTTGCGCCCTGTGCTGACTGGGATTGGCTCCAGCAGACCCCCGTGACCCTGTGTTAGGATAATGCGGGTTGGATAATGGATGGATGGATGGATGGATGGATGGATAATTTCTTCTTTCCAAGCTCTAAGTGGGATTCCATGTGTGCAAGTGGGAGTTCAGGGTGATGTTTTTAGAATTGGCTCAGATACAGGAAGCACAAGGTGATGGTGCAAGGAACCTCAACAGAATTGGGTGATGTTAAGAGTGGTGTCCAGCAGGGGTCAGTGCAAGTGCTGCTGCTATTTTTAATATAAATAAATGATTTGCACAGGAATATAAGTAACAAGCTGGTTCAGTTTGCAGATGATACCAAGATAGGATGATTAGCAGATAATTTGGAATCCGTTATATCATTACAGAAGGACTTAGACAGCAGACAGGCTTGGGCAGATTTGTGGCAGATGAAGTTTAATGTCAGTAAATGTAAAGTATTACACATAGGAAGTAAAAATGTGAGGTTTGAATACACAACGGGGGGTCTGAAAATCGGAGTATACCTTATGAGAAGGATTTAGGAGTCGTAGTGGACTCTAAGCTATCAACTGCCAGACAATGTTCAGAAGCCATTAAGAAGGCAAACGGAATGTCAGGTTATATAGCGCCTTGATGTGTGGAGTACAAGTCACTGGAGGTTCTGTTCAAGCTTTATAACACACTGGTGAGGACTCATCTGGAGAACTGGTTGCAGTTTTGGTCTCCAGGCTACAAAAAGGACATAGCAGCACCAGTGATGTACCTCGAGTTCGCGCCACTCGGGGAGGGGCGGGGCTTCAATTTACCGCCCGCCAACGTATCTGAATATGTTAACCTATTTAAATAGAAAATTAAAATGACGTATAGAGAAAAATTAAGATACATTTTGCATAGATTTATTTATATACAGAGAAACAGCAATATTTTTTTCACATATAATTATTTATAAGCAGCAACTAGTCAAGAATATAGACACACTGATAAGCCGTGTTCTGATTATTAGTTTAATATAATTACATTGCGAAAACCAGAACCGGTGTGGTGTACAAGTATTAGGTGGGGATGAGCAAGAACGCATTCGGATTGATAACGAAACAAAATTATACATTGTGAATTAGTTAGTTTATCTTCCTAGTAATTATTATCGGTGTAATGTTTCTGTTTATTTTTGTCATTGCCTCATAAATTTCAACTACGGTGTCTGATGCCGTCACAGAAGGACTGTCTGAAAATAATTTTTGAAGCATTTGTGGATGAAAATCAGAGAATTTGACTTTTTTTCATTCATGAGTGATATTTTTCTGAACCCTGCTGCTTACACGTGAAGTGTTCTGAGCTTTTTGGCCAATAATGCCGCCCCCAAAAATGTGCCACCCAGGGCTGACCGCCAACCTCCACCCGCCTCTAGCTAAACCACTGAACAGCACTAGAAAAGCTCCAGAGAAGAGCGACTGGGCTGATTCCAGGGCTACAGGGGATGAGTTATGAAGAAAGATTAAAAGAGCTGAGCTTTTACAGTTTGAGCAAAAGAAGATTAAGAGGGGACATAATTGGAATGTTAAAAATTATGACGTGAATTAGTCCAGTGGATCAAGACTTTTATTTTAAAATGAGTTCTTCAAGAACATGGGGACACAGCTGGAAACTTGTGAAGGGTAAATTTTGCACAAACATTAGGAAGTTTTTCTTTACACAAAGAACCATAGACACTTGGAATAAGCGACCAAGTAGTGTGGTAGACAGTAGGACTTTATCCCTTTGCGGTCGTTAGGCCAGAAAACTGGCCTTAGTAAAAAGTGCGCTATAGGTCATCAGGCCACCGCTGGTGGCCCTGCAAGTTTCTGACCGATTTGCACAGTCGCCTGGTCGAGAAAAGTGGCCTGTGTTATTCCTACGTGCTTGAAAAAAATAACTGCTGTAATTATTGGCTAGTTCTTGTTCTCTATTCAAGATGGCGACGTCCAGACGTTTACAAAATGCAGCACAAGTTCTGGATGAAATTATGGCAAAGGATGTGGATGAAATTGATGATGAAGATGATGATAATGACGATGATTATAATGATAATGGTAATAGCACTGATGATACTGAACTTGATGATATGAAAGTGAAGCAGTAAGCAGCGAAAACGAAACTGAAACTAATAATGGTAATGAAAATTCTTGGTGCAAAGTACGTGATGTTGATTTTGTTGTAGACAGATTTGACTTTAGCGTAGCTAATACTGGAGTACAGATACCTGCAGGCTCTATTCCAAAAACTGTAGGTGGTATGTTTCAGTTATTCTTTACTGATGACGTCATGCAAAATGTAGCAGATGAAACGAATAGATACGCTCGAGCTGAAATTCATGCTATGCGAGATCAACTAAAACCGCGTTCAATATGGAAAAAATGGCGTGATGTCTCTCTGACTGAGATGAAATGCTATATTGGTGTGATACTGAAAATGGCTATAACAAATGCAGCTGATGTGAAGGATTATTTTTCAACAACTTGGGACAACTACATGCCATTCTTCACCGACTTGTTTACTAGAGACCGCTTCTGTATGATACACTGGATGCTTCACGTCCAACCACCATCAAATCCAGATCCAGGTCAGCGTCAAACAAGAGGTGAAAAAGGAAAGAATATGGTAGCTCATATGAAAAGTAAGTGTGCAGAGCTCTATATACCCGAACAGAACATTGCTGTGGATGAGACTACAATTAGTTTCAAGGTTGTTCGTCGAGGACGTCCTTCTGAAGAAGTCGCTACAGCAGAACGCCTGAACGGTCGCTCACATTTCATCTATCCACTGGATGAACAGAAGCTCAAAGATTGTGTTGTATGTACTGATAGAAAGAGGGGACGTCGCAAACATTCTCGTTTCGCCTGCAGTACATGTACGATGCAACCTGGATTGTGTCCGGGATTGTGTTTTGAACGGTATCATACTATGGAAAAATACAAAAACTAAGTTTATATTTCTCAATTGACATTATAAAGATTATCTGAACACGTGTATAACTGAAAAAGTACATGTGTATTGTGTTGTTGCATAATAAGTGTAATAAAGTGTTGTTTTTAAATAACGGCGTTTTTTCAATAATTAATTACGACTAATGTAGCGTGACGTTGAAAATTAAATACGACTGCAAAGTGAATAGGACTGGAGGGCTTTATTGGGCTGAATGGCCTGTTCTTGTCTGGATTGTTCTAATGTTCCACAGTTGTACTGCATAAAACAATAAAGAGAAGAACTTTTTGATTTATTGTGTAAGATTTGACTCTTCGTGTAATTTTGGCATTAACTACCAAGAATTATGTGGATAGGACTGGCAAGCTTTGTTGGGCTGAATGGCCTGTTCTTGTCCGGATTGTTGTAATGTTTTACTGTGAAGGGTCTTCTGTCTTTCCCCGAGGGTGATCCAGCTCGTAAGATCTTCTTTGTTGGGGACCTGAGTGGCTGGACCAGGCGAAGGGGTCGCCCACATAACACCTGGCTGCGGCAGATATAGGGTGCATTTCCGGAGGGTGGGCCTGGACTGTGTGTCTGCCTGGGGGGTTGCCAACCAGGATCCTGAGTTGTTTCATTGTGTAGTGGGTGCAGCAATGCACTGTACCAGTGCATGCTCCCCAACTTGACTTGACTTGACTTGTCTTCTGTCTGTACACTCCAGAAGTCCAGATCAGTGGAGTGTTGCAGTGAAGGTTGTCCTTCCTCCTGGAATTTTCCTCTATCTCCACACAAGTTCTCTGATCCCATCAGGTTCCTATTCACCTATCCTACCAGAGAGCCCTTCTCCCCCGATTGCTCAGTATGGCTGTGCAGCCAAATCTAAGAAGAGTCATGATTGTTCCAAATGTCTTCCATGCAATTGTTTTCTTGAGAATCTCCTGTGCTGCAGAATTTTTTTTTTGTAGTCTTCCCCACATCTGTGCCTCGACACAATCCTGTCTCTGAGCTCTTCGGTCAATTCCTTCGACCACATGACTTGGATTTTGCTCAACTGTGCGATCTTCCATAGACAGGTGTGTGCCTTTCCTAATCAGTTCATCCAGTTATTTAAATTCACCACAGGTGCCTCCAAATAAGGCGTAGAAACATCTCAGTGATGATCAATACAATGTGATACACAAGAGCCAGATTTCAAGTGTCACAGCAAAGGGTCTGAACACTTGCGTTGATGTGATATTTCACTTTTTTTGTGTTTTCTATTTGACTTTGTCATTCTGCTGTATTGAGTGTTGATTGATGAGAGACACATGAATTTAAATGGTTTATCACAAAGCTGCAACAAAAAGTGAAGAAGTCTGAATACCTTCTGAATCCACTGTATAACAACATGTAACAATGTAAAAAAATCAAATCAATAAAGACAACAAAAAAATAGAAATGAAAAATAAATAGGGGATATTGGGGATCAGAACAGCTCCAGACATTTAATAATAATACTGTTATGTATTGAATGGTGCACGGTTCATCACGTTGCCCATCCCATTGTGCAGATAAGTGGTGTATACAAACAACATTATACAGTGAACTACCCAACAGCAATACAAACATTAAAACTACTTTTATGAATCCCATACCAAATTGCATATAGCAGAGACATATGCATTGAATTTTTCCTTCCAACAGATGGAACATCACAAACATCATTTGTTATCTCTATGCCCTATGTGTACCTTCAGTGCCTTTCCTCTGTATTTGTGTGTGTGAATATCTCTTAACCGGTGCTCCTTCTGTAAAGCCTGCTTGTCAGACTCTGTCATTATTTTCATGGCAGCTTTCTCACCACCTGTTTGGTTTTATACTTTTCTGTCATTGAACGTGACTCTCTCAACATGTGCCTTTACTCCTCCTTGTGCATCTCACACTTACAGTTCTTCTTTCTTTGTGTACCCAAAACCAAACTGACCAATCAGATTACTCTGAGGGAATGGACACACAGACCTTAGTGTTTTATTCTACAGGGTGAGACAAAATGAAGTGCCACATTTGTCAAGATCATTGTGTGAGTTAGAGGCAGACAAGTGAGTTGGGGTGGGGGGTCCTTTGATAGCCGATCCTTTGTGGTATTTAGTCGGCCACATGCTTTGGTCTGGTGTGCACCATGCCATCGCTGTCAAATCATTTTTCGAAAACAACAAATCCAGAAATGAAACATAAATAGCGGATAATGGGGATCAGAACAGTTCCAAACATTTAATAATAATACTATGAATGGTGCACGGTTCATCACGTTGCCCATCCCATTGTACAGATAAGTGGTGTATACAAACAACATTATAAACTACCCAATATGATGATCATAAAACATAAGACAAAGTCAATCCACCTTAATACAAGAATACATGTCTGTGTGTGTGTCCGGTTACTATATCTCTGTCATTCCAGCAGATTATAAACATGTGTGGCGATCAAAGTTCATTGGTTTTGACTTTCCAGCAGATGGCTCAATACAAACATTAAAACTACTTTTACGAATCCCATACCAAATAGCATATAGCAGAGACATATGCATTGAATTTTTAATTCCAACAGATGGCACATCACAAACATCAGGGCGCTATAATACCTAACATTCTGTCGGCCAGTTCATAGTGCTGAGTCCACTATGACTCCTAAATCCTTCTCATAAGGTGTGCTTCTGATTTTCAGTTCTCCCATTGAGTATTCAAACTTAACATTTTTATTTCCTAAATGTAATGCTTTACATTTACTGACATTAAATTTCACACATCTGTC
Organism: Erpetoichthys calabaricus; assembly: GCF_900747795.2. Lineage (NCBI taxonomy): Eukaryota > Metazoa > Chordata > Cladistia > Polypteriformes > Polypteridae > Erpetoichthys > Erpetoichthys calabaricus. Next base: position 23,125,093 of record NC_041396.2, on the reverse strand, counting down.
CAAGCCTGTATGCTGTCCAAGTCCCTTTGTAATGGTTCATTAGATTCAAGATTATCTGCCAATCTACCTAGTTTGGTGTCATCTGCAAATGAAACCAGCTTTTTACTTAAATTCCTATCCAATCTGAAGCTCCTAACCTGTGAGGTAAGTAAGTTAGGGGATCAGCAACTCCATTAAAAAAAACATGGAGAACAGCAACAGTGCAGTGGCAGCGCATTCTGAAGGTCTGTAGCCTGTGTGCTCCCCCTACTGGATTTAATTGCAATTACAGTCCTGATAATAGGAATGAAGGAATGCTTTAAAATCTGAAAGGGCTTCTAAACTCTCCACAGTCCTTAATTAGAATGATTTCCAAACATAAAGCATTTCTGTCAGCAGTAAAATATTTTACATTTTATGAGGCTTTAAAGGGTATTTAAAGTTCACCTTACAGCTTCAAGTCTCAGCTTGTGTGCTGTGTGGTGACTGCACATTGTTCACGCATGAACTGAGTGCAATGAAAATGCTTATTCTGCGAGTCCTCCAGCGACAGACAAGAACGCACAATCAAAAACCAAAAGACCTCAGGTGCAAAAAAAATCATCAAACAAACAGAAGTAAGAATGCGCATGCAAATAAATAAATGATTCAGCATAAGCTCAGCAGGTATATGGTCTCAAGCAGGCCTTCCATCCTCCAGTGCTTAGAGGAGGGGCAGTGGATGGGTTTTATTTACAAGCCTAATGGAATAAAGGAGAAAACCGTCTTTCAGTCTTGTCGTTGTAGCTGCCGTGCTCTTGTAACATCTCCCTGATTTCATGTTGTGGGTCGGTTGTGTCCTTAATAATGATATGGGTCCTCCTGAGATGTCTGGTGTTATAGATATCCTCTAGTGCAGGCAGTGCTGTTCCAATAATGTTACCACCCGCTGTAGAGCCTCGAGATCCCATGCTGTACTGTTCCCAAACCAGACTGTGGTGGAGTAGGTGAGGATACTCTCAATCGTGCATCTGTAGAAGTTGCTGAGGATAGCGTTTGGCATGACAGACTTCTTCAGCCTTCTCAGAAAGCAGTGACGTAGCTCGAGTTCGTGCCGCTTGGGGCGGCGGGTGGTGCTTCAAGTTGCCGCCCTCCTACATAGCTGAATATGTTAACCTATTTAAATAGAAAATTAAAAAGACACATAGAGAAGAAATAAGATACATTTTGCATCGATTTATTCATATATAGAGAAACAGCAATACTTTTTGACATATAATTATTTATACGCATCAACTAGCAAGAATATAGTATAGACGCACTGATTGGCCGTGTTCTAATTATTAGTTTAATATAATTACACGGCGAAAACCAGAACCAGTGTAGTGTACAAGTGACAGGTGCACAGAGCAAGAATGCATTCGGATTGATAACAAAACGAAATTATAAATTGTAAATTAATATCGGTGTGATGTTTATTTTTATTTTTATTTTTTTTTGTTATTGCCTCATACATTTCAACCACTGTGTCCGATGTCGTCACAGAAGGAAAGTCTGAAGATTATTTTTGAGGCATTTGTGGATAAAAATCAGAGAATTTGACTTTTTATCATTCATGAGTGATATTCTTCCAAACCCTGCTGCTTACACACGAATTGCACTGAGCCTTTGGGCCAATAATGCCGCCCCCAAAAATGTGCTGCCCCCTCCGCCCGCCCCTAGCTACGCCACTGTCAGAAAGGATCAATGCTGCCAGGTCTGTGATGTTGTAGAACCAAATGAGTTCCTCGGAGACGTTATTGCCAAGAAATTGAAATGTGGTCACTCTCTCCACTTCAGTCTGATGTACTGTGGTGGGTGCTGTCCTCTCTCCTTCCGTGTGTCAATAATCATCTCCTTCATTTTGCTGGTGTTAACAAAGAGATCACTGCCCTGACACCACTTCACGAGGCCAGCCACCTCCATCCTGTACACTGACTCGTCACCGCCAGCAATCAGTCCTATGATGGTGGCATCTTCTGCAGATTTAGTAATGCTGGTGTTATGCTGGGAAGCAACACAGTCATGAGTGAAGAGTGTGTACAGCTTGGGGCTCAAAACACATCCTTATAGGTTTCTTCTATTTATGGTTATTGTTTTAGTAGTAGGGTGTTGTACCATGTAAGCCATTATGGATGTAGTGAGATGTTAAGCACAATGACATTTTATTGGCTAACTACAAAGATTACAATATGCAAGCTTTCAAGGCAACTCAGGCCCCTTCTTCAGGCAAGATGTAAGTCTAGGACCCAGTGGCAGAGAGTAGGTGGTGCATCTAGAGTGGAGAACTTGTTGGTGAGCTTAGCTGGTATCCCAGTGTTAAGAGCCATAATCAATTAACAGCAATCGGGTGTAGCAGTCTTTATTCTCTAGGTGTGTAAGAACTGGATACCATGTTATGTTAACTGCATCCTATGTTGACCTGTTTGGTCTCTATGCACACTGTAGGGGGTCCATTGTGTCGGGTATGAATGTCTGAATGTACCTCATAATGAACATGTTGCTATTTATGGTCAGTTAGACACATTGGAGACTCTACACCGGCCAGATATTTCGGTCTGTCTAAATCGGCCCTGCAGTGTTCTGGAAATGCCTGGGATAGTAAAGAGACCTCCTACAACTCTAGAATTTAGATTGAGAGGATGTATAAAATGGAGAGATAGATGGCTGTTTTAAGATTATGGTGAATATCTTGTGAATATCAATTTGGTGCCACCGTGAGTGACAGCCTTTCCAGCAGCTCCGTGTGCGACTTTATATTTCTACCTTTTTCTCTATCTCTCTGATCACTCCTACCACTTTCTTTTATGTGGACTCATTTCCCGGACACTTCGTATGTGAATTTCCCCTTGGGGATTAATAAAGTATCTATCTATCTATCTATCTATCGATATAGTGCCTTTCATATCTATCTATCTATCTGTTATATAGTGCCTTTCATATCTATCTATCTATTATATAGTGTCTTTCATATCTATCTATCTATCTATGTTATATAGTGCCTTTCATATCTATCTATCTATTATATAGTGCCTTTCATATCTATCTATCTGTTATATAGTGCCATTCATATCTATCTATCTATCTATCTATTATATAGTGTCTTTCATATCTATCTATCTATTATATAGTGCCTTTCATATCTATCTATCTATCTATGTTATATAGTGCCTTTCATATCTATCTATCTATTATATAGTGCCTTTCATATCTATCTATCTGTTATATAGTGCCATTCATATCTATCTATCTATCTATCTATTATATAGTGCCTTTCATATTTATCTATCTATCTATCTGTTATATAGTGCCTTTCATATCTATCTATCATATAGTGTCTTTCATATCTATCTATGTTATATAGTGCCTTTCATATTTATCTATCTATCTATCTGTTATATAGTGCCTTTCATATCTATCTATCTATTATATAGTGCCTTTCATATCTATCTATCTGTTATATAGTGCCATTCATATCTATCTATCATATAGTGTCTTTCATATCTATCTATCTATGTTATATAGTGCCTTTCATATCTATCTATCTATTATATAGTGCCTTTCCTATCTATTTGTCTGTCTGTCTATCATATAGTGCCTTTCATATCTATCTATCTATTATATAGTGCCTTTCATATCTATCTATTATATAGTGCCTTTCATATCTATATGTGGAATCTGTTCATCTGGAGAGATTACAATTTTTTTCCTCATGTAATACCAGGTGTGACCACTAGGGAGCCCAAAACACCAAACTGAACTCCCACACAGTTCCTGGTTAAAATAAAGTTTAAGTTTTTATTTTATAACATTACGTTTACAGGCTCAGTCCATCACAGCATTGTATAATAAGCACTTTCCCAGTCTTCTTCCACTCATTATTGAGTGTGGTCCTCTTCCTCCTGACTCCGTTTCCCAGACTGAGGTGAGGTGAGATGACTCCTTTTATGTTTACCTGACAGTCCTTCCATGAAGCACTTCCAGGTCATACAGAACTTGAATATATCCTGGCAGCACCAAGGAACTTGATAGGCATACAATTCCAAACTACAAGGCACAGGAAATCCTACCGATGTCCAAACTGGGAGCAGGCTCGAGAAACACTACCACCAACAAGATGATGACTTGTTCTTGATACCCATTGTCTCCCAGTCCATCAATTATACTTTCACCCCAACTGGGAAATGAATTGAGGGTTTTCCCAGCTGGGTTCTCCATCAATGCTGTCCTTCCAGGAATCCTCTTCCAATCCAGTTCTTTTATTGCACTCACACAGGACATTAGTAGACTCCTGTCTGTGATTTATTTAGTAGTAGCCATTGTGACAATGCAAGTTCTCTCCGTGCTCCCAACGTCCTTATGGGAACCCTAAACCCAACACTGTCTGTAAGGTCACCAAGATGAGCTGACAAATGAGGTCAAATCTCACATGAAGCCAGGGGATATCTCCAAAAAGTGCCAAAGTGCTTTCATTAAAACAACAAACAGTGTCCAAACAAAAGTGCAGTGCCTCAGTTTCAATAAATAAATCCATCAAAACAAGTGTCCAGGGGGATAAAAATCAAACAAATAAATCCTTTAACATATGAGGTTAAAAACGCAATAGTTAAAATGCAGTCTCTCTCTCTCTCTCTCTCTCTCTCTCTTTACTCTCTGGCCCACCTCCATCTCTCTTTCTCCCCGGATCACCCATTGCTCCCTCAGCCGGTGGATATCCCACAGCCATGAGCTCCTTCAGCCAATCTCCATCTTGGCCTCCTTACGGACGTCACTGCCAGACCATCCGAGGTCGGCTCTCCTCCCTTCATCTTTCGTTTTCCCGCAGTCGCTCCTCAGATCCCTCGGGAGGACACCTGCCCTGCTCAGCCCAGTCGCTCGAACTTTCAGTGGGGCGAACTAGCCCCTAGAGTGCCACCAACTAACGCTCTTTCGCAGGGCCCCAGCTCGTTCGGCTTCCTCTTTTCAGGTGGCCAGATCCTCCTGCTTAGACTGCCTTTCCCGTCCTTTAACCTCTTTCTCGTTGATTTCTCCATACATCCTTCCATTATCTCTCCCCTCATCCTGGTGTCGACCCGTATATATACACCCCTGTGCGACTCCGTGGGCGCAGCGCCTTAATCACACACCGCAGGAAGCCAATGAGGCAATCGAGAATGACTGCACCCACACGTGCAGGTGCGACTCGCTCCAACTACCTCATTAACTCCCCGCGGTCGTGCAATCGCGCCCGAATGAGAACAGCACAGCTACACGGATTTAAAACCCGGCCTTTTTTATTGGAAGCCACGGACCTGCTAAACCACAGCCATGTTGCCTGTCAAAGCCAGGTAATAGAATCTCACCTCAGTCTGGGAAACGGAGTCAGGAGGAAGAGGACCACACTCAATAATGAGTGGAAGAAGACTGGGAAAGTGCTTATTATACAATGTTGTGATGGACTGAGCCTGTAAACGTAATGTTATAAAATAAAAACTTAAACTTTATTTTAACCAGGAACTGTGTGGGAGTTCAGTTTGGTGTTTTGGGCTCCTTAGTGGTCACACCTGGTATTACATGAGGAAAAAAATTGTAATCTCTCCAAATGAACAGATTCAACAGATAGATAGATAGATAGATATGTTATCTCTTGCCATACTTGTACCTTCAGTGCCTTTCGTCCGTATTTGTGTGTGTGAACATCTCTTAACCAGTGCTTCTTCTGTAAAGCCTGCTTGTTAGACTCTGTCAATATTTTCAAGGCGCCTTTCTCACAGCCTGTCCTGTTTTATACTTTTCTGTCATTGAACGTGACTCTCTCAACATGCGCCTTTACCCCTCCTTGTGCGTCTCACACTTACAGTTCCTCTTTGTTTGTGTATCCAAAACCAAACGGACCAATCAGATTGCTCTGAGGGACTGCACACACAGACCTTAGTGTTTTATTCCACATTTCTCAAGGTGATTGCGTGACGTAGAGGCAGCCGAGTGGGTTGTGGTGGGGGGTCCTTTGATAGGCGATCCCTTGTGGTTTTCAGTCGGCCACATGCCTTGGTCCGGTGTGCACCGTCCTTTCGCTGTTGAAGCGTTTTTCAAAAACAACAAATCCATCATCACTACGTAACGCGCCTTTCCGAACACACTTCAGCATTCCTCCTAACGGTGATGTCCCAAACTAGAAAACAATTCTTCAGTGAGTGGCTAAATTTAGACAGACGGGTACAACATTGAACAGAAAATCTCCAGGCCGTCCTTGGACTATACGAATGCCTGAAAACATCCAAGCTGTAAGGGTGTCAATTTTGCAGCCTCCTAGACGTTCAGCACGCAACCACGTTTCTGCCTCAGGCATTTCCAACACGTCTTTGATTTTGCATGAGGACCTCAATTTCCATCCGTACAAAATGATGGTAGTGCAGGAAATCACTGAGAGAGACTGGGAGAGCCAGAGAGAGTTGTGCGTGAACATTTTGCAAACTGTTCATCGAGATGCCATTGTCATGTGCAGTGACGAGTCACATTCGCATTTGAATGGTTGCGTAAATAAGCAAACCTTTCGCTACTGGGCTGAAACCAACCCTCATGAACTGCATCAGAGACCCCTGCACAGTGAGCTTGTTACAGTTTGGTGCGTCACTATAGAATCTACCATTGTAGGCCCTTACTTTTTTGAGGTCACTGTCACTTCAGAACGTTACATTGACATGCTAGAGGACTTTTTGCGGGCCCATCTGGAAGAAATGGATGTGGTGGATGCCTGATTTCAACAGGATGGAGATCCATGCATGTTTTGCAGGAGATGTTTCCAGGGAAGCTGGAAACATGGCGATGTTGGGTGGCCTTCACGTTCGCCTGATCTCACTCCGTGTGATTTCTTCTTGTGGGGCTTTCTCAACTGGAAGGTATACACACACCGACCTGAAAACCTTGAAGTCCTCAAGGGTGCTATTCACCACAAAATCACCGCTATTCCCCTTGAAATGACCAAACGAGTCATGAGAGCATTCAGAAATCGTCTCGAAGAGTGTATCGCTAATGATGGCCACCACCTTGAAAAACTTATTTTGTATCCCCTTTTTTGTGTCGTAATGAAATTTATTTTATCTTATCTGTTCATACCTTTGGTACATCAGACGATTAGAACATTAGAACAGTCTAGATGAGAAATGATAATTCACCCCAATGAAGCTCACCAGTCCTATCGACTGAATTCTAAAGAGCTAACGTATGCCACACTACTTGGTCATTTATTCCAGGTGTCTGTGGTTCTCTGAGTGAAGAAAAACTTCCTAATGTTTGTGAGAAATTTCCCCTTAACAAGTTTCCAGCTGTGTTCCCGTCCCCTTGGTGAACTCATTTTAAAGTCACCGTCTCGATCCACTGGACTAATTCCCTTCATCATTTTAAACACTTCATTCAGGTCTCCTCTTAATCTTCTTTTGTTTAAACTGTAAACTTCTAATTTTTCCTAACAACTCGTTCCCTGTAGCCCCGAAATCAGCCTAGTCACTCTTCTCTGGACTTTTTCCAGCACTGCTATGTCCTTTCTGTAGACACTAAAAACACACCCAGTACTGCAGATGAGGTCTGAGCAGTGTGTTATAAAGCTTGAGCAGAAACTCCTTCTATATGAGGCACCCTGATGATTTCTAGTTTTTTAAACCTACAAGTCCTCCTAGGAGATTCCTTCTTGAAAAAATAATTTTCCAAAACAAATGTGAACGAGGTGAGCCAACTGGTCCAGTGGTGTAAAGACAACAATCTCTTCCTGAACGTGGGAAAGACCAAAGAGATTGTGGTCGATTTCAGGAGAGGTCATTCACAGCACCACCCACTGACCATCAACGGTGCAGCTGTGGAAAGGGTGAACAGCACCAAGTTCCTCCGAGGACCTCTCCTGGTTAGATAACACCACATCACTGGTCAAGAAAGCTCATACCTGCCTCTACCTGCCTCTACCTTCTATGCAAACTGAGGAGAGCACAAGTTCCGCCCCCCATAATGTGCTCTTTCTACACAATCGAGAGCATCCTCACCAGCTGCATCTCTGTGTGGTATGGAGGCTGCACTGCCTCCTGTAGGAAGTCCCTGCAACGCATAGTGGATGCGACCAGTAAGATCATTGGTGCCCCACTGCCCTCCCTCAAGGACATTTTCCACACCCATCTCACCCATAGAGCCATCAGCATTGCTGGTGACTCCTCCCACCGCTTTCACTTCCTGTTTAGCCTCCTCCCCTCAGGGAAAAGGTACCGGAGCCTCCGGGCCTGCTCCACAAGACTGTCGAACAGCTTCATCCACTAAGCTGTCAAGATGCTGAACTCTGTCCACTACCTTCCCCCCTTGTCCCCTGCCCCTGGACCGTAACAAGAGTCACTATCTACCAAGTACCCTACCTCAGCTGGTATTATATAAGGACTCCATATTACATCTGCTGCTGTTTGTCTTTTTGTACATCTCATAAGCTACTCTATAATGCACCTTCTCATTTTTTACAGTAATTGGCTTTTGCACTAATGACTATTGTACATTGTACACAGGTCTACTTACAAGTTCTAATGTTATTTATCTTATATGTTATACTTTTATTTTTTTTTTATTTTTTATATTATATTTTATTGTACTTCGAAGATGAGCGAGAAACAGTATTTCAATTCTCCTGTATGTTCTGAACATATAGTGAATTAACAATAAAAGGCTATTTGGTTTGATTTGGTTGAGCTGCATATGATACATTCAGATACATTTTTGGTGTTTCCTTTTATCTGAGGTCAACTGTTTCCACTGCATTTCCTAAAAATTATGAATGCATTGTGCCACTCTAACATATCCTTATATTCAATTAAAGTAACTGGCAATGCTAAATTTGCCCATTGAGTGCACCCAATGATGGACTGACATCTTATGAAGAGCTGGTTCAGATCTTGCATACAGTTTTGCTGTAATGCTGTCTAGCTCTCTGCATCCCTGTAATTGATAAAGCAGCTTTTAAATCAGAGGACAGACCTTACAAGCTGTAACTACTTCAACGTTTCCCACTTTGGTTCTTGAAAGCCAGGAGCGGCTAACCTTTTGAAAATAAAGCTTTCCTTTGTTAAAAATAATAAAAGTAAACATGGCTGGATATTTTCAGGTGCACACAATTCACTCACAAAAAACCAGAAATATCCATTTTCTGTTTATCCTGTCACGGGGTGCAGGAGTTTATCCTGACTTCAGCGTGTGCAAGGCAGGAGGTCATCCTGGAGTTGGACGTTAGTTTGTTTAAACAAGCAGTTCAGAGGCAGGCAGTCAACATCGTCCAAGCAGACCACACAAGAAATTGATACAAGGACGTCACATGAAATAGCAATCCTGGGGTTTTAAACCAGACTTGACAAAAGGATCCAAAGGGGTCTGTAGAGGTTTGCATGTTCTCCAAAGTTTCAAATGAGTTTTGTTAGGATATGCTTGTTTCCTTCCAAGTCACAATGATATGTACTGTAAGTTGCACCAATCAGCTGCTCAATATTTGCTTGGTATGTGTAAGCCTTGTGACAGACCGGTGCCCAGTCCAGGATTGGCACTCAGTTTTTCCTCAATGTTCAGGCACAGGCTTTATTTCCAGATGATTCTTAAATGAAATAAGTCAATGGACACATGAACTTGACAATGTCGTATATAATGGTTTGATTCTCAATTTGGAGGTAACTGTTAAAATAATAATAATAATAATAAATCTGTACATTTATAATGCATTTTACATAGAGAAGGGGAAGTCACTTAAACCACCACCAATGTGCAGCATCCACCTGGATGATGCAACGGCAGCCATTATTGGGCCAGTATTCTCACCATACATTAGCTATTAGATAGATAGATAGATAGATAGATAGATAGATAGATAGATAGATAGATAGATAGATAGATAGATAGATAGATAGATAGATAGATAGATAGATAGATAGATAGATAGATAGATAGATAGATAGATAGATACTTTATTAATCCCAAGGGGAAATTCACATACTCCAGCAGCAGCATACTGATAAAGAAACAATATTAAGTTAAAGAGTGATAAAAAGTATTAAAAAGTGTCCAGGGAACGAGTCCACATAAAAGAAAGTGGTAGGAGTGATCAGTTAAATACAGTAGATAAAACAGATAAAAAGGTAGGTATTGAATTAATTAATTAGCCAATTAGAAATGGGGATGATTAGGGGGCCAGAATGACTAGGATGGTAATTTAGCTTGAACATAGATAGATAGATAGATAGATAGATAGATAGATAGATAGATAGATAGATAGATAGATAGATAGATAGATAGATAGATAGATAGATAGATAGATAGATAGATAGATAGATAGATAGATAGATAGATAGATAGATACTTTATTAATCCCAGGGGGAAATTCACATACTCCAGCAGCAAAAAATATTAAATTAAAGAGTAATAAAAAATGCAGGTAAAAAACAGACAATAACTTGAATAATGTTCAACGTTTACCCCCTCTGGTGGAATTGAAGAGTCGCATAGTTTGGGGGAGGAATGATCTTCTCAGTCTGTCAGTGGTTATACCTTGCACTTTACAAAGGATGCCCAGGGATCTTTTATTACCACAGAATGCCAGAACCTCTCTTCCAAAGGATGGCAACAGTTTTTACAGCATAGTGTTATCATCAATGACCTGGGACATTGTGAGCCACACAAAGACCCCAGGGTAAGTGCCCCCTACTGGCCTCACCAACACCTCTTCCAACAGCAACCCAAGTTTTTCCTAGAGGGTCTCCCATCCAAGATCTGGCCAGGCCCGAACATGCTTAGCTTTATGTGGTATGGCTGTTGGCAACAAATGTGAAAGTTAAACCGAAGAAATGCCATGGGGTTGGAAGTAGGGAGTATGAGTAATGAATGTATACTCAGTTCCCCATTAAGTGGTCAAGGAAGTGGTCTTATGTGTCGTTCACAGTAGGGCTAGAGGGGCAGTGCCTTCAGAAAGTATACAAACACCTTCACTTTATTCACATTTTATTATGTTGCAGCCTTCTGCTAAAATTGTTCAAATTCATATTTTATCTCATCACGTAATGCTCAGTATCCTAGAATGACAAAGCTATAACAGGGTTTTAGACATTTTTGCAAATTTATTAAGAATAAAAAAACTGAAATCTCACCTTGACACAAGTGTTCAGACCTGTTCCTCAGTAATTAGTCGAAACACCTTTGGAGTCTTCTTAGGGATGAGGTGACAGACTTAGGGATTTTCTGCCATTCGTCTCTGCAGATCCTCTCAGAGCCGTCAGCTTGAATGGATACTGTTGCTGCACAGCTGTTTTCATGTCCCTCCAGTGATTGGGTTTAAGTCCAAGCTCTGGTTGAACTACTCAAGGACACTCATAGAGATGACCTTAACACTAGTATTACCAGAGCCTATGAAAAAACTCGTAGATCCATCCCACCTTAAATCACTTCTCACCTCTCCGTCTCTGTCTTTTGTCCTGTAAATGTGTCGATAAGCAGAAAACAGCAAGCAGCCTGCTATCACATCCCCCCACTGCTGCACAGTTTTCTCAGCTCAAGTCTGTTTACCTGCGTGTCAGTTGCTCAGAGTTGTATTGAGTGAGAAGTCAAGCAAAATGACACCTTTTATAAATACTATATCGTTATTTGGAACACTTGCATTTCATGTGTGCTCCGTGTCTACAACAATCTATGTCAACACATCGTTAAAACAGAAACGTTTTTCATGTTTTAGTAATAATTGACAAAATGTAGACATGAAGTGTATAATGTGTAAAGCCTGAATTCCAAATATCAAAGAAAAAATTTTCACAAAAGTTACAAATATAACAGAACAAGTGCACTTCTACTCAAGAATATAACTGCAGAAAAACAACCCGCGTTAGAGTGCGACATTGACACATATTTGCTACATGTGCTTCGGTGGCACAATGGTATCAACTGTTGACTGGTAATCTAACTTCACGGGTTCAATCCCAGAGGAGTCTGTTTTGAGAAGTGAGCTGCATGTATTCTTACTATTTTAGAATAAAAACATAAATTTCATTCCAGTCTGTAACAGCCGGTGTAATTTATGATACTTGTAAAGGTTAGCTTTGTTTTTTTTTTTTTTTAATTCAGTTTTATTCTCTCAGCCCACACGTTCACAATCCCCACCCCCCCCCCCCAAACCCCACGCCCCCCCCCCCCTGCATTTGACACTGCTGTTTTCACATAGACGCGCTATAACAGAGGTCAACTCAGATCACAATGATGGTTCTAAATCGGAGCAAGAATGCACTTTTGCCATCTCTGTACTTTGTTTATGTACATGGGAAGCTCTGCACTTTACTTCTGACTTTACACTGTAGGAAGTAAGTAAATAAATAAAGGTACATAGGTAAATAACATTCGATCTGGCTCTTACATGCAAAGTACAGTGACGGCAGCTTCCACCTGCAGCTATAGACTCTTCAGTATGAAAGCGACTTGCATACTTTCTCCGATGTAGAACAGTCGTCATGATTTGAGTTGACCTCTGTTATAGCGCGTCTTTATGTGAAAACAGCAGTGTCAAACGTGGGGGCGGGGCTGTTTGGCGGGGGGGTGTACTTGTGTTGGGATCGTGAACGCGACTGAGAAAATAAAACTGAATAAAAAAAAAAGCAAAGCTAACCTTTACAAGTATCACAGATTACACTGACTGTTACAGACTGGAATCAAATGTATGTTTTTATTCTAAAATAATAAGAATACAAGCTGCTCACTTCTCAAAATGGACTCCGCCAGGATTGAACCCATGAAGTTTAGATTACCAGTCAACAGCTGATACCGTTGTGCCACCGAAGCAAACGTGTGTCAATGCTGCACTCTAATTCAGGTTGTTTTTCTGCAGTTATATTCTTGAATAGAAGCGCATTGTTTTGTTATATTTGTACCTTTTGTGAAAGTGTTTCTTTGATATTTGGAATTCAGGCTTCACACATTATACACTTCATGTCTACATTTTGTCAATTATTACTAAAACATGAAAAACGTTTCTGTTTTAACGATGTGTTTACATAGATCGTTGTAGACATGGAACACACATGAAATGCATGTGTTCCAAATAACAATATAGTATTTATAAAAGGTGTCATTTTGCTTGACTTGTCACTCTATACAACTCTGAGCAACTGACACGCAGGTAAACAGACTTGAGCTGAGAAAACTGTGCAGGGTGGGGGGATGTGATAGCAGGCTGCTTGCTGTTTACTGCTTATCAACACATTTACAGGACAAAAGAATGCTGACAGAGAAGTACGAAGCGATTTAAAGTTGGACGGATCTATGAGTTTTTTCATAGGCTCTGGTAATTCTAGTGTTAAGCCCCTCTTATGTTGTCTCTGCTTTGTGCTGAGAGCCCTTGTTCTGTTGAAAGGTGAACCAGACCCAAGTGTTCTGGAGCAGGTTTTCGTTAGGGATTGTGGACGCTAGGTGGCACTGTTGCCCATTAAACCCAACAGACGGACACACAGGACACAGGGCAAAAGCACCAAGAAGTATTTTTATTTTCTTTCCTTCTTGTACAGTGCCTTCCAAGTACAACAGCCATGAATAAACAGGCACAAAAGACAAATCTTCTCTCTCTCTCACACTCTCTCTCTATTTCCTCCTCCACACCTCCCTGCAAGCTTTGTCCACCTCCTCCCAACTCACTTGCTGAGTCTTCAGCAGTCCTTTTTATAGTCCTAGACCCGGAAGTGCTTCTGTTCTTCTGTTCATATGACTCATGTGAATTCATGTGAGCTCAAGTTTTGAACTCAAGTATGTCTGGGCTTTCCTCCCCATGACTAGGTAGTACTTCCGGGCTATGGGTGAGACATGACTCACCAGGTTCGTTTGCACAGTACCCAGCAGGGCTGTAGTATTAAACTACATGTCCCATAGTGCCCTGCGGGAATATGGGGCACCACTGCAGTCCAGGGAAGCTGCCATCTAACATCTTCGGGGAGGTAGTGTCCCATTCTTCCCCCATCCTTCTTCTTTGTGGGCGTCGCGGCCGGGTTAACCTGTTGGCCTTCCATCACAGGATATCAATTTACTTTGTACTCTTCAGCTTTCCTTAACCCTGACTAGTATCCCAGTCCCTAATGCTATTACTGCCTTGACTCACCCTTGGAATGGTATTACGCAGGTGATGAGTGGTCCCAGGTTTCCTCCAGACATGATGCAATAATGTGGGTCCACTCCAGCCTTTCGAACCCAACACCATCGCTAGTTATGACCGAATGAGCTGGCTGATGGGGTCAAATTACACATGGAGCAAGGGGATGGTTTTAAAAATGTATCCCATGCTTTTATTAAAAGGAATCAAAACAAAACCAAAAAACAGTGCTCACAGTGCAGTGCTTCAAAAACGCCTCTAAATAAATCTCTCTATTATAATAAAAAAATCTTGAATAGAGAGACGAGATGTGACTTTCTCAGAGAGACACTTTCACGTCCCGCAGATGAGACTTTGTGCCAAGAGATTTAACCACGTCCGGGGCCAGAAATAAAAGACAAAGAGTAGATGACAAAGTAGAACATCATAAAGAATTCAAAAACACTGGTGTGATACACAGGCAGAGCCGGTTAGAGATGATGTAAGTATGAAAATTCGAAAGTCTGAAAAAAATGATAGTAAACATCACATTAGTGCAAAAAAACGGAAATTACTTGGTGAAATAATGGAAGAGTGAAAAGAGATCAAGTATATTGTTCAGATTTAAACTTTAAGTTGGAGACTTGTAGATTGTCTAATATGTGTTGCCATCAGGGAAAACTAGTGTTTCTTGTCAATGAAGAGGCGTATCCGCGAGAATTAAAAGATTTGTTGTTTGGTGAAAGAGAAATCCCGCGAAAGAAAATTTCAAGCCCTGTAAGACAAGACTTTATGCAAAGAGATTTGGAAAAGTGATTCCGACATCTAAAACATTTACAACCACACACACGGTTCAATCATTTCTCATTTGTGTGAATGCTATTGTCAGACACAGGTCATGTAGAGAGAAAAGAACGATATTCACTCATGGGCAGTTGCACGTTGCATTGTCACGATGTACAGTAATTTCAAACACGGAATCAAAATTCAATGCAATAAGAGATCGAATATACGGATATAGGTGATGTGACAGAAGTACAGTGATCCCTTGCTATATTGCGCTTCGTCTTTCGCGGCTTCACTCCATCGCGGATTTTAAATGTAAGCATATGTGAATATATATCGCAGATTTTTCACTGCTTCGCGAATATCTGCGGTCTACAGTACGTGTGCTTCCTCAGTTGATTTGCCCATTTGAATTGAAACAAGGGACGCATTTGAATTGAAACAAGGGACGCTATTGGCGGATGGCTGAGAAGCTACCCAATCAGAGCACGCGGTTAAGTTCCTGTGTGCTGCTGATTGGCTCAGCGACGGAGTGTTGCATTAACCAGGAAGTGTAATCTCACTCATTCAACATTAACGTGCACAAGCGCCAACAGAAGATGCAAATGATTGCAGAAAAGGTAAAAGTTTTGGATATGTTGAAGGAAGGAAACAGCTACACGATGAGTCCACGATTCTTTTTATTTAAAAAGGAGGAAAAGCATATAAGATCTACGGCCGCAGTGTCTTTTAACCAGGGCGCAAAATGAGTTGCAAGTGGACGTGATAAGGCGGTAGTCTGCATGGAATCTGCTTTAGGGATTTGGATTGAAGAGTGATGGAAGAAGAACAACGGCAGTGCTAAACAGTTGCCTGAAGAGGCTCCTTTAGAAGAGCTGTAACGCTCTCCTTTGTTGTGCAGTAAAATTAAACTCATCGTTATCGGACAAGTCGTCATGTCATTGTTGGTGAGTAACCATAATTAATTATTTACGTATAGTACTTATTACATGTACATAGTTTAGTGTCACTGTACACACATTTTACTGTATACAATTTTTCTCGCGTTGTACGTATTTATTGCTGGTGGCGTGTCTGTCGTAATGGCTGTAACATATGTGATATCGGAGACGCTTGATATCTTTAAAATAATATTTAGGTTTTACTGTATGTAAACTGTGTTTACATACATAATTTCAACGAATCTTACCTAATATCTAAGAGAATACAAAGGGTTTATGCTGTATAATTGTGCGTGAAATGTTTGTAATAGTGTGGGAGAGTTTATAAGGGCTTAAAATATATAAAAATAACCATATAAACATATGGTTTCTACTTCGCGGATTTTCTTATTTCGCGGGTGGCTCTGGAATGCAACCCCCGTGATGGAGGAGGGATTACTGTATGTAGGTATTGTTTGGCTTTAAACTTTAAGTCAGAGACATGTAGATCGTCTAATTAATGTTGCCATCAGGGAAAATTGTGTTTTTTTTCCCAATGAAGAGGCATATCCGCGAGAATTAAAAGATTTGTTCTTTGGTGAAAGTGAAATCCACATATGCGAGTGGCAGAGATACAAAGTTGCTGGCGCATAGCGCAGGCAGGGGGGTTGGTGAGCAAATCGAGCAGGGGGCAAAGCCCCCTAGTAATCCATTAAAAACAAGTGAATAGTGGGGGATAAAAACACAATAAATAAATCTATTAAAAGTAGAAGGTAAAAATGCAGTGACTGGCTCCTTCGGATCCCCACCCACCTTCTTTTTCTTTTCCCTGGCTCACCCATAACTCACGCAGCTGATGGAGACTCAGCAGCCATGTACTTCATCCCCCAACCCCCATCTTGGCTGCCTCCTCACAGCGCAGCCAGGCTGTCTGAGGTTGGCACTCCTCCTGTCATCCTTCATGCACCCGTAGTCGTACCTCGGATCCCTGGGAGGTCATCCGCCATGCTTGACCCACTCCACGCCATTGATAAGTAGGGCGAACAAGCCCCTAGGGCGCCACAACCTACGCTCCTTTGCGGGGCCCTGTTCATGCTGCCTGTCCTCTCTAGATGGCCGGATCATCCTACCTGAGACTGCTCTTCGGCCGCCTTTTAACCTCTGTTGCTTTTCTCGTTCTTTTCCATTTTCCTCCCCGCCCTCGTGTTTCTCCTTTTATATGTGGGAATGTGGCACAGGTGTGGTGATTAGTAACTCCCGGCATCAATTAAGGACACGGACGATTCATCATCTGTGCACTTAAGTGAAGAAACGCCAGCGCCGCATCATGCCAGCCACACTACTATGCCCCCTTCCTTAAGCCACGAGTGTGGCGATTATTTATTTTAAAAGGCAATGAACTGTGGACCTCACTTTACCACACATAATACTTAAAACTGAGGCCAAACAGTTCAATCTTGGCTTCAACAGACTAGAGAATCTAGTTGGTCACAGTCTGAAAGACATTTAGGTGACCCTTCTGCAAATTCCAAGTAGTCTTTCATGTGTCTTCCGATAAAGAGAGACTTCCATCTGTAACATTAAGTCAAGATCATTGGAGTGTTGCGGTGTTGAATGTTCTTTGGGAAGTTTCTCATATCACCACACAGTTTCTCAGTAATCATCAGGTTCTTGGTTACCAAAATTTACCAAGGCCATTCTTCTGATTGTTCAGTTTGGCCAGGTAGCCATCTCTAGGAAAAGTCATGGTTGTTCCAAATTTCTTCTATGTAGTAATTATGGTGGCCATTGTGCTCTTGGGAACCCACAATTCTGCAGACACTTTCTTCTAGCCTTTCCCAAATTTGTACCTCAACACAGTCCTGTCTCTAAGCTCCACAGGCAATTCCTTCGACCTCATGGCTTGAGTTTTGCTCAAATGTGGGACCTTCCATAGTCAGAACCGTGCTTTTCAATTGAATTGACCGCAGGTGGACTTCAAACAAGGTGTGGAAACATCTCAACAATGAGCAATAGAATGAGATGCAGCTGAGCCAAATTTCAAGTGTCGTAACAAAGGGACTGAATACTGGGATAGTTCAGTTGTTATCTTTAATAAATACGCACAAATTTCAAAGATCTTGTTTTCGCTTTTTTATTCTGATGTATTGAGTGTTGTTTAATGACTTTAGCAGAAGGCTGTGACATAGCAAAATGTATGAAAAGGGAAGGAGTCTGAATACTTTCTGGATGCACATAGGTTTATAGGTTACAGTGAAATTCTTACTTGCGTAGACTAATCAACATACAACACATGTCACCACTTTCTAACATCATGATTAGCATGTATGACCACCTTACCCAGAAACCTCTGTTGATTCTGAGTAATGTTCAAGTAAGGGTTGAGTGCATCCATCCAGAAAAAGAGACTGAGCCTCCAAATCATTCTGGTTACTTCTGACAGTGCAAATAAATAACATGCTGACCTAAAAGAGAGAAATTGTGAAGAAAAGTATGAGGCACTGATTGTTCCTGAGACAGTCCAGTGGCGCGAGCCCAAATTGTTAAAGGCCAAAATTAATACAGCAATGAAGACAAGTTACCAAGACACTCCAATATTCATCACCCAGAAGAGCACAGATCGTCTTTTTCCAGGAACAAGGGTAGGGTGACCTATGCAATGATTGGTCCTCCCAACAATATCATGACAGATAACAAAGATTCAGATCTACTTATTTCCCACAAAAGGTTTGTAGAAGATACAACAGCCAAAGGATGAGCTGACATTACAAATGAAATGTGGAAATCCCAGCAGAAATGGATTGTAATTCAGAAATGAGTCGGTGACTGGCAAATGACGTTTACTGCTGGTAAGCAAGTGCAGGATCCTTGATACAGGAAATATGGATGGAAACGGAATACAAAATAGCTGAAAGAAAGCTTATAAGGAGACCCTGAAGGATTACGATGATAGCATTCTCCCTTCTTCTGCTCAATGTGGTTAAGCAATTACAATGGGCGATTTATTGCACATTCCAATGGGGGAATGAAGAGGCTGTTGAAAGGCAGTATACCTGATTTACAGTGGCAAGAAAAGGTATATGAACCCTTTGGAAATTACTGCATTTATGTGTAAATCTGTCTTAAAATGTGACGTGATATTAATTTCTAGTAAGTTACAATAATGAACAAGCACAAACTGTTTTAACTAATAACACACACATTATTGTATTGTTCTTGTACATAAGAAGAAGAAGAAAAAGAAGAAGAAAGCCACGCCATCAAGACCAACTACTACCATAAAATATTAAAAGCAAACATTAAGAGAGAATTTGAACTAAGAAACTAAAAACAGGTCAGAGGACCCAATAAAATAGAGAAAACAAGTAGAAAATGAAACAAGTTAAGAATTAAAAGCCAATGTGAAGAAGTGCATTTTTTAAGCGTAATTTGAATGTGGCAACTGAAGTGGCTTGCCTAACCACTAAGGGTAGGGAGTTCCAGAGCCTGGGTGCACTGATGGAGAAAGCCCTTTCACCACGAGCTTTGAAACGTGCCTTGGGAACGGTTAGAAGCAGCTGATCTGTGGATCTAAGAACGCGAGGGGGATTGTATCGATGGAGCAAAACACTCAAATAGGCAGGGGCTAGACCATTTAATGCCTTACAAGTTAGGAGGAGTATCTTAAAATCGATTCTGAATCTAACCGGCAGCCAATGTAAGGTTTTTAAAATTGGAGTAATATGTTGGCCTCTGCCACTGCCTGTTAGAACCCTTGCAGCCGCATTTTGAACCAGTTGTAGTCTAGAAAGAGTGGCTTTGCTGATACCATAAAGGCAGGAATTAGAGTAATCAAGCTGGGACGTAATAAATGCATGGATTACTGATTGCAGGAGATGGTTAGACAGAATAGGCTTGAGTTTGCCGATACGCCTGAGCTGGAAAAACAGGATTTTACTGTGCTGTTGACTTGAGCATCCATTTTCAGGAATGAATCCATTTTGATTCCGAGATTAAAGACAGATGAAGTTACTGGAGTGGGAAGAGAGTCGAGGCCAAAAGATGGAATCTGTTTGTAGTCGGGACTAAAAACAATGACCTCGGTTTTTGAATCATTCAGGTGAAGGAAATTTACAGCCAGCCAATCCTTAATGTCAGATAGGCAGTCGAGGAGAGGTTTGGTGGAGTCAGTTGGCTTATCAGTGCAAAATCCTCAAAGATGGCACAAACCCAGCGTGCAGGATATGTGGTCAGTTCCAGGAAACCATTAAGCATATTGTGGCAGGATGCCTTGAACTGGCCAAAACCAAATGCCTTCATAGACACAATAAGGCAACCTCATATGTGCACTGAAACATTTGAAAAGAATTCAACATCAACACAAAAGAAAAATGGTATGAGCATGAGCCCCAAACAGTAGCAGAAAAAGATAACATGACGATCCTACGGAACTTGGCAAAACAGGCAGATCGTGAGATAAAGGCCAACAGACCAGAAAACGTCATTAAGAACTAAAAAGAAAAACTCATCGCTATGTCCATTCTGACGGAAAGTAACGCCTCGGTAAAAGTAACAGAAACAATGTCAAAATATAAAGACCTTGAAATCGAGATTTAGTGAATGTGGGGAATAAAAGTCACAACAATACCAGTAGTTACAGGAGCCCTCAGACTTATAAAAAGAGGAATGGACAAATATATCCAACAGATCTTGGGTAACATCAAAATACAATAATTACAGAAGATCACACTACTTGATAAGACTAAGACAGGACAATATGGAAGAAGATGATCTGCTGTGGCATCCCCTAATGGGAGCAGCCGAAAGAAGAAGAAGTAGAAGACACTACTTGGAACTTGTCATATCCAAAGAAAGGCCCTATCCGTTAATTAGACTTCTACCTCATTCTAAGCCTAGGCCCCTGGTTATTATGTTGTATTATAGTATGAATGTAAATGGACTAATAATAATAATAGTTAGGTTGGGAGTATGAACTGATAGCATGTTGCTGCACCGACCACATGCCGAACCACCTGGATTGGGACCCAAGTGCAGCAGGTGACACACCTCATCACCATACTGGAACAGTGTGAGGTTTTTTAACGGTGGCTGGAGTGTCAATCCTGCCACTAACCCCCAAATTTCCCTTGCAAGTTGGGGGATCTGCTTGCAATAGTAATAGTAACAACAACAATAATAATAATAATAATAATACATTTTATTTAATAGGTGCCTTTCTTAGCACTCAAGGTCACCTTACAAAGAATAAAACAACATTGAAAAGATATAAGCAAATAGAACCATAAAATCAACAAACAGTGAGGGTACAAAAGTAGTAACAAACCTCAAAGATAGCTGGCCTTAACAGTGGTAAAATCATAATTGGTATGCCAGTTTGAAGAGATATGTTTTGAGAGCCATTTTGAATTGGGAAATTGAGTCTAGTTGACGGATGTGAGAGGGAAGAGAGTTCCAGAGATGAGGGGCACAATGACAGGATGCTTGAGTTCCCATAGACAAGAGTTTGATGTGTGGTACAGAAAGTGGAGCTGCAGATGAGGATCTGAGGGAGTGAGAGGGAGTGTAAGAATGGAGGAGATCAGTGAGGTAGGGAGGAGTACGACTGAGGAGAGCTTGAAATGTTCAGAGCAGTATTTTGTATTTTATTAGGCAGTAGACAGGGAGCCAGTGAAGCTGGAAGGGAACAATACAATACAATACAATACAATTTATTTTTGTATAGCCCAAAATCACACAAGAAGTGTTGCAATGGGCTTTAACAGGCTCTGAATCTTGACAGCCCCCCAGCTTTGACTCTCTAAGAAGACAAGGAAAAACTCCCCAAAAAAAACCTTGTAAGGAAAAATGGAAGAAACCTCGGGAAAGGCAGTTCAAAGACAGACACCTTTCCAGGTAGGTTGGGCGTGCAGTAGGTGTCAAAAGAAGGGGATCAATACAATACAATGCAATACACAGAACAGAACAAATCCTCAATACAGTATAAAAATAAAAATTTAGAAGTATGGAGCAAAATTTAACAGTAGATGATATCACATAAGAAGATTTGGATATATTTAGAGTCCTGGAGACCTCATCCATCAAGCTGCCTCCCCTATTTGGCCATTCCATGGCTGAATCAGTGCTGGGCCAGCCAATCTGATGAAAGGACCCCTCCTTCTGATGATTCCTGCGATCCTCCATCAGGGATGACTTTACCTTAGGCAGGCAAAACAACTTGGCAGGTGGGCCGTGGCACCAAGTGCCACATTTGAGTACTGAGAAGAGAAACAGAATAGGTGAGGGTTAGTATCCAATTATAACTATCATGTTACTTATGTTTTAGTGCTAATGACT
The DNA here is from genome assembly GCF_900747795.2 of Erpetoichthys calabaricus. NCBI lineage: Eukaryota > Metazoa > Chordata > Cladistia > Polypteriformes > Polypteridae > Erpetoichthys > Erpetoichthys calabaricus. The sequence continues at coordinate 23,102,974 of NC_041396.2, read as the reverse complement.
AACAACAGAGATGCAGTCTGTACAGTTAATCAGCAGCTCTAGTCAGGGTGTGCTAAACTAAAGTAGTGAGTCTTCAGCCTGAGACCAAAGGGGCATCTTTTCTAGTAGCAGGCAGACCATTCCACAGTTTAGGGGCCCTGTAACTAAAAGTTCGACCTCCCACTGTTATTTTATTAATCCTTGGAATCATAATAAGACCAGCATCTTGAGATCTTAATGTGCGCTCTAGTTTGTAAGTCATGATAAGTTCAGACAAGTAAGCCAGACCTTGGCCATTTAACCCCTTAACCGCCCTCTGCCGGATATATCCGGCATCGTTGTTTTATTGCTAACGCCATACTGCCGGAATTATCCGGCACATTTGCCTATGGTTATATGAATGCCTGGCACGTAGTATAACTGACGGTTTGGCGTGGGAATTATTACTACATTGTATTTCGACAACTCTGTGGTTGTTTTGGCCGGTCATGTGACGTGATTCGGAAGTGACAGCTGTGAATATGGCGAAACGTAAACTGACTTCAAGTGAGGCTTTGCAGGCGATTTTGGACAATTCAGATCATGATTGTAGTAGTTCTGAAGAAGATTTTAGCGACAATGATGAGCAGCAACGTGCGCTGCATGATACTGTGAATGAAGACGCATCGGATGATGGCGATGAGTGGGTGTATCCCCAGCATCTCAACTGGACTGCTGCCCGAGGTGAACTACCTTTTCTGCATCCGTTTGAGGCAACGTGTGGCTTTATTGTTGATGTAAACAATTACACTGCTGAGCAGTTTTATGAGCTGTTTGTGTCACCTGATTTGATCAGACATTTTGTTCATCAGACAAATCTGTATGCAGCACAGTTTATTGAGAAAAATCCCAATTTACCTCCACATTCCCGTGTTCGTGCTTGGTTTGACACTGATGAAAACGAAATGAAAAAATTCATTGGGATTTTGATGTTGATGGGAATAATCAGAAAACCAGATATTGAGATGTACTGGTCTACAGATCCTATGTATGCAACACATATTTTTGCAGCTATCATGAAACGTAACCGATTCTCTTTGCTGCTGAAATTCTTTCATTTGAATGACAACAGAAATGAGCCAGATAAGAAAGATCCAAACCGCGACCGCTTGTTCAAGCTACGTCCTTTGATTGATCATTTATTTGAAGCATTTCAGTTGCCCTACATGCCAGGACCGTCAGTTGCAGTTGATGAAAGTTTATTGTTGAGGAAGGGCCGCTTACAGTTTCGACAGTATCTACCATTGAAAAGGGCACGGTTTGGTATCAAGATGTTTTGCTTAGCTGAGAATTCAGGTTACATTTATAGATTTCGTGTATACACTGGCAAAGAGGATCCTATGAGTAGTATTTCAGCAGTGTTGCCAGATGAATGTAAGGACTTTGGACTTTCAGAGAAAATTGTTGTGTACCTTGCCCTACCACTATTGGACAATGGGTACACCATTTGGATGGATAACTGGTACTCCAGTTGTAGGCTGTTCCATTACCTTCATCATCATAAAACTACAGCATGTGGCACAATTCGTTCTAACGGGGTCCCTCCAGAAGTTCGCAATTCAGCGGCAGCACCGGGTCAGCACATTGCATACCGCAGTGGCCCATTGCTGTGCCTGAAATTTCGAGACAAAAAAGATGTTCACATGCTAACAACTCAGCACAATGAGTCTGTGCAGGAGGCTCCCCGCAGAAGAGGACGCCCATCACCTACTGATGTCCATTACAAGCCACAATGCATCATTGAATATAACAGCAACATGGGTGCTGTTGACAAGCAGGACCAAATATTGGAACCCTATTCGGCTGCAAGAAAAACTATGAAGTGGTATAAAAAGTTATCAGTTCATCTGCTCCAAATGGCAATGCTGAATGCTCACATTTTGTACCAGAAAAATGGAGGCACAAAAACATTTCTGCAGTTTGAACATGACGTCATTGCAGACTTCATTTTCTCTGGTGAGGAACAACATGCAGATAGAGTAGAGGCAGTGGTGAGGCTCACAGAACGTCACTTTCCGGACAAACTCAAACCAACACCAACTTGGACCAAGCCACAGGCACGCTGTCGTGTATGTTCAAAGAAGGGTCAGCGTAGAGACGTCAAGACCTTCTGCTCAAAGTGTCCCAGCAATCCAGGACTTTGTGCAGTTCCCTGCTTTGGCCTGTGGCACAGCAAACTCAAATACTGGGAATGAAACTATGATTAACCGAACTACTTCGATAGCTTTTGACTGTTCCGTTTTGTAGTAGACAATAAATCCAGAAGCCTGAGAAAATGTACATTTTGTGTTTTATTATGTTTTTGCCCATTTCTAGAACTTGCACAACATTTAGTGGTCAATACTGCTTGAATAAATGTAAAAAAGTAAAAAAACGAAAATTGTTCAGATTTCGCCTGGCGTGGGGAATATTTAGGGAGTTGGCAGTTAAAGGGTTAATGCTTTATATGTTAAAAGGAGGATTTTGAAATCTGCCCTAAATTTGACCGGGAGCCAGTGTAAGGATTTAAGAACTGGAGTTATTATGTGTTTGTATTTTCTTGTTCTTGTAATAATTCTTGCAAGGTGTGGTATATTCAGTGGACTTTGAACGGGTAATTATCTTAGCAACAGAGTTATGTGTAAATTGAAGGTGATGGATGCGTTTTTTTAGGGACGCCAGATAGAATGGCATTACAGTAAGCTGGATGTGAAGTGACTAACTGCTACTTCAGTACTATGTTGCATAACAGTAGGAAGGAGTCTAGAGATGTTTTGTAAGTGAAAGAAGGCAGTCCAAGAAACATTATTTACTGTATATGGGAAGAGAAAGAAAGGGTACTGTCTAGAATTAAGCCCAGACTCTTAACCTGGGGAGAGAGGTTTGTGATAGTGTTGTTAATTAAAATGGAAGAACTGTTACCTTAGTGATTGTAGATTTAGAAACACTGAGGAACACCTTGGTTTTATTGCTGTTTAATTGGAGAAAACTATGAGTCCTCCGTGAGTTTATGTCTTGGAGACATGCCGTAAGACTATTTGGAGGGAAAATGGGAGTAAATTTAGTGGAGAGATAAAGCTGTGTGTCACAAGCGTAACAGTTGAAATTTAATGCTGTGGTGTCAAAAGAGATTGCCCCAAGACAGCGCCCTGCAGAACTTCCTGAGTAACTACTACATTCTCTGACTTAAAGCCCTTCATTTCAACAAAATGCCTCCTGTCAGTGAGGTAGGAAGAAAACCATTGGTGCACAAGGCCACAGAATCCAAAACTAGCTATACGTTTCAAAAGTATCTGATGGGATATGGTGTCAAATGCGGAACTGAGGTCAAGAAGTACAAAAATTGTTAAAAGTCCCACATCAGCAGCCCAGAGAAGATCATGTGTAATTTTGACCAGAGCAGTTCTGTGCTGTGTTTAGGATGGAAACATTCAAACATCAAAGTGTAGGTTAGGAAGTGCATGTGAACCCCTAGGCTGATGACTTCAAGGAAACCTAACTGGAGTCAGGAGTTAGCAGACCTGGAGTCCAACCAATGAAGCAAGTTTGGAGGTGTGGTTTAGAGATATTTTGAACAATAAATAAAAGACTCTGACATTTAAGTTTGTTATTGACAAAGAACTATCTGCTGATGTGAAGCCTGCCTTGCAAAAATCAGATCTTAGAAGAGTTACGATCAAAAATTGTTGATGTCAATCTTTAAGAATAGCTGAATTTTTATTTCCCGTTATGTACAATACCTTATGTATAGCATTGCTAATTTGGGACTCGATTGCCAGGATGTTAGCTAGCCCTGGTTGCCTGAGGTTTGCTTGTGCGTAATGTAATGTGTGACGTCGTTAGTATGACACATCATATACTGGTCTTGTTATCCAGGTTTGGATGAAGAAAAGTTCTGATTTTCTGGTTTTGATTTTCTTGCGTGTTCTTTTCTACTATGAGTTTGCGTAACAATTTTGCCTTCGTTATTTCTTATCTCTCTGTGCTCCCAGTAGCGACTTTTGCTTCTGATCTTTGACCTGTTTTCAATTCCTGGTTTCTAATCTCTCTTCATTTCTCTTGCTTGGCTTATCCATAATCATTGTGACAGATCCAACAGGAGGCATGCCAGCCACCCAACCCAACACAGACAGACAAAGGAGGCACACTTATAAAAACACAAGTTTTTATTTTTCTTCACTCGTGGAGAAGGTCTTCCCCATTCCCACGAGCCCACAACACATTCCAAGCACAAACCAAACAATAGTATTTCTTTTCTTTTTGTTTTTCTTTTCCTTTCTCCTCCACTCCGGCAAACTTTGTCTCCCTCCTCCCGACTCTGACTCCCTTAGTAGTGGCTGCTGGCTCCTTTTATAAGGCACCCAGAAGTGCTCCAGGTTCTTGATTACTTGTTTCCGGCAGCACTTCCAAGTGTGACAGAAGGACTGCCCATAAGGGCTCAGCAGCTCCTGCTGCAGCATCCCCTGGCGGTGCCTGCTGATCCCAACAGGGCTGCACCAAACTCCAACTCCCATAAAGCCCTGCGGGAATGCAATGCACCACTGCAACCCAGGGTGGTTGCCATCTAGCGTCCCGGGGAAGGTAACACTTTGGTCACGCTTGCTCCCCCGGTCCCCCGCTACACCATCCAAATTTTGATCAATGCCTGAACTACTCTTTAGTCCAGCCTTAAAACAAAATGCACCAAATCTCAGATACTCAAAACTACTTTGAGGACTTGCCTTCTCCAAGCACTCATGACTACTGGTGTTCAAGCAGACGGGGGACAACACAGAGTTACTAGCTGGGAAGTTGGAACCTAATTGCCAATTCAAGGATAAATTTGGGGGGATTGGCAGAAAGTTAGTGCTGTCACACCAGTATACTATTTTGCACTTTTTGATGGAATCCCAGAGACAGAGGAGACATCCTGCTGACAAGCACCGTCAACCTGGACCATCATGGTAGTCTCCATTAAACTAATCACGCGACTTCTAAAACCAATTGGTTGCACCAGGGATCATTTAGGTGTTCCATATTAAAGGGAGTGAATAATAATGTGATCAATTATTTTATGTTTTATATCAGTAGTATACTTAGACCACTTTGCAGAAAACAGTTTTCTCTTTGACATTAAAAAGTCTTTACGCATTGATCAGAGTCAATAAAGCCAAATTAAATCAGTAATTTAAATCAATAAAATGAGAAAACTCACGATGGAAGTGAATACTTTTTATTGGCATTGTATGCAGCTCTAGAATTCTAGCGGAGGTCTCAGCAATAAGGCCATCACAAAATTAACAAAATATGACTCTGGCAGTGAAGTTGACAGAAAGCTTCCTCGGTCCGTCAGGATATCAGGGTGCCTATCTAAAAGATGAGTGGCACCCTTTCATAAGCTTAGATGCTGTTTTTAGAGAACACTTCAGTGCTGAAGGTGAAAGAAGCTACCTGAAAGTCTGAAAGCAAGCTGTCACTGATAATTAAAGAACCAGGGCTCAAGTCACCAGAGACCATCTCAACTTTGAGACTGTAATAATGGAATTGAGGTGCCCAGATTCAGAAGCTGATTCTCACAATGAGTCCCATTCTTAACATGGAGGCTGCAAGGTTTGCTTCCTGGGTCCTCCCTGCGTGGAGTTTGCATGTTCTCCCCGTGTCTGTGTGGGTTTCCTCCCATAGTCCAAAGACATGCAGGTTAGGTGCATTGGCGATCCTAAATTGTCCCTAGTGTGTGCTTGGTGTGTGTGTGTGTGCCTTGCGGTAGACTAGCGCCCTGCCCAGGGATATGTTCCTGCCTTGCGCCCTATGCTGGTTGAGATTGGCTCCAGCAGACCCCCCCGTGACCCTGTAGTTAGGATATAGCGGGTTGGATAATGGACGGATGGATGGATGGATGCTATTTACGTATAATCGCATAACATTTGTCAAAACTTCTTAATGCTGTAGTGTTGTTTGCGGGAGCAAAACAAGAGGAGGTTCCAGCAAGGGATAGTGGCCTACCTTCAAGTTAATTGGGAAGAATGAAACCCATAAGAAGAAGCAGTTGGTAGATTAGATTAACACACAGGCCTGCGATGGAAAATTGGTTTCCAAAGTTTTCACTGATTCTTAAGTTTTTTGTGGCGCTGAATCCCCAAAAAACATCATATGGGGTGTTGAATCAAAAGATGACATCCATTTTTTCTCATCACGTAAGGTTTCCCCACAAATGGCCATATTCAACTTGGCCATGGTAACCATACGGACCCAAACTTTGAGGCCATCGTTGAAAATAAGTTGACAAAATTAGTAGAACTGGGTTGTTTGATGAGAATCAAGCTGCATTTCCTCCACTCTCATTTGGACGACTTCCCGAAGAACTTGGGTGCGGTGAGCGAAGAGCAAGGTGAGCGGATCCATCAGAATATCAAAGAAATGGCAAGGAGGTTCCTCATGAGCTAAGAAAGTGGTACCTAATGAGAGACGTCATCTCAGCACCAAGGTTGTAAAAGGGAGCCTCATGGGATTACGGCCTCGGGCTTTCAGTCTTGGTTACCACCTCAGCTTTTCTCTTAGCGCCACTGTGTCATTACAGATGAAGGCAGTGTGGCATGTGGTGTAGCGGGTTCACAGCTCAGATTGAAAAGGCCACTTTTAAATAAATAGTCGCCACACTCGCAGCTTAAAGAGGGGTTGTGGTAGTGTGGCCGGAGCGATTCCCGGGCATATCCGTGATTGAAGCCACAGGAAGCCTGAGCTGCATTCCTGTAATAAATAGGAGAAGCGTGAAGTGGAATAAGAACCAGAGACCGGTAAAAGACGGAAGGGTAAAAGACTTGAGAGTGAGAGGACAGAATTGAGAGTAGTGCAAGAGAATTGACGAGCCAGCCAGCTAACTAAACGGAAGGTCAGCACGGTCAGGGGTCCCGCATAGAGCAAGTGATCAGCGCTCATGGGACGGATTGTGCCCACTGAATGGGGAGAGTGGGTAACGATCAAGGAGGAGTCCATCCTAGGGATCTGAGGGACGAGCACGTGTGCGAGAAGGAAGACGGAAGGACAGCCGACCCCAAGTGGTCTAGCAGACACTGACGGAGACAGCTAAGACGGGGATCGGGAGAGAGAGTGGACCGCGGTGGCTGAAGTCTCGTTGGCTGAGCAAACATTAAGTGAGCTGAAGAGGTTGGGAAGGAGCTGCGTCTGATTGTTGCAGGTTTTAATTCTTGTGTTCTAGCCTTGTTTTAACCGTTTGGAATTTTATCTTTTTATGGATTATTTATTTATGGACATTTGAGCACTGCACTTTATTTTGAACACTTTTGCTTTTGGTTTGTTTTTAATAAAAGCACTTTTTTTGCACCATCCCCTTGCTTCGTTGTTTCTTCACTGTCCGGCTCATACGGTGACATTACCGACGGTGTCGGGTTCAAGAGCTCCCAAAATGGAGACAGGAGCCTGGAGCAGAACCTGCATTGTCACATGGCATAGTGGTGAAATGTAACATACAGAGGGGATGCATGTAAAAGCTGAGGTGCCCCACCCTGTGCTTTGATTCCGTGTTCAAACCCCAGGACCCTCATTACAAGTATTGTATTCACTCCTCTCTTAGCCTCATCCAGACCCAAAACCCAAAATGATTGTGGTCGCTCCTTTCATCGGTTCATTTGCAGCCTCATGGCAGGCAAGTGGTGACCCTCTTACACAATCCCATTGGACAACACGGGGCAGCCCATTACCACATTCCATACCCAGGCAGCGAACCGTAGCCCAAGAGGGTCTTAAAGCAAAATTAATGAGGAATTAAAGTAATTGAACAAATGCCTCATTCATTCGCCAGCTTGCGTTGTCCTTTGTGATTAAATTATTTTATGCATCAAATCTACCATGAGTGTTAAGCAGGGACACGGACTGAATTGGAGTTTTATTAAATCTGCATAACTAAGAAGGTCACGGCAGTCATCAGAGATGAGTAACGTTGACTGTTTTCTTCCAAAGTGGGGCACTTGAACTGAAAAAAAAAACTCCTTTTAATACTTTCCTCAGTCTGTCAGACTTTAATTTTGTATTGCATCTTGGTGAAAAAGCTCGACACAGAAAGCTTTGCACAGTAATTGAGAATAGGGTTATAAGACTAAAGAAAAAAATTAAGGCCCTCAGGAGCAAAGGATGCAGAAGATTCAGTATATCGATAAAAAAAAAAAATTAAATTAACCAATAATGAATAAATGAAACGTCCTTCACTGACCTGAAATATCCAAACAAAAAGTTGGCAGTGAATCTCAGCAAACATTTATGAAGTCCTTAGTGAAATAGATACGGCTTACATTTAGTTTAAGTCCATTTATTATTATTATTTTTTATCACTGGATACAGACTCACTCTATTTCATGTTTGTCAATTTAACTGCAACATAACTTAGAACTGGAAACTACTACTGATTGACTCAGAGCGACACAGTGAGTCAGTGATAAAGACTGAGCATACTGCGTATTCAGAACACCATTCAAAAAACGAGTAGCTAGAGAAACGTAACTCCCTGCGTGTTGTTTGCATGTTCTCCCCGTGTCGGCGTGGGTTTCCTCCCACAGTCCAAAGACATGCAGGTTAGGTGCGTTGGTGGTCCTAAATTGTCCCTAGTGTGTGTTTGGTGTGTGTGTGTGTGTGTGTGTGCCCTGCAGTGGGCTGGCGCCTTGCCCAGGGTTTGCTTCCTGCCTTGCACCCTGTGTTGGCTGGGATTGGGTCCAGCAGACCCCCGTGACCCTGTAGTTAGGATATAGCGGGTTGGATGATGGATGGATGGATGGATGGATGGATGGATGGATGGATGGATGGATGGATGGATGGATGGATGGATGAATTCAGACTCAGAACACTTTCATTAATGTAGCACTAGCCAGACAAGTTACTCTGAGTGCAAATTAGCTTTACGTAGCTCGTTTGAGTTGCAGTGCCTTGCAAAAGTATTCTGCGTCTGTCCTGTTTTGCTGCATTACTATCTACAGTAGAATTAAACTGGATTTTTCGGGAGTTAACACCATTTGATTTACACACAATATTTTTTTATTGTGATGCAAACAATAATTAAGACAAAAAAAATCCTGATTGTGTTGGCACCCTGCCTGGGATTGGTTCTTGCCTTGTGCCCTGTGATGGCTGGGATTGGCCCCAGCAGACCCCCGTGACCCTGTGTTTGGATTCAGCGGGTTGGAAAATGGATGGATGGATGGAAAATCCTGATTGTGCATAAGAATTCAAACCCCCCCCCCCCCCCCAATTTTAATACTTTGTGGAGCCCCCGTTTGTTTTAGTCTCTTGTTGAATGTCTCTATTAGCTTAACACATCTCGCCACTGGGATTTTCACCAATTCCTCAACAACAACATTTATTTCTATAGCACATTTTCATACAAATGATGTAGCTCAAAGAGCTTTACACAATGAAGAAAGAGAAAAAAGACAAAATAAGTAAGAAAATAGAATTAGGGAACACTAATTAACTTAGAATAAAGTGAAAAAGAGGTGAAAAGGAGAGTGCAGGCAGGGTGGAATGGGTGGAGAAGAATGTCAGGAGTGATTTGTGACAGACGGGTATCAGCAAGAGTGAAAGGGAAGGTCTACAGGACGGTAGTGAGACCAGCTATGTTATATGGGTTGGAGACGGTGGCACTGACCAGAAAGAAGGAGACAGAGCTGGAGGTGGCAGAGTTAAAGATGCTAAGATTTGCACTGGGTGTGACGAGGATGGACAGGATTAGAAATGAGGACATTAGAGGGTCAGCTTAGGTTGGACGGTTGGGAGACAAAGTCAGAGAGGCAAGATTGCATTGGTTTGGACATGTGCAGAGGAGAGATGCTGGGTATATTGGGAGAAGGATGCTAAGGATAGAGCTGCCAGGTAAGAGAAAAAGAGGAAGGCCTACGAGAAGGTTTATGGATGTGGTGAGAGAGGACATGCAGGTGATGGATGTAACAGAACAAGATGCAGAGCACAGAAAGATATGGAAGAAGATGATCTGCTGTGGTAACCCCTAACGAGAGCAGCCGAAAGAAGAAGAATTAACATAGAATGTAAGTAAGGTTGGGCGGCACAGTGGCACAGTGGGTAGCACTGCTGCTTCTCAGTTAGGAGACCCAGGTTCGCTTCCCGGGTCCTCCCTGCATGGAGTTTGCATGTTCTCCCCGTGTCTGCGTGGGTTGCCTCTGGGTGCTCCAGTTTCCTCCCACAGTCCAAAGACATGCAGGTTAGGAGCATTGGCAGAATCTAAATTGTCCTTGGTGTGTGGGTGTGTATGCGCCCTGCGGTTTGTTTCCTGCCTTGCGCCCTGTGTTGGCTGGGATTGGCTCCAGCAGACCCCCGTGACCCTGTAGTTAGGATATAGTGGGTTGGATCCCCGCTGTGGATCTTTGCAGCTCCTTCACTGTTATCCTTGTTGCATCTCTTATTAATGCCCTCCTTTCCCAGTCTGTGACTTTTAGAAGGCCGTCTTCTCTTATCAGGTTTGTAGTGGTTCCACTTACGTTCCATGTTGTTATAATGGTCCTCAATGGGATATTCAAAATTTGCTTTATTTGTTTATAACCCAACCCTGATCTCTACTTATCCACAACTTTGATTCTGACCTGTTTGGAGTGCTCTTTGGTCTTCATGTCGCTTGCTTAGTGGTGTTGCAGAGTCAGGGGCCTTTCAGAACAGACATCATGTGACAGATCACATGACACTTTGATTGCATACAGGTGGACCTAATCAGCTGATTATGTGACTTCTGAAGTCAATTGGATGGACCAGAGCTTATTTAGAGGTTTCACAGCAAAGGGGATGAATACATATGCACTCACAAGTTTTCAGTTTTTACTTGTTTATATACAGTATATAATTGTTGAAGGGGAATGAAAATAATATTATATATCTTTATATATAATGTGCTACTGTGGCTGTTCATTTGTCTGTCCAGGATTTTAAATCACCTGTAGCTCGCAAACCATTTGACCTATCGACCTGAAATTTGGTACACATATACTACGTGACATCTACTATTCACTTTCATGGTGGTGACTGACCTCCAAGGTTATTCCTCTTTTTATTTTTATTTTATTTTAATTGTAAAATCAACACTCGGCCGCGGCCAACAGAGCGGGTGTGTGGCACATGATAGATAGATAGATAGATAGATAGATAGATAGATAGATAGATAGATAGATAGATAGATAGATAGATAGATAGATAGATATGTGTATGTATGTAGATATGTATATATGTGTATATATATATATATATGTGTCTATGTATGTATGTGTGTATATGTATGTATATATATATGTTGATATATGTATATATATGTGGAGCTTCATGGCAAAGGCTGTGAATACTTATGTACGTGTGATTTCTCAGTTTTTTTATTTTTAATAAATTTGCAGAAACCTCAAGTAAACTTTTTTCATGTTGTCATTATGGGGTGTTGTGTGTAGAATTCTGAGGAAAAAAAATGAATTTAATCCATTTTGGAATAAGGCTGTAACGTAACAAAATGTGGAAAAAGTGATGCGCTATGAATACTTTCTGGATGCACTGTATATGTATATATGTAGATATGTGTATATGTAGATATGTATATATAAGTATCTGCGGTGGGTTGGCACCCTGCCCGGGATTGGTTCCTGCCTTGTGCCCTGTGTTGGCTGGGATTGGCTCCAGCAGACCCCCGTGACCCTGTGTTCGGATTCAGCGGGTTGGAAAATGGATGGATGGATGGATATATAAGTATATATGTTTATGTATATATATGTTTACATAACCTCTTCAACACACTACTTCTCCGCTGTGAACCGCAGGTATTTTGCTAGTATATAATATATGTGTATATGTATATATATGTATATGTGTATATGTATATGTATATGTATATATATATATATATGTGTGTGTGTATATGTATATGTATATATATATATATGACAGCAACACTCATAACAATGACAACACAATTACATTGACAATCATGTTACGTTATTTTAAAAATGTTTCCTTTACTTTTTCATAACCTCTTTAACACACTACTTCTCCGCTGCAAAGCGCGGGTATTTTGCTAGTATATATATATGTATATAGGGGCAGCATGGTGGCACAGTGGTAGCACTGCTGCCTCGCAGTTAGGTGACATGCCTTCGCTCCCCGAGTCCTCCCTGTGTGGAGTTTGCATGTTCTCCCCGTGTCTGTGTGGGTTTCCTCCAGGTGCTCCGGTTTCCTCCCACAGTCCAAAGACATGCAGGTTATGTGCATTGGCGATTCTAAATTGGCCCTAGTGTGTGCTTGGTGTGTGGGTGTGTTTGTGTGTGGGTTGGCACCCTGCCCAGGATTGGTTCCTGCCTTGTGCCCTGTGTTGGCTGGGATTGGCTCCAGCAGACCCCCGTGACCCTGTGTTCGGATTCAACGGGTTGAACAATGGATGGATGGATATATACAGTATATATATAGAACAGAAAGCTGAAGCTGCTGTAAGCACAGGCTCACCAAAGTTCAACAAGTTCTGCACCAGTTCATCACCAGTAGTACAGTTATTTTCTGTTTATTGTAATTTTTTTTAATGTTTCATTGATGACAGATGGCAATATAAGTGGCTTTGCAATGGTTAGTGCTACAGCTCCACTGGTTTAGAATGTTAGTTTCTAAACCTGCACCAATATTATAATGTGCCTACAAAACAATGCTCAGTGTTTACTATGAAAGCTATTATATATAAACTACAAACTTCCATGTTCAGTTGATGGATGTTGCTGTGGTTAGCGTAGTCCCCTTCACAGATGCAGTCTCATTGGTTTGAATGTCGTATCCACTCATCAGCTTTATGAAGTTTACACTTTTTTCCCCACCACGTCTGCTTGTGTTTTTCTCTCGGTCATCCCCAAAGATGTGCAAGTTACATTACTCAAAATTTCCCAAGTGGCCCTATGTGACAATTAGTGTGATTATATGTGTGACTAGACCCTGAGATAGACAGGCACCTTCCTACTTTACACGCAATGCTTCTGGGATAGTTTCTGGGCTGAACGGGATTAAGCCAGTTTGAGAACGATTTTTCATGTTATGAATAACAAGTGTGCTTCTTATTTAAAGAAAACTCATTGTCACTTGTGTATTGATGAAGATTAAAGAACATACAGAAGCTGTTGAGGTAGATATACTGTAGTAACCTTCATGAAGGTATTGAAAATCTAAATGTCCCACTACCCGGTAATGGTTAAATGTCCAAAGTAAATATAAAACATTTAACCAAAAGGTATAACAAGACCTGAGAAGTTCAATAAAAATGAACCACAGCCTCCACCCCCTGCCCTGAGTACTATAATTGAGGCTGATTGTGTATTGATCTAATAGATGCAATTAAAGGCATGAAAAACTCAAATGAGTTCAGGCAGTAACTACCACTGCCGCCTCACAGATCCATCATCCTGAGCTCGTTACCTCTAGTCGTTTGCCCTTTCCCCCTACGTTTCGGTGTTTTTATCCCTCTGTGGTGTATACTCGTGCCCTGTCCAGTCTTGGCTTCACTTTGCGCACAGGGCCGCCAGGTTATTTTTGCCCCGCCCATCTGCGGCCCATTCCCGTGTTGACGTCACCGCGCGAAGTCCAATTCAAACACCCAGAGATAAAATTCATTACACCAATACAGAGCGCATGCGTGAACTTCACACCGTCAGTGTCTAGCCTGAGAATTTAACGGAGTCGGCGTTGACAGGTAGCCGCGCATATCTGAGGACCACGTGAAAGAAATCGCTTTGCTCAGCACTAGGCAACGGCATATAGGAGTAGAAGATTTCACAAATCGTGATTCATCTTGCATTCTACCCGTTGACACACCAAAACTGCAACTAAAATGTAATTTGTCACGTGAACAAAATGCCTGTTTAAGCGCGTTGCCCGAAATTATTAAAAATATGATGCAGCAAAGCTTTTTTGAGACCCAACAGAGCAATTCGATAGTAGCCTTTGAATAATAAATGTTGCACTTCAGACTTCGCAGGCTTGTCCTTGCGTGATACGCTCATAGGATTCAGTCGAAGCTACAGACACGCTGATGAATGCCGCCTCGGGTTTAGTGGAGCGCCGCGGTTATGTCTTACTTGCTCCAGTAATTTTGTGATACATAACCGCTCGGCTGGTTAAAAAGAAAACAGGCTGGCAGTTGTCTGTAAGCTGGAGAAACAGAATGAGGCTGTTTCCGATCATTATTCTGTTTTTATTGTTAGAAGGGAGGTTATTGTGGCGGACAAAGACACATTAAATGCGATATAACGCAATGAGCTGCGCAAAATAGAAAAACAAATCGGATGACAAGACGTTTCATTTAGCCTGTTTTACTACACCTTTAATTTCGGTTGCTGTGTAAACGCACAGCGTAAATTTACCACAAGACGTTTTCTTTCTTTCTTTCTTTCTTTCTTTCTTTCTTTCTTTCTTTCTTTCTTTCTTTCTTTCTTTCTTTCTTTCTTAGCCAGTAGAGAATTGAAATCACACTACAGTGAACAGGACGATTTATTGAGTGTTGGATTAGCCACATCGCGCCTCTCCACCTAAATCATCTGCTGAAGCTTAAAAAGCAAAGACGTGCAGGCATAAAACAACAAGGGGACAAACGGAGCCAGATGGGTAATAAGCAATGACAGTGTAATTGATTAGACGGATCCCCTCACTCATCTTGACTCTCCGGGAGTCCTGCACAGTCTTCTGTAATTACGATCCCTTTATCAAAAAGACACAGGCCCGGTACACTGAAACTGCTACACACTGATGGCGGACCAACTCGACCCTCCGCCGTCCAGTCCACCCTGTCAACGCAGCTCGTCATAGTGTATCATCAATATAGTTTGTAGCCACAGCCCGTTAAATCGGTTAAGATCATCATTATCATTCGACGGATGCAAAGCAAGTCAGCTTTCGGGGGGGCTGGAACCGAGCCAGGCATACTAAACCTTAGCAATGATAAATACAAGCAAATGAAATTCCGTAACGACATACGCACAGACTAACTTAAGGAAACCCAAATCGTGCGTTTTACTTTAAAACAACAACTCAAGATAAGAGTTAAATCGAGCAGTCTCGCGCCCCACTTCTCATCTCAGACATTTAAAAGAAGAACTGCCCTCCACTGCGCCGGCTCTCTCTGAACTCCCGCAGCACTCTGGCTCCGCCCACCTTCCTTCTTCTCCGAGGAGCGCTCCCTGTGTTTGCGCGTCTCACCGCTCTCGATGTTGTTCTTGAAGCCCCATACCTGCCTCAGTAGCCATCCGGCCACTGCAGTAAGAAACGCCGTTAAGAAGGTGAGAGTGTCTGTCTGTCTGTCGGTTACTGGACATTTTTATTGTGCTAAACAGACGTGTAAAACTGCTTTGGCTTACTGCCATTTAACTGGTTTGAACCCAGGTCTCCGTCTGCGTCTGTGCCTGACTCTTGCCTTTTAATATATGCATTGGTCAAACCTTCAAACTGCACTAAAAGATCGGTGCCCTATTAGAGTTTTATTGAGGAATTTACTTACCAAGTGAGGATCATCACGAATAAATCCGGAGCCAGCTGAAAATTGGTTTGTGGAAGGCAGAGGACAAACTTCCCTCAGGGCGCAATTAACAGCATCATAGGCCCCCCTGGCAAAGTAGTGTGCTGGGGCCCCTTTTTGATAGCAAAACAGAAACATACATACAGTTGTGGCCAAAAGTTTTGAGAATAACCCAAGTGTTGGTTTTCATAAAGTTTGCTGCTTTAGTGTTTTTAGATCTTTTTGTCAGATGTTTCTATGGTATACTGAAGTAGAATTACAAACATTTCATAAGTTTCAAAGGCTTATATTGACAATTACATGAAGTTTATGGGCGGCACGGTGGCGCAGTGGGTAGCGCTGCTGCCTCGCAGTTGGGAGATCTGGGGACCTGGGTTCGCTTCCCGGGTCCTCCCTGCGTGGAGTTTGCATGTTCTCCCCGTGTCTGCGTGGGTTTCCTCCGGGCGCTCCAGTTTCCTTCCAAAGACATGCAGGTTAGGTGGATTGGCGATTCTAAATTGGCCCTAGTGTGTGCTTGGTGTGTGGGTGTGTGTCCTGCGGTGGGTTGGCACCCTGCCCGGGATTGGTTCCTGCCCTGTGTTGGCTGTGATTGGCTCCAGCAGACCCCCGTGACCCTGTGTTCGGATTCAGTGGGTTGGAAAATGGATGGATGGATGAAGTTTATGCACAGAGTCAATATTTGCAGTGTTGGCCCTTCTTTCTTTTTCAAGACGTCTGCAATTCACCCTGGCAGGCTGGCGTTCAACTTCTGGGACAAATCCTGACTGATGGCAGCCCATTCCTGCATAATCAATGCTTGGAGTTTGTCAGAATTGGTGGGTTTTTGTTTGCCCACTCGCCTTTTGCTGATTGACCACAAGTTCTCAATGGGGAGTTTCCTGGCCATGGTCCCCAAATTTTGATGTTTTGTTCCCCGAGCCACTTAGTTCTCACTTTTGCCTTATGGTCCGGTGCTCCATTATGATGGCAATGGCTTTGTTGGTCACCAAACTGTTCTTGGATGGCTGAGAGAAGTTGCTCTCAGAGGATGTTTTGGTCTCTTTCTTTATTCATGGTTGTGTTCTTGGGCAAGCTTGTGAGTGAGCCCACTGCCTTGGCTGAGAAGCAACCCCACACGTGAAGGGTCTTGGGATGCTTTACTGTTGGCATGACACAGGACTAATGGTAGCACTCACTTTTTCTTCTCAAACAATTGGAAAGGGAATTCATCAGAGAAAATTACTTTCCCCCAGCAGTCCCCAGCAGTCCAATCCCTGTCCCTTTTGTAGAATATCAGTCTGTCCCTGATGTTTTTCTTGGCTTTTTGCTTCCCTTCTTGACACCCACCAGGCCATCCTCCAAAAGTCTTTGCCTCCCTCGCTGTGCATGCAGATGGACTCACACCTACCTGCTGCCATTCCTGAGCAAACTCTGCACTGGTGGTACCTAAGAAACACAGCCCATGAATAAAGAATGGCGTGAAAACATCCTCCAAGAGGCCAGCATGATGGAGCACTGGGCCATAAAGCAAAATTGAGAACTAAGCGGCTCGGGAGAACAAAATCAACAAATTTGGGGTCCATGGCCAGGAAGCACCCCATTGAGAACTTGTGGTCAATCCTCAAGAGGCGGGTGGACAAACACAAACCCACCAATTCTGACAAACTCCAAGCATTGATTATGCAAGAGTGGGCTGCCATCAGTCAGGATTTGACTCAGAAGTTAATTGCCAGCCTGCCAGGGCTAATTGCAGAGGTCTTGAAAAAGAAAGAAGGGCCAACACTGCAAATATTGACTCTGTAATCTATATACAGTATATACTGTATAAAAGTCAATGTACAGTTAGGTCCATAAATATTTGGACAGAGACAACTTTTTTCTCATTTTGGTTCTGTACATTACCAGAATGAATTTTAAATGATACAACTCAGATGTAGTTGAAGTGCAGACTTTCAGCTTTAATTCAGTGGGGTGAACAAAACGATTGCATAAAAATGTGAGGCAACTAAAGTATTTCTTTAACACAATCCCTTCATTTCAGGGGCTCAAAAGTAATTGGACAATTGACTCAAAGGCTATTTCATGGGCAGGTGTGGGCAAGTCCGTCGTTATGTCATTATCAATGAAGCAGATAAAAGGCCTGGAGTTGATTTGAGGTGTGGTGCTTGCATGTGGATGATTTTGCTGTGAACAGACAACATGCGGTCAAAGGAGCTCTCCATGCAGGTGAAAGAAGCCATCCTTAAGCTGCAAAAACAGAAAAAAAACATCTGAGAAATGGCTACAATATTACGAGTGGCAAAATCTACAGTTTGGTACGTCCTGAAAAAGAAAGCAAGCACTGGTGAACTCAGCAACGCAAAAAGACCTGGACGTCCACAGAAGACAACAGTGGTGGATGATCAAAGAATCATTTCCATTGTGAAGAGAAACCCCTTCACAACAGCCAACCAAGTGAACAACACTCTCCAGGGGGTCGGCGTATCGATATCCATGTCTACCATAAAGAGAAGACTGCATGAAAGTAAATACAGAGGGTGCACTGCAAGGTGCAAGCCACTCATAAGCCTCAAGAATAGAAAGGCTAGATTGGACTTAAAGAACATCTAAAAAAGCCAGCACAGTTCTGGAAAAACATTCTTTGGACAGATGAAACCAAGATCAACCTCTACCAGAATGATGGCAAGAAAAAGGTATGGAGAAGGTGTGGAACAGCTCATTATCCAAAGCATAGCACATCATCTGTAAAACACGGTGGAGGGAGGTAGTGTGATGGCTTGGGCGTGCATGGCTGCCAGTGGCACTGGGACACTCGTGTTTATTGATGATGTGACACAGGACAGAAGCAGCCAAATGAATTCTGAGGTGTTCAGAGACATACTGTCTGCTCAAATCCAGCTAAATACAGGAGTCAAATTGATTCATGATACAGATGGACAATGACCCAAAACATACAGCTAAAGCAACCCAGGAGTTTATTAAAGCAAAGAAGTGGAAAATTCCTGAATGGCCAAGTCAGTCCCCTGATCTTAACCCAATTGAGCAGGCATTTCACTTGTTGAAGACTAAACTTCGGACAGAAAGGCCCACAAACAAACCAGCAACTGAAAGCCGCTGCAGTAAAGGCCTGGCAGAGCATTAAAAAGGAGGAAACCCAACATCTGGTGATGGCCAGGAGTTCAAGACTTCAGGCTGTCATTGCCAGCAAAGGGTTTTCAACCAAGTATTAGAAATGAACATTTGATTTCCAGTTATTTAATTTGTCCAATTACTTTTGAGGCCCTGAAATGAAGGGATTGTGTTCAAATAATGCTTTAGTTGCCTCACATTTTTATGCAATCGTTTTGTTCACCCCACTGAATTAAAGCTGAAAGTCTGCACTTCAACTGCATCTGAGTTGTTTAATTTAAAATTCATTGTGGTAATGTACAGAACCAAAATGAGAAAAAAGTTGTCTCTGTCCAAATGTTTATGGACCTAACTGTATATGTGTATGTGTATGTACTGTATGTATGTTCCAGAATCACTTCCAAACGGCTGGAGTGATTTTCATGAAACTTGGTACACATATGTTTCTCATTGGTCAACTTAATATACCATAGGGTGAAATCAACCCTAACCCACCCACTTCTGGGTAGGGTGGGGGGGAATGATCTTACGGTCTTCTATGCATGTTATCATCCAGTTGACACTTGGAACGACCACCAGAGGGCAAACTGGAGGTGACTGCCACGTTCTTTATGTTTGAGTGGCACCACCGCCCCTGTTGCCTTTGAAATTATATAGAGTTGGCCGGTTCCAAGCATCACCTGGATGATAACATACATACAAGACCGCAAGACAAGCACATTGTTCATTTATTTTTCTGTTCTGTTCTGTTTTTTTTTTTTTTAATTATTTTTCTCAAGCAATTAAAAAAACAAACACTTTATTTTCCTCCCGGGCAACGCTGGGTATTTCATTTCAGCTAGTTGTCAGTAAGGCCTTTGAAACTTATGAATTGCTTGTAATTATACTTCAGTGTACCATTGAAACATCTGACAAAAACACTGATGCAGCAAACTTTGTGAAAACCAATAGTTGTGTCATTCTCAAAACTTTGTAGGCATCAGAAACATCATGGGCCCCCAGCCAGTGCCCATTGTGCCCATACATTAAGACAGCCCTGACCCCTGTGGAATAAATAGTTACTGCACTCAATGAAGAATTTCTTAGGACCACCGTGTCTGTGTGGTCTTTCTCTGGGTGCTTCGATTTCCTCCCACACCCCAAAAACACACAGGTTGGGTAAATTGGCGATACTAAATTGGCCCTAGTGGGTGGGTGGTTGGTGTGTGTGTGGGTGTTTGCCCTGTGATGGACTGGCACCCTGTCCAGGGTTTATTCCTGCCTTGCACCCTATGCTGGCTGGGATAGGTTCCAGCTCCCTATCACAACACTGTTCAGGAATAAGCGGGATTGAAAATGGCTGACTGACTGACTATACTAATACTGGGTAGGACCTCCTCTTGCTCACAATATAGTTTCAGTTCTTCATGGCATGGATTCCACAAAATATTCCTTTGCGATTCTGGTCCATGTTGACATGATTGTTTTATGCAATTTCTGTCAGCCTCACATTCATGATGCAAATCTCCTATTCTACCACATCCCAAAGATCCATCCATCCATTTTCCAACCTGCTGAATCTGAACACAGGGTCACAGGGGTCTGCTGGAGCCACTCCCAGCCAACACAGGGCACAAGGCAGGAACCAATCCCGGGCAGGGTGCCAACCCACCGTACATCCCAAAGATTTTCTATTGAACTCCAATCCGGTGACTGGGAAGGCCACTGAAGAATACTGAATCCTCCCAGTTTCTGTGTGCTGTACTGGTGGCTCTGTGGCTAGGGATCTGCACTGGTAATCAGAAGGTTGCCAGTTCGAATCCCGTAAAATGCCAAAAGGGACTCTGCTATGTTGGGCCCTTGAGCAAGGCCCTTAACCTGCAATTGCTAAGTGCTTTGAGTAGTGAGAAAAGCGCTATATAAATGCAAAGCGTTATTATTAAGAATTATTGTGTTAAAGATTTTTTTTTCTTAATTTACTAAGCACATTTAAAAATTCGAGGCAGATCAAAGTTCTGTACAGAGACAAAACCACATATAATAAAGAAAAAAAAAGAAATAAACAACAAAAGTAAAGCATTGTAAAAACATCACAGTATATCAGCAGCTAGACTGGGTCTTACAAAAAGCCAAACCAAACGACACTCAACCCCACCAGACGGACACTATAAACAAATACTTTACACTGCATTCCCAAGGTAAAAAAATAAAAAGCATGTTTGGAATGTCAGAAGAGTGTGAGCTGTCCAGGCATCAAAAGGTAGGCCATTCCAAAGTGTTTTTGAAGAAGCTCCATCAACACTCCATATGCAGCGAGCACGTGGTACCACCAAAATAGATTGAGAGGAGCCTGTGTACGACCTTGCGGTGGTATACTTGGAAAGAAGGTGTGAAATATATGGAGGGCCCAAGTTATTTAGGACTTTAAACACAAAAGCACCTTAAGCTCAATGCTGTTTCCTCCTGTCGGTGCCTGTTAGTAACCTGGCCGCCTGACAATTTCCCCCATCAATCCACACACAATAACCCATAATAATTAAAAAGGTTTGCAAATTTTACTAAAAATCATTCATATAAGTATTTAGACCATTAATTCAGTACTCTGTAGAAGCCTCTTTTGGCAGCAATTCCATCTTCGAGCCTTATTGTTTAGTCTCTACAAGCTTTGCACACCTGAATTCAGGCAGTTTATTCCATTCTTCCTGGCAGATCCTCTCAAGCTCCATTAGATTGGATTGGAAGTGTCTGTAAACTGGCATTGGCTGATCTCTCCACAGATGTTCTACAGGGTATGACTGCTGCCGTAGGGGGACGTGGTGGCCCCTATTCAACAGTTTTTCAATGGAAAAGAAACACACTCTTTCATTATCTCTTTGTGGAACCAGCTGCTGGCTTGCTGTCTTGCAACACGACGTGCTCCTCGCACAGGGCTACGTACTTTTAAAAGATTGAGCTGCGGGCCATCCTGAGGTCTCTCACTCTCCTGTCTCTCTTCCCCCAGACTCCCTCCACTCCAGCCGCTGCTACCGGCACACTAGATCCCCCTGTTAAAGAAGACTTTGTGTTCTTTTGAGCAGGAGTCAGGGCCGATGTGTCAAGTTTGACAGCTGTTCCTTGTGAGGCCAGATTTCTTCTGTAAGAGACTTGTGTTTGTAACTAGCAGAACAGCAATAAAGTTTCTACTCCTTGCAAAACCTGCAGAACTCTCCTGTGCAACTTTGTGACCCAAGCTTGACTAGGGTTTGAGTCTGCACTTTGGTGGTGTTACTCAAAGACACTCAAAGACTTGTCCCAAAGCCACTTTAGTATTGTCCTGTCTGTAGGTTTCAAGTCACTGTTGTGATGAAAGGTGAACTGTCACCCCAGTCTGAGGTGTTGTGTGCAAATACAGGACCTCTCTGTATTTTGTTACATTCTTCCTTCTGTCAGTTCTCACCAGTCCCCATGTCCTTACCACATAGTAAGAACCACCCGCATAGCATGATTCTGCCACCACCATGCTTCACTGGAGGGATGGTATTACAATGCAATACAATACATTTTTGTATACTATAGCCCAAAATCACACAAGAAGTGCCACAATGGGCTTTAACAGACCCTGCCTCTTGACAGCCCCCCAGCCTTGACTCTCTAAGAAGACAAGAAAAAACAACCAAAAAAAAAAACCTTGTAGGGAAAAAAAATGGAAGAAACCTTGGGAAAGGCAGTTCAAAGAAAGACCCCTTTCCAGGTAGGTTGGGCATGCAGTGGGTGTCAAAGAGAAGGGGGTCAATACAATACAATACACCAAACAGAACACAAGTAATCCTCAATACAGTATAAAAAGAAAAATATTACAAGTACAGAGCAGAATTTAACAGATGATATCCCATAATATGATTTGGATTTGTTTAGAGTCCTGGAGACCTCAGCCATCAAGCTGCCTCCCCCTATTGGCCATTCCACAGAACAGAACAATACAACATTAATCCTCAATACAATATAATAGTGCAATAGAAATATTACAAGTACAGAGCAGAATTTAACAGATGATATCCCATAATATGATTTGGATTTGTTTAGAGTCCTGGAGACCTCAGCCATCAAGCTGCCTCCCCCTATTGGCCATTCCACAGAACAGAACAATACAACATTAATCCTCAATACAATATAATAGTGCAATAGAAATATTACAAGTACAGAGCAGAATTTAACAGATGATATCCCATAATATGATTTGGATTTGTTTAGAGTCCTGGAGACCTCAGCCATCAAGCTGCCTCCCCCTATTGGCCATTCCACAGAACAGAACAATACAACATTAATCCTCAATACAATGTAATAGTGCAATAGAAATATTACAAGTACAGAGCAGAATTTAACAGTAGATGATATCACCTAATAGGATTTGGATTTGTTCAGAGTCCTGGAGACCTCAGCTATCAAGCTGCCTCCTCCATTTGGCCATTCCACAGCTGAGTCAGTGCTGGGCCAACCAATACAATGAAAGGACCCCCCCCCTACCTGATGATTCCTGCGATCCTCCATCAGGGATGACTTTACCTTAGGCAGGCAAAACAACTTGGCAGGTGGTCCGTGGCACCAAGTGCCACATTTGAGTACCAAGAAGAGAAAACAGAAATGGTGAGGGTTAGTATCCAATTATAACTATCATGTTACTTATGTTTTAGTGCTAATGACTAACAACAGAGATGCACTCTGTAGAGTTAATCAGCAGCTCTAGTCAGGGTGTGCTAAACTGAAGTAGTGAGTCTTCAGCCTGAGACCAAAGGGGCATCTCTTCTAGTAGCAGGCAGACCATTTCACAGTTTAGGGGCCCTGTAACTAAAAGCTTGACCTCCCACTGTTATTTTATTAATCCTTGGAATCATAAGCAGACCGGCATCTTGAGATCTTAATGTGAGCTCTAGTTTGTTAGTCATGATAAGTTCAGACAAGTAAGCTGGACCATCGACCATTTAAGGTTTTATATGTTAAAAGGAGGATTTTGAAATCTGCCCTAAAGTTAACCGGGAGCCAGTGTAAGGATTTAAGAACTGGAGTTATGTGTTCATATTTTCTTGCTCATGTAATAATTCTTGCAGCACCATTTTGGATTAACTGGAGGCTGTATAAAGAACAGTTTGAACATCCAGTGAACACTGCATTGCAGTAGTCAATCCTACTAGAAATAAATGCATGAATTAATTTCTCTGAATCCTGTTTATTTAGAAAGAGCCTTAATTTCCTAACATTTTTAAGGTGGAAGACACATGATTTGGACAACTTTGTAATATGCGCTTTAAATGACATGCTAGAGTCAAAGATAACTCCTAGATTGCGGGCTGATTCAGTAAAATTAATGGAGATTCCAAGTGAGTTAAATGATGACAACATAGTGTTGTGATCAGCGTCTTTCCCTCCAATAACTAACATCTCTGTTTTATCTGTGTTTAAAGACAAGTAGTTCTCATTCATCCACTCCTTTAATTCACTAACACAACTAATTAAAGACAACATTGGAGAAACTTCATCTGATCTAAATGAAAGGTAGAACTGGGTGTTATCTGCATATGAGTGAAAATTAACATGATGTTTCCTAATAAGAGATCCCAGTGGAAGCATGTAAAGTGAAAACAGTAAAGGTCCGAGCACTGAACCCTGCGGGACACCATATTGAACTTCTGTGAATAATGATGGAGTACTGTCAGCACATTTCTGTACATACTGGAATCGATTTGATAAATAAGAATTAGACAGGTGATGAGCAGTGCCTGGTCTTTTGCCAGACACAGTACGCAAAGTTCTGCCCAAAGCGTTCAGCTTTTATGTCATTAGACCAGAGAACAGGTTTCCTCAAGCTCTCACAGTCCTTTAAACGCTTGTGTTCATATGTGCCCAATTAACTGAGTGCTACGTCTTTCCAATAAGTTCTCCCATCTCAGCAGAGGACTTCTTAAGCTCTGTTAGAGTGACTTACTTAAGATCATCACTCTGCCATATTCTTCAGTCTGCATAGAGAACTCTATTGTAGATATGTAGGCTCTGTTGGGTGTAATGTTTTAATAATGGATGGCCAATTCCTGACTAATTGTAATGGTGATCTCGGCTCTTACTATTTTAAAAGAGGATTTCCACAAGTCTCCCACTCCCAAGTCCTGATACTTTGCAAACCCCCAAAGCACATCAATGGGTAGCAGCAGTGGAGGAAAGTTCAGGTTCAAGTGAAAGTCTTACTTGCACGTCTGACCAACACACAAAAGTCTCCAGAGACATGATCAAGACTTGGACTTCATGGACTATATGGACTAGATTCTACCTTTCCCAGAAGTAATTTCTTCAAATGTCATAGATGCTGGGTGAATATGGCAATAAATAGAGCAGTAGTTTAAGAATGCCCAGTGAGCACCTGTGAAGTATTTATAGAGAATGACAGATGGCCGACCTTGTCCATTCTCTTTACCATCCTTTTTTGGAAAAAGAGCTGTATGACGGTGATGTCTGGTGATGTCTGCTCTGTGTCTGGAACAATTCCCAGCAGTCAAAGGTGTGAATTAGCAGCAAACGCTGGTTGCAGTGGACAGCTTGTTAGTTGGACAGGTAAAAAAAAAAACACACACACAAATAAAAATAGCAAAAAATTTACAGTAGATAGTGTCTTATTACAATGGTTTGCTAAAACAAGACATACAAATAGAAAATGACTTGTCTGTTCCTCAAAAGCGTAGCTACTAAGCCTGTGCACTTTGCTATTTTCAAAGAAGATCACTTCATGGCTGTGCACTCCTTGGATTTGCAGTGTGACCTTGCAGGAAATAATCACTCAGCCACCAGACAGAAGAAACCTTTCTGGAATCGCAAGGATTTCTGAGCAGTTTACCATCAACGTCGGGTGGTAAAGCTTAAGGTCGCCGGCTCTGTACACCGAGAGAGTTACCTCAACCACCAGTGCACTTTGACTGTACCCTGGATGTGCTGTGGTCAGTGTGTCTGTGTGCGTGTGAGTGGGCTAACAGTGGAGTAGTAGCCCCCCCTAGTCAAGGACTGACTCCTGCATTGTGAGGACTGCTTCAAGGACATGAATTCAAATAAGCTTTGCTACTAAGGAGATGTGCAGTTCACAACAAGTTAAGACGATGCATATGTGGCGCAGTGTTGCCAGATCTGGAGATTTCTCGTCCAATTCGGCTATCCACAGTGTGGGATACAGGCCGGACACAGACAGGCAGACATCGTTTTGTCACCCAACACACGTTTATTTACAGTTATTATGTACAGCAGTGATCACGCACAACCCAGTGCTGCAGCATCAATCACCCCAAAGTCCAGGCCCTTTCACAATGCCTTTCTCTTCTCCTGACCGCCTCCACTCCTCTCCTCCGAGCTCCGTCCTCTTCCACCCGACTCCAGCCCTCGAATGGAGGGAGGCGGCCCCTTTTATGACCAACCGGATGTGCTCCAGGTGCCTCCCGACATTCTTCCGCCGGCACTCCCCAGTGTGGCGGAAGTGCCTGCTGCGCACCCAGAAACACTCCGGGTGTCCCTGATCCTCTTTCCCCCCCAGCACTTCCGGGTGTGGTGGAAGTGCTGAGGTCCAGGGCTCCCAAGGCATCGGGGCACCACTTGGCGGTGACCACGGGCCCCTACAGGGTTGAGCTTCAAAGCTCTGCACCTGTGGTCCCCATAGCCACCAGGACGGTCACCCCCACGTAGACTGGGGGAGGCATAAGCCCTCCTCTGGTCCTCCGGGGTGACCCCAGCCAACTGTGATAACAGGAAAAAAGGGCTTTTGCAGGTTAAGTTTTTTTGGGCTACATTTTTATAAACAATACACTGGGAAACGCATTTTTTGTTGAGTTAGATCTTAGACTTGTTTTTTTACTAATTTTTGGGTGGTGAATCCAGAAATGACCCTAGTTTTCCAGTTTTTACGATAGAGTACCCTCCATTTTTGTCAAAAAACATACAAATTTTACATACAATGAAAAAATAATGAAATAATAACTTGAATGTACTGTTTATTTAAATTTCTTTTGTTCATACAAAGGATTTTTTGTTACTCTATGACCTTTTTTTTACAGTAAAACATTTGAAAATTAATCGGCTAAGAGGTTAAGGTAAAAATTTACGCTTATAGCTTTTCCTGGAGTGTTCAGTGTTAGGACAATCCTGCCAGATGCTCCAAGAATAGTCAGCCATCATACGTACATCCCATCTACCCTTCAAATCTTGGTGGAATTGTTCACCTTGCTCATCACTGACTACACCAAGATTTTCTGGGAAGTTAGAAAGATGGCTATGCAGAAAATGCACCTTGATGCTCATATTGCAACCAAGCATTTTGTAGCTCTCCAAGAGTTTCTGGACAATTTCTGTGTAAGTATTTGCTCGTGTGTTTCCAAGAAAGTCCTTGACAATGGCTTTGAATGATAACCAAGCATTCTTTTCGACTTCTGACATTGTCCTAATGAAATGTTCATCTTTGATGAGCTGCCGAATCTGTGGACCATCAAAACACACCGGCCTTTATTTTTTCAAATGACAGGCTAGGAAATGCCAAAATGCAGTACTTGAAACAGTCTCCTTCAGTTGGCAAAGCTTTCATAAACTGCTTCATCAGACCCAGTTTCATGTGCAGAGGTGGGAATATAACATTCTTTCTATCAACAAGTGGCTCATGTAGAATGTTTGGATCACCTGGTTTTAGGGCAGATCTTGGAGGCCATTTCCTTTCCACCCAATGCCTCTCATGAGCTCTGCTGTCCCACATGCACAGATAACAGGGATACTTGGTGTATCCGCGTTGCTGACCAAAAAAGGAAGCATACCATTTTAGGTGAACACAGATGACCCAATTGTGTTGGTGATATTACAACAACTCAATGACTCTCTTTATGTCTGCATATTCTTCACAAAGAGAAACCGAATGGCCAATTGGGACTGACCCAGATATATTGCCATTGTGAAGGAGGACACACTTTAAGCTCCTCTTTGAGCTATCGATGAATAGTCGCCATTCACTTGAGTTATAGATTGGAATTCCCAATTCCTCCATTAAACCAGGTATGTTATGGCAATACACAAAGCCACGGTTAGTTCTAAAGTACTGCAGAAATGCAATTTCTATGGTTCGAAAGTACAATACTTTCGTTCCTTTTTCAAGTAAGTTTTTCTCACGCAGTCTTGATGCTAGAAGTTCTGAAGCCTTCTTCGATCGTGCCAAATCACTCAACTCATGCTGATCAAATCCCTTATGAACAGAGTCCTCTTCAATTTCAAGCTCTTCATCATTGTTGTCACCTAGATCATCACCATAATCATGTTCTTCAAGAGAGGGTAGTGTAACGAAAACCGGCACTGGGATTTCATCTGAATGAGCTACTGGGTGTATAGCCGATGGTAGACTAGGATACTCTATGTTACATTTATTTTTCTTGTTATATCCTGAAGTTTTCACTACAGTGATCCCTCGCTATATCGCGCTTCATCTTTCGCGGCTTCAGTTCATCGCAGATTTTAAATGTAAGCATATGTGAATATATATCGTGGATTTTTCACTGCTTCGCGGATGTCTGCGGCCTACAGTACGTGTGCTTCCTCAGTTGATTTGCCCATTTGAATTGAAACAAGGGACGCATTTGAATTGAAACAAGGGACGCTATTGGTGGATGGCTGAGAAGCTACCCAATCAGAGCACGTGGTTAAGTTCCTGTGTGCTGCTGATTGGCTCAGCGACGGAGTGCTGCATTAACCAGGAAGTACTAATCTCACTCATTCAGAATTAACGTGCACAAGCGCCAACAGAAGATGCAAATGATTGCAGAAAAGGTAAAAGTTTTGGATATGTTGAAGGAAGGAAACAGCTACACCGCTGCAGGACACCATTACAGCATCAATGAGTCCACGATTCTTTTTATTTAAAAAGGAGGAAAAGCATATAAGATCTACGGCCGCAGTGTCTTTTAAACAGGGCGCAAAATGAGTTGCAAGTGGACGTGATAAGGCAGTAGTCCGGATGGAACCTGCTTTAGGGATTTGTATTGAAGACTGATGGAAGAAGAACAACAGCGGTGCTACACAGTCGCCTGAAGAGGCTCCTTTAGAAGAGCTGTAACGCTATCCTTTGTTGTGCAGTAAAATTAAACTCATCGTTATCGGACAAGTCGTCGTGTCATTGTTGGTGAGTAACCGTAATTAATTATTTATGTACAGTACTTATTACATGTACATAGTTTAGTGTCACTGTACACACATTTTATTGTATACAATTTTTCTTGCATTGTACGTATTTATTGCTGGTGGCCTGTCTGTCGTAATGGCTGTAACATATGTGATATCGGAGACGCTCGATATCTTTAAAATAATATTTAGGTTTTACTGTATGTAAACTGTGTTTACATACATAATTTCAACGAATCTTACCTAATATCTAAGTGAATACAAAGGGTTTATGCTGTATAATTGTGCGTGAAATGTTTATAATAGTGTGGGAGAGTTTATAAGGGCTTAATATATATAAAAATAACCACATGAACATATGGTTTCTACTTCGCGGATTTTCTTATTTCGCGGGTGGCTCTGGAACGCACCCCCTGCGATGGAGGAGGGATTACTGTATACAAAAGTAACAGTCACTGAAATGATCTCCTGGCTCTCGCCAAACCATAGGTATACCAAATGGCATCTTATCACGTGCTCCCTTTGTCCACAACCGTAAACCCTCAACACACTGTTTGCACAGCTTATGAGGGGCCCAAGACTTATCTTGATCACCAAGTTTAACTTTGAAATATGCCAAATAGGCTTGCTCTACAAATGTGTTGATGTTCACCCTTTGACTGGGAATGGTGAAACTGCCACAGATATAACAAAATGAATCAGGGTTGTTTAGGCACTTACGACGAGAAACAGCAGAACCAGACATGATCTGAAAGAAAGGAAATACATGTGTAAGTAGAAAAACAGATTTTGCTTATTCACTACGTAGAGCAGCACACAACCTCTGACCACACTGTCTTGCGTGTAAATGAATAGCCTATACAAATCCATGCTACAGTAATCGCACTAATATAACCGGTAGAGAAAAAACCTGATGTGACAGAAGAAAACTAACTGCACTTTCAGAATCTGCATACCTATTTGTATTATCGTAGTATTTCCCTCTACTTACCCTTTACCTGTTTTCTCAAAGGTAAATGTTCTCGTCACGTTCGTTATTGGGTTGGTCTACTGTTGCACTTTAAGATGAACACACACACACAGACCCTAACCACAACAGTGCCCCATGAATGACACACACACTGATTAACCCTTAGCGCTTTAAACCACACATCAGCCTGTCACTCAGCACTT
Source organism: Erpetoichthys calabaricus (assembly GCF_900747795.2). Lineage (NCBI taxonomy): Eukaryota > Metazoa > Chordata > Cladistia > Polypteriformes > Polypteridae > Erpetoichthys > Erpetoichthys calabaricus. The sequence continues at coordinate 23,073,048 of NC_041396.2, read as the reverse complement.
CAAGAGACTTACTTATTATCGGCACGAACAACATATGATGTTTCAGAGATATCTCAGACCTAAATATTACTTTTGGTCTACAAGAATACATTTAAACATACAAAGAGTCAGCACTCTTGACTATAGGCCATTTATCAGCCAAGAATACCTTCTTCTTCTCATACTGTCCCTTCTATTGAGTGGTGCCCTCACTCTCAGCCTTATAAATCTCGCAGCACAGATATAATGGCAAAAAATCTGGCTGCACTTGGTGCTCAAAGAAATCTATCTTATTAATTCAATCACTCTAGACATTAAGATAAAGCATACAAAGTTAAAAGCAGCATGGTATTACAAGAATAATAATAATACCACTGGAACAAAGAATAATAGAAAAATAGGTACTGATAGGAAAGTCTGAATATATATAGTCTTTAGGAAAAGCTTACGAAAAAGTTACAGATGACAAGAATGAATGTCCCAGGGAAGCGTTTGATTTAGCAATCGATGTTCATGATGTCTTTCTGATGACCAGTGCCGTCTTTGTCCGTTCGTCTTCTTCTCCTTCTGCACTTTCTTCTTCTCATTCTTCTCCTCCCTCTCCTCTTCTTTCAAACCAATGCATATTTATTACGAAATGTCATGCCTTGGTTTCACAATACACGCACCTGATTGGCTGGCTGTCAATGTGATTGATGAATTTTGCTCAAACTCTTTCCCAGATAATAAAGTACTTTGATATTGCCTTGGTCTTCCTTTTCCCAGGCTGTAAACCACATTGTCATCCCAAATGTCCATCCATAAAGTAATCAATAGCTTGATGTATCAGCTCAGGCTTCCTTTCCCAGGTTATAAAGTAATTGAGCCACCAGAATGTCTTCCTTTCAATGTTGGAAACAGCTGTTTTAAAAGTGAGGTGTAAGAAAACCTGCTTTGATTTGTCTTAAATGTAGTTCATCTGTTGTTTTATCTTGACCAAAATATAATGGAAAATTAAACCAAAATGTACAGATTGTATACACCCATAACACTATTTTAGAGTAAATAAGCTTAAAAATTGAAGTCAACAAAAAATTTGTTTAAAATTGTTCCCCAGTGAATTTGAATGCTTCGGTTTTGTGCTAGCAGCTTTTATTTTATCAGAATTCTGCTCTTTATGTGTGATCTTTAGGAGCTAGTTTGTTTTTCCTGGCACTCGCTTTTGACCATGCTGTCATCTACAGAAATGTATCTTTTAAATTTTTGATTGGTAAAGGCTAAAAATACAAACTAGGATGATAAGTTATGGAGTATAATAATAATTGGCAAAAATGGCTAGCTATTGCAGAAGGTGAAGGGGTCTGAATTTTCTCTGAATGCACTTGCCTTTGAGAAGTCGGTTCTTTGACATGGAGCCTCTTTTGGGTTTTAATTCTATGTAGAACCTCTTTCTTTGGGTGTGATGCATTGGATTAATTTGAAGCATACTTTTGTGTTTGGTATGTTAATCCTATTGATGGCATTGAGTTATATTTTGTTGTAACATTTTGTTTTGTAAAAATGGAGAAAAAAGAACATCTTGGTGTCTTGTGGAAACAACCCGCTCTGATGGAACTGATCATAATGTTTTTTTTGTACCTTCTCAGTTTGTTTTTAAACGATTTTATTTAACTTGACACCTCGGACTATTTATTTGTTTGTCTGGCGCGACTGATTTTAAACTCACTTTTGGCAAAGCGAATTTCTTCAAATTTTGCATATGTGTTCAGTATCAATGACAATACAATAATCTGTCAAAACTGATGCAACTACGTAACACATTTTGTTGTAATCAGTGGTTATGCAATTCCAATTAACTCACACACAACAGTGACGGAGAGAGAATACAGTGAAATATAGGAGCCTATACAGTAAGTGAGAGATGCTTCCAGTGAGTGGAGTTGGTAAATACGCGTGACACCTTTACTTGTTGACTCTTGTGCAGGAGTAGCTTTGTTGATCATGGTGAGGAAGTATTTCTGTAAGTCTGCCATTCTGTCGTCGACATTTTTTTTTTTTTGGTAGCAACCGAACACTAATCCCATAAGAGTCTCAACAGAAAAATAGACACCAAAATATAATTCAAATGATTTCTGCAAAAAAGGTATATTATGTAATATTTTTAAAGAACCTTCCCATTCATGAAAAATGATTAAAGAAAAAGCATTTGCAAAATACTCAAAGACTAAACGGTAAAAAATAAAATATATGAAAATAAGTAAAGTAAGTACAACGATTTCTTTACTTTAGTTATAAATGCACTAAAAAGCAAAAAATATTTTTTTCTTTAAATACAATTTTCATGGCTATATGTGTTTAAATAAAATCATGGGGCACACATAAAGTAATTCATGCAATCAATTAATAGAATAGCTACTTTCATCATAAAATATAACAAAAACAACAACACTGTAATTCCCCACCATGCTAAACAAGTTTCAAAAATTGTTTGAATGAATTCATTTATGTGCACCCCACGATTTTATTTAGTCACATGTAACCACAAAATTTGTGGTTAAAGAAAAAAATATTTTTTGCTTTTTAGTGCATTTATGACTAAAGTAAATTAAATCGTTTCACTTAAAAATGGTTTTTTATATATTTTATTTGAGGATGTTAATCAGTTTGGTTTCTTCTTCATCTTCATATTCTTCTTCTTGTTCATCTCTGTCTTCATCTTCTTCTTTGTCTTCTTCTTCGTCTTCTTATTTTTCTTCTTGTTTGTCTTTGTCTTCATCTCCGTCATCTTCTTTGTCTTCTTATTTTTTACTTCTTGTTTATCTTCATCTTCGTCTTATTCTTCTTGTTCATCTTTGTCTTTTTCTTCGTCTTCTTCTTTGTCTTCATCTTCGTTTTCTTATTTTTCTTCTTGTTTGTCTTCGTCTTCATCTTCGTCTTCTTATTTTTCTTCTTGTTTGTCATTGTCTTCATCTTCATCTTCTTCTTTGTCTTCTTACTTTTCTTCTTGTTTGTCTTCATCTCCATCTTCTTCTTTGTCTTTGTCTTCTTGTTTTTCTTCTTGTTTGTCTTCATCTTATTCTTCTTGTTCGTCTTTGTCTTCTTATTTTTCTTCTTGTTTGTCTTTGTCTTCATCTTTGTCTTCATCTTTTTCTTCGTCTTTGTCTTCATCTTCTTCTTTTTCTTTGTCTTCTTCTTTTTCGTTGTCTTCTTCTTCTTATGATTATTATTATTATGATTATGGTTGTGATTGTGATTGGCAGCACAGTTCAGCTCCGGAGTCAGTAAGTTCTATCTGCCTATTCTTGCTACTCTCATATGTGTGGCCCCTTGCCAATCATACCAAATCCTGCTAACGCAGTACCTTGTAGAGATGTTCTCCTCTCATCATTATAAAATACATCCTCAGATGGCAGATGAGATCCATTTATCATAATGGCCATGGAGACAGTTCTTGATTTTACTGCCTCAGGTTCAGCCCACAGGCTAATATGGCTGCGGCTGAGTGAGTGACTTTGTTAAAATTCAGGTAATGTGCTGTGTAAGTTCATCTTGGAATCTCCGGCTTTGGCAGACTTTCTAATGGAATTGTTAACTTGTTGAACCTCGTGCAATACTGTATGTTAGAAAACTGTGTTTCTTAACATGAATAATGACAAGTGTCAGCAGAATCTTTGGATGAAGTCTTTTGCTTACAGGGAAAGGTTAACTGACAGAAGGGAGATTTAAATAGCAGCTCCATGGACTGCAGTGTAACAGCTAACTAGCAGAGTGGCACGGGGTGTGAAGAAACATGACAGGCTCTCTCCCTTTTGTATGGCATAGAAGGCAGAGCTGTTCTTCAAGTCTTACACATTGATCTGGAGGACTGCAGACTACTGTTTGATTTTCCAGCAGATTTCATTACTTTTTATTTTTATCTATCCATTTACTTCTTTTCTTTTGCTGCCTATGAAAGCGGCAATGGGCACAAGCCAGGGACACGATCTTAATGGGATGCCAGTTCATCACAGGGCACATTTATGAACAGATAAAAACTCACTAATACTGGACTCTCACAGAGTGCACGATAAACCTGATCTGTGATGCAGGAGAAAAAGTGAAATTCTTGGAGCACAGCTCACACAGACATACACTCTTAAAATTAAAGGGGCCAGAGGTCTTCAGAATAATACCATAAGGGAACTATTTCCACATGAAGATTCCAGAAAGAACAACAACAACATTAATTTCTTCAGTACATTTTCATACAAATGATGTTGCTCAACGTGCTTTACACGATAAAGAAAGAGAGAAAAAAACAAAATAAATAAGAAAATAGAATTAGGGAACACTAATTAACATAGACTAAAAAGTAAGGTCTGTTGGCCAGGGAGGACAGAAAAAGCTCCACACGGCTGGAGAAAAAAGATCAAATCTGCAGGGGTTCCAAGGCCACGAGACCACCCAGCCTCCTCTAGGCATTCTACCCAACATAAATTTTCTCAATCACTCATCATGGTTTTCAGGGTTCTCATTGAAGAACTTGATGATGACAGTCATTTGGACTTCTGGCCTTCAATCCATCAATGTAGGGACATCACAGTGCTTTGATCAGGTGGTGGTGGCGCAGATCGCCACCACACAAAACCGGGAAAAGTACAGAAGAGAAAGTAGGGGTTAGTACGGATTGTGGAGCCACCAGGAATAATCTTCTTCTTCTTTCAGCTGTTCCCGTTAGGGGTTGCCACAGCGGATCATCTTGTAATGCATATACATATATATATTAGGTGATGGATGATGAATTTGTCAAACTTCAACGGTGTCATGATTTTAAAATCTTGCTGCATACAAGAAGACGGACTAATTTCAGGTTTTCTTGATATGTTAGCATCCTTAGCCTACTAGACATTAACAATGGAGACTGCTGTATAATAGAGGGGATGTAGAGTTTGAGAGCATGAGCTGCACCCACCACATGGTGAACCACCTAGATTGGGACCCGAGTGCAGCAGGTGACTTCTCAGCACCACATTGTGACGTTTTTGACGGTGGCTGGAGTGCCAGTCCTGCCTCCAACTTCCAAATTTTCCCTGTAAATTGGAGGACCTTCTTACAGGGCTGGATGCAGAGTAATGTCATACCCAGGATGAAGCAAATGCTGTATAATACAGTGGAACCTTGGATTTGTGCTTGTAATTCAAAGCACTCGTATATCAAAGTGAATTTCCCCATAAGAAATAATGGAAACTCAGATGATTCATTTCACAACCCAAAACTATTCATATTAAAATGATTAATACAAAATATAAAATAAAAATACATAAAACAAATTAACCTGCACTTTACCTTTGAAAAGAATCATGGCTGGTGTGAGGGAGACAAGAGAGAGGAGGAGGAGGAGGGTTATTGTGTAGGACGACTTTCACTCTAACTAACGGAGTCCCTGCTCTCTGTTGGCTCACAGGAATCTTCTTCTTTTTTTGCGACTTTAACAAGGAGCCTCTCCAATGACAGTTGCTTTTGCCTGAACAGTCACTACACTTGGAAACAAAATAAAGAAAATGCTTTACGCACTGTAAGGTTTCTAAACTCTTTTGGGATTCCATCCACCGGGACAACACGTGCAAGAGCGTCCTGAAGCAACTGCAGGCTCCCAGTTGCTGTAGCAGTTTGCCGTAAAAGCAAATCTGAAAAGATTGTGGATATGCTATAAGCGCCTGCTGTCGATGGGTGATACACGGGACATTGTAAATGCGCAGGGCACAGTATTACTTGGCCACTAATCTGGTCACAACCCTGTCTGACTGCTGTGTCTGTATAAGAGAGCGGCAGATCACGCTACAATAAATAACTGCTGATCCTGTTTCATGCTGAATAAAGCTGGAGTTGCTAAAGTACTGAGATTCAGCTTTGTGTTTTGGGGGGCAAGACAGGGACTCGCACGTTACAACACACACACACACGTGGTTACCATGCTTAGTAAACAGTATACACTCATATTGATGTTGACTATATGAGTGAGGCACGCCGACTGAGACCGAGAATGGGAGACAATTACCCACAATCCCTCAGTGAGAGAGAGAAGAACCATCAGCTCAGCTGTGATCACGTGACGCTCAGTAGACAAAGCACATACATACTACACGTATTGCAAGACCTTGCTTGTTTATTAAAAATTTTAGCTCATCTTGCAAAACATTCGCAAACCAAATTACTCAAATCCAAGGTTTTACTGTTTATATTGTAAGAGAAACAAAACAAAGCAGATAGGTTTGGGGGTTCCACCTCGTATATTGGCCAAACAAATAAAGTAATGGTATTTGAACACAAAAGTAGTGAACACAAAATGAGTCAACATAAAGTGAAGGGTGGAGGGATCGGTCTTATACGAGCTGTGCAGGAAGAGGCGGGTTCTTAGGCGGAAGTGAGGTCTGTAGGAGGGCGTGGTCTGGTAATGGAAGTGGGTGGAGTGCTAGGTTAGTTTCCCGGTCTGAGGAAGAGAGAGTCTGTGTCTTATGTTTAGTTAAGCCCTTAGACTGCCTCCCATGCGCATGTGTGTGACAATATATACTGTGTATATATATATATATATATATATATATATATATCTGCTCTTCACAAACTGAGGGCACCGTGGCAGATGTTAGCAGATTGCTGGCCAACCACAAAGCGTTACCTGGTAGGTAACCACCCACACTATCAGATTGTGACACAGACTTCGAATGCCGTGAATGTAATTACCCCGATCTACATGCTGTCAAATAAACGAACCACACGCCGTGGCGCAACGTTAAGGGCATCGCCTCTGACGCTGACTTCCGAGGTTCGATTCCCGAGAGGGAGTGCAGTGGAGTGTGTACACCTGATGAGCCCAGAATGAGGGCGAAAAACGTGTCGTGTACTCTTTGCATTTATTTGACAGTAAACTATTGCAACCATATTTATTTATATATATATATATATATATATATATATATATATATATATATATATATATATATATATATATATATATATTATATATTTATATATATTTATATACAGTATATATATATATATATATATATATATATATATATATATATATATATATATATATATATATATATATATATATATAAATGTTCTGTATAAATATAACATGCCTAACGTGTGCAGCTATTTTCTAGCAGTGGGGAAAATACCTTGTGGTAATGTGACATGTAACATATATATTATGATGTAACCGATTGTTGCTAAAACTTCATTTATTTTTTGTCATGTTTGCAGGCCCCCTATTAGGTTGAGGTCTTAGGTGAAACCCTAACCCACCTGCCCACCTAATAGCACCCACTAATGCATCTTTCGCAGCATACAATACAATACAATACAATACAATACAATACAATACAATACAATACAATTTATTTTTTGGATAGCCAAAAATCACATAAGAAGTGCCGCCATGGGCTTTAACTGGCCCTGCCTCTTGACAGCCCCCCAGCCTTGACTCTCTAAGAAGACAAGGAAAAACTCTCCAAAAAAAACCCTAGTACGGAAAAAAATGGAAGAAACCTTAGGAAAGGCAGTTCAAAGAGAGACCCCTTTCCAAGTAGGTTGGGCATACTAGGATACTATACTGCACAAAAAAATTAAAGGAACACTTTTTAATGGGAGTATAGCATCAAGTCAATGAAACTTGTGGGCTATTGATCTGGTCAGTTAAATAGCAGAGGGGCTGTTTAATCAGTTTCAGCTTCTTTGGTGTTAATGAAATTAACAATAGGGGCACTAGAGGGGCAACAATGAGACAACCATCAAAACAGGAATGGTTTAACAGGTGGAGGCCATTGACATTTTTCCTTCCTCATCTGTTTTGTCACTCGTTTTGCACTTGGCTACGGTCAGTGTCACTACTGGTAGCATGAGGCAATACCTGGACTATACAGAGGTGGCACAGGTAGTCCAACTTCTCCAGAATGGCACATCAATACGTGTCATTGCTAGAAGGTTTGCTGTGTCTCCCAGCACAGTCTCAAGGGCATGGAGGAGATTCCAGGAGACAAGCAGTCTCGTAGAAGGCCCTAAACCCATCAGCAGGACCCACCGGTATCTGCTCCTTTGGGTAAGGAGGAACAGGATGAGCACTGGCAGAGCCTACAAAATGACCTCTAGCAGGCACGCCGCTGGTGTGACTGTCTCTGACCAAACAATCAGAAACAGACTTCATGAGGGTGGCCTGAGGGCCCGACATCCTCTAGTGGGCCCTGAGCTCACTGACCAGCACCGTGGAGCTCGATTGGCATTTGCCATAGAATACCAGAATTGGCAGGTCCACCACTGGCATCCTGTGCTTTTCACAGATGAGAGCAGGTTCACCTTGAGCACATGTGACAGACGTGAAGGGTCTGGAGAAGCTGTGGAGAAACGTTATGCTGCCTGTAACTTTGTTCAGCACGACTGGTTTGGTGGTGGGTCAGTGATGGTCTGGGGAGGCATATCCATGGAGGGACGCACAGACCTCTACCGGCTAGACAATGGCACCTTCCCTGCCATTAAGCATCGGGATGAAATCCTTGTACCCATTGTCAGACCCTATGCTGGTGCAGTGGCTCCTGGGTTCCTCCTGGTGCACGACAATGCCTGGCCTCATGTGGCGAGAGTATGCAGGCAGTTCCTGGAGGATGAAGGAATTGATACCATTGACTGGCCCCCACGCTCACTCACCTGACCTCACTCCAATAGAACACCTCTGGGTGGGACATTATGTGTTGGTCCATCCAACGCCAACAGGTTGCGCCTCAGACTGTCCAGGAGCTCAGTGATGCCCTGGTCCAAATCTGGGAGGAGATCCCCCAGGACACCATCTGTCATCTCATTAGGAGCATGACACCCCCTTCCCCGACGTTGTCAGGCATGCATACAAGCATGTGGGGGTCATACAAACTACTGAGTACGATTTGGAGTTGCTGCAATGAAATTTCAGGCAAAATGGACTCTCCTGCCTGCCGCCTCATTTTTTCATTTTGATTTTCGGGGTGTCTTTGAATTCAGCCCTCTGTAGGTTGATCATTTTCATTTCCATCAAGCGATGTGGCATCCTTTCATTCCTAACACATTACCATATCAGTGTATATCAATAGAGATATCCAGTAGGATTGAGATCTGATGTGTTTTCAAAGTGTACCTTTAATTTTTTTGAGCAGTTTATATTTAGCAGTGGCTAAATTGTTACTTAATATTTATTCTTTCATTGTTTATTTTTTTATAAAACATTCTTAAAGTGGGACAATAAATAAAATGTGAAACCAAATCCAAAAAAAATGCAAAAGTTCAGGAAATTGATGATCTCTTCTTAGCTTTTCTCCATTCAATTTAATGAACACTAACTGCTCGTTTCCAGCCTCAGTTTGAATTTTGGCAGCTGTTTTGCATCATGTTTTACATTTTACCTCAGCCATTTACAGATTAAAGAAATACTTCTCTACATCTCTCTATTTCCTTGGATTCATTTGTCGAGTCATGACACTCTCAAGTAGCCACTAATCAATATCAGTCAGCACTTCTACACAATTAGGCTGCACTTTCCCAGCTTTGTTCACACACTAAAGTATTACTGGTTAGGTTGTGACACCATATTGGGTTTCTTGTTAAACATTATATTTAGTGGATTGGTTACATTTAAATAAACTCAGCCCAAAATAGATTGATGGCTGAAAAGAAAAATCAAACAATGAAACAACACAAACTGCGCAGAGAAAAATGCCCAATTCTAAAAGAAGAGAAGTTCACTTTTCAGAAAATTGTGTGGTGAATAGCGGCTGGGGTCCGTGGCAGTGCACAATTAAAAAAAATAAATAAATAAAAAAGAGTGGTCCTCAAATTTTTTGGGTGTAGGTGCAAGTGGGTGGAAAGCCATGCAGCCGCAGGATGTTTGATGGGGAGATCAGTGCAAACTCAATCAGCGCAGCCATTCTCCATTGACGCTCTGAAAGTTGTTAGTGAATGCACCTGCACCCAGGAGGGATAAAAAGACGAGGAAAGAAATTAGGGAACAAAACTGGGTAAATGGAAGGTGACAAGTGGTCAGGAAAATCCTGTGGAGGAGCGTAGAGAGGGGCACTCCATGGGATCCTACAGACACTGACGGAGAGGGCAGGATGAGGAGGTTATACTTAGCTTGTCCTGGTGGACACCAATTGAAGGTGGTTGGGACAGGAGTCTAACGTGGACTTCTTTTACTGGTGTCTGAGCTTCAGTGAGAATACCTGGGAGATGGGTGGGCAAGACGAGACGATAGAGATGTGATGGTCCAGGTTGGCTCCAAGTCCTTTGGCACCTTGAACCCGGAAACTTTGTTAGTCATGAGCCGAGATGACACAAACAGTCAGCAACAGTGTGTTGCAAAGTGCTTTAGAGCTTTTATTCTCAAAGCAATGGTGTTCCAAACGAAAGTGCAGTGCTCCTTCATTAAATAAAGCATAATACAATCCAGTGCTTACGGAAGATAAAATCAGCAATAAATAATCCATTAAAAGCCAAAAGTAAAACTTTGCAGACATCGGGTCCACTCTTTCAGATCACCTGTCGGCCCAGCATGTCTTTTTCTCTCAGTCTCCACTAGCTCATTCTTCCCAGGTCTTGAAGCTGATGGAAACACCAAGAGCTGAGGGTCACTCTCTCCGGCTCCCATCCCAACTAGCTCCTTCAGGGTTGGCCAACACACCTCTCACTTTCATGCTGCCTCCATCAACGTCTGCCGGACCTTGGCGTACTCGATCACCCCGCTACTCCAGTGCTCAGCGGAAGTGGTGTGCTCGTCTCCTGACTTTTCAGTCTCAGACACTGTATCCAGCAGGGGGCATTAGCTCCCTTGGAATGAGTTCTTTTGTAATTGTGGCGTGTTACATAACCTGAAACTATATAAATAAAAATAATAATGAATAATAATAAAATAAAAAGGCAATACCCTTCCCTTAGTTATATGGCTTTAAAAGAATCACTCACGAGAAATAACTTTCTTTGATAATGGCTTACGCTGCATAACAGACGAAAGGAAGCCAATGGCAAGAACCCAGTTCAGGAGTAGGGGCCCAATGTGTAGAGTCTGCTGTTTTCGCCGTTGCAGTGGAAGGATTTTCAGGATCGGATGAGGTTATCTCCCATCCATCCGTCAGCTTCAAAGGTGTGCCGGGCAACGTTCCAATGCTTTATACTCTTTCTTCACGTGCAGGCCACCATTTAGGTGAATCATGCAATTCCAAACAAGGCAAAAGAGGATACAATTTCATGCTGACTTTGACAGAGAAATAAAGTATACAACAGTCCTCAGTCTGACTGCATGTTTCCCAGTTGTCTCTGTCTGTCTTGTCCTATAGATAGATAGATAGATAGATACTTTATTAATCCCAAGGGGAAATTATATACTGTATAATATAATGCTTGCCTATCAGTTCTGTACGGTGAACCCCTGTGCTAAATCTGGCTCTGTGTCAACTGTGCATGTGAGTAGAAAAAGGCAGATTTATAAGATATATTTGCACAGAGTACAGTGACATATTAAACTTATGCTTATTACAGATACACATGAAGAATCTCGACAAGCTCCTGATCTTCTTGCCCATTGTGTACTATTCATATTCCCTTTAAACAGTAAATTAGTTCCTTGCCAAGTTACTTATTTACATAATCTTAACAAAGTACTGTGTTTTTAGTAATATTAATAGCTAGATGGAGAACTTATTTCAGTTCCTTTTCACCTTTCATAGGGTAATATTGATACTGGTTTCATACTAATACTGCTCAATTTGTATTGTTAGATACTTTCAATTGCTAATTATTAGATACTAGCTGTGCAAGCCCATGCTGTAAAAATCTTAGGCTCCTAGAAACTATTGTAATTGTCACAAAAAACAATTGACATGAAGAATCGGTGGTTTCGTTTCACCGACGTGCTCGGCCCCCCTTGTCTATCAGCGGTTAAGCGAGTTTCTCTCTCCTCTGGTTATGTTTTGCCGATGTGCTCGCCTTGCTTATGTATTAGCGGCAAAGCGAGTTTGTCTTTAGTCAACGGTTTCACTTTAGCGACTGAGTCGCTTTCTTTCATGCTGTAGCCTTGTACTTCTTTCTTCTTCCGACTTGTTAACTTGGGGCCACCTTGCCAGCTCTTTGAGCTTCGTGTTGTAGCCTTGCACTTCCAGGCCAGACAGACAGACACACACACTTCCACACGTAGACTGTAAAAAAGCCTGGGCAACTAGAAACCATGGACTCTGGCACTTCAATCAATCGATCGCATTGACTGTGTATTAGCAGCTCCTCAGTGGTTTCGTTTTGCCGATGTGCTCGCCTCCGTTGTCTATCAGCGGCTAAGTGAGTTTTTCTCTCCTCTGTGGTTTCATTTTGCCAATGTGTATCAGCGGCGGCAGTTTCACTTTGGCAATAGAGTCACTTTCTCTGTGCTTCACGCTGTAGCTCTGCACTTCCGGGCTGGACAGACAGACATACACACTTCCATGTGTAGACATTTATATTTAAGACTAGCTGTCCCCCGCAGCTCCACCCGCGTAACAGTGAAACAGGATAAACATTAAAAATCAATAAAAAAATGTTAAAAATATAATAAATTCTATTGAGAAGAATTTATATTGATAGCTTTCGTATCCAAGGGCTTTCGTATCTTGATATGCAAGATTTTTGGTTTTGTTCTCAGGGGTGATAATGTAGCTGTGATCTCTAAAATCTAAAAGTTGGCCAGGTATCTCTGGCCAAGCAGAAGGTAGGTGCGCTCCAACATCAAACATTGGCACTGTATCTGATCGTGTTCAGCTCTGACGGGAGAGCATCCCCTGCATGGGGAGAAGAGCACATGGCCGTGATATTGCTGCCAACGAGCAACTACTCTTTAAAATACATGTAGCTCTGATCTCTCTCTCAAAAACGTCAAACGTTACTCTTTAACAATCTGTAGATGATAATGTCTACTGAACAAACAGGTATCGCTAGCTAAGTGGAGGCAAGGTGCACTCCAACACGTGGCGAGAGGTAGACTGATTTGAATGGAGGCTGGTGAGTAATTGAGGAGGGTCCTGCCCAGCTCCCTACTCCTGACGTCATGCCTCCCCCTTCCCTCGGCTCGCTGCATCTCTCTGGGATTCACGCAAATAAATTGGTAACCAAACTATGATACTCAGCGCGATAAGAGAAGTCACAAAATCAACCGGAATGTTCAAGCAAATTATATAAAAAACCCCGATCTAAATCAATTAAGTAGTTCTCTCGTGAAAAGCAAACAGACAGACAGATGTTGGATTTTTATATATACGGTATAGAGACTAGTCTGTTGGGTATACTTTCAGAAATATTATATTTAAGAAAATTGAACAATTAGTCACAGACCCTCCACCGCTAACACACATCATTTTCTCATCTCTTGAATTACAATCTGCTGTGTGTGAAAGCCTTTGAGCCACCACAAGCCTTTCTGTGCTCCATTTCAACTCCACTGTAATGGGCCGTTAAAAAGCGAATATTTAATGGAGACTACTGACAAATGGAATTGCATTCTATCATCACTATTACTTTTAAATATGACTTATTGTTACAAAATAATCCATCCATCCATCCATTTTCCAACCTGCTGAATCCGAACACAGGGTCACGGGGGTCTGCTGGAGCCAATCCCAGCCAACACAGGGCACAAGGCAGGGAACCAATCCTGGGCAGGGTGTCAACCCACCGCAGACAAAATAATCTCATAATCAAAAATGTAACAAGTGACTCCTGGACAAACTAAATAAAAAAAAAAAAAGTGAAATACTCCAAGGTTCATTTCAATTCACTTAGTCGCCGAACGCACCTGAATGTTACTTCATACATTCATTGTATAACTTGTTTAATAGTATTTTACATATTATACAGTTAAAAGTCAAGACCACATGGGCTTCTAGTGGCTGAAAAAGCTTTTAGAGATACAATTTCCACATCAGTTCAGTTGGAATCTGCTATCAACTGCTCTAATATTGTTAGTTGTTGGTTGTGGAGTCTCATATTTCTTAAATCTCAAATTTTTGAAGAAGTACTTGATGGACTCTTGCATGTGTGAATTTCCAATAAAATTTTAAATTTTTCAACATTTGAAAACCTACAAATATTTTGAATTAGGAGTGGGCGGTCAATGGGTTGATGGAGTAAAACTGCATGAAACTCTTCACAGAGTATGGAATTAAAAAAAACCAAAACATTTTTCCTATATGATAGATAGATAGAGGGAGAGAGTGAGAGAGAGAAATAGAGAAAGGCACTATATAATAGATAGTGTTTTCCTCTAGGGGGAGCTAGCTCCCTGGAAATATGTTCGTTTTGTAATTGCGGTGTCTATGTAACCTGAACCTATATAGATATAATATTAAAAGGTGATACCCCTCCCTTAGTGATACATCGGTGAGAAATCACATAGGAGAAATAACTTAGCTTTCTTTAATGACGATTTATGCTGCATTACAGACAAAAGAAGCCATAGCAAGACTTTTCACCGAAGTGGGATCTCGATGTATACAGTCTGCCATTTTCATCACTGCACTGAAAGGATTTTCAGGATCGGATGACGTTCTCTCCCATTCGTCCATCAGCTTCAAAGGTGTGCCAGGCAATGTTCTAAGGTTTTATATCCTTTCTCCAAGTGCAGGTCCCACTTAGGTAAATCATGCCATTCCAAACAAGGAAAAGAATATCCAATGTCATGCTGATTCTGTCACACATAAATAGTACAATGCCCATTTTCGCAGTTGTCTCTTTCTTGTCTTCTAATGCTTGCCTAGCAACTCTAAATGATGAGCCCCTGTGTGCTAAATCTGGCCTTGTGTTAGCTGTACATGTGAGTGGATTTATACATTTTTTTTGTACAGAGCACAGTGACATATTAAACTTATGTACATAGATAGATAGATAGATAGATAGTGTGGGTGCCACAAGGGAAGGATCGGAAAAGATGGACGGACAGCCCATGGAAAGGAAAAGATATCGCTGGAGAGTTTTTATTCTACCAGCATGCTAGATGACAGCAGTACAAAATATCCATGCCCAGTGGGAAGCCAGCAGTGCATGCTGGGAAATGTAGTCTGGCAAGGCAGCTCTGCTGGGGTTACTGGGTGCTGCGAGAGGGCACTGCAGGGAGACAAGCTCCCTGTTATAATGAACTTCTGTGTGACCCGGATGTGCTTCCATCGGGCAATCACCCTGGCGCTGGAAGTACTCCCGGATGTGTAATGAAAGGGACCACACTCCCTTATCCTGGCGAGTCGGAGCTGGGAGGTAGAGAGGCAACACTTGAGTGGAGAAGGGCAGTGCAATGGTGAGAGTTATTGTGAGGAGAGAAAATGTGTGTTTTGCGCTTATCGTAATGTGTTTGAGATGATTTGGTCAATAAGCCAACATTTATTTGAACTCTTCAATGCTCACTTGTATAAAGAAAAGGAAAAGTGCTTAAAACTGCCTCCCTGTTAAACTAGGACATTCTGTCTTCATTTGTACCAGCACACTTTATATTAAAAAATGAGATCATATAGAGCATTTGACTTTATGCTTTATTTTCTGATAACAATTTACACACTTCATATACCTAGTACTTTTAAAATGTTTACTAGTTTAATTGTCCAGAGTTTGTTCCTGCCTTGTGCCCTATGCTAGTGGGATAGACTCCAACCCTGCTGTGAGCCTGGTTTGGACTGAGCGGGTTAGAAAATTACATGACATGAAGTTAAATACTGTATTGGGTATGGAAAATGGTATTCAATTTGAATACTTTTCTTGTATGAAAGTTAAAAATTAATAATATATAAAACCATGTTAAAGTCCCTTTTAAAGATCCCAAAGTACAGTGGGTAAAGGATCTCTTACTCAACATTTCCGAAAAGGAGTGGAAGGCAGCCATGCACAGAATTCTCTTGAGCTCCATGTGCACAAAGCATACAATTATTCAACTTAAAATTATATATCAAGCACATCTGTCTTGTTTAAAATTGTCCAAAATGTTTCCAGGGTAAGACCCAACCTGCGAACGTTGCAATCGAGCTCCAGCCTCACTGGATCACATGTTTTGGGCCTGCACCAAATTAACATCATTTTGGACCAAAATCTTTAAATGCCTTTCAGACGGCCTTGGGGTCACAATCCCTCCTAACCCATTAACAGCTGTGTTTGGTGGGCTCACAGAGGGGCTTAAAGTGGAGAAGGACACATAAACTGTGATCGCCTTTACTACACTATTGGCACACAGACTTATCTTGTTCAACTGGAAGAATCCTAACTCTCCTATTCTAAGTCAGTGGGTAACTGATGTTTTATACTATCAAAAATTGGAAAAAATCAAATTCTCACTTTGATGATCTGTATAAAACTTTCAAACCTGGCAGGACCTAATCAATACTAATTTTGAATGAACATTTATATAAGGGCTGGGGGGTTTGGGGGGGTCTACTCCTTTCTCTCTTTACTACTCTCAGTAGTTTTACTCTGGCTATTTGCCTCTCTCTTCCTGATGGGTTGGGGTTAAATTTAATTTAGTTTTGTTAAGTTTGACTTGATTGTATGGAATGTTATATGCTTTAAATAAATTCAATAAAAGTTAAAAAAATATATACTGTATATACAGTAATCCCCCGCTCTATTGCAGTTCAGCTATCGCGCCCCCGCTAAAATTCAATAAGTACATCCTACCTGTAGTGTACTTTGCAGCCAATTCATAACAAAGCATACGGTTTTCAGCAGACAAAGAGTTTCGCGTTACAGCACCCAGATGATTTCTTACAAAGCCCATTATTGGCTGAAAGAGACTCAACCAATCAGAGCGGATTTTATTCTCTTGGGTTCTGATTAGCTGCAGCTAACGTGGTGTAATCTCGCAAGAACAGCGAGCGTGGGTACCCGACAAATCGTGTATCGCCTACCTTGCTTGTGGTCCGACTTTTGTGAGCAAACTTTTGTGAGCTTTTCGTTTGTTTTAAGCCCTATGATGGCTCCAAAGCGTCAGGCCCGGCCTTAGGCATAGGCGAAGTAGGCGACCGCTTAGGGCCCCGGATCGACGGCGGCCAGGCCCCCGGCCCGCCCCTCCCCTCGCATGTTTAAATCACGTGGGCCAGCAGGGGCGAAAAAGGGACGCAGGGTGATGACCTCGTAACGTTACAAGAAAACATCTCCTTGGTCTAATTTTCACGCATTTCGCAGAGCTTCCAGGGGGGCCCCTGGACCCCCCCTTTCGCCTAGGGCCCCATAATACCTAAGACCGGGCCTGAAAGCGTCCTGCATCTTGTAAGCCTTCTGGTAGCAGTGAGCCTAAGCGCCAGAGGAAGACCTTGACCATACAGGAGAAGGTAAAACTGATGATGATTATTATTATGTTACTCATATCTTTAGCTCGACATCCGCGTATCATATGTGTATCCAAAGTGTGTTTTAATAAGTTTTACATGTGTTTAAAGCATGTGGGAGGGGTATTTTAAGGCTTAAACTATAAAAAAAAATGTGGTCTTTCTATATCACGTATTTTCACCTATTGGTGGGTCTGGAACGTAACTTAATATTGTGACAACCCTACAAAGGTGTGCTCTGCCCTTCCTTCGGGAGCTCCTCTGTGTTACGTGACCAGTCCAGCCTTTCATTGCTGTGGGCCGCCATGTAGCTTTAGCAGTTCATCGCCTCCACATCCACTCCCTGAACAGACACTGGAGGCTCTTTGATGTTGTGAACAATAAAATGAACAGCTAAACGGGTGCCTCTGTGTGTGGCAGTGTGTGGTGATGATGGTGTGTGTCTTGCAAAAATATTCATTAGATTATTGGCACAAAATGCCACTTTTTACATGACTTGGGGCACTGAGCTGTCACCTCTTCTTTTTGTCTGTTCTTTTGTCACCTGTTGATTCATAATCTGAATCATATTCAGTGGTGTTCTTTAATTCAGACTTTTTTTTCTCCTAAGTCGGTGTCACCCGGGCCTCTTTCTTCCTCACTGTTGCCATGATCATATATGTGTTCAAGAGCTTTGTACACAAGTAAGTCGTCTACTCAGTGTGCTTCTACAGAAGAAAATGTGAGCCGGGACTCAAGGAAGCCCTATTTATAGATCAGAACTCCGAGAGCACAGATGTTCCCATATTAGAAATATACACTTCGCTCTACTTTGCACCACCTGCGTCACCCATTCTCACCTAATGTCTCACCCATTCAGAGCTGTGAAAACACGGATGTGTCAATGACAAAAAGATACAATAGAAGGACTTCACACAACGCCTTCGTGCTCCTAACAACAGATTTCTCATCTTCTAATCCTTTTACTTAATGCCTCACCCATTAGTTTTCTATGGTTGAGTAGATCAGGCTGAGTACAAAACAGATCTAGAAAATTTGGATAAACTAGCAAACAAAATCAAGTAAACTTGCTGTTGTTTCTTTCATGTGTTCATATTAGATTTTTAGATTAGATTACATAAACTTTATCTAGAGGAAATTCAAATGCCTGCGGTGGGCTGGTGCCCTGCCCGGGGTTTATTCCTGCCTTGCGCCCTGTGCTGGCTGGGATTGGCTCCAGCAGACCCCCGTGACCCTATAGCGGGTTGGATAATGGATGGATGGAAATTTAAATGCATACAGTAGCAGAAACATAAAATAACAAGGATGCATACTCACAGGACAGATAATAAGCCAATTAATCAATCAATCAATCAGTCAATAAATAACAACAAATTTAATCAGTACATCAGGTGGAAGCATTGAATTGCCTGATAGCAGGGGGCAGAAAGATTAGCGGCTAAGTGAGTGACTCTTTCTTCGGAGGTTTCGTTTTGCCAATGTGCTCGCCACACTTCTGTATTAGTGGCTAAGTGAGTGTCTGTTTCCTCGGAAGTGGAGCCCTTACCCCGACTCCACCTCTCACTTCAATAAATAAAAATACCTTTAAATAAATTTGAGTACATCGGGTGGAAGCTTTGAATTGCCTGATAGCAGGGTGCAGAAAAGCACCCCAGAAGCTCTTCTTCATACACCGTGGTGAAATGGGCCTGTGGCTAAATGTGCTCCTAGAGAGCGCCTCCTGGAGGAGATGGAGGGGATTTTTCATGATGGCATCCAAATTTGCCACCATCCTCTTTTCCACAAGTTTCCAGTGTGTTGCCCTGTGATGGAGCAGGCATACTTTGGACAAAATTAGGGAGATGTTAGGCAGTCAAAAAATGAACAATCTCACCTGTTACAATGGGCAGCTGTCTATGAAGATGGCAGCTTAGTTAGGGTTTTGCTCTGTTCTTGTTAATACTTTGAGATGGTTGTCTGTTTTGTCTTCATTTGCTACTTGACTACTACCTCCAGGGGATCCGGATGCATCCCATAACTGAACCTACCTTCTTGTCCGTTCCCATTGGGAGGTGAGTTACTGCCTCAAGTGGAGGAGTTTTAGTACCTAGGGGTCTTGTTCACGAAATAGGGGTAAAGGAATGGTGAAATCGACAGACAGACTATGATGGCAAGTGCGGTTATGCCATAGATAGATAGATAGATAGATAGATAGATAGATAGATAGATAGATAGATAGATAGATAGATAGATAGATAGATTGGAAAGGCACTATATAGTAGATAGATAGATAGTGTGAAGTTCAGCCCCCGTACACAGACAGACAGACACCAGATGTCCTAAAAACATACACATTTATTTGTTTGGCTGCACATTAATATTACTTATTATGTACAACACCACACAGTGATCTATCCATCCATCCATTCATCCATCCATCCATTCTCTTCCGCTTATCCGAGGTCGGGTCGCGGGGGCAGCAGCTTGAGCAGAGATGCCCAGACTTCCCTCTCCCCGGCAACTTCTTCTAGCTCTTCCGGGAGAATCCCAAGGCGTTCCCAGGCCAGCCGAGAGATATAGTCCCTCCAGCGTGTCTTGGGTCTTCCCCGGGGCCTCCTCCCGGTTGGACATGCCCAGAACACCTCACCAGGGAGGCGTCCAGGAGGCATCCTGCTCAGATGCCCGAGCCACCTCATCTGACTCCTCTCGATGCGGAGGAGCAGCGGCTCTACTCTGAGCCCCTCCCGGATGACTGAGCTTCTCACCCTATCTTTAAGGGAAAGCCCAGACACCCTGCGGATGAAACTCATTTCAGCCACTTGTATTCGCGATCTCGTTCTTTCGGTCACTACCCATAGCTCATGACCATATGTGAGGTCCGATCCTCGGCTACACAGTGATCTAACCAACCAAATACTCAGTCCCTTCTTTCTCTCTTTCTTCTTCTCTTTCTGCCACTCTCACTCCTCCACACACAAGCTCTGTCCTCTTCCACCAAACTCCGTCTCGACTAAGGGAGTGAGGTGGCCTCTTTTATACTGTCCCGGATGTGCCCCAGGTGCTTCATGTTGCTCTTCCGGCATCACTTCCAGGTGTGGCAGAAGTGCTGCAATCCAAGGCTCTATAATCGTCCGGGCGCCTCCTGGCAGTGGCTCCAATGCAGACCAGTGTGGCTGCCCTATTGGGGTCCTAGTGGGAGGTCCTGGTCGTTACAGGCATCCCGGTTGGGCAGGATCACCAGCTGTCCACCACAATAGATAGATAGATACTGTAGATATGAAAGGCAAAATATAATAGATAGATAGATAGATAGATAGATAGATAGATAGATAGATAGATAGATAGATAGATAGATAGATAGATAGATAGATAGATAGATAGATAGATAGATAGATAGATAGATAGATATGAAAGGCACTATATAATAGATAGATAGACAGATAGATTAGTTTTCTCTCTGCCTCCAGTACCTCCAGGGGGTCCAGAGTGTGTCCCATCACTGAGCCTGCCCTTTTAATTAGCTTGTTGAATCGGTGGTCCACTCTTAAAGTGATGTTACCAAGCCAGCACACCACAGAATAGGAAATCACACTGGCTTTCACAGAGTTGAAAGATGTCACTACTCACATTAAAGGAGCTCAGTCTTCTAAGGAAGAAGAGCCTGTGCTCCCCTTTCTTCTCTAGTTTCTCTGTGTGCTGAGACCAGTTCAACCTGTTAGTGTGGACCCCTAAGTACCTGTAAGAGTGGACCACCTCTACATCCACCCCATGAATAGTGACCAGACATAGAAGCTCTTTGGTGCAGCGATAATCAATAAGCAGTTTCTTGGTTTTGTTGATGTTAAGGTGCAGATGATTCTCTTTGCACCTCCCATACCCCATCTCATAAGTGTAGTCTTGGTGACCAAAATCAACTCTGTTGTTTCCCTGTGTTTGTAAGCAATCATTGTTTAAGTCATCACATTCAAAACAATTCAGCAGACATTCATAATAAGTGAAGAATACATTTCCTAATTGTGTTGGTTGCTGAATCAGCTTCACAGGTGCATTTCATGAAGCACAATACTAGGGTGTTGTACCGTGTTAGCCACGGGTGTCGAACTCCGGTCCTGGAGGTCCTTAGTGGCTACAGGTTTTCATTCAGACCCTTTTCCTAATCAGCCAGCAGTTTTCACTGCTAATTAACTCCTTTTCCCTTCATTTCATTTTAAGGATTCAGTCCTCTGAATTGATTCTTTTCTTCATTAAATGACAGCCAAACAGAAATGAGATGTGAGACGAGCCAACACATGACCAGCTAAACTGGGACGTCAAACTCCAACCAGTTTCTTAATGCGAAGCTGATTCTTGCTGTTAATTAAACCCGTTATTTAATTCCATGGCTTGTTGCTGCTCTCATTCTGCCACAGCAGACATTTCCAAAACTGTTGATTTTTTCTGTTTTTTCTAAAAACACTGTCAAGATGTTTCGGTGACCTGAGAGATCAACCTTACTGAGTCCTTCACCTTTCTTTATTTTCAGATATTGTGTAATGGCCGCAGGTGAGCTGGTTATGTGTTTTGTGTCTTATTATTGTTTGGCTGCTAATTAAGGAAAAAAAGACAACTAAGGGGTCTGAGTCACGTCAATTAAAACTAAGGCAAAAGAAGTGAATTAGCAGCAAAAACAGCTCGCTAATGAAGAAGATGGTTAGAATGAAAACCTGCAGCGACTGCGGCCGTCCGGGACCAGAGTTCGACACTCATGGTATTAGCCATTATGAATGTAGTGAGAAGTCAAGCAAAATAACACCTTTTATTGACTAAAAAGATTACAATATGCAAGCTTTCGAGGCAACTCAGGCTCCTTCTTCAGGCAAGATGTACAAACTGAACACCACATTCACAGTATTGAGCAGGATTACAACAGAGCAGTTACTTTACAATTGCTGAAAATGCAGGAACCGATGCAGGAAGACATTGGAAAACAGCAAGAGCCTGCTTATGGAAGAGGAGTAACATGAAGGAAGGAGAGTAAGAATGTGTGGTGGGGTTATGGTCAGGGCAGGACAACAGAATAAAGGAAGAGGAAGAAGAGCTCAAATGTAGATAGATAGAGGTAAAAATGTGAGGAACTGTGGCCTTACAATGGTAGAGGCTGGGCAGTGAGTGCAGTAATGTCAGGCAGTGCACTGTGTCATCCATCATGCATACATTTTGGATGGAAAACAGGTGTGTATTCAAATACCGCATAGTAAATCAATACATTTACGGTTCATAAAGACTAAATGTACTGTGCAATACAAACCAAGCATCTACTGCATGCCGGTGGAATGAGATCAGTTTACATCCCTCCACAAGCAGAAGAAATATACAAATTAAGAATTCCAATACTTCTGTTCAAATCGTATTCTGTGATATCATCTACTGTTGAATTCTGCTCTGTACTATTATATTGTATTGAGGATTACTTGTGTTCTGTTCTGTGTATTAGATAGATAGATAGACAGATACTTTATTAATCCCAAGGGGAAATTCACATACTCCAGCAGCAGCATACTGATGCAAAAAAACAATATTAAATTAAAGAGTAATAAAAATGTAGGTAAAAACAGATAATAACTTTGAATAATGTTAACGTTTACCCCGCGGGTGGAATTGAAGAGTCGCATAGTTTTGTATTGTATTGTATTGTATTGTATTGTATTGTATTGTATTGTATTGACCCCCTTCTTTTTGACACCCACTGCCTTTCACAAGATTTCTTCCATTTTTTCCCTACAAGAGTTTTTTTTTGGGGGGGGGGGAGTTTTTCCTTGTCTTCTTAGAGTGTCAAGGCTGGGGGGCTGTCAAAAGCCCATTGCGGCACTCCTTGTGTGATTTTGGGCTATACAAAAATAAATTGTATTGTATGGTACACTATAGACTGAGCCAGATCCAGAGTGACTTTTTAGAAGATAATGAAATATTCCAAAACATACATTAATCAAAGATATTGTTATAAAATAGAGACCAAGGTTATTATAGTTAACGAAAACTAAAATCAAAACTGAAACTATTATTAAAAAAACATTTTCGTAAACTGTAATAAAATAATTAACAAAACCAAAATGAAAAACTAAAACTAAATGAAACTATTAAAGTAGCTGGAAAGAGTAACTGAAATAAAATAATAATTTACTAAAATATTTTTAGTTTTCATTTTTGAATGAATATTCTTGACGTTAGTCTTTAACCTTTGTAAGTTTTCTCTAAAACAGAAAGTCATCCGCCATGAGCCGCCTGCATATATTCATCCAGTGAACGGCGGCTGGTGACGGAGGGCGGCTGTTCACACAGCATTTGCGGTGACAGAGCAAGCCGACTACGGGTGCGTAAAATGTGAGAAATTGAAAGCGATTTGCGTGCCGCCTTTCTTTGCTCTTGTTGTATATCAAGATGTAATTCAAACAGCTGGAAACAGAATGTGCTGGTCAACAAAACGTTCACCATATGGACAGAAAAATCACAAGTGAGTCACATTTCAGTTTATTTCTCAGGTGTCTGCTTTTTGTTGACAGTAATTCACCTGCCACTTCGCACAGGAAAAATCATTTTTACTTTCTCATTTATGAAGTATAGAGAAAGTATAGTAATCATGAAAAAAATTGACCTCGATATTTTGATGAATCTTGATGTTATAGACTAACCATTGTCCAACAATACTGTTTTTTGGAATTGTGTGTGTACGTGCACGTGTCTGTGTAAACACGATAACTCAAAAACACAACTAGATAGATGGATGAAATTCGGCATGCGGTTGTTACACCACAATTATAGATCTGTATTAACTTTTGGGGCAAATCCATCACCTGGAAGTGGTACTTTACCTGAACACATACTCGATTTTTTTTATTTTTTTATTATTTATACAGCTGCAGAGTTCGATTTATTCAACTTTAATTTTATAATAATTGTTCAATGTATTATTAATTTGATTGTTGTTGATGGTTCCTTAATGTACATAATATAAAAATATAATCATTGTCTTGCAGTTTACTCCTCAAAGATCCATCCCTGTATCTGAGTATACAAGAAAGTCGAGGGGAGAGCACTCCCGGTTTTTGAAAATAAAACTGCACTGATCGAGAGACTGACTAGGTCATCATACAAGATCAGCATATTGTTGCTGACCAATCACTTTTGCTTTAAAAACATCTGATAAGTGATGAAAAACTAAACATACTAATTGGTTTTTGTATTTATTCCATATTTATTAATTTATCTTTTTTATTTCATATTCACAACTCAAAATAACTGATATTGTGAAAGTAATCCATTAGCAGAATTATATTTTAAAATATTTGTCTCCCTTCTTTCAATGTTTTTCTCTCTCTGTCAAAATAGGTAGTTGAAATATCATATTCTTTTTGTTCTTAACATCAGCCTTATCATACATATTGCATACCAGGGATTTTTCCTGCCTTTCATCCAAACCTGCTGCGGTAGGCTTCAGATTTCCTGTAATCCTACTCTGGATAAACAGGTTTAGATAATGTATAGGTTGTTCTTAATCTCAAACGCTGTCTGTGTATCATTTTGGCCCGTTCGTACTCCTATTACCTGCTCTTGCTCTGCTAATTATGGGTTTACTGTCCTTTATGGTGGTCTTTTCAAGACTCACTGCCCCTAACCTTGACACTACATGCTTGTTGTTCTTTGTTTCCCTCAATACAGCTAGGTGGGGTCCGCACACTCATTCAAGTCTAAGAGCCCTGTTCTTCCTAAGCCCCTGTGATTTTCATGAGAAAATATTTTAAAAATTATAACAATTGTGTAAAATTGCTCATATTCAGTATCTAGTTTTTATTGTGCTTGTTTTTATCAGACAAAAACAAAACCAGATAGTAAACCAGGCAGTGTAGTAAGCTTCCACTAACATTAAACTCATATCTAAATCTGTTAAGTGTACACTTCTGTCTGATTGTGACACAAAACTATCTCCGTAGGCACTCCATGCCATAATTACTAAAACTAAAACTGAAACTAATATATATAAAAATAAAATAGAAATGTCTTTGTGAAATAAAAACTAAACTAAAACTAAAAACACACGATGAAGGAAAATTAAACTGAAAACTAAACTGAATTTCCAAGTAAGGTCAGAAAAAATATAGAAATAAAAACTAATATAAAAAGGCAAAACTATAATAACCTTGATAGAGACACAGACATGGCAAAAAGGGTTCTAAGGCCCCCAGACTACCATAAAACAGGCCAGGAACATTCTCTGCCAAGCAAAGAAGAGGCTTCCTTCAGACCAGCTTGGCCCAGAAAACTACCTGCTGGCTTCTAACCTAGCAGGCCCCAAAGTGGACAGCTGGCTTAGACAGTTCACTAAGAATATAAAAGTCCAAGAAAATACAAAAGTGATTCACTAAATAGAGAAACCGTAAAAACGCCGACTGGAAGAGACAAATCCTATGAAGAATGTTTATAAAGGATATTATTTATTGCAAGAAATTGAACCCAATATAATAAAATGCTCAGAAGAGCAGAAAGAGGCAAAAAGGGTTTTCCTACAAAGGCAATCCAAGGTAAGCACGTCCCAATATGAAATCAACGAACAAAATCCAATAACAAAAGCAGAAATCCAAAATCAGAAAATATCAAAAGAAAACAATACTTACAAATTCTTCCAACAATGATCCACTAGCTTATTCTTCTTTTATTATATGACAGTTTAGAGAATTCTTGGTTTATTACTGCCATCTGCTGTACGGAGGGAGAATACCCCATTTCATTTTCAGGCCATTTTCTAACAAATTTAATCCAGACCAGAGTTGTGGAGTGGTGCCAGAGCCTATCCCAGTTACAATACGGTGCAAGGTAGGAACAAACCCTGGACAGGATGCCAGGTCACACACACACTCCCACATGCCAATCACACATTAGAACCAATTTGACATCGCCAATTCACCTAACCTGCATGTGTTAGGACAGTGGGAGGAAACCAATGCAGACACCAGGAGAATATGCAGACTCCATGCAGGTGCGAGGCAGCTTTGGTACCACTCTGCCACCCTTGTTTCATTTTAAATGCTAAATTCTTTTTTTCCAAAAAGTGTTTTTAATATAAATATATATATATATAATATACAATATTATATCCAATGTCTGTCTGCCTGTATGTCTGTCCACTTTTCACAAGTGAACTGCTTAACAGATTTAAATTGGGTTTTTTTCTATAATTTACTTGAACATTCTGGTTGATTTTGCAACTTCTCTCATCGCGCTAAGTATCATAGTTTGCTTGCTGTACCGATTTATTTACGCAAATCCGAGAGAGAGGCTGCAGGCTAAGGCGGGACCCTCCTCACTTACGCAACAACCTCAGGGCGTTCCTTACCTCTACTTAGCTAGCATATGAGAGAACTACTTAATTACTATTTGTTTGAACATTCTGGTTGATTTTGCAACTTCTATCATCGCACTAAGAATCATAATTCACTTGCAGGAGCGATATATTCATGCTAATCTGAGACAGACGCTCCGGGCTGAGGGGATGGGGAAGCGTGACATCAGGAGTAGGGAGCCGGACAGGGCCCTCCTCACTGTCCTTTTTTACTTCTACAGGGGTGAACCTGCAGGGGATGGCTAGTATATATGTATATACAGTGCATCCGGAAAGTATTCAAAGCGCATCACTTTTTCCACATTTTGTTATGTTACAGCCTTATTCCAAAATGGATTAAATTCATTTTTTTCCTCAGAATTCTACACACAACACACCATAATGACAACATGAAAAAAGTTTACTTGAGATTTTTTCAAATTTATTAAAAATAAAAAACATTGAGAATATATACACACACACACACACACACACACACACACACACACACACACACACACACACACACACACACACACAGTAGACCCCGCGAAGTCGCAGTTCAGAGTTCGCGGACTCAGTCGTTTGCTGATTTTTTCTTAGAAATTAGCATTAGAAAATCAGGTGCGCATCATACACGAGGACATTTTTTTCTGTAATGTTTACTTCTTCTGCTTTGGCTCTCTCAGTCGTTCTCTCTCTCTCTCTCTTGCTCGTTCGCTCGCACTCTCTCTGTCGCTCGCTCACTTGTGCGCGCTCTCTCCCTCTCTCGCTCACTCGCTCTTTTGTCATGCAACAAAAACAGAAAGGCATTTCGCAGAAAAGGTGCCCTAAACTCTTCCTATACAATCACAACGCGCGTTGTACACAGGGAAATTTTTTTTCGTGATTTTCTTTGTAAGAATTAGGGTGCGCGTCTTACATGAGGGCGCGTGGTACACGAGTAAATATGGTATTAATTGTTAGCAGAAAGCATAAATATCCTCCACAGTTTTTTATGGCTTTTTTCGTGGCAATACTGTGCTGTAGAGAGAACAGGAACCAACCGCTAAGGGAAACACAGTTTGGGATGGTGAAAGTAGCCAATCTGAGAGCGTTATTCATTTCTCTTTGCCGCTGATTGATTGCTGCCATGTGACACGTTTCCAGGTGAGTGGGTTTACCACCACGGTTTGGGATGGAGAAAGTAGCCAATCCGAGAGCGTTATTCATTTCTTCTTGCTGATGATTGACTGCTGCTTTGTAACGCGTCTCCAGATGAGTGTCCTCGTGTTTTCCATTTTGTTGTTGTTTTGTTATTCTTAAATGCACACAATGTCATTGAATCGCCCTGCACCTTCTAAGGCTTCTGGAACTGAGCCTAAGCACCAGGAGAAGTTTAAAACACTCCAGGAGAAGGCTGAACTACTGGATTTGCTCCGGGAACTAAAAAGTTATGCTGCAGTAGCGTGCCACTATGGCATTAATGAAAGCACCATATGCTACATAAAGAAGAACGAAGCAGCGATCTGGAGAACCGTATCTGAAAGTTTCTGTGATAGTGCCAAATAGGTAACGACTGTAAGGAATAAATATATCGTCAGGATGGAATCTGCCTTGGCACTGTGGATCACCGACTGCAGAAAGAACATTCCCGTCGACGGTAACATCATCCGTGAGAAAGCACGGAAATTGTACCAGCAGTTCGCTACAGGAGACAATGTAGCAACTTCCTATCACAATGTTCCTGAAACCTATAAAGAAAAGCCAGCATGAAACCCCACCAGAAGAAGACCCGTACAAAGATATGACTCCTCCTGAAGCGACTGAAGAAGAGACGCCACCCGAGGAGTTTTAAATCCTGTGCATCATACTGCACAGCTCTTCATCATCATCATTCATCATTTGTGAGTACCCGTACATTTTACTGTATTTTAATTAAATGAAATTATGACATATTTACTCTACTTATAACAAAGAAAACTACAGCGTATACCAAAGAAAACGCGCTTACATGAATTACAGTACATATAGCGGTAACATTGGTATTTTACATTCTAGCACCGCGGGAGACACAACAGTACAGTACTGTACAGTATACCGGTTTACCTTTACATTCTGTTTTTAGGTAATGTATTAAGGTAATTTTTTTAGGTACTGTATTAATGTATTAAGCTGAGTTTGCAACAAAATTAAAGTGCTTTGGGGGCATACTGTATTTAGGGTTGAAACTATAAAAATAGGCATTTAAAAGGTATTTTTTAACCACATCCAAAAGTCGCGGTTTTTCACAATTCGCGGGTGCTCTAGGAACGTAACCTCTGCGAATTTTGGGGGTGTACTATATATTATACTGTATATATATATATATATTATACTATGGGGTGCCCCCCGCTAGGTTTACTTGCCAGCCCCCTCGGCCTGCACTACGCACCAGCCACTTTGTGTCTCTGCTGCTTGTGTTGTGAAGAGGGGGACTGACTGAATGCACCCTGTTTCCTTAAGAGGCATTAGCTCTATGGAAATGTGTTCTTTTGAAATGCTGCGTTTTAATTAACCTGAATTTAAATAATTATAAATAAAAAAGGTATTATCCCCACCCCTCATGCAATATGACGGTTACAAGATTACACGAGAAGCATAAAGGATAATCTAGGTCTTTATTGACGGGTTCACACGGTATTACAAACGGGAAGCTTATGACAGACATATCAAGCATGTGGGAGACTTGACCTACGCCGTCTGCCATATTTCATCGCCACGCTGAAAGGATTTTAACCGGACAGAAGACATAATCTTCTGTCCGGTCTCGGATGGAAGACATACTCTTCCGCCCGGCAGCTTCAAAGTGTTGGCCGTAGGTCCATCCTTATATTCTGGTTGCTCCATGTGCAGGCTCTTGGCTCCAGATCCAAACA
Source organism: Erpetoichthys calabaricus (assembly GCF_900747795.2). Lineage (NCBI taxonomy): Eukaryota > Metazoa > Chordata > Cladistia > Polypteriformes > Polypteridae > Erpetoichthys > Erpetoichthys calabaricus. The sequence continues at coordinate 23,043,538 of NC_041396.2, read as the reverse complement.
AGGACAGGAAAGGACTCAAACCCCACCTTCAAAAATACAGGAATAGCACAATGCCTACATACAGTTCTCATTCTCCCAACAAGGAAAGTGTGCTGACAGAGGACAGAAATATACTAGTCTGTCTTTAGGCTGATTATTCAATTATCCAGTTGTCTTTTGGCTCTCTAGTCCTGTGCTTGGCTCGGCAATTCTAAATGAACATGTGGTGCCCCTGTGTACCATACTTGGTCGGCTTGTATGAATGAGTCTATAACAGTGGGCACAGAGAACAGTGACATTAAACTTAAATAACAAAACATAGTATAACACACCCCCTCTTAAACAGTGGTACAATGGGAAACAAATAGTTTTTTTGCTCGATCAGCTGCTGGCTTGCTGCTGCCGTTGTGCCGTGTGATCTGCATCTCGTGCGGGGCTTCGAACATTTAAAAGCCTGTACAGCAGCTGTCCTACTCTTTGTCTTTTATTTCCGGCCCGGGCATGGTTAAATCTGTTGGCACAAAGTCTCGTCCCGCGGGATGCGAGTTCTTGACATTTTTTAGTTTATAATTTAAAAATGGAAAATCTGAAAATTCTGAAAAGAATGATGCCAAACATGTACAGTATATGTAGGTTTTAATATAAGCCCGATTTAAAGTGTGACATAAAAAGTCACATAAAATCGTTCCACAAAATCGTTGCACTTTTAGGCTTAGGATTTTATATATAGAGAGTATATATTATTATTGGTGAGTATTCCTTTAAATTTTTGCCACGCTGTGCCATTCATGCAGTTTGCTGTCAGTATTTTGCATGAAGCTTCACGTGATTATCAGGGGAGCCTCCATGTGTTAGGGTGACTCGATCAATGCGGTGTCTTAGTTGGCTCCTAGTTCTACTTCACATCTTATTCTTCACTAAAGAATTAAATGATCAGCAGTACCTCAGTATCTTTGTGCCATCCACTATAAAACATTCTGTGCTCCTTCTAGAGAATCAATAGCCAGTGTCAGGTTTTTTGCAAGGTTAAAAGTATATTTTTATTTCTTGTTGAGTAATATTTCCCTGTTTTGTTTGCTTGAAGATTAATTATATGTATTACATTTGTTCTTTCCATTGCTCATGGATGACATCGGACAGTTTTCACATTTGCTTTTTGTCTCCAGTGACACTCTCTCTTTGTTGTGCAGTGTGGTCACCACTTGGCTATACCAGATGCTGTCTGCTTGCAGAAATTAACCTTCTCTACTTTGCGTAAAAAAAATAATCACTCAATGCAATGATTTTGTTCAGGACATCTGATATTGATCCTTTGTTATCTCAAGTAAAATTTGTGGTTTTGCCCAATGTGAAAAAGTCCACTGATCAATCAACCCTCTGTTTTTATTACAGTAATAATGTCCTTACCTCAGCCACCTGATAAATAACAATAAAACCGCCAGTAACCTTTTTCATAGAAACAAATTCTCATTGGTCACAAGCAGCATCTTGTTTTGCATGCTGGCTCTAGGACAGACTGTTCATTCTCCAGTGTACATTCATTTTTATAGTGCCCATTAGGAAACCTTTTTCCTGCCTTATACTCTCTTGGTTCCCATTTGTCTCGTGGCAACTCAGCAAAATAATTGAAAAAAAAAAGAAGAAGAAAACAGAAAACAAAGCGGATTTATAAGATTTTTTCTTTACTTTTGAAAGACCACCTGCTTCACTTAAGCCTCAACAGCCTTATTGTGCAGAAACACGTGCATGTACACATTCAGACTCGCTGTAATCACTGAAGAGCACATGAAGTCTTCTGGAGTCTTCTTTTACAACCAAAGATCACTTGGTATTTGCGTAAACCAAAGTGACTTGCAGCATCACAGTAATTGAAGGGCTGAAAAATACTCAATCAGTGGTGCCCTCTAATCACTACCCCCTCCTATTAGTGAGCGACTGTAGAATAAATCACAGCACAGGCCGCCAGAGGAATTAAATCATCTAAGGTGCTTCTGCCTATTTATTAATTTAGTGTGCAGAAATCATAAAATACAACTCTCTTCATTATCAGGACATTGCAATTATAGAGGGCACAGCATCGGACCCTTGCACTTTGTAAATTAATCGTGAGCAAACATTCACATGAAGCTGAACCGATGCCAGAGAAGTTAGATTTTTACAAAGGCATTACATTCATATTTATTCATTTAAATGATACTGGAGACCCTTTGGCCAACGCTCACGATCTATCTATCTATCTATCTATCTATCTATCTATCTATCTATCTATCTATCTATCTATCTATCTATCTATCTATCTATCTATCTATCTATCTATCTATCATATAGTGCCTTTCATATCTATCTATCTATCTATCTATCTATCTATCTATCTATCTATCTATCTATCTATCTATCTATCTATCTATCTATCTATCTATCATATAGTGCCTTTCATATCTATCTATCTATCTATCTATCTATCTATCTATCTATCTATCTATCTATCTATCTATCTATCTATCTATCATATAGTGCCTTTCATATCTATCTATCTATCTATCTATCTATCTATCTATCTATCTATCTATCTATCTATCTATCTATCTATCATATAGTGCCTTTCATATCTATCTATCTATCTATCTATCTATCTATCTATCTATCTATCTATCTATCTATCTATCTATCATATAGTGCCTTTCATATCTATCTATCTATCTATCTATCTATCTATCTATCTATCTATCTATCTATCTATCTATCTATCTATCTATCTATCTATCTATCATATAGTGCCTTTCATATCTATCTATCTATCTATCTATCTATCTATCTATCTATCTATCTATCTATCTATCTATCTATCTATCTATCATATAGTGCCTTTCATATCTATCTATCTATCTATCTATCTATCTATCTATCTATCTATCTATCTATCTATCTATCTATCTATCTATCTATCTATCATATAGTGCCTTTCATATCTATCTATCTATCTATCTATCATATAGTGCCTTTCATATCTATCTATCTATCTATCTATCTATCTATCTATCTATCTATCTATCTATCTATCTATCTATCATATAGTGCCTTTCATATCTATCTATCTATCTATCTATCATATAGTGCCTTTCATATCTATCTATCTATCTATCTATCTATCTATCTATCTATCTATCTATCTATCTATCTATCTATCATATAGTGCCTTTCATATCCATCCACATAGTGCCTTTCATATCTATCTATCTATCTATCTATCATATAGTGCCTTTCATATCTATCTATCTATCTATCTATCTATCTATCTATCTATCTATCTATCTATCTATCTATCTATCTATCTATCTATCTATCTATCTATCTCTCATATAGTGCCTTTCATATCTATCTATCTATCTATCTATCTATCTATCTATCTATCTATCTATCTATCTATCTATCTATCTATCTATCTATCTATCTATCTATCTATCTATCTATCATATAGTGCCTTTCATATCTATCTATCTATCTATCTATCTATCTATCTATCTATCTATCTATCTATCTATCTATCTATCTATCTATCTATCTATCTATCTATCTATCTATCTATCTATCTATCATATAGTGCCTTTCATATCTATCTATCTATCTATCTATCTATCTATCTATCTATCTATCTATCTATCTATCTATCTATCTATCTATCTATCTATCTATCTATCTATCATATAGTGCCTTTCATATCTATCTATCTATCTATCTATCTATCTATCTATCTATCTATCTATCTATCTATCTATCTATCTATCTATCTATCTATCTATCTATCTATCTATCTATCTATCTATCTATCTATCGTAATGAGCAGGATCCAATCAGAGAAGAGCCACATAATAAGCATGAATCAACCAGTGCCATGAAGTCTTAATTTTTGCCTGCCCACACTGGAATGCCACACTGACGTTTCAGAAGTTTCCAACTCAACTCAAATATTTGTTTTCGTCAGTTGAAAATATCAGAGTTGCGAGCATGAAAGGTGAAAAAGGAGACTAATGTCTGCGTTTTTGTGGATGGGGCTTGTGTGTCAGGATGTAAGTTCATTGACATGATAAAATGACCCACTCAGTGTGAATAAAACCAGACAAACGTATTAACACTTCAAAATACTAGAAGCCTGTTGATTTTTAGCAAAAAAACATCTCCAGTAGATTTAACTGTGCAGGTGATGATTTTACAGTTTTTGCACACATTTGTGTCCCTGCTGCTGTGCAAGGTGCATTTTATTCACAAGATGTGATTCTTCCTGTCATGAAGTTGCTTGAGTTCCAAAGCAGAGTTCCAAACACACTTCCAAAATTGCCCACTAGAAGGGGAAAACACTGTGGAAATACCCCGTCTAGAAATCCCAAAGGACAATGCAAGCTTGATAAAATAAAAGGTTTATTTTCACAAAAATGGCTGTGCAAGAACAAAGCCCTCAAGGGCACAGACACAGCAAACAAAGCCCAATTCAGAATTCCAAAAATTGTCATCGAAAATATAAAGTCCCAATACAAAAAAGACAGAACAGAGTTTTAAAACGTCAGTATGCACAAAATAGAATTTAAGAGGCAAAGTCAAAAACAAAGCACAGGGTCAAAAAATCTAGAAAACACAAAGCAAAGCAGTAGCACTGTAACTCACCAGAACACTCTCCACTCCCAACGCATGCAATGAACCGCAAGGAATCATGGGAAGGCCCTTCATTAAATAAGGTGGAGCACCGTTCCTAGTAGTAATGGGCAATTGGCACCGTCCAGCGGCTGGGGGGCATCTGTTGGTGAAGTGAGATTTACTGATCTTGAATTTGCTGACAGTGCTGTGATCTTCACGGAGTCAGTGGAGGCTGTGATCGAGGCGCTCGAGAGACTGAGAGAAGAGTCTGAGTGTCTGGGCTTGTGAATGTCCTGATAAAAACCAAGATCCATGTCTTTAATTACCTCTTGGGCACGGCCATCAGCAGTGTGTCTATTTGAGTGTCGACCTCGTCGAGACGTTTACTTACCTCAGTAGTGACATTCATGTTTCTGGTGACTCTTCCTATGAAGTCAGTAGACAGATTGGGAGAGCATGGGGGGTCAGGAGGTCACTGGAAAGGGGTGTGTGGCACTCCCAATATCTATGCAAAAGGACAAAGGTCCAAGTCTTTAGAGTCCTGGTGCTTCCTGTCTTGCTATGTGGTTGTGAGACATGGATGCTATCCAGTGACCTGAGATGAAGACTGGACTCCTTTGGTACTGTGTCTCTCCAGAAAATCCTTGGGTACTGCTGGTTTAACTTTGTCTCGATTGAGCGGTTGCTCACAGAGTCCCGAATGATGCACATGACCTGCATTGTGAGGGAGCGTCAGTTATGGCACTACGGCCACGTGGCGCGTTTCCCAGAGGGTGATCCGGCTCGTAAGATCCTCATTGTTGGGGATGCGAGTGGCGGGACCAGACCAAGGGGTCGCCCACGTAACACCTGGCTGCAACAGATAGAGGGTCATTTCCGTAGGGTGGGACTGGACCGCGTGTCTGTCTGGGGGTTGCCAACCGGGATCCCGAGTTGTTTTGTCGTGTTGTGGGTACGGCAATGTGCTGTACCAGTACATGTTCCTAAACTTGACTTGATTATAATGCTTAACTCTTTGAGGGCTGAATATTTTTTCCAAAAAACTCAGTTTTCTGAAAAGCACACAAAGCAATGGTTTCACACATAAATCAACCTAAAAAGTCTGTTGCTACATGCTGTGGCAGCTGTTGGTGCATGTTTGGCATCTCTGTGGCTATGCGGGGGCACCTCGATGGCCAGCAGGAATGCACGGGGCAGCAGTGGCAGTCACAGTGTGACGCAATATGGTTTGTACCTATTGTCATCATCATAAGTGGTGGTCCTCCAAGGCGAATGCTGCCGTGGGCGCATCAGCTATCCAAATGTGTTCAGCACCACGAGATCAGCTGGGGACTGATCAGCTAATGCTGGTACCTCACTTTCATTTTTGATATCCATCTCCTGATCACTTGCATCAACTTCCAAGTCCGACAAGTCAGAGTCCGATTCAACGATAATACGTAACACACATGGACTATTTTAATGTGCACATCCACTTTAGTCTCTCGCCAGATGTTGATACCATTTTAGAAATTGTTTGCTCTGCGCTACGCACGCAGGGGATCAAGGTGAAAACAACAAAGCTACTTAACTTTTCTTCTGGCAAAGAGACTCGAACTAAAACATAAGGGCTAGTTTTGACGTAGTTTACAGCCGATTACTGTCCTCTACCCCTGAATTTCTACAAAAGTCAACATCAGCCCTGAAAGAGTTAAATAACAGCTTCATGTATGAAAACCCAAATGCTGGACAGATTACATTTTTGCTATGTAACAAGTCTTCCTTTGCTCGTTCTTTCAAGTGACTTAAATTATGGAAGCTTTATTTACAGGACCACCTCCAATAGCTCTCTCATTAAATGGCGTAACAGAATGATTTAGTGCGCTCTCTTTTCTCTTGTCACGGTGGCCTTTTCAGACGCACCATTGTGATCTTCATATACTTGTTAATTGGATTTTCTTAAATACAAGGAGATGGTGTCACAAGTGTCACAACGAATAAATAACGAGGGGGTCAATAAATCAATCATCTCTCTGTCCCTGTGAATGCTTCACTTTATCTCGCAGCATCACCAAGCCTCCATTCCTAACATCTGCAATCAGGCATAAGTTGTCAGTGCGCTGCTCCTAATTATTGAAGACCCTCACATTTTCAGTTTTATTACAAGCCCAGGACCAGTTGAAACAGTACCTGACCACTCACCAGGGGCCTCATGTATAAACGGTGTGTATGCGCAGAAATGTTGCGTACAAACGTTTCCACACTCAAATCGCGATGTATAAAACCTAAACTTGGTATAAAGCCACGCACATTTCCACGGTACCTCATACCCTGGCGTACGCAATTTCTCCGCTCGGTTTTGCAGACTGGCAGCACCCAGCGTCAAAGCAGTGCTACTGTTCCTGTGTGGTCACCCTTTCTTTCTTAGACCCACATTCCTGACGTGGCTTTATAAATACACTGAAACTAACTGCATATTGTTTATTAGTGTAATGCATCTGATTGTACTTAACCTGCAGCAATATAATGGTCCAGGGAATAGCCATAGTATTCCAAATACCATAACTGCTTTAGCGTTGTTACGCTCACTTCATCTTCTTCTTCTTTCAGCTGCTCCCGTTAAGGGTTGCCACAGCGGATCATCTTTTTCCATATTACTCTCACTGCACCACTCGGAGTATTTATATCACTGTATCTGAGTGGAGAATCACAGCAGCAGCTGATCGGAAAGAGAATTATCGGTATACAGTTTCAAGCACACACTACCTCAACCACGGCAAAACGTGTCAAAGCCATTCCTGTACGGACCTCGTGTTTCAGAAACAGTTTCATCCCAAGAACTATAAACGCACTCAATCAGTCCATCAAGTGCTCCTTGTAGAACTGTTTGTACTTATAAGTACAATTACTCCACTGTAAACTTACACTACAGTTATAATATTGCATAACCTGTGCCACTTTATAAAGCGCGTATGATGACGATATAATTTTTAAGATGAAATGCAGCAAAACATGTTGCTTATAGTATACAGATAAAACTTTAACTTTAATTAAATAATCTGTATTGTTAATAATTAAACATGTGAGGACACGGTGCTGCAGCGCTAGCTAGTTCACGGATAGCTCCTGCCTTGCGCTGTATTATTGCTGGTGCTGATGCGACACTGGAAGGATAGATGGATACAATAATTAAACATGTACTACGCAGATATTTCAATGTTCCTTAAAAGTTTTGAAGAATCAGCGTTCTAAGCTTACAGATGGCTTAACGTCTATTACAGAGCTGATTGTGTGGCGATTGGGTATTTGGAGAAAGAAAAATAAGGACAGGAATTGAATGTTAGTACGTTTGAAAGAGACAGTACTCCTGTAATAAATTATTTCATCGAAGGTCGCACATGGCGCAGCAAGCCTCTTGCGTGAGATATGAACAATCACTGCGCCACCGTGTTCCCATGTTTAATAACATGCTTTCATTCCTATCATCATGTATCTCAGTATTTTAATTATTCAGAGAGCTGTAATATCTCGAATGTAATGGATTATGTGTACTGTCGGAGAAAGAGAAAGAACGGAAGCACGTAGTGATTCACACACATAGAGCACATAGAAAATCAAATACGGAACAAAGCATTTAACGTGCTACTTGAGAAACTAGTAAAATAAACGATTTTAAGATGAAGTTTATGATGTTCTACTTTAATGACAAAATAAACTATGTGATTAAAGTGGAAATTTCTAGATTAAAGTTGACATTTCGTGCTTTTTTCCCACTGTGTGCCTATTTTTTTTTCTCTGTACCCTAATAAGCTTTCATATGACACTCAGATGGTGGGCTACGACTTGCCTTTTCACGCCGACTTTGATATGTGATTTCTTTTTTATTTCAGGCACTGTGCGACTGTGTGAACTTGAGCCTTCGAGTTTCTCTGACACTCTGTCACTCGATCAACTTCCTTTTGTTGATTATACCACTGTTTAAACCAACAAATAGTACGTTTTTCCTTTGCCTCCACTTGGTATTCGCTGAAATTCTTATATTTTCCCCCGTGTTTTTCCCATTGTGTTTTCACAGAAGGCTATTTATATCAATTTGCATATTCAAAGCAGCATAATTCTGGGAGGAGTTGGGGCGGGACAGAAGGCGCGTGCACGTGCGTTACTTTTCACACTGATCGGGATTTATGCAGTGGAAGAACGTGAAAGTTTGCGTGCACACAGATTCCCGCATCTGGATTTTTCTGTGCATACGCACATTCCCGCTTTTGTGCTTACGCCATGTTATAGTGTGAGTTCTATGCACGGCGTTATACATGAGGCCCCAGTACACTTGGGATCTGACAGTTATGTAATCCATCCTGCCATTCTTTAATCACCTCATCTACTTCAGGGTCATAGAAACCAATCCAGAGAGGTGACCAGTGCACATGCTGACAGCTGAGAAGATCATCGGTGTGTCTCTCTTCCCTCCATCATGAACATTTACACCACATGCTACATCCGCAAAGCCACCAGCATTGTGAGTGATCCAACACATCCTTCACATTCAACTGTTTACACTCCTGCCATTGGGAAAAAGGTACCGAAGTATTTGGGCCCTCACCATCAGAATGTGTAACAGTTTCTTCGCCCAGGCAGTCAGACTCCTGATCACTCATGGACCGGTCTGATATCTGACGTGTGTTCTGTTCTGCAGTGCTGCACATGTTTGCACATTTTACTCACATGCACCTTGTTATATATTGTGTGTTTTTATGTTATGTGTCATGGATTCTTTGTTTGTCCTGTGTTTTAGGTAGCACCATGGTCCTGGAGGAACTTTGTTTCATTTCACTGTATGCTGTACTACTGTATATGGATGAAATGACAATACAGTAAATACTCTTGAATCTTGATGCGCACATCTCACTTGCTCATTTTGTACTGATTTACACCGAGTTGCTCCCACTGCCTACCTGCTTCTCCAAAGCGAGTACGGCTGATTCAACCGACACAGTGACTCTGAACGTACACCAGTGTATCACCCCATAGGACGGCATGTGGTGCTCTACTCATCATATTGCTGCGGCAGTTGGCTTACAATAGATGGAACCTTATTAGTCCCCTGGGAGAAATTTAGCTTTTTACAGAAGGTTTGGTATAGGAGTACATGCTGTTACAGCTCATTGCTGCACCCATCACATGACAAACCACCTCAAGATCCCAGATTAGGACCAGATTGCAGCCATGAGACGGGTGCCACCTCAGCACCACACTAGTTCAGATGGAGTGGAACAGCGTGAGGTTTTTTATGGTGGCTGGTGTGCCAATCCTGCCACCAACACCCAGGTTTTTCCCTGCAGGTTGGAGGGCCTACATGCAGGGCTGTATGCAGATTAACGTCATACCCAGGACGGAGCAATTGCAGGTTAAGGGCCTTGCTCAATGGAGTAGAGTCACTTCTGGCACTTCCGATTGCTAGTGAAGACCCCTAGCCTCAGAGCTACCACTCTGCTCCATTTTTACAGAAGCTCCTTAAATAAATATATAGATAAATAAATAAATATATGCATACATTGTTTGGTCTGAACACACACCAGAAGGACTGAAAAGGATGAAAACTTTGGACTCTGTGTGATGCGGGTTAGCTCCACGCTCCCATCTGACTGCCTGGAGCTGTTGAACCTGACACCGTCGGTAATGTCTCTGAGATGAGCTGACAAATGAGGAAATTTCTCTAATGAAGCCAGTGGATAGTGCAAAAGTGCCAATGTGCTTTTATTTAAAACAAACAGTTGTGTCCAAGCAAAAAGTGCAGTGCATCACAGTTTCAATAAATAATCCATAAAAACAGTGCAAAGTGGGAATTAAAACAATAAATAAATCCTTTAAAATCCGAGGTTAAAAATGCAGTCTCACTCTTCACGATCTTAGCACACCTCCTTCTCTCATTCTCCCCAGCTCATGCCTTAAGGACATCACGGCCAGAACGCCCGAGGTCGGCTCTCCTCCCTTCTTCCTTCGCACTCACGTAGTCGCTCCTCAGATCCCTCTGGAGGACACCTGCATTGCTCGCCCCACTCCACCTGGATGTTCAGTACGGCAAACTAGTCCTTAGAGCGCCACAACCAAACGCTCCTTCGCGGGGCCCCAGCTCATTCTGTTTCCTCCTTTCAGGTGGCCAGATCCTCATGCTAAGACTCCTGTTTCCCGTTCTTCAACCTTCTTTTTCTTCCTCTTTTCCTCAATCCATCTATCCCCCCCTCTTTCCTGGTGTCAACCCGTATATATATATTATATATATATATATATATATACATATACATCCACCCGCGCCTCCGTGGGCACAGTGCCTTAATCACACGCCTCAGGAAGCCAATGAAGCCATTGAGAACGATCACACCCACACATGCAGGTGCGACTTGCTCCAACTACCTCATTAACTCCCCGCGGTCGTGCAATCTTGCCCAACTGAGAACGACACGGCTATACGGATTTAAAACCTGGCCCTTTTTTTTGAACCCGCGGACCCGCTATACCACACTCGGCTATCACAGTCAAAGATGTATTGCCATTGGTATAAGGGAGCCTCCGTAGCATTTCTTACACACTTGTGCTGAATAATTTCTTGGGTGAAAGTCCCCAGTGTTGGTATGTCAGGGAGAGGATGTCCAGCGTTGTTCATAATGGCACTCAGTTTTGGTTTAATGCTCTCCTTTGATTAGACCTCCAGGGGGTCTAGGGTGTGTGCTATAGCTGTGTCTGCTTTTGTCAGTGGGACCTCAATTGAAATGATGTTACCAGCCCCGCACACCAAAGAAAGTGTAGAAAATCCCACTGGCCATCACAGAGTTGTAGAAGATGTGGATGCCACTTCCCACATTAAAGGAGTACAGGCTCCTAAAACAAAAGATTCTGCTCTGCCCTTTCTTCTTCAGTTCCTCTGTGCTGAGTCCAGTCCAACCTGTCATTAATGTGGACCCCCAAGTACTTGTAGGAGTGGACCATCTCTACATCCTATCCTTGAATAGTGGCCTGTCATAGAGGCTCTTTGGTGTGTTGAAAGTCAGCAAGCAGTTTCTTAGTTTTGCTATTGTCAAGTTGCAGACAATTCTCTTTGCACTAAGAAACAAACATTTCCCCCTGACTCCTCTCCTCTGTCTCATACCCCTTATCAATACACCCCATAAGTGCAGAATCATCTGAGGATTTCTCCAAGTGACATGACCTGCTGTTATTTTTATAGCTGTAGGTATACAGAGTGAAGAGAAAAGGAGACAGGCCTGTTCCCTGTGGTGCTCCAGTATTGCTCTGTGTCATAAACACAGTCCTTGAAACTTACAAACTGCGGTCAGTCCATTACCCAGGATGCCATAGGCTCATCCACCTGCATAGCTCAGATTTTAACCCTCAACAAGGATGGCAGAATGGTACTGTAGGCACTGGAGAAATCAGAAAACGTAATCCTTACAGTGCTGCCAGCTTAATCCAGGTGACAATTAGCCTTGTGAAACAGACAGATAACTGCATCCTCCTCTCCAATCTTTGTCCAAAATGCAAACTGCAGTGGGTCCAAATGGTCTCATATAGTCCAGGACCAGTCTCTCAAAGGTCTTCATGATGTGAGACGTAAGTGCCACTGGTCTGTAGTCATTAAGTGAAGAGTCGTCTGCCTTCTTTGGAACAGGAACAATGCAGGACATTTTCCACAGCAGTCGCACTTCCTGGAGGTTTAGGGACAAATTGAACAGGTGACAGAGGACGCCACAGATGGTGATCGTCTAACACTGCACCATCGAGAGCATTCTGGCCAGCTGTATCACAGTGTGGCTACATGCTGTCAGTCTGGAAGACTCTGGACTGGGCGGCGAAAAGTGTCCAGCACTTCATTGGTGCCCTGTTACTTGCCATTTGGGGTCTTCAGTGTGAGCAGTGCCTGCGGATGGCATGTAGCGTCACTGAGGACACCTCTCAACCAAACCATGGACTGTTTACCCTTTAACCTTCTAGGCAGCAGTACAGGAGTCTATGTGACAGCACCAGCAGGCTCAGGAAGAGAAGAGCTTCTGCCGTGCAACTGGCATCTTGCTGAACTCAAAATCCAAGCACTAGACCACCTCTACTCCTCCTGCCCCACTTTAAGAGTACCAAAAGTTTTGAGAATGACACAAGTATTGGTTTTCACAAAGTATGCTGCTTCAGTGTTTTTAATCTTCTTGTCAGATGTTTCTATGGTATACTGAAGTAGAATTACAAGCAGTTCCTAAGTTTCAAAGGCTTTTATTGACAATGACATGAAGTTGCAGTGTTGGCCCTTCTTTCTTTTTGAAGACCTCCGCAATTTGCCCTGGCAAGCTGTCAATTAACTTCTGGGTCAAATCCTGACTGATGGCAGCCCATTCTTGCAGAATCAATGTTTGTAGTTTGTCAGAATTGTCGGGTTTATGTTTGTCCATCCACCTCTTGAGTACTGACCACAAGTTCTCAATGGGGAGTTTCCTGGCCATGGACCTAAAATTTCAATGTTTTGTTCCCCGAGCCACTTAGTTGTCACGTTTGCCTTATGGCCTGGTGCTCCATCGTGCTGGAAAAGACATTGTTGGTCACCAAACTGTTCTTGGATGGTTGGGAGTAGTTGCTCTCAGAGGATGTTTTGGTCTAATTCTTTATTCATGACTGTGTTTTTAGGCAAAATTGTGAAGTAAGCCCACTCCCTTGGCTGAAAAGGCAACCCCACATCCGAATGGTCTCAGGATGCTTTACTGTTAGCATGACACACAACTGATGGTAACACTCACCTTTCCTTCTCCGGATGCCCCAAACAATCAGAAAGGGAATTCATAAGAGAAAATCACTTGACCCCAGCAGTCCTTAGCAGTCCAATCCCTGCCCCTTTTGCAGAATATCAGTCTCTCCCTGATGTTTTTCTTGGCTTCTTTGCTGCCCTTTTTGACACCCACCATGCCATCCCCCAAACGTCTTTGCCTGCCTTATTGTGCGTGCAGATGGACTCACACCTGCCTGCTGCCATTCCTGAGCAAGCTCTGCTCTGATGGTGCCCCACCGATCCCAAGCCATGAATCAGATTTAGGAGACGGTCCTGGCGCTTGCCGGACTTTCTTTGGGGCCCTGAAGCCTTCTTCACAAGAGCAGTGGCAATGTTTTTTTTTTGTGATTAAGTTCATTTTCATGGCAAAGAGGGACTTTACAATTTTTCGCAATTAATTTGATCACTTTTCATAACATTCTGGAATAGATGCAAATTGCCATCATAAAAACCGAGGGAGCAAACTTTGTGAAAATTAATATTTGTGTCATTCTGCCAATACTGATGCTCTGTGTAAGAGAGGACAGAGCTGACTATACTTCCTTAGAAGGCTGGCATCCTTCAACATCTGCAATAAGATGCTGCAGATGTTCTATCAGACGGTTGTGGCAAGTGCCTTCTTCTACGCGGTGGTGTGCTGGGGAGGCAGCATAAAGAAGAGGGACGCCTCACGCCTGGACAACCTGGTGAGGAAGGCAGGCTCTATTGTAGGCACGGAGCTGGACAGTTTGACATCTGTGGTAGAGTGACGGGCGCTGAGCAGACTCCTGTCAATCATGGAGAATCCACTGCATCCACTAAACAGTGTGATCTCCAGACAGACTTGCTGTCACCATCCTGCTCCAATGACAGACTGAGGAGATCGTTCCTCCTCCACACTATGCGACTCTTCAATTCCACCTGGGGGGGTAAACGTTAACATTATTCAAAGTTATTGTCTGTCTGTATACCTTCATTGTTATCACTCTTTAATTTAATATTTTCTTTATTAGTATGCTGCTGCTGGAGTATGTGAATTTCCCCTTGGGATTAATAAAGTATCTATCTATCTATCTATCTATCTATCTATCTATCTATCTATCTATCTATCTATCTATCTATCTATCTATCTATCTATCTATCTATCTATCTATCTATCTATCTATCTATCTATCTATCTATCTATCTATCTATCTATCTATCTTCCTTCTCAAAACTTTTGGCCACAACTGTACACCCCAGGCCTCTGTATCCTCTTCCGGCTATCATGTTTGCATTATTAGTCTTGGAGTTTTACTACCTCAGGGCTATTAGGGCTCTGCTTCATGTGTAACTATACAACTGTTTGCACCTTAATATTTCCATCCATCCATTTTCCAACCCGCTGAATCCGAACACAGGGTCACGGGTGTCTGCTGGAGCCAATCCCAGCCAACACAGGGCATAAGACAGGAACCAATCCCGGGCAGGGTGCCAACCCACCGCAGACCTTAATGTTTCTATTAATGAAATAGTTCTTATGCTTTACTACACTTATTATATTCTATTCATACTTTTCATACTTTGTACACTGTATATGTCCTATAGTAGTATATATTATATAAATTTTGACTCTCATAAATCATTCTGTATTTACTTGTGAGTTTATTCTCACAAGTTCCCCACTTCTGCATATCTTTATAGTACATTCAGGAAGTATTCAGACCCCTTCACATTCTGCACAATTGATTGTGTTGTAGATTTCATTTTAAATCGATAAATTTGCCATTTTTGCCAATCATACTACACTGAATATCCCATAATGACAAAGTAAATGCATGTTTTCAGAAGGGTTCACACATTATAAATCAAAAATTCAAAAACTTAAAATCTCTTCTCGTATTCAGACCCTTACCTCAGTACCTCTTAGAAGTCCCGTTGGCACCAAATTCCAGCTTTGAGTCTTCTTGGCTGTATGTCTACAAGCCTTGTACTCCAGGATTTGAGCAGTTTATCCAGTTCATCTTGGCAGGTGTTTCCTCTCAAGCACCAATTGATTAGATTTAAAGTGTCTGTAAACTGCCATCTTCAGGTCTCTCTACAGATGTTCTGGGGAGTTTATGTCTGGGCTTAGGCTGTGGCCACTCAAGGATAAGGACCATTGTCTGGATTACTGCATTGGGACTTTGTTTGCATTGGATTACCTTATTGTTTTCAGTAACTCTTTTTCCTTTTTTTTTGCTCCATGGAACTTCATGTTATGTCAGAGCATTTTTGTCAAGAATAAATCTTCTCTATTATAAAAGAAAATCTTGAGACAAGACTATTGCCAAGTGATTTTTTAAGTCCCACCCTCCTCTCAACTATTTCCTGTTAATACTCCATGCCCGCGTCCTCTCACCTCTCATTCGTGTGAATGCTTTTGTCAGACACAGTTCCTGCGCTCTCAGCTTTTATACATTTTTCCATTTCCTCACATTAAGTTCCCAATAAAAGAAGCCTTACTATGTCCAAATCTTATTGAAGAATTTCAGGGTTATCAACAGAAGGAATGAGTTCACAGGCAATCCTAGCACAGAGAAACAATGATGTCAACCAAATTAATGCGAAAATTGTTAATCGGTTACATGGCAAATTGGTTAAATGTGTATCAATAGACTATGCTGAAACAGTTGGTGGTCATTATGTGGAAGTTGAAAACAACAACTTACAATATCCTGTAGAATATCTACAACTGTTAACACCGTCTAGTCTTCCACCGGCCGAATTACTGTTGAAAGAAGGATGTATTGTAATGTTATTGCGTAATTTATGCCTGAGTGATGGGCTATGCAATAGGACAAGATTAGTTATATTCAAAATTGGCCAAACAATTCTGACATGTAAAAGTTAAACAGACGACACAAGGTAATGTAGTACATCTAACGCGGAAAACATTAGACACCAAAGGAGATCTTGATATCCCATTCGTATTAAAACGTTTACAGTTTCCCGTTAGAATAACTTTTATTATGACAATTAACAAATCACATGGCCAAACATTCAAAAAAGTTGGTTTATTTTTTTAGAGAGAAAGAAACAATATTCACTCATTGGCAGTTATATGTTGCGTTGTCACGATGTAAGTCCAAACACGGAGTCAAAATTCAATGCGATTTTGACGAAAAGTTAATTAAAAAAAATAGTTTTTACTGAAGTTTTACAGTAAAAGTATAACTTTAAAAAGTATTTGCGTGTTAATTTCAAAGCCAAACTGAACAAAAACGTATAATGCAATGAATACCTCTAACGCAACATGAAACATAATTTTCTTTCAATTTATTACGTTTGACTATTTTTTTACTATGGTTAAGTACTCACTGTAATGTAAAATAGTTAGTTCTATTATGCATATGTAACAATTCCCATGAAAATAACAATCTGTTTAAATTGTACATCCACATCCCCATACACGAGCGGCAGATCCGCAAAGTGGCTAGCGTGTAGTGCCCACACGGGGGTTGGCGAACGGAGCGAGCAGGGGGCAGAGCCTTCTAGTCTTTTATAAATCTTTGTATTTGTTACTACTGTAGATAGCTCTTTGTGATGGGAGTTCCCCCTCTAGTGGATGTTTTTGGAACTGCTTTAGATTTACGTGCTTTGGGACTCTCGAGTGACATTTCACTGGCCACCCTTCAAACTCCACCCATGGATTTCGCTCCCACTTTCCTATACCACCACAGTGTCGAAAAAAAAAATAGAAAATCTGATAACCAGAAAGAGAGTTTCAACAGAGACATGGGGAAGAATATACAATTGTGAGTAGCAGGGAGGTACCTGTGGTGGTAGTTGTTTGCTGTTACATTCCAGTCCATGTTGGATATATAAAGTTTTCTTTTGGGCCCTCAATAAAACTGTGTTTAACATCCCTGCTCTAGAGCACCCATGATTAGCATTAAAAAGATGACTGGCTACAATCATTTATTTATGCTGTGTTCACGTGTTTTTGGACTGACGGTAAATCCAAGTTGTCAACTCCACATGAACACTCGATGAACCCGGAATTACAAATTGGACAATTTGGTCAAACTAAGGTTACCCAAAGCGTCCAAAATGTGACAGTAATGTTCATCTTTCACTTGAGTCAATTGTTTAAAATCAAACGTATAACCTGGTCAGCACGAAACATTTTTTGGAGGTAAATGCATTTGGAGCAAAGTGATATATACAGTGGTGTGAAAAACTATTTGCCCCCTTCCTGATTTCTTATTCTTTTGCATGTTTGTCACACAAAATGTTTCTGATCATCAAACACATTTAACCATTAGTCAAATATAACACAAGTAAACACAAAATGTACTTTTTAAATGATGGTTTTTATTATTTAGGGAGAAAAAAAATCCAAACCTACATGGCCCTGTGTGAAAAAGTAATTGCCCCCTTGTTAAAAAATAACCTAACTGTGGTGTATCACACCTGAGTTCAATTTCCGTAGCCACCCCCAGGCCTGATTACTGCCACACCTGTTTCAATCAAGAAATCACTTAAATAGGAGCTGCCTGACACAGAGAAGTAGACCAAAAGCACCTCAAAAGCTAGACATCATGCCAAGATCCAAAGAAATTCAGGAACAAATGAGAACAGAAGTAATTGAGATCTATCAGTCTGGTAAAGGTTATAAAGCCATTTCTAAAGCTTTGGGACTCCAGCGAACCACAGTGAGAGCCATTATCCACAAATGGCAAAAACATGGAACAGTGGTGAACCTTCCCAGGAGTGGCCGGCCGACCAAAATTACCCCAAGAGCGCAGAGACGACTCATCTGAGAGGTCACAAAAGACCCCAGGACAACGTCTAAAGAACTGCAGGCCTCACTTGCCTCAATTAAGGTCAGTATTCACGACTCCACCATAAGAAAGAGACTGGGCAAAAACGGCCTGCATGGCAGATTTCCAAGACGCAAACCACTGTTAAGCAAAAAGAACATTAGGGCTCGTCTCAATTTTGCTAAGAAACATCTCAATGATTGCCAAGACTTTTGGGAAAATACCTTGTGGACTGATGAGTCAAAAGTTGAACTTTTTGGAAGGCAAATGTCCCGTTACATCTGGCGTAAAAGGAACACAGCATTTCAGAAAAAGAACATCATACCAACAGTAAAATATGGTGGTGGTAGTGTGATGGTCTGGGGTTGTTTTGCTGGTTCAGGACCTGGAAGGCTTGCTGTGATAGATGGAACCATGAATTCTACTGTCTACCAAAAAATCCTGAAGGAGAATGTCTGGCCATCTGTTCGTCAACTCAAGCTGAAGCGATCTTGGGTGCTGCAACAGGACAATGACCCAAAACACACCAGCAAATCCACCTCTGAATGGCTGAAGAAAAACAAAATGAAGACTTTGGAGTGGCCTAGTCAAAGTCCTGACCTGAATCCAATTGAGATGCTATGGCATGAGCTTAAAAAGGCGGTTCATGCTAGAAAACCCTCAAATAAAGCTGAATTGCAACAATTTTGCAAAGATGAGTGGGCCAAAATTCCTCCAGAGCGCTGTAAAAGACTCATTGCAAGTTATCGCAAACACTTGATTGCAGTTATTGCTGCTAAGGGTGGCCCAACCAGTTATTAGGTTCAGGGGCAATTACTTTTTCACACAGGGCCATGTAGGTTTGGATTTTTTTTTCTCCCTAAATAATAAAAACCACCATTTACAAACTGCATTTTGTGTTTACTTGTGTTATATTTGACTAATGGTTAAATGTGTTTGATGATCAGAAACATTTTGTGTGACAAACATGCAAAAGAATAAGAAATCAGGAAGGGGGCAAATAGTTTTTCACACCACTGTATTCAACACATACATTTTGCTCATTATTTCCACAAAAATGCAGTTTCTCTTTAATAGCTTTTTTTTTCCAGACTAAGTAAAAAATTTCCACAATGTCCGACAGTAAACACATGTGAATGCACCTAAGTGTGACGGTGAAACATCACAACTCGAAGCACGGAATAGTCCGAGAGCATGTGAACACAGCATTAGCCATTTGTTCTGACAACCGCATGAGCGGACATAATGTGCATTTCTCAAATTCATCTTTGGTGCTATACTTGTATGTTATGGTCGAATAAGGCCTTGCAAGTTCTCACAGGAAGATGTTGAGGTGCCAACCTGGTCATCCCCATTTAATTCAGTAACGCAAAAAGGGGCCACTATGAGCGTCATCATAAATAACAAAAGAAGGTACAGAACTAACGAAGGTTGTCTGTAATCAATGTCTTCTGTTACGTGTTAGGGAGCTTTTGATTCAGAATTGAGAGCCTTCTTCCGGCAGCGGCATCTTCTCAGTTAAGAGGAGGTAAAAATAAGAATACATATGTATATACATACATAAGAAATTTGACAAACGAGAGGTGACCATTCCAGTGTATCAATCCCATTTGTTTAGCTAATAGCTAAGCTGTCCCAATATCTCATCAAGATACTTCTTAAAGATTGTCAACATTTCTGCTGCAACTCCATGTCTCTGTAGTTTGTTGCACAGTCCCACAATTCTTTGCGTAAAGAAGTGCTTCCAGGCTCCAGTCTTAAATGAAATTCCACTTAATTTCCAATCAAACAGGAAAGGGGTTAGCACATGGGCCACCTTTTGACCCAGAGCAGTAGTACCTGCTTCAGATGAGCCACGGAAGGTGATCCGCAGACGTGACAATGCATGACAATATACAAGGGACGTTCAAAAAGTTTCTGCACCTTTTTTTAAATCTATTAAAGAATTTCAAAAATGAACGACATCACTTTTCTACATAGTCACCTTCCTTTGCGATGCAATTTTCCCAGTCACATGACACTCTCAGACATGACCAATTACTTCTCCTCCCGCCTTCACCGTTTCCAATGAAAATATAAAAGTGCGTAAACTTTTTGAACAGCCCTCGTATATCTATATATATATAATTCACTAAGTCCATGGCAAGCAAGATGCACACAAGACAGAGCCCAACCCACCAACAATTCACTAAGCAGCCAACCATGGCACACACAACAGAGCCCCGCCCACCAACTCTAACACTCCTCCCACATCCACTACCTTCACATTGTTTTCCTTTTATTTCTGATCCTGTTCAACAACTATATGGCGACTTCTCAACTGTGACTCCGGAACAACTCAGTACGCGAGCTATATTAAGCGTCACCAACGAAGACTCGCTACACCTTAATGAACAAGTACTGAAACTTATCCTTACCAATGAAGTAACTTTCACCAGCGTTGCCTCCATCGTCACAGACGACCTCGCAGATCAAATTTCATTCCCAGAAGAATTTCTTTACAGTCTTACTCCCACTGGCATGCCTCCGCATAAACTCAAAATTAAAATTGGTTCAGTCATCATGCTTCTCAGAAACCTCATGCCAGCAAGAAGTCTCTGTGATGGCACTAGACAGACTGTTACCAGCATTCACCGCAATGTACTAGAGTGTAAAACTATCGCAGCTCCTACCTCACAAACTGTCCTTATTCCCCGGATATCCCTGACCCCATCAGGTTCAAATTTACCTTTTACTTTTACACGCAGACAATTTCCTGTTAGATTGGCCTTTGCAATGACAATTAATAAAGCACAGGGCCAAACTTTCAAAAAGATATGCCTGTATCTGCCAAAACCAGTGTTCAGTCACGGACAATTGTATGTTGCTCTCTCCAGAATTCCATCTTTTCATTTACTCACAGTCGTATCAAACCCACCCCATTTGGACAACTGTGTCGTTCAGGAAGTGTTCACCCATCAATACATAATTATGCGGCGTATGCTATGCCGCGGGTTGGCTAGTATTCTATGTTCATGTCAACAGTCAGCTTTTGTTCTCTTTTAAGCTTTTAGATCTACATAGGCTGTCCCCTCTAATTGAGGGTTTGTCTGAGATTAACCGATGGTTGTTTGCCAACTGCCTACAGTTAAACTCTGAGAAAACAGAGGCTTTGATTATTGCTTTACCTGATTTAAATGCTGTGATTAGACACAAGTTAAAGGCCATTACTTCTTTACCTCAGCCTTGTCTTCGTAACTTAAGTGAGATTATTGACCAGCGTTTGAGTTTGGATGCTCATGTCAGTTCTAATTCTCATTCTCATTCTTGTTTTATTCAAAATAAATTGAGATTAATGGTGTCCAGTGCAGAATTGGAAATATTTGTTCAAGCTCTTGTTTCTACACGTTTAGATTATTTGTACTTCTAGATTTAATCCATTGAGTAAAACATCTTTATCTTGTCTACATCCATCCATTAACCAACCCGCTACAGTCCATACAAAATGCTGCTGCCAGATTGTTAATGAGGTCTAATAAATGGTTTCATATTACAGTAATCCCTCCTCCATCGCGGGGGTTGCGTTTCAGAGCCACCCGTGAGATAAGAAAATCCGCGAAGTAGAAACCATATGTTTATATGGTTATTTTTATATTGTCATGCTTGGGTCACAGATTTGCGCAGAAACACAGGAGGTTGTAGAGAGACAGGAACGTTATTCAAACACTGCAGACAAACATTTGTCTCTTTTTCAAAAGTTTAAACTGTGCTCCATGACAAGACAGAGATGACAGTTCTGTCTCACAATTAAAAGAATGCAAACATATCTTCCTCTTCAAAGGAAACAGAGAGGAAAGCAAACAAATCAATAAGGCTGTTTGGCTTTTAAGTATGCGAAGCACCGCCGGTACAAAGCTGTTGAAGGCGGCAGCTCACAGCCCCTCTGTCAGGAGCAGGAAGAGAGAGAGAGAGAGATAGAGAGAGATAGAGAGAAAAACAAAGTCAAAAATCAATACGTGCCCTTCGAGCTTTTAAGTATGCGAAGCACCGTGCAGCATGTCGCTTCAAGAAGCAGCTGCACACAGAAGGTAGCAACGTGAAGATAATCTTTCAGCATTTTTAGACGAGTATCCGTATTGTCTAGGTGTGCGAACAGCCCCCCTGCTCACACCCCCTACGTCAGGATCACAGATAGTCAGCGCAAGAGAGACAGAGAAAAGTAAGTTGGGTAGCTTCTCAGCCATCTGCCAATAGCGTCCCTTGTATGAAATCAACTGGGCAAATCAACTGGGGAAGCATGTACCAGAAATTAAAAGACCCATTGTCCTCAGAAATCCGCGAACCAGCAAAAAATCTGCGATATATATTTAAATATGCTTACATATAAAATCCGCGATAGAGTGAAGCCGCGAAAGGCGAAGCGCGATATAGCGAGGGATCACTGTACTCCAGTTTAGCCATCTTTACAATGGCTTCCAGTGGAATACAGACATCAATTTAAAATTCTGGTATTCACCCATAGTGCACTACACAGTTTAGCTCCGAAGTATCTTGTTGACCTTGTGTATCGTCATTCAAGGCCAACTTACCAACTTATCTTTCAGTGGCTCCACGTACAAGACTGAAGACACGCGGAGATCGAGAGTTTCAGTCTGTTGCACTGAGATTGTGTAACAGTCCACCTCCTGCTTGGCGTGCCATGTTTTACAAAGCAGTTAAAATCTCATCTGTTTAGGCAAGCATATCATTGTGTGGTATGATTTCCGTTGAGTCATATGTCTATTTGCCACTTATTGTTTGTTATTAGTGGCGCATTCAGTTTTTAAATGATTTTTATTATGATTATTTTGTTCATAATTTGTACAGCACTCTGTGAATGCTGTCTGAGATTGACGCTTTACATGTAAATAAATCAATCAATAGATAGATAAATAAATAAATAAATAAGAAATATATTTAAAGTTTGCTACTACAAGGGTTGTCTGGGTTCCGCGTGGAATTTTATCGTTTGTCGAGTGTCAGCCTGTCGAAACCTGTTCTGCTGTGTAGAGGGATTATTCAAGTGGTTGCATGTTTTTGTTCAGATGTTTTGCTCCCTCTCTTCCTTCAGAATGAACACGAGAAGCAAACGAACTGAGAGTGCGCAGCCGGCGCTAGCGGCGAAGCTCCCGACTCCATGCGTGCGTGACTTTCGAGTGATGATTTTTTACGACTTTTCTGATGGTTTAATCCGCTCGGTGGAACGCACCATGTTTGCCATCTTTTTCAACATCGATGGCATTGTCGCGTCAATTCCGCTGATGGAGAGGAAAACTGTGACCTCTGAGTGGTACACCACTCAGTGCCTGCCTGACGTTTTTTCTGCGATGGCTAGAGGCCGGTCCAAGAACTTGCGAAGGCACTTTTTGCATCATGACAATGTGCCAGCCCACATAGCTAATGCGACGAAGCATTTCATTGAAGACATTGGTGTCAACGTTTTGAACCCGCCACCCTACTCGCCTGATCTTGCACCATGTGACTTTTGGCTCTTCCCGAAGGTGACAGAACCCCTGCGAGGCCACAACTTCGAAACTCGAGAGGAACTGATTGCAACTGTCAAAGAACAGCTAGACAACCTCCCAAAGACAGCCTTTCGCGAGTGTTTTGCGGCGTGGGTCAGAAGAGCCCAAAAGTGCATTGATGTTGGCGGTGAATACTTAGTAAAAGTTTAAAAAGGATCGAAGTACATGAGAAAAATAGAAAAAAAAATCCTTGGCTACTTATTTTGAGTGATTCCGCGCGGAACCCAGACAACCCTTCGTATTTTCACTGTATCTTACTACTGTCACTAGTATGCATGTAAGAATCTCACTGTCCTGTGCAAAAATGACATGAAACGTGATCTCCTTCATCACATACAGACCATAATATCACATACTGTACAACTGTTTCCATAGTCTCACAATTAGAGCCCAGACAGATGACATGAGTTACTCCGTGTCATATATTGAGGGACTGGAGTGCCAGCCTTGAGGTTAGAAATCCAATGCCTTGGCCACCAGGGGCCATGCTGCATCTTAGCATCCTTGTGGTTTATTGTCCCATATCAAAGTGACAAGGCCTCGCTGCTTGTGTCATTTCCTTTTTGACAGGACTTTACAGGAGAAGCGCAACCCATTAAACCTGTCAATAAAGCCAGAAGGCCATCCATCTTAAAATAAGAGCTTCTGTCTGGCTGACTGCGTGCTGCAGAGATAAAAGTGCCGGACGGCCCTGAGTGTGGTGAGGCGATGCAGCAGGGCTGCTAATGAGCTCCGGAGTGCTCCGTCCTTTGGGTTTTATATGCACCTTAGAGAATTATTTTTTTTAATGCATTCTTTGCCATCTTCTTGTTCATCCTCTTCATATTTTCTGGCTTCTATGTGGAGTTGACATGCTTGATCGTCCTTCTGCAAACAGCTCAGTCCTGCACCTCCTCCCTAGTGAGACCCTTTTCCTTTATATATTCTTTTACTTTATCCATCCACCTCTGCTTTGGTCTCCCTCTCTTTCTCTCCCCCTGTACTTCCATTCCCATCACTCTCCTCATCACATATCCATACCACTTCACCCTCCTTTCTTGTACTTTCTTAGACTTCTCTGCCACGTTTGTTGTACCTCTGATTGTCTCATTTCTTATTCTGTCCATCTTTGTAACTCCACACATCCATCTCAACACTCTCATTTCTGCCACTTTTTAACTTCTTCTCCTGCTCTCCCTTTACTGCCCATGTCTCAGCTCCATACATCATTGCTGGTCTTAAAAACCTGATCTTTAACCTTTAACCTTCTCCTTAGTTCTTCAATCAGCCCAATACCACTGATACATTCATCCAATTGTTCCACCCACACTGCACTCTATGGGTGATCACTACATCTAATTTTCCATCTTGGGCTATCACTGATCCCAGATGTTTGAGCATTTTCTCCCTCCAGGCTAACTTCTGAATCCTGATCATCATTAAACCTCAGATATTCTGTCTTGTTCCTATTCATCTTCAGTCCTCCATCTTCTAACGCCCTTCTCCATTTTTCCAACTTTCTCTCCACTTCCTCTTTTCTGGTGCTACACAACATAAAGTCATAAAAAATGAGAATATTAGGATTTTATTTTTTGTAGCAAACTCCCATTACACTGGTCAACAAGCATTTTGGCTACTGGGATTCTTTCACCTGTACTTTAACAAATTTCACTTGCTGACTCCAAATCTGACAACCATTTTCGTCCAGCACGTCCCGTTTTTTTAGTTATGATGTTCCAGGTCTTGGACAACTAGGGTGACTGGACAGTAAAGGCGATGCGTTTCAGCATTTAAGAAATAAGTTTGGTCTCGAGAAAAGTGAAGCCAAAATTAAGGAAGGTGTTTTTTAGTTGGCCCTGAAATCCGTGAACTGATGCTTGACGATGAGTTCAAAAGGAAACTGAAGCCCACTGAATCAGCACCCTCATTCATTTTCTTGACAGTCACAGAGCAGAGAATTATGCTGAGCTTGTGGAGAACCTGCTGAAAGTATATCAGCTTACAGGAGCCAGAATGTCACTGAAGATTCAAAAAATTGAATTTTTTCCACCAAACCTAAGCGATGTCAGAGATGAGTATGGGGAAAGATTTCATCAAGATATAAAGGTGATGGAAAACTGATATCGGGAAAAATTCACTCCGAGCATGATGAGTGACTACTGTTGGTTCTTGCAAAGAGAGACGGGTATGCAGTACAAGCGCAAAAGCGAGTGACTCCAACATTTTTGGGCAGACTGACCTCACTTTTATATTGAGGTAAATTGACATAAATATACTTTAACGTGTCTTCTGGTTTGTTTGCAGAATAAACACATCAAAACAATTTTGGTGGGACAGAGTCCAAACTCCAGATATCGTGTTGATATATTATATTGATATTCAAAAGTGTCAAAACGTCAATGAGGTGTATTTCAAAAACCTGACGTACTAGCTTCATTCCGATTTCATATTTGAAATCAGTGTAATAAACATAATAAAGAGATTCTCTGAGGTCCCCAGAAGCAAAAAAAATATTGTTTTGTACACCAGTGTTTAGATAAGAGAAAGTGCTTTACATTGATTATTTTTTTTCCCAACTGGAACACACTTCCTAGGTTGGTTCTCCAAAAATCATTACTACACTACAGAAGAATTTTGTGCTTTTTTTTGCCTTCGTTAAGATGATTGTCAAATAATTCTGTGCTTTTGCTCTGACCTCAGTGTTGGATTCAGGCTCAGCGTATTTGCTGCTGACTTTTTACTACCTCTAATATGGTGTGTTGAGACAAGATGCCCCCATAGTGGCCACAGGCAGACGTTCCTTACTGTCTTTGGAGACACTGAGTCCTGGACCACAGTGAATGGTTTGAAGTGCCTTAGACCTTAATAAATAATACAAAGTCATGTATTTTACATTTCCATTTGTTTGCTTAGAGGACACTTTTATCTGAAGCAACTTACAAAAGAAGTCAACACAATCGAGTAAACATCAGTCTAGGGTATAGTTTGGGAACACCACAAGTGAAGAGTTCAGAACGAATTACAATCCCTTGGTTACAAAAACTTAACATCATTTAGACAGAAATTCACAAAACAAGAGGGTCTTCAAGCAATTCTTAAACACACTGAGGGAATCAGAATTGTGAATTTCAACCAACTAGCAGTTGTACATGAATAGAGTCTGGATTGTACTTTTGATGCCATGTAGAGGTGGCATCACCAGACATCTTTCATCAGTAGACCTGAGTGGTTGAGAAGGAGCATAAGACCTCAGCAGTGTCGGCATTTACATAGAATCTGACTCATTGACCATTCTGTTGACAAGCATGAAGGATCTGAACTTAATACATGCTGCTACAGGAAGCCAATATAGTGATCTGAAAAGAGGGGTGCCCTCTGCCTGCCTCAGCTGGTTGAACACCAGATGTACTACTGCATTTGGAATCATCTTTAGTGATTTGGTGACACATGCTAGTATTTCTGCCAGCAGTGAGTGGCAGTAGTCCAGATGAGATAAGACCAAAGCCTGGACCAGAAGTTGTGCTGCCTGCTCTTGTGGATGTTGTATAGAGGGAATGTGCAAGAGACTGTAGCAACATGGTCCTTGCTCATTGATCACCACCCCAAGCTTGTGTACCACTTGGCAGGTGTCCACGATAATGGGCAAGCTGAACAGAGATGGGGTGCTGAACAGACAGAAGAACTAGGAATCAATTTTGAATCATCTTTATAGCATTATCCAACATCGCCACTGGTGTTGTGTGCTGTAATAATTATGAAGGAAATTAGTCCGGTGGATCGAGACTGTTATTTTAAAATGAGTTCATAAAGAACATGAGGACACAGCTGGAAACTTGTTAAGGGTAAATTTCGCACAAACGTTGGGACATTGTTCTTTACGGTGAGAACCATAGACACATGGAGTAAGTGACCAAGTAGTGTGGTAGATAGTAAGACTTTAAGGACCTTCTAAACTTGACTTGATGTTATTTTACACAAATTAACTTGATAGGACTGTAGTGAGAAGTCAAGCAAAATGACACGTTTCATTGGTTAACTAGAAAGATTACAATATATAAGCAAGCAAGTTTCGAGGCAACTCGGGCCTCTTCTTCAGGCAAGATGTACAACACCTTAGTGCTACTGGATAGGACTGTTGGGCTGAATGGCCTGTTCTCGTATAGATGGTCCTAATGTTCTAATAATAATACAGAGGCCTACATCAATCTAAACTTATTTCATGTTCACTCAAAAAGGTGGTTTCCACAATTTCCAGAAACTTACTTAATAATAATTTAGGAAAAATACAGGTGTTTGAAATGTTGTGAGCAAACAACTAGATAACATCACAAGTGGAGTATGCGACATAAGTAACGTGTGATTTTTTTCACCGACGTCTTGATATTGTTTGCTGTTGTTCCGTGTTGGTCGCCATAAACCACTGTTACATCAGAGACTTTGTGATCTCCATTTTACATGAGAACATGAAGTTAACTTCTCTAAAAAGTACAAGGGGTAAGTAACATATCAAAAACATCATTTTTGTGGTGAAATAGTACCTTTATGGATACCCCACCTTTTTTAAAGGGAATTTTTCACCTCAAAAATGATGGGGTATCCATAAAGGTACTGGCAGCCACCTTTTGGCAGTTATTTGGTCCGATAATTACTCTGCAAGGAATAGGAGGCTGGTGCCAGGTTATTTTGTGCCCTAGGCCAAGGTTATTAGTGCACAAAGTGACTGTTCGGTAGTTATCCCGTGCGGCTGGGATCCCCCCCCTTTATGATTAGGTAAATCCATCCATCCATCCATTTTCCAACCCGCTGAATCCGAACACAGGGTCACGGGGGTCTGCTGGAGCCAATCCCAGCCAATACAGGGCACAAGGCAGGGAACCAATCCTGGGCAGGGTGCCAACCCACCGCAGGACACACACAAACACACCCACACACCAAGCACACACTAGGGCCAATTTAGAATTGCCAATCCACCTAACCGGCATGTCTTTGGACTGTGGGAGGAAACCGGAGCGCCCGGAGGAAACCCACGCAGACACGGGGAGAACATGCAAACTCCACGCAGGGAGGACCCGGGAAGCGAACCCGGGTCCCCAGGTCTCCCAACTGCGAGGCAGCAGCGCTACCCACTGCGCCACCGTGCCGCCCCTGATTAGGTAAATGCCTACTGTATATACTCGCTGGGGGCGGCACGGTGGCGCAGTGGGTAGCGCTGCTGCCTCGCAGTTGGGAGACCTGGGGACCTGGGTTCGCTTCCCGGGTCCTCCCTGCGTGGAGTTTGCATGTTCTCCCCGTGTCTGTGTGGGTTTCCTCCCACAGTCCAAAGACATGCAGGTTAGGTGGATTGGCGATTCTAAATTGGCCCTAGTGTGTGCTTGGTGTGTGGGTGTGCTTGTGTGTGTCCTGCGGTGGGTTGGCACCCTGCCCAGGATTGGTTCCTGCCTTGTGCCCTGTGTTGGCTGGGATTGGCTCCAGCAGACCCCCGTGACCCTGTGTTCGGATTCAGCGGGTTGGAAAATGGATGGATGGATATACTCACTGATAAGTTCTCCCGCGGATAAGTCGGGAGTTGATTTTCCTGTATAATTTGTGGTATTTTATAATGTCGGTCATATAAGTCAAATGTGGGAAACTCACGCTACTGGTCCAAGAGATTAGGGGGGAGATAGATAGATAGATAGATAGATAGATAGATAGATAGATAGATAGATAGATAGATAGATAGATAGATAGATAGATAGATAGATAGCCCTAGGCTCATATAATATAATATTCCCCTTAATAATGTTTACTGGTTTTTTTATTTTTTTACCTCATTGGAACGGACTAGCTCCTTTTCACTTGCTGTGCTTGCATTGTTTTGCTGTGTGCCAGCCTGCTGGCAGGGCAACTCCATCATTTTTCCACAGCGTGGAAGTTCTGTATGGGCCTTAACGTTTTTGGCCACCATGTTCATGAGCGTCGACCAGGAATGCAACAAGGGGGGTTTGTGTTAATATTTTATTTGGTGGCCGCTGGCTTGTGTGTGTGTGTCTCTGTGGGCCCCTAAAGTTGTTAAGTTAGAGTGAGGTTTTAGTGATTAAGTTTGCTCATATTATAGATTTTGTTATTGTGTTCTTCTTTAACAGTGGGATGTTTTAAGTGCGAGTAAAAGCAAACAGTTAAGAGTACATTTGTAAGGTTTAAGTGCACTGCCTGAACCTATAGGTATTTGTTGTGAAGGGTAAAATATACAGCAATTTGTGTGAGTTTCTAATTTCTGTAATCTATGATTTATGGGAATTTTGATTGGACTTAACCATAAATAGTTTTATTAATTTATTTTTTGAGATTTTTTTTCAATTTAATCAATAAATTTTGTTATATTTAGGGAATATAATTGTATTGTGAATTGTGTTACAAATTACTAATTGTGAAACAGCTGGTAGCTTATTACTGGGGAGTAGGTATTAGTTAAGGGAAATAGAGTTTACGAACTTAGGGCGCTATCCTATGGCTAAAGGGTAAAGAAAGCGCTATAGATAGATAGATAGATAGATAGATAGATAGATAGATAGATAGATAGATAGATAGATAGATAGATAGATAGATAGATAGATAGATAGATAGATAGATAGATAGATACTTTATTAATCCCAAGGGGAAACTCACATACATATTCACATTGATATGCTAATGCCCACCTGAGAGAGTAACCACGGAGCACACGGCCTTTCTTTTCTATGTTGGTGTGACAGTGCGCTGTGCTCCTAACCTCTCTCTCTCTCTGTATTGTGCCTACGTGACCACACGGTGATACTGTTTGCACTGTTTTGTGTTTTTTGTATCTCACACCCTCATACACCTTTATCGTAAGAGCATCCCTTATCTACGATGGAGAATTCGATCAGAAGAAAATATGAAGCTGGTTTTAAATTAAACGCCGTTGAAGTGGTGAAAGAAATTGGTAACTGTGCTGCTGCAACAAAATTCAATGTGTCTTAGAAACTGGTGTGAGATTAGAGAAGGCAAGAAGATGTAAAAAAAAAAAAATTAAGTGTCGCATTTTTGAATGGGCGCGTAAGTCAGGATCTAATTTTATGATCGATTTTTCAGGTTTCAAGACCCGACTTATACGTGAGTATATATGGTAATTCGCTTTAAAAGTGCCGCCGGCCCTGTCTATAGCACAAACATTATTTCCATGTGATGGTTCCCTGTCCCAGGATGGTTAAACTACCTTTTCATGTGTTTTTTCCATTATTTTGGCCAGCCTCAAATTGCATTCCATCTCTGATATTTTAGATTACTAGAAAGTATTTCACAAAACAAACAGATGTTACCAATGTAATAAACAGAAATACTAAAAGTGCAGTCCCCAAAATCTTTAGCAAATCAGGTGGTGCACATAACATGCATTACTAAGCTCAGCAGGCCACTGACTTCTGATCTCATCTGAATGTCCAGCGTATTTCTTTAAATGTTCTGCTTTAGGAGGACTGTCTTGTATTTTCAGTTGTATCCTGTCACGGCCCATTGCTAAAAACTTGTGGCAGTCATTTGGCCCAATAATTGCTCAGCTCGATCATATAAAGTGCAGGAATATGAGGCCACTTTGCGGGACACTTTACAGTACAAGCATTGTTTCCATATGATGGTCCCCTGTCCCAGGACGATTAAATTGCCTTTTCATATGACGTTTCTGTTATTTGCCCCATTCTCATATTGAATTCCACCGTTTCTATTTTAGATTTGAAGAAAGTATACTATTTCACAAAATGCATAAACATTACCATTGTAATAAACATAA
The DNA here is from genome assembly GCF_900747795.2 of Erpetoichthys calabaricus. NCBI lineage: Eukaryota > Metazoa > Chordata > Cladistia > Polypteriformes > Polypteridae > Erpetoichthys > Erpetoichthys calabaricus. The sequence goes on along the minus strand of NC_041396.2, from coordinate 23,012,074 downwards.
ATATTAAAAGTGCAGCCCCCGTTATCCTTAGCACATAACATGCAGTGCTATGCTTAACTGGCCACCAACTTCTGATCTTATCTGAGGTCCTGCGTATTTCCTTAGATGTTTTGCGTCAGGATGGCTGTCTTGTATTTTAGTTGTATCCAGTCACAGTCCGATGTTAAAATCAACAACATTTATTTTTATTTCTTTATTTTTTTAAATTAAGTCTCTCTCACTCTCTGTTAGACATTTTTGGTCTCATTTGACATCTCCCAAGCCTTAATTGATGAGCTGAGAGTTTTCTCACTATTCTGGATTTTTTTTTTCTGGGAATGTATCTATTTTGTGTCTGTCTCTTCATTCTCCTAATTATAGAGCTCTGCCTGAAGGTCGGCCATCATTATTTTTAGATCAAAATCAAATAAGAGTGCCTGCACATCTCTCTGCTGGCTTCTCCATTATATCTGACATTTTGCAGATCAAATCCATTTTCTTCTTAGGGTTCAGACTTTTCACTTGCTAAGCTAAGACACTTTTTTTTTTTTTAAATTAATAGAGACTTGTTATTAATTGAAGTTGAGCTTGAATGAATTCATCAATCAGGGACTGATCAATCTTACCAGGAAGCCACGATGCAGTTTGGTTGCAGAGATGGCCCGATCCTGAAAGACATACAATTCTCATTTCTCAACTTCCACTTGAGAGTCAGATTTTGAATTAAGACAGTCTGGGTATGGAATTGAAAAATAAAATTTATAATCCGAGGACATTTCATTTGTATCTGACCACCTGCTGTGTCAGTAAAAATTCAGAAGGCTTTTGAGCCAAATGAAACAGCCATTGACTTGCCTGATGCAAATGAATAGAAGTACTGTGGAGTAGGCCTTAATAAGACTTCTTCACAGCCCAAAGTATTGACATTTAGTTTCTTGCTTAGTAACGCTATGGAATTTACATATTCTGCCTAGTTTCTCCTAGTGCTGCAGTTTCTTTTCATATCCAAAAGATGAGAAGATCAGGTTTCTCGTCCTGGGCTGTTTGCCACCATGCACCTTTGGAGTTAATTTTAGTGACTTATTAGAATAACTGGACTGGATAATTGTTACAGGTCCATGTGGAACAGAGTGACTGTCAGGGTCCTAAAAATAGTTGGGGTGACAGCCTGGCCATCCCGTTCAACTGCAATGTAACAGAAAGTATTGAGCATCAAGGAAATAAACGTGAGTGCGGGTACACACAAACATAAAGCTATCACCTATCACATTTAAGACAGATCTGACTCAGACCTCCGTCCTGGGGAAAGTTTAGGTCGCAAGGGAGACGCCTCCTTCCAGGAAGAGGTGGGACTTATGAAGATGATAGGGTGTGGTCAGTCAGCCATCTTCTCTGAACAGCAGAGGAAAGAGACAAGACAAGCGCCCTCTCTCGCCCCAGGATGGCACTGCATACCTGAACGGAGCCAGCAAGTTGGTCCTCAGACACACATGTGTGACAGCCTTTTAAACTATAACAATAAAGTAATAATAATAATAATACTTTTCATGTATATAGCACTTTTCCTATGCTCAAGGTGCTATAAATTCCACCTGGGGGGGTTAAACGTTAAAATTATACAAAGTTATTGTCTGCATTGTTATCACTCTTTAATTTAATATTTTCTTTATCAGTATGCTGCTGCTGGAGTATGTGAATTTCCCCTTGAGATTAATAAAGTATCTATCTATCTATCTATCTATCTATCTATCTATCTATCTATCTATCTATCTATCTATCTATCTATCTATCTATCTATCTATCTATCTATCTATCTATCTATCTATCTATCTATCTATCTATCTATCCATTTTCCAACCCGCTGAATCCGAACACAGGGTCACGGGGGTCTGCTGGAGCCAATCCCAGCCAACAAGGCAGGAACCAATCCCGGGCAGGGTGCCAACCCACCGGAGGACACACACAAACACACCCACACACCAAGTACACACACACCCGGGCCAATGTAGAATCGCCAATCCACCTAACCTGCATGTATTTGGACTGTGGGAGGAAACCCACGCAGACACGGGGAGAACATGCAAACTCCACACAGGGAGGACCCGGGAAGCAAACCCAGGTCTCCTAACTGCGAGGTAGAAGTGCTACCACTGCGCCACGTGCAGCCCTTATCTATCTATCTATCTATCTATCTATCTATCTATCTATCTATCTATCTATCTATCTATCTATCTATCTATCTATCTATCTATCTATCTATCTATCTATCTATCTATCTAAATTAAATATATTTCTAAAACCAATTGGCTGCAACACTAAGGATTTAAATATGTCATATGTGAATAGAATTCAGCAAAATACGAGGAAATCCTTAAGAAAAACTTAATGAAGTCTGCAAGAATATAAAATACAAAAATATGAAAATATAAAGTCAGTCAGTCATTATCCAGCCCGCTATATCCTAGCACAGGGTCACGGGGGTCTGCTGGAGCCAATCCCAGCCAACACAGGGCGCAAGGCAGGAAACAAACCCTGGGCAAGGTGCCAGCCCACTGCAGGAATATAAAATATAAAATATGAAAATATAAAAATATCTACCCATTAAAAGTCAGTCAGTCAGTCATTATCCAACCTGCTATATCCTAACACAGGGTCACTGGGGTCTGCTGGAGCCAATCCCAGCCAGCAATGGGCACAAGGCAGGAACAAACCCCGGGCAGGGCGCCACCCCACTGCAGGGCACACACACTCACACACTAGGGACAATTTAGGATTGCCAATGCACTTAACCTGCAAGTCTTTGGACTGTGGGAAGAAACTGGCACACCCGGAGGAAACCCATGCAGACAAGGGGAGAACATGCAAACTCCACACAGGGAGGACCAGGGGAGTGAACCCGGGTCCCCTTACCGCGAGGCAGCAGCACTACCACAGCGCCACCGTGCCACCCCCATTAAAAGTTCCATCCATCCATTATCCAACCCGCTATATCCTAACTACAGGGTCACGGGGGTCTGCTGGAGCCAATCCCAGTCTACACAGGGCGCAAGGCAGGGATACAAGCCCTAGGCAGAGCGCCAGCCCACCGCAGGGCATGCACACCCAAACACCAGGGACAATTTAGGATCGCCAATGCATCTAACCTGCATGTCTTTAGACTGTGGGAAGAAACCGGAGCACCCGGAGGAAACCCACACAGACACGGGGAGAACATGCAAACTCCACGCAGGGAGGACCAGGGAAGTGAACCCGGGTCTCCTTACTGCGAGGCAGCAACACTACCACTGCGCCACCATGCCACCCCCATTAAAAGTTCCATCCTTCCATTATCCAACCCGCTATATCCTAACTACAGGGTCATGGGAGTCTGCTGGAGCCAATCCCAGCCAACATGGGGCGCAAGGCAGGAAACAAACCCTGGGCAGGGTGCCAGCCCACTGCAGGGCACACACACCCACACACCAGGGACAATTTAGGATCGCCAATGCACCTAACCTGCATGTCTTTGGACTGTGGGAGGAAACCGGAGTACCCGGAGGAAAACATGCAAACTCCACGCTGGGAGGACCCGGGAAGCAAACCCAGGCCTCCTTACTGCTAGGCAACAGCGCTACCACTGCACCACCGTGCCACCCCCATTAAACATTTTCACATTAAATTCTTACATATTGTTGAATCAGAGTCACTCACAATGGAGTTAAGTTGCCTCTTTTTTACACTGATCGACAGAAAGAGTTTCATTAATGTCAAAGTGAAACATATCTCTGCCAAGTGGTCTAAATTAATTACACATTTAAAGCAAAAAAAAATTTGATTGAATACTCTTCCATATTCTTTCCATTTTTGTAATGGCTGATTTAACTTGGAATCCAACGGATATTCAGGGACTTTGATATTTTCTAGTCTCCATCCCCAGATCTGTCTTATTGTGAATTTCACAAGTTTAATAACTACACCAGAGTCAATGTCATTAATATCAGAAAAGTCAGAAAAAGTAACAGGCAAGGACAGGCCCCTGAGGGACTCCGCCGATGACGTGTAGCACTTTGCACTTCCCCACATGACATTGCTACATTCTAACATTAAAGAATCTTGTTCAGTTCATCAGAGTCAAGAAAGCTAAATTGCATCCTCTGTGACTCAATATTGTGTAGCAATAACATGAGAATCTCCAAGGTTTGTGAACACTTTTTATCGGCACTGCATGCCTTTATTTGCCCAAATATGAATGACTGAATGGGTGGCATGGTAGCGCAGTGGTAGCACTGCTGCCTCGCAGTTAGGAGACCTGGGTTCGCTTCCCGGGTCCTCCCTGCGTGGAGTTTGCATGTTCTCCCCGTGTCCGCGTGGGTTTCCTCCGGGCGCTCCGGTTTCCTCCCACAGTCCAAAGACACGCAGATTAGGTGGATTGGCGATTCTAAATTGGCCTTAGTGTGTGCTTGGTGTGTGGGTGTGTTTGTGTGTGTCCTGCGGTGGGTTGGCACCCTGCCCAGGATTGTTTCCTGCCTTGTGCCCTGTGTTGGCTGGATTGTTCGGATTCAGCGGGTTAGAAAATGGATGGATGGATGGATGAATGACTGAACGTGAACATGGACCGAGGTGGAGTGTTTTAGTTCCTGTATATCACCTAAAACCACAGAGCCGCCCTGTTACAGATAAAATAAGTTTCAGAAGCAAGGTAGGACTGAACGTTCTATTGAGAAATCTAGCAATTTAGTTGTTGAGCCATCTTACACCCAGACACTAATTGCGTTTTTGTCTTTAAATTTGGTGTCTTATCTTCAAGCAATCCTGTGCTAATAACTTCCATCCATCTATCCAGTTTCAAATCTTTTTAATCTCATGAAGTCTTATGGAGGGTCGGAGTCTCTCCTGGCTACGTAAAGTACAAGACGAGAACCAGCCACATATGCAGCACCATTAATCTTAGGGTCACCACTAACTGAACCTGAGGAGCTGTTTTGTCTTATTGATGAAGAAATCCTCTTAGCGGTTTTCTGGGTGAGAAGGCTTCATCTTTACCAAGGTTATGAGTTGTACTTCACTTACATGCAAAATGGCTGGCACCTTTACCTCAAGGTCACTTACGAGAGATCAGGATTCATTCATCTATTTAATTCAATACAGTGACATGGGGTCACATCCTAGTAGCTTTGGGTTAGGCGACATCTGTAATCCCAGGCAGATTTAATGACTTATTGTGCAACAAATAAGCGGTGGGCAGCAAACCAACAATCTCGTGCTATAAAAAGGCCAGTGACAAAGATCATCCTGTCAGATTCCATTAGCTTTTACAAAATAAAAATGAGGGAATGGGTGGAGGCCACCTTTTATTTGAGCAGATCCTATCTTGGTAAATGGAGTGAAGCCGTTGAACTCTCTGAGCGATATGTCAAGTCTTTGGGACGACAGAACTCTTATGATTTGATTTTATTCTCAGTTTTTTACAGATTGCTTTTGTACTTTTTCCTTAATCTTCTTTCCCATGTTCCTATGTGTACAGTGTCATTTTGATAACACATTGCCACCATTATTTAAAGATGTTAAAGTTTTCCTGAAATACCGTTTTGTTTTGTTATCTGTGACCACCATTTTGTTTCAGTAACTACAGCTAAAGTATTAAGTTTCCATACACTTAGGGTGAATTCTTTAAAATTCACTTTATGACCCTTTCACAGATTTAATATCTACAAACTATAAATTTGTCATATTGTTTAAGACATCTGCTTTGTGCAGGACAAAAGTCATTTTTTCCAACAACAGACCTTAAAGTACAGTAATCCCTCGCTATATCGCGCTTCGCCTTTCGCGGCTTCACTCCATCGCGGATTTTATATGTAAGCATATTTAAATATATATATCGCGGATTTTTCGCTGCTTCGCGGGTTTCTGCGGACAATGGGTCTTTTAATTTCTGGTACATGCTTCCTCAGTTGGTTTGCCCAGTTGATTTCATACAAGGGACGCTATTGGCAGATGGCTGAGAAGCTACCCAGCTTACTTTTCTCTGTCTCTCTTGCACTGACTTTCTCTGATCCTGACGTAGGGGGATTGAGCAGGGGGGCTGTTCGCACACCTAGACGATACGGACGCTCGTCTAAAAATGCTGAAGGATTATCTTCACGCTGCTATCTTTTGTGCAGCTGCTTCCTGAAACGACATGCTGCCCAGTGCTTCGCATACTTAAAAGCTCGAAGGGCACGTATTGATTTTTGACTGAAAAACAAACTCTGTCTCTCTCTCTCTCCCTGCTCCTGACGGAGGGGGTGTGAGCTGCCGCCTTCAACAGCTTTGTGCCGCAGTGCTTCGCATACTTAAAAGCAGCCCTATTGATTTGTTTGCTTTTCTCTATCTCTGTGACAGCCTGTGCTCCTGAGGCGCACTCCTTTGAAGAGGAAGATATGTTTGCATTCTTTTAATTGTGAGACGGAACTGTCATCTCTGTCTTGTCATGGAGCACAGTTTAAACTTTTGAAAAAGAGACAAATGTTTGTTTGCAGTGTTTGAATAACGTTCCTGTCTCTCTACAACCTCCTGTGTTTCTGCGCAAATCTGTGACCCAAGCATGACAATATAAAAATAACTATATAAACATATGGTTTCTACTTCGCGGATTTTCTTATTTCGCGGGTGGCTCTGGAACGCAACCCCCGCGATGGAGGAGTGATTACTGTATTTCATTTCTCTGACCATATCACAATTCCAGTGGGTCACACGTTTCCATACACTTTGTTAACTGGGCCTTTAAACAGCATGGGAAATTCCAGAAAATGATGTCAAGACTTTAGGCAATTAACTTCTCATACCCAATTAGCCTAATTGGAGTCAACAAATGGATGTAAGGCCTACCATCAAATTCACTGTCTATTTGCTTGGCATAATTGGAAACTCAAAAAAAATCAGCCAAGACCTTGGAAAAAAAAATGTGGAGCTCCACAAATCAGGTTCATCATTCGGTGAACAATTTTCAGACTCCAAGTTTATTTGTACAAACAACAATACTCAAGTAGAAACACCATGGGACCACACAGCCGTCATACTGCTCAGGAAGGAGGCGCATTGTGTCTCCTAGAGAAGGACGGACTTTGGTGTGAAAAGTGCAAATCAACCCCAGAACAGTAGCAAAGGACCTTGTGAAGATGCTGGAGGACACCGGTAGACAAGTCTCGATATCCACAGTAAAACATCGACATCGATGTAACCTGAATGGCTATTCAGCAAGGAAGAAGCCACTGCTCCAAAAAAAGCCAGCCTGTGGTGGCACATGGGGACAAAGAACTTACCTTCTGAAGAAACATCCTCTGGTCTGATAAATCGTAATTTTGGGTCTGCCACATCTCTTCCTATCAGAGTTTCTTCCAGTTTCCAAATGCCTTTGGATTGTGTAGGACACCACTGGACTCACTGACACTTGGATTTTTTTTGCATTTTCTCTAAATGAAAGGCCTACACTTCTAAGGGTAATAATACTTTGTGTCATTTCATTTGTTAATTGCCATTTTCTTAACTTTATCACTGGAATATTGTCCAAGTGTTACTTCAGAGGGTGTAGTAACACAGCAGTCTGTTCCAACTCTGCTTTAAGACACACAGAGGGGTTTTAAGTAATCACCTGAAATTGGGACACCTGTGCAAATTGTTTACTTCAATTTGCAAGGCTTAATTGACTTTAATTGCTGCAGAACATCAATAGGTTGTAACCTACCGTGTTTCCCCGAAAATAAGGCAGGGTCTTATATTAACTTTTCCTTCAAAAGATGCTGTGACAGTAGGGGGTGCTGTCGCACCTCTAAACCCGCAGACAATACGTCCAAACACCAGGTAAAATTCCCAATAATGAATTTATTATAACAAAAATGTGCACAAAGCACCTCCACTCCCACAATACACAATAATAATCAATAAATCAATACAATGCTCAAATCCTTCACTCCACCCAGTAGCTCTGTCGCACTTCCTCCCAACTCCAGCTCAGTCTGCTGGGTTTCCCACAGTCCTTTAAATAGTCCTTGACCCGGAAGTGCATCTGTCCTACAGTCCATGTGATTCCATAGCACTTCCGGGTCAGAACAAGAGTTATATTTTTCTTCAGCCCGGATGTACTTCAGTTCTTCCGTCCCTGTGACAAGGTAGTACTTCCGGGCTTTAATAGAAGCACTCGTGCCTCCCTGCAGTGTCCCCTGGCGACCCCCATGGTATCCAGCAGGGCAGTGAAGCCGAACTCCATTGTCCATGATGCCCTGCGGGAATTCGGGGCACCTCCATGTTGCAGGGAAGACTCCATCTAGCGGCCTGAGGGTGTTGGCCGGGATAAACTGCCAGCCATCCCTCACAACGCGCTCGGGCTTATTTTCAGAGGATGTCTTGTTTTTCCATGAACAAAAAATCTACATTTCTCTCTATTATAAAAAAAAAATCTTAGAAGGCATGGAAGGAGACGATACGTAATTTTCTCGGAGACAGTTTAATGACCTGCAAGACAAGGCAGTGAGACAAAAGGACAGCTGCTGCACAGGCTTTTAAATTGATCGACTCGCAGCACGACAGCAGTAAGACAGCGGCTGATCCGACCGTGTCTCCTTAACTTGCGTTCAGCCCACCCTTCACAACGCAAGCGGCAGAGATGCAAAGTGGCTGGCGCACAGTGTGCCCCGGGTGGTGGGCGAGAGAAGCAAACCGGGGGCACAACCCCCTAGTATTCTGGACCAGAAATCTACATTTATTCAAATACAGTCATGTCATCATCTTCTGGAACATCATCATAGTTCTCTAAACCCCGAATTCCATTACAAATTTCTTGCGACTCCATTTCCTTTAGAACAACTGGTCCCAATCTCTCGTGTCTAGCAACAGAGCTTTCCTTAAATGAGCACCTCTTGTCCATGTAGCCTGCTCGTAGTGCATTCGGATATCCAACTTCTTCTCTTTGCAGAAAGCAGTAAGAGTTTTGCCCTGGGACTCCTCCACAATTCCTTTCTTGTACTAGACAGAATAGCTTTTTGTACTCATCTTGTCGGGGGGTCAAAATACCGGTATTAGGGTTAGGGTTAGGCGGTAGGCGTTTATCGCTCATCCAAAGTCGGGATCATAACTAGGGCTTATTTTTGGAGTAGGGCTTATATTACGAGCATCCTGAAAAATCATGCTAGGGCTTATTTTCGGGGAAAGATGGTATTAGTTGTTTCCTGAAGACCACCTATTTGTAATGCGCTAAAATTTCGTTTTTTCAGTTTTTGCTAACCTAAACTTTAAACTTAAACCTCTGGCACTTTAGTGCTTACTTTTTCACCATTTTAGGTCATTCATTACATATTAACTAATTTAATTTGAGTAAAAAAAAAACTAGAAAACTAAGGTGTTCTAAAACTTTTGACTGTTAGTGTACATGGAGATGCTTCTGCATTTCTGTGCTGCTGCTTGCCTAACTTAGACCTGCTGATGAACGCAGTCCGGTGATGGAACCTCAACATGGAATCAAATCTCAATCCAGACTCTTTAAATATGTAACTCTTATCTGAAAGAACAAACTGCCCACCTCCATCCGAAATTCTGAGTCCCTCAATGTGTTTAAGAAGCTTTTGAAGACCCTCTTGTGTGTTGAATTTCTGTCTAACTGATATTAGCTGGGGGTGGCACAGTGATAGCACTGCCACCTCGCAGTAATGGATCAAGGTTTATGTCCTGGGTCCTCCCTGTATGAAGTTTGTATGTTGTCTCCAAGGGTTTCCTCCAGGCACTCCGGTTTCCTCCCACTGTCCAAAGACATGCAGGTTAAGTAAACTGGCGATAATAAATTGCCCCTAGTGTGTCTTTGGCATGTGTGATGGACTGGTGCCCTGGCCAGGGCTTATTCCTGCCTTTCACCTTATATTGGCTCCAGTCTCCTCCTGCAACCCTGGTCTTGATTAAGCGGGTTAGACAATGACGTGACATGGCATGATATTAGCTGTTACGTTTTCATCCATCCATCCATCCATTTTTCAACCCATTGAATCTGAAAACAGGGTCACGGGGGTCCGCTGGAGCCAATCCCAGCCAACACAGGGCACAAGGCAGGAACCAATCCCGGGCAGGGTGCCAACCCACCACAGTGTTACATTTTCAGAATCTGGGAATTGTAACTCGCTTCTATTTTGTTTCTGAGCTCTTCATTTGTGATGATCAATGTTGTAACACTTATTCCCAGACTGCTCGTTTATTTTAACCTCTTTTGCAGGTCACTTTGGATTAAAGTGTCCCCTAAGTAAATAAATATAAATGTAAATGTAACAGTGCAGGTTGTGAAGGGCAGCCTCATGTAGAATTGAATCCATATTGACCTTTCAAACTGTGCAAAGCAGCCCTGAGCCAAAATCACCGCTCACTTTCAGTCTTAGATTATTTACTGAGAAGTGATGGCGTGAGCTGCCAGGCTGTTGGCAGCGGGTGTTTACAGCATAGGCTGTGTAACAGATGGTGTGCTAAACTCAAGGTGGCTTACAAGAGTTCCTATGTTCTCATTTTCCAAAATGAGAAAATACAAAAATCCACACAATTGAATATCTTAAGGAGTAGGGGGGCTTGGTTGGCCCAGGCTGGCCATTGCAATTGTAGAGTCTGTATGTTCTCCTGTGTCTTTGTGGGCTTTCTTACACCCCGGAAACACTGTAGAGGTGTGTGTTTGTGTGGGATTGTGCTCCATTATACTACAGGACCCTCAGCATCTCCCTACATCTACCTTCAAGGCTGTTATACTGCCAGCCAGTGAAATGGTATTACAGTCATATGAAAAAGTTTGGGATCCCCTCTTAATTCTTTGGATTTTTGTTTATCATTGGCCGAACTTTCAAAGTAGCAATTTCCTTTTAATATCTGACATGCCTTATGGTAACAGTAGGATTTCAGCAGTGACATTAAGTTTATTGGATTAACAGAAAATATGCAGTATGCATCATAACAAAATTAGACAGGTGCATAAATGTGGGCACCCCAACATACATATGACATCAATACTTAGTTGAGCTTCCTTGTGTAAATCTAACAGCCTCTAGACGCTGTCCTCCTATAGCCTTTGAGGAGTGTCTGGATTCTGGATGGAGGTATTGTTGACCATTCTTACCTACAAAATCTCTCCAGTTCAGTTAAAGTTGATGGCTGCTGAGCATGGACAGCCTGCTTCAAATCATCCCATAGATTTTCGATGATATTCAAGTCAGGGGGCTGTGACGGCCATTCCAGAACATTGTACTTCTCCCTCTGCATGAATGCCTTTGTAGATTTTGAACTGTGTTTTGGGTCATTGTCTTGTTGGAATATCCAACCCCTGCGTAACTTCAACTTTGTGACTGATGCTTGAACATTATCCTGAAGAATTTGTTGATATTGGATTGAATTCATCTGACCCTCGACTTTAACAAGGGCCCCAGTCCCTGAACTAGCCACACAGCCCCACAGCATGATGGAACCTCCACCAAATTTGACAGTAGGTAGCAGGTGTTTTTCTTGGAATGCGGTGTTCTTCTTCCGCCATGCAAAGCGCTTTTTGTTATGACCAAATAACTTAATTTTTGTCTCATCAGTCCAAAGCACTTTGTTCCAAAATGAATCTGGCTTGTCTAAATGAGCATTGGCATACAACAAGCGACTCTGTTTGTGGCCTGAGTGCAGAAACGACTTCTTTCTCATCACCCTGCCATACAGATGTTCTTTGTGCAAATTGCGCTGAATTGTAGAACGATGTACAGATACACCATCTGCAGCAAGATGTTCTTGCAGGTCTTTGGAGGTGATCTGTGGGTTGTCTGTCACCATTCTCACAATCCTGTGCATATGCCGCTCCTGTATTTTTCTTGGCCTGCCAGACCTGCTGGGTTTAACAGCAACTGTGCCTGTGGCCTTCCATTTCCTGATTCCATTCCTTACAGTTGACTGACAGTTTAAACCTCTGAGATAGCTTTTTGTAGTCTTCCCCTAAACCAGGAGACTCAACAATCTTTGTTTTCAGATCTTTTGAGAGTTGCTTTGAGGATCCCATGCTGTCACTCTTCAGAGAAGAGTCAAAGGGAAGGAAGCATAACTTGTAATTGACCTCCTTAGATACCTTTATATCTCATGATTGGACACACTTGTCTATGAAGTTCAAGGCTTGACGAGCTCATCCAACCAATTTGGTGTTGCATGTAATCAGCATTGAGCAGTGACAGGCATTCAAATCACCCAAATTACAAGGGGACCCACATTTGTGCACAGCCAGTTTTTCACATTTGATTTAATTTCATATAACTAAATACTGCGTCACTAAAAATCTTTGTTCGGAAAACACCGCAGTACTCAGATATTCCTAGGAAATGAAAGACATACCACTGTTATCTTTTTTGTTGAAAGGAGAGTCAATTATTATGCAGGCTGAGAGGGGTTCCTAAACTTTTTCATATGACTGTATATAAAAAATCCATACATGTGTGCACTGACCTGTTTCTGTAAGTAAGGTGGTCTCCTTCCGCTTGTTGAGCAGATGTCACTTCAACACAACCAGCTGCCTGATGTTACCAAATGTGAGTTGGCCACCCGTTCTTAATTCCAAAAAAAAAAGACATGAAGCTCTTAAATGGCCTGTATCTGGTTTGAAATAGCAGAGCTTCCCAACTAAATGCGGCGGACTTAAAGACATCAGTAGCGACTCGTTTAATTAAAGCAGCATGTGGAGATGTCTGTGTTATTTATAGTGGAACAGGTCAGCTGTTCGGAATCACTCGAAAGTGAGAAATCATTTAAATGGATGGGCCTGTTTATCTGCGTCTGACCTAAGATGCCCGTCTGTCGCAAACACTGAAATAATGCTGGTGTTTCTACAGAAATAGAGCAGCTGCTACTGCTCTTTGTACTTAACGTGTCCAAATTGGTAGATTATAAAATAATAATCCTAGATACGCCAATAAAGAGCCACTTTAGCAGATAGGGAAGATCCCTCAGAATATGATATCAATGCAATGTTAGGTTACCTTTTCTTTCTTTCAGTTTATTTTTTTTTTGGCCTCAATACATTATTCTTTATTCTCTTTATATTTTTCATTTTACTTTTGATAATATAAGTTAACAAGATGGTTCAGTTTGCTAATGATACCAAATTAGGATGATTGGCAGATAATCGAGAATCTGTTGAATCATTACAGAAGGACTTGGGCAGCATACAGGCTTGAGCCGATGAAATTTAATTACAAGTAGAGAGTAAAAATGTTGGGTTTGAATACACAATGGGTGATCTGAAAATTGAAAGTACACCTTATGGGAAGGATGTAGGAGTCATAGTGGACTCAACACGATCAACTGCCAGACAGCGTTCAGAAGCCATTAAGAAGGCTAACAGAATGTCAGGTTATATAGCGCCCTGATGTGTGGAGTACAAGTCACTGGAGGTTCTGCTCAAGCTTTATAACACACTGGTGAGGCCTCATCTGGAGTACTGGGTGCAGTTTTGGTCTCCAGGCTACACAAAGGACAGAGCAGTTCTAGAAAAAGCCTACCATTTTTAGATTTCACTTTCTATCAGCTTTCCAGGACTTCTGTCTATTGCAGGCCAAGCAACTCACACAGTTACCTTTTTAACAGATCCTTCCATCCTCTCAAACTCTTTCACACTTCCTTAGACTCCTCCACCTCTGCAGTGATGAGGTTGACTTCTGTTTTTATTTATTTATTTTTTTAATTTTATTGATTTTATTATAATCACACAACATTCCATACAAACAGATCAGTTTTTACAATAATAGGATTAAAAACAAATCAACCCCCACCCCTGAGAAAGAGAGCATGGCCAGCAGAGTAAAACTTAAAGCTAGTAAAAATATGTAAATAGATGAATTAATAAGTAAATAAAGATAAATGGAGAAGAAAAAGAAATGGGGAGAGAATCTGCTTCCTCAGTGTTTTAAAAGCTTACTCTAAAATGTTATTGATCAGATCCTGCCAGGTTTTGAAAAAGTTCTGCACAGATCCTCTAAGTGAGAATTTGATTTTTTCCAGTTTCAAATCGTATATAACATCAGTTACCTACTGACTGATAGGAGAGTTAGGATTCTTCCAGTTGACCAAGATAAGTCTGCGTGCCAATAGTGTAGTAAAGGCCATCACAGTTTGTGTGTCCTTCTCCACTTTAAGACCCTCTGTGAACCCACCAAACACAGCTGTTAATGGATTAGGAGAGATTGTGACCCCAAGGCTGTCTGAAAAGCTCTTAAAAATGTTTGTCCAGAATGGTGTTAATTTGGCGCAGGCCCAAAACATGCGACTCAGTGAGGCTAGAGCTCGATTGCAACGTTCACAGATTGGATTTTTGCCCTGGAAACATTTTAAGTGAGACAGATGTGCTCGATATATAATTTTGAGTTGAATAATTGTATGCGGCGGCACGGTGGCGCAGTGGGTAGCGCTGCTGCCTCGCAGTTGGGAGATCTGGGGACCTGGGTTCGCTTCCCAGGTCCTCCCTGCATGGAGTTTGCATGTTCTCCCCGTGTCTGCGTGGGTTTCCTCCGGGCGCTCCGGTTTCCTCCTACAGTCCAAAGACATGCAGGTTAGGTGGATTGGCGATTCTAAATTGGCCCTAGTGTGTGCTTGGTGTGTGGGTGTGTTTGTGTGTGCCCTGCGGTGGGTTGGCACCCTGCCCAGGATTGTTTCCTGCCTTGTGCCCTGTGTTGGCTGGGATTGGCTCCAGCAGACCCCCGTGACCCTGTGTTCGGATTCAGCGGGTTGGAAAATGGATGGATGGATGGATAATTGTATGCTTTGCACATATGGAGCTCGAGTGAATTCTCTGCATGGCTGCCTTCCACTCCTTTTCTGAGATGTTGAGTGAGAGATCCTTTTCCCATTGTCCTGGTGGATCTTTGAAAGGGAGGGACTGTAAAATGGTTTTATATATTACAGAAATGCTGTGTGAGTCCTCAAGACTGATCAATATTTTTTCCATCCCAAATGTTTTCCAGATATTAAAAACTGCATATGTTTGAGAGGGTTAAAAAAGGTGGTTCTCATGCAGAGGTGTCACCGATAAAAGCTTCTCTATCTTAAAATATTTCCTACATTGGCTCCATATTCTGAGTGAATGAAGATGAGGTTGACTTCTCTAATGAAGCACTCAGAATGAGGAATTTCTTCATTGACAGAGGAAACCCTTCTCATCTGGTGGACAGGATCCACAATCAAGCCTGGAGAAGACCTTATAACATCCACTCTAAGAGGAACCCCAATAGTGAAATTCACAAAAAAGTAAAACATCATATTAATAATCTTGACTTTCAGAAAGCATTTGATAAAGTGGCCCATCAGTGGTTGGGCATCAAACGAAGAGAAATGGCAGTTCAGGGTGTGCTGAGGTGATTTTTCAGTTCTGATATTAATTGTAGTTTTAGTTTTTATTTTATTTTATAAAACTACGGGGCTTCACCCCCTGCTCGTTTCGTTCGCTAACCCCTGTGTTTGGTTAATCGGATATACAATTAAAAATTTTTTTTTTCTTTGGAATTGTTTCAGTTTCATTATTTTCACTTTTACTTTAAAGCTTCATTAAAAACAATATTTTTTAGAGACACATTGTGACAACGCAACGAATAACTGCCCGTGAGTGAATATTGTTTCTGTTTCCATCCATCCATCCATTTTCCAACCCGCTGAATCTGAACACAGGGTCACGGGGGTCTGCTTGAGCCAATCCCAGCCAACACAGGGCACAAGGCAGGAACCAATCCTGGGCAGGGTGCCAACCCACCGCAGGACACACACAAACACACCAAGCACACACCAGGGCCAATTTAGAATTGCCAATTCACCTAGCCTGCACGTCTTTGGACTGTGGGAGGAAACCAGAGCGCCCGGTGGAAACCCACGCAGACACGGGGAGAACATGCAAACTCCACGCAGGGAGGACCCGGGAAGCGAACCCGGGTCTCCTAACTGCGAGGCAGCAGCGCTACCGCTGCGCACCGTGCCGCCCTATTTCTGTTTCTCTAATAAATAATCCGACTTTTTCTAATGTTTGTCCCTGTGATTTATTGATTGTCATAGCAAAAGCTATTCTCACGGTAAACTGTAAGCATTTTATGGCATATCACAATCTCCTTTGGTGTGTAATGTTATTCGCAAAATATATACATTACCTTTCTTTTTGCCTGTTAAAATTTGCATCGCTTCTCCGTGATCATCAATATACACCTGACTGAATTGTGTATTCTTTGAAATTTAACTTGTCGTTGCTTTAACTGTTCCGGGACCACAGATTCTCATAGCGTATGGTTCATTATTGTGTAAATCCATGTTTTGTGCATTAAATGAACTTTGTTGTCTACTCTTTGCCTTTATTTCTGACCTCGATTTGCTCTGCTATTTTTTCAATTACTCCTGGTTCTGATGATTAATCACCTTATGTTTGTGGTAATGCGATCTTTTCTATCTTTTCTTTGATACTGTAGGGACTGACATGATAAAGTGTCACAAAACATATTTCAATGCAAGTTATGTTTCAGTCAACAAAATACATTCACAGTTCATAATGCCGTTAAACAGAACTTGACTATCAATGATCAGACAGATTAAGTGGCCTAATGAGTGTAGTCAGCAAGATCAAATGTATCAACCCAAGAAACCAGTCTGTGCAAACACATTGTTGTTAAGCTTTAAACAAGCACAGATTTTGAAAGATTTGTTCATGTTGCAATAATGTCTGCTGTACAGATAGCCACACAGTGAAAATATTCGCTCGGTTAACGCCTGTGATGCAGTGTTGTCATTTCTACATGATGTGATTAAAATGCATGTAAATTCCCTTAAATGAAAGTCTGCAATGTGCACTTTAGTCACATCTGGATTGTTTGATTTGTTTTTTTTTTCAGTTTATCGAGCACAGAGGTTGTTCCAAACATTATGAAGGGCCCTGTATGTTTTTTAATGCAATTTTACCAGTTCATGTGGTTAAAATTGCTTTCACAGATAACAGATTTTAAAAAAGAAGCATCATATTGCAGTATCAAGAACCAGCAAAAAGAGCCTCAATAATTTGTGCTCTGAGCAAATGTCACAGAAGCATGAAGAGTACTTATGGTGCCTTTGGGTTAGAAATCAAGAAGTGATGTCATTGAATTAAAGTACAGGGAGCAACACACTCACGGTGCACTGGCATGAAGAAAATGAAAATCCAGACACAGATGAAGGATCACCAGTGCAGGCCCGAGGGGGCTGGCACTCCAGATTTACCACATATACAGGCAGCTTATTAACTTTTAAAAGTGCAGTATTGGTATTCTGGTAGTGAACCCACTCCAGAAGCTGGATGTCTGCAGCATGCCTGGCGTCACTGTGTGTGTCATTTGCCGCCTTGTCACATAAACAGCTCAGTTTTCAGTTTTATCTGCCTCTGTATTGCACATTTTCTTTTCACTTTGGTTTTCTCGGGATATTCCAATTTCCTTCCACATCTAAATTATCTGCAATGTACAATATTGGATTCGGAATCTATTCAGACCCCCATCATTTTCTGCACATTGTGTTGTAAATGTAGTTTTAAATGAATACATTTGTTTTGTTTGCCCTTCAGTCTACCCTCAAATAACCCATAATGACAAAGTGAAAGCATGTCTTCAGTCAGTCATTTCCTAACCCGCTTTGTCCTGAACATGGTCTCTGGGGTTTGCTGGAGCTTATCACAGCTAGCATAGGGCACAAGGCAGGGAAGAAACCCTGGATATGGCACCAGGCCATCACAGGGCACATGCGTTAGAAACGCCACTTCACATAACCTGATTGTGTTTGGACTGTGGGAGGAAACCAGAGCACCCGGAGAAAACCCACACAGACACGGGGAGAACATGCAAATCCCACACAAGTTGGACCCCACGCGTGAACCCTGGTCTCTTTTATGTAGCAACTCTACCACTGTGCCATCATGCAGCTATTCTTCAGAAAGGTTGATTAAGAATCAAAGACTGAAGTCTCTCATGTCTATACATATTGTGGAATACCGGGGGGCATACAGCTCCCCAAACTTGGACACAGACAGGCATAAAGACTCAAGTTCAAGGTAAGTGCTTTTTCCTCGCTCCCCACTACAGAGCACAGTACAAAAGCACCAGCTTCTTCTTTTTCTTCCTTCTCTTTCTCCTTCTCCTCTCTTTCTCTGACGACTCCACTCCCCTCACCTCCTCTCCTCTCCCAGCATGCTTTGTCCTACCACCTCCCGACTCTGGCTCCCCCAAATGAAGTGAGGTGGCTCCTTTTATTCTATTCCGGGGAGTCCTCCAAGGGGCTCAATTAGCATTACCTAGAATCACTCCCAGGTGTGGTGGAATTCCATTATAGGGTTCTGCAGCTCCCCCTGGCGGCCCCCCATGAAATCCAACAGGGTTCCAACAAACTCCAGCTCCAAGCATAACCTGGCAGGAATCTGTGGTGCCACAGCCATCCAGGAGGGGTGCCCTCTAGCGTCCCAGAAGAGGTATTGCCTCAGCAATCCTCTCTCCCCTGGTCCTTCCATTTCATTGTAGGAGCCTCTTTGGCATCAGTTGTAGCTTTGGGTTTTCTTTGGTAAGCCTCTGCAAGGTTTGCACACCTTGATTTGGGCATTTTATCCCATTCTTCATGGCAGATCCTCTCAAGCTTCATTCTATTGGTTGGGAAGTGTCGATAAACTGTTATGTTCAGGTCCCTCTATCTATCTATCTATCTATCTATCTATCTATCTATCTATCTGTCTGTCTGTCTGTCTGTCTGTCTGTCTGTCTGTCTGTCTGTCTGTCTGTCTGTCTATTATGTAGTGCCTTTCATGTCTGTCTGTCTGTCTGTCTGTCTATTATATAATGCCTTTCATATCTATCTATCTATCTATCTATCTATCTATCTATCTATCTATCTATCTGTCTGTCTGTCTGTCTGTCTGTCTGTCTGTCTGTCTGTCTGTCTGTCTGTCTATTATATAGTGCCTTTCATATCTATCTATAAATATCTGGGAGTGCAGCAGGATGATAAATTAGACTGGACTGCCAATACTGATGCTCTGTGCAAGAAAGGACAGAGCCGACTATACTTCCTTAGAAGGCTGGCGTCCTTCAACATCTGCAGTAAGATGCTGCAGATGTTCTATCAGACAGTTGTGGTGAGCGCCCTCTTCTACGCGGTGGTGTGCTGGGGAGGCAGCATTAAGAGGAAAGACGCCTCACGCCTGGACAAACTGGTGAGGAAGGCAGGCTCTATTGTAGGCACGGAGCTGGACAGTTTAACATCTGTGACAAAGCGACGGGCATTCAGCAGGCTCCTATCAATTATGGAGAATCCACTGCATCCACTAAACAGTGTCATCTCCAAACAGACTGCTGTCACTGTCCTGCTCCACTGACAGATTGAGGAGATCGTTCCTCCCCCAAACTATGCGACTCTTCAATTCCACCCGGGGGGGGTAAACGTTAACATTTAACATTATACAAAGTTATTGTCTGTTTTTCACCTGCATTATTATCATTCTTTAATTTAATATTATTTATTGTATCAGTATGCTGCTGCTGGAAAATGTGAATTTCCCATTGGTATTAATAAAGTATCTATCTATCTATCTATCTATCTATCTATCTATCTATCTATCTATCTATCTATCTATCTATCTATCTATCTATCTATCTATCTATCTATCTATCTATCTATCTATCTATCTATCTATCTATCTATCTTTGATTGACTTAGGACTTAGAGCAGTTGATCCAGGTTGTTCCTTTACAATGAATTCAACAAGAGGCACAGCTGGAAACACGTTAAGGCTAAATTTCACACCAGCATTATAAAATTTTCCTTCACACAGAGAACCAATAGACACATGGAAAAACGTACCAACTAGTGTGATAAGCAGTTAAGAGTTCTTCAAAACTCCACTCAGTGTTATTTTGTAGAAATTCGATGGATAGGACTGGAGAGCTTTCCTGGGCTGAGTGGCTTCTCATCAGAATGTTTCTGATGTTCTAATATATTTGTTAGATGCTTATTTGCTGACAGTAATTCTCTTTGATGATCATCATCCGTCTCCTCCATCATGTCCTTGTCACCCATCAATTCATTAATTATCTGAAGCAGTGTTTAATTCTTCCTAAACTGTGACCTCTTTGTGTACTTTGTGTGTTCTCTCTATGTGTCTGTTGACCCACAGACACTTGGTGTGTGTCCAAAAGTGTGCAGTTTGAGAGACTGGTGTCCCACGCCATTTATACTTAAAGCTATGGGGACAGGACCGAGCTGCCCATGGAGTTGAAGTGGACAAAATTGGGTTTAAATTTCTATGTTGATGTATAGTTTTCTTTATAGAAAAGCCAGCAGGTGATGTGTGGGAATGACTCTTCAGTTTTGTGCTAAATATGTCCAAAACAAGGGTTGCCAACTCCAGTCCTGGAGGACCACCATGGCTGCAGGTTTTCATTCTAACCCTTTTTTTAATGAGTGCTCCGTTTGTGCTGCTAATTAAATTCTTGTGAATTCATTTTAATTGAATTGCTTTTTTAAGATTTGTTCCCCTGAATTTCTTCATCATTCCTCTGAATTACTTAATTTATTTCCTTAAATGGCACTCAAACAGAAATGAAATGTGAAGTGAGGGAGCCAACTGAAGACTCGGGGCCTCAAACTCCAACCAATTTCACTCCAACCAGCTGCTTAATGAGGTGCCGAGTCTTGTCGTTAATTAAACTCGTTCTTTAAATTTCATGGTTTGTTGCTGCTCTCGTGGTGTATTAGCAGACATTGTTGATTTTCTCTTTTCTAAGAGCTCTGCTAAAATGTTTTGTGGACCTGAGCAGATTGACATTCCTGAGACCTTCACCTTTCTTTATTTTCAGATATTGTGTGATGGACACCAGTTGTTTTGGCTCATTTTATATCTCATTATTGTTTGGCTGCTAATTAGAGAAAAAGAAACATTTAAGGGGTCTGAGTCTTCAGGAGCAAATCAATTAAAATAAATTCAAACGAAGTTAATTAGCAGCAAAAACAGGTCACTCATTAAGAAAAGGGTTAGAATGACAACCTGCAGCCACGGTGGTCCTACAGGACCAGAGTTGGCGACCCCTGGTCCACAAGGTCTAATCAGATGGTGCTGGGTAGACTAAGCTCTCTCAATATTCCTCACCCTTATTTTTATTTTCCATTTCAATGAACATCATGACTGGGGCACCAAAGCGCATGTTCATTTCAGCTTCTCTTTTGTGTTTTTCAGCTATAAAACGGTGGTCACGCAGAAGAGAGCAGGAGTGGCAGTTGTGGTTTGCTGGGCTGTGTCTTTCATTGTTGGACTCACGCCGATGCTGGGCTGGAATAACCTGACCAAGATCCGCCAGAATGGAGACCACAATTCTTCTGACCTGATGATCACCTGCCAGTTTGAAAATGTCATCAGTATGGACTATATGGTCTACTTCAACTTCTTTGGCTGGGTGCTGCCTCCTCTTGTGCTTATGCTCTTAATTTACACTGAGATTTTTTACATGATCCACAAGCAGCTCAACAAGAAGGTTTCTGCCAATTCCACAGATCCAAGAAAATATTATGGGAAAGAGTTAAAGCTGGCCAAGTCACTGGCTCTGGTGCTCTTCTTATTTGCAGCCAGCTGGCTACCTCTTCACATTTTAAACTGCATCACATTATTCTGCCCTTCGTGTCAAAAGCCAATGATCCTGACTTATATTGCCATATTCCTTACCCACGGAAACTCGGCAGTTAACCCCATCGTCTACGCCTTCAGAATAAAAAGGTTCAGAACAGCTTTCCTCAAAATATGGAGTCAGTATTTCTGTTGCAAGCAAATACCCAATCCTTCTAACTTTTGTAGCGAGAGAACAGACAATGATCTGCAAAATGCAATCTGAGCTTTCATAAGGAAAGTTGTTCTTGAGGACCCGGGACTCTAAGAATGTAATTCGCCTGAATGAAGAGGCACACTGAGTGCTGTCAGCTTCACAGGCAGCATATCGCTGACTCGACTGAAATATCATGCAGTGCCATTCTGATCTGAGAACTCAGTTCATAAACCGCCTGGAGGAGAGAAATATCAGAATTTATTTGCAATAACGGATTCTTGACTAAAGCAGGAATGTGTGCTCATTTGTAGCTTTCACACACACAAATACGTAAGAGTCAGAGCAGAGCCACATCAGTGTGTGGCTGCAAAAGGCGAAAATGACGAGTATTAACATCATGTAGAAAATTAAAATGAAATGTTATGTGTTTAGCTATTCATAAATCTATTATAAGGACATAACAAGCCACACACACACACACACATATATAGAAAGAGGTATTAAAATATAGCTCCATGTAGTTCTTTTAATGGAGGAAAAGTTCATAAGGATTAGTCACTTGTGAACTTATAACTGGATAATGGAAAGAGATACCAGAAAACAGTCCTATATACTGTAAATGAGCCAACAGCACCTCATGATCCACAAACAGAAACTGTTTCAAAAAAATACACATTGGGCTCTAAACACTGAAGAATCAATAATATATGTGAATTTAAATAAGTGGATTTCCAAGTTGGACCAGGCAAAAGGCTTACAAAAAAGATACATCACCACATATGGATAGAACAAAGACAGAACGTGCATATGTATGCAAAGACAACTATATATATTATATTATATATATATTATATATTATATATCTTCTTATATAATACGCTACCGTGGCTGTTCGTTTGTCTGTCCAGGATTTTAAATCACCTGTAGCTCGCAAACCGTTTGACCTATTGACCTGAAATTTGGTACACATATACTATGTGACGTCTACTATCCACTTTCAGGGTGATGATTGACCTCCAAGGTTATTCCTCTTTTTATTTTTATTTTATTTTATTGTAGAATCAACTCTCAGCAGCAGGGTGGCCATGCGGCACATGTGTACGGGCGCCGATCTCATTCCCTACCACCTTCGCCATCACTTCCCATACCTCTTCAGATCTTAAATCATTCTTGAGGCAGATTGAAGACTTAAGTGCCAGCTTAAGTGAAAAATTAAGAAAAAATGTATTAAGTAATTGCAACACAAAAACTCACTTAATCAGTTTAAACGCGAAAAGATGCTGATGAAAGAAGAGAAGAAGCGGGCTGCTAGGGTGGAGAAAAGAAGGAAGCAGCAAGTGCATCAGCCTCTGAGCAAACGAATGCTAAACATACAGAGAAAGAGTGTGAGAACTATAAGTCAAGTGTATTCATTGCATGTTATTGTGCATTGCGCCATTATTGGTACATAAAATGCATCTGGAAAGTATTCACGACGCATCACTTTTTCCACATTTTGTTATGTTACAGCCTTATTCCAAAATGGATTAAATTCATTTTTTTCCTCAGAATTCTACACACAACACCCCATAATGACAACATGAAAAAAGTTTACTTGAGATTTTTGCAGATTTATTAAAAATAAAAAAATTGAGAAAGCACTTGTACATAAGTATTCACAGCCTTTGCCATGAAGCTCAAAATTGAGCTCAGGTGCATCCTGTTTCCCCTGATCATCCTTGAGATGTTTCTGCAGCTTCATTGGAGTCCACCTGTGGTAAATTCAGTTGATTGGACATGATTTGGAAAGGCACACACCTATCTATATAAGGTCCCACAGTTGACAGTTCATGTCAGAGCACAAACCAAGCATGAAGTCAAAGGAATTGTCTATGGACCTCCGAGACAGGATTGTCTCATGGCACAAATCTGGGGAAGGTTACAGAAAACTTTCTGCCGCTTTGAAGGTCCCAATGAGCACAGTGGCCTCCATCATCCGTAAGTGGAAGACGTTGGAAACCAGCAGGACTCTTCCTAGAGCTGGCCGGCCATCTAAACTGAGCGATCGGGGGAGAAGGGCCTTAGTCAGGGAGGTGGCCAAGAACCCAATGGTCACTCTGTCAGAGCTCCAGAGGTCCTCTGTGGAGAGAGGGGAACCTTCCAGAAGGACAACCATCTCTGCAGCAATCCACCAATCAGGCCTGTATGGTAGAGTGGCCAGACGGAAGCCACTCCTTAGTAAAAGCCACATGGCAGCCCACCTGGAGTTTGCCAAAAGGCACCTGAAGGACTCTCAGACCATGAGAAAGAAAATTCTATGGTCTGATGAGACAAAGATTGAACTCTTTGGTGTGAATGCCAGGCGTCACATTTGGAGGAAACCAGGCACCGCTCATCACCAGGCCAATACCATCCCTACAGTGAAGCATGGTGGTGGCAGCATCATGCTGTGGGGATGTTTTTCAGCGGCAGGGACTGGGAGACTAGTCAGGATAAAGGGAAAGATGACTGCAGCAATGTACAGAGACATCCTGGATGAAAACCTGCTCCAGAGTGCCCTTGACCTCAGACTGGGGGCAACGGTTCATCTTTCAGCAGGACAACGACCCTAAGCACACAGCCAAGATATCAAAGGAGTGGCTTCAGGACAACTCTGTGAATGTCCTTGAGTGGCCCAGCCAGAGCCCAGACTTGAATCCGATTGAACATCTCTGGAGAGATCTTAAAATGGCTGTGCACCGACGCTTCCCATCCAACCTGATGGAGCTTGAGAGGTGCTGCAAAGAGGAATGGGCGAAACAGGCCAAGGATAGGTGTGCCAAGCTTGTGGCATCATATTCTAAAAGACTTGAGGCTGGAATTGCTGCCAAAGGTGCATCGACAAAGTATTGAGCAAAGGCTGTGAATACTTAAGAACATGGGATTTCTCAGTTTTTTTTATTTTTAATAAATTTGTAAAAGCCTCAAGTAAACTTTTTTCACGTTGTCATTATGGGGTGTTGTGTGTAGAATTCTGAGGAAAAAAATGAATTTAATCCATTTTGGAATAAGGCTGTAACATAACAAAATGTGGAAAAAGTGATGCGCTGTGAATACTTTCTGGATGCACTGTAGATTCAACATATACATTTGCTTATTATTTCCACGAAAATGCAGTTTCTCTTTAATAGCTTTTTTTTTTCCAGACTAAGTAAAAAATTTCCACAATGTTCGACAGTAAACACATGTGAATGCACCTAAGTGGGAAGGTGAAACGTCACAACTCGGACCACAGAATAGTCCGAGAGCATGTGAACACAGCATTAGCCATTTGTTCTGACAACCGCATGAGCGGACATAATGTGCATTTCTTAAATTCATTTTGGTGCTATACTTGTATGTTATGGTCGAATAAGGCCCTGCAAGTTCCCAAAGGAAGATGTGTATATATATGTGTATATATATATATACAGTATATATATATATATATATATATATATATATATATATATATATTTGTGTGTATATATATATATATATATATATATATATATATATGTATGTGTGTATATACTGTATATATGTATATATATATATATATATATATATATATATATGTATATATATATATATATATATATATATATATATATATACTTTATATCTTTCTTTATAATATAGAGAGAGAGTCACACACACATGCTGAGGATGTGTTGAGGGCTCAGAGTAAGATGACACACGATACAGCATATGCACTAACTGCTCTTCCTCTTCCAGTTCAAATATGGATGAGGAGCACTATGAGGTGCAAAGTCAACATCTCTGTGTGTCTCTGAGAGTCCCACCTCTTCCATGTGGGCACCATGAATGTTGGAGCCACATTAGTCCACAGAATCACGATAAAATCTGTCTAAAGTGAAGCAATTATTGGCTAAAACTGTTATTTTTTTTTTTTTTTTTTATTGCTTTATTAACTTTGCAGCGAAAAAGGAGCACAAAACTCAGGGTGAGCCCCTGGAAGTGTTGGGGTGCCAGCTGGGTCACCCCTTTCAATTGTAATGTTAATTACACAAAACAGGCAGATAAGGGCACAAAAGTGAAATAACATAAATAGCCTTTTTGGCTTTCTAGATTTGATGGATCTTAAGAGCGGGGTCATTCAGGAGGAGCTCCATGCCCTGGTAAGTCTGGGTCCAAGTGAGATGTCCACATTCAGGGCCTTTCGGATTCTTATAGCACTCTGACCAAAAGGGCAGAGTTTATTGTTTCCTATCGTTTTTGCTCTTATCAGGGAGAAGAAAGATGACACTGTTAGAGACACCCTCTTGCCTAGGCAGGGTACCTTAGAAGAGCCCAGAAGGTGTTGATGTGTATGTACAATTAATAAAGTATGTCAAAAAAAAAAAAAATATATATATATATATATATATATATATATATATATGGAGCAGGCTGAATCATGGCTCTCTAATGAAAACTCCATTAACAGACGATTAGACATTAACCCAGCATATGCAGGCTTAAAAAGAAGAACACATAAACTTTATGACCAACACCTTCAGATCTGCACCTTAACTAACCCGCCCCAACCCCCTTACAACATCCCCCTTCACCCCCCTCCCCTTCACCTGCTACATATTGCCTTTGATTCCTGCATATCTAATCATTTTCCGCTGATGATGATACCTGACAAGCTGTCAAAAGTTTAGGAATAAAAAACTATTTTAAGATACGTGACTCATTTTCTCCCTTTATGGATCTCTAGCTACAAATATGCAAACCGTACCTCAGACCTTTGCTTCCATATGCAGTTTATGCAGCTCTATATAGAGAGTAGCTGAAACACCCAGCGTTGCCTGGAGGAAAATAAAGTGTTTTTTTTTTTTTTAATTGTTTGAGAAAAATATAATTAAAAGAAAAACACAACTTTAAAAATGAAAGTAAATGAACAAACAATAAAGACTCACTAATGTGCTTGTCTGGCGGTCTTGTGTGTATGTTATCTAGTTACCGGCCAACTCTATTTAATTTCAAAGGCAACAGGCGAGTGTCGTGGTGTCGCTCAAACATAAAGAATGCTGGCAATCACCTCCAGTTCGCCCTCTGGTGGTCGTTCCGAGTGTCAACCTGATGATAACATGCATACAAGACCGCAAGATCACCACCCCACCCTACCCAGAAGGGGGTGGGTTAGGGTTAATTTCACCTTATGGTATTTTTAGTCGACCAGTGAGAACCATGTGTACCGAGTGTCATGAAAATCACTCCAGCCATTTGGAAGTGATGCTGGAACATACATACATACATACACACACACATGCATTGACTTATAGATAGATAGATAGATAGATAGATAGATAGATAGATAGATAGATAGATAGATAGATAGATAGATAGATAGATAGATAGATAGATAGATAGATAGATAGATAGATAGATAGATAGATAGATAGATAGATAGATAGATGCATACAGTGCAGACTCAAAATACTTCAGGTACTTTTTCCTCCAAGTCAGAACATCTCCCACATGAAACAGCAACTCCTTGTATTGTATCAAATCCATTCATGGTCGCAGTGGTGACTCTAAAACATTGAACTGTAAAACAGAAGCTCACAGTTTCCATCCACTCCACAGACTCAATGTGTAAAGGCCCACTTATAATTTGGACATCCACATAGCCGTGGGAGTCCCTGAGACATTTTGTCAACAGTAGTCACATGGTTGTGCATGTCACTGACTGTGTGCCTCCATGTGCTAGGCAACAAATCTTGGATCCATTCACAGAGAAGCTGTGTGCAGTGCCATGCACACATGACTATTCAATTGTCCATGTTTGCAGCTGTATATGTCTGTTCAGTTTTGGAGTATAAACTCCCTTTAATTCTGAGCAAATCACATAACCTGCCACTGCTCAAAATATAAAAAGCTGTATTACACTTTACCTTGAATGATGTTTGTTGTGGTAAGGTGCTATACAAAATAATTTGAGCCATTCTTGTTTTTTTTTGTGATTTATGTTTTTATAATCTTGCAGTATGGATAAAGAAAACAAAGGGATAATAGTAATAATAATAATAATAATAATAAAAACATCCTATATAGCATTTCATTTTAATTCAAGATGGGGCACGTTAAGCAATGTGCTCGGGACTGCACAGTCATCAAAGGACAGGAGTGTTAGCGGAGTGAATTCCTGTGCCCCTGCTGTTCTATCTTCTTAGTGATGAGTCTACGCTTTATGCTGTAAATAACTAACAGAAAATTACTAAGTGCCATTAGGGAGAAAATTAAGCCTGAAAGATGAACATGAATCCAAAGTCAGACTATTTTGGCAATGCCATGACGGGACTATTTTGAACTATTTCCAGACTCTGCAGTCTGAAGGAGGAGTAGAAAATGGATTCTCAAATCCTGGACATTCACTAAATGTGCTGATGGTGGAAGCAAATCCGTGGGTGTGATCAGCGTTGAGCTGCGCTCAGATTCCTTTGCTGCATTGTGGTTTCCCCATAGGAGTTCCTCTTAGGGTGTAATTGTATTTGTAAGTCACATGTTCTCCAAAAAGAACAAATCAAGACAGAAGCAAGAAACTGAATAAGTAAGACCACCAGTTTGACACTGTTGTGACAGGCTTCAGCTTTTTTATTTTCAGTCCTGTACTAGAGAAACAGAATTCACAAAGCAGACTAATCAATGGATGTATGAATGAATAAGGACTGAAGTTCATCACGTTTCCTTCATACGCTACGTCTTTATGTAACATGAACATTAGCTTGTGTCCTTTAGACTTAGGAAGTGTGCAATAATGCTGATAGCTTCTAACTTTGCCAAAGTGCCTGTGTTATTTCAGGTTTGCACTGTTCATACAGTAGATGCAGCACACAGAGTTTCTAGGGTGGTGGTAGCAGGACTCAGGAATCTCAAGAGGGCAGAATCAAGTTTTGCTTCAAGCTTTTTAAATCAGTCTTTATTTCTTTGTTTGTTTTGTGGACTGTCCCCCACCAAGTGAATCAACTAGAATTAAAATAGTTTGCTGCCCGTTGGCCATGAGGAAGATGCTGACTTTCTTCCAAGATTTCTATCCACTATGCCATAAAGAATAAAGGGCACCTACTTGGATTGAAAGGAAAGTGAAGTATGAAAAAAACAGTAGCACATCCCCAAGGATCAAGAAGACCACCCAACTCCTAAATAAAGTCCATCGTGCTGAGGTTCTGGACTAATCTGCACATCACCAGCCCAGATCAACAAGAAACACCCCACAACTGGATCATTTGTGGAAGATGAAAATTACATGACTCTAACGCTAGCTTTATTGAATCAAAAACAGATATACTCCAAAAACTTTACAGTGCGCGAAAATATACAGTATGTACTCAGAGATGTAATTACTTCATACCGTTGTAATATTCAATGAATTGTAAATGCTATGAAACTGGCATTCTTTTATTAAAGGTCTTTTGAATCTAGGGTTTGCCTTTTTACTTTCTTGTATAGGAAATACAGAGAAAGTATTGTAATCGTCCGAACATTCAATGTCGAGATTTTGAAGAATCTCAACATTTTAGACCTCCCTGAATTTCTCGTACACGAAGTATATGGAAAGTATTGTAATTGTCCGAACATTCGATGTCGAGATTTTGATGAATCTCGACATTTTAGACCTCCCTGAATTTCTCGTACACGAAGTATAGGGAAAGTATTTTAAGCGGGCCGAACATTCGATGTCGAGATTTTTGATGAATCTCAACATTTTAGACCTCTCTGATTTTCTCGTACACGAAGTATAGGGAAAGTATTGTAAGCATCCAAACATTCGATGTCGAGATTTTGATGAATCTCGACGTTTTAGACCTCTCTGATTTTCTCGTACATGAAGTATAGGGAAAGTATTGTAATCATCCGAACATTCGATGTCGAGATTTTGATGAATCTCAACTTTTTAGACCTTCCTGACATTCTCGTAAACAAAGTAAAGGAAAAGAATTGTAATCCTCCAAAAATTCCATTTTGAGATTTTGATGAATCTTAATGTTATAGACCTCCCTGAGTCAGAAAATACCATTTTTGGAATTTTGTCTTTGTTTGTGTGTAAACACAATAACTTGAGTACACCTTCACTTAGGTCAACCAAATTTTGCATACAAGCATGCAAGTATTGGGTACAAAACGTAGATTCCTATCAACTTTTGTGCTATTTCCATTAACCGGACGTTATTTACCTTTTATTCATGCAGCTGCAAAGTCCGATTTATTTAGCTTTACTTTTATAATAATTGTTCAATATATTATTGATTTGATTTGTTGTTGAGGATTTTTTTAATGTACATAACATTAAAATATAATCATTGTCTTGTAGTTTACTCCTCAAATATCCCTCCCCATATCTGAGTATATGAGAAAGTCTAGGGGAGACCAGTCCCGATTTTTTAATTCTGTATATCTTCCTACACTAAATGCATTTCTGTTCCACGAAGGCTGCAAGATGGACAGTAAAAATAGTTCAGCAGCCTCCACCAAGCATTCACAAACACGCACAAGGATTTACATGGTCAGTCACTAACAATCACTTCTGGCATGTTTTTCATGAAGGTCCTTGCTGCTCTCCTAATGTTTAATTAGCATCATCATTGTCATTGTGCCTAATATGGATATAAAAGGTTTAAGGTTTTTTCCTCGTTGAAAAGGCAAGAAGGTTAAAGACACAATGTCTCAGCTGTAGAGCTTTAATCAGGTGGGCAGCTGAAAAGGAAAGAGCAAGTAACATAAAAAGAAGGGGAACAATACCAAAGCAGATGAGAGGAGGAAAGAGGAGATTAGTAAGGAAAAGCAGAGAAGATGGAGAAGATGAAGGGAGAGGTTAAAAAGTCAGTTAGTCAATAAAACTTGGAGAAATGTGTCATCCCAGGATGACAATGAGTTGGGATTCTTCCGTTTTACTTTGAAAAGGGTTTTTGAAGCCCCGTGAAAGAACATAAACAGAGAAGTCAATGAGGCTACGATCTTCCATAGGCTTTGTAAGGTCTTTGATTTTAATGGTGTGATCGTGCTCCCTGAAATGGTCTGCACTGGACACTTCCTACAAGAAATGCAGACTGGCAAGAGACCGTTGTTTAATATTGAATTTACTACAATGGTAATGGTGGTGACATACTTGCAAGTGACACAGTGACTTCTGTTAAAGCTCAAAGTGACTGGTGAAGACTCTCAAAATATTTGCATAGGTTAGGTGGTTGACGAAAGGAGATCAAGGGATGGTTAGGAAAAAAAGGCTCCTGTAGGAGGAGCTATCTACAAAAATTAGGAAATCATCTGCAGTCATTTGAAAAGATCAAGGTGTTTTTTTTGTTTTGTTTTGTTTTGTTTTTTTGTGCGATGATTAAGGGGGCCCAATTCTGGAGCCACAAATCTTGGGGCAACGAGGGCAGGACTTTCTGTTTGGAGGTGGCTGCCACAAAACTGGGGTTTCCTCCTTCTTTTTTCAGTCATCACCTTTTCTCTGATTGGACAAAAAGATGGTCCACCTAAAACTGGGTTGCTACCTGAAGGATCTTAAGGTACCAAAGGGGACGTTTTTATGGCCACAGCTTCCCAACTAGTAATGCTGATCGGGCCTTTTTGAAGGTACGTATGTCTTCAGGGTATCTTTTGAAATGCTTCCTCTGGCCACCACAAGATCTTTGGCCTCTGCTCAGTTGCAAGTAGACAACCTGAAGGACCTTAAGGTACCAAAGGGGACGTTTTTATGGCCACAGCTTCCCAACTAGTAATGCTGATCGGGCCTTTTTGAAGGTACGTATGTCTTCAGGGTATCTTTTGAAATGCTTCCTCTGGCGACCACAAGATCTTTGGCCTCTGCTCAGTTGCAAGTAGACAACCTGTTTCGTAGATGAGAATCGATAAGAGTGTCCAGCAAGAGTTGGTGTGAAGAATTATTGATTTAAGGCGTGTAATCTTTGCTGACATTATTGTAGCGAACTTCATAGTCGGTATGGAAAATCTTTCTGAATCAATGCTGGTGGAATCTCTCCAGAGTGAGGTGTGGAATGTGGTGCTATATGGGCACTGACCTGACACAGGCTGACACCAGAGGCACATGAAAAGGATAACAAAAATATTTTATTTTTGTGGGACACATTTACCCCATGTCCCACTGGCCCTACACAGTCCCCAAAAACACACACACAAAAAACCACCACTCTTACTTCTCCTCCACTCCTCCTAGGCAGCTTTGCTCTCCACCTCCTGACTCTGGCGCCTAGAATAGTGGCTACAGGCTCCTTTTATAGTTCACCAGGAAGTGCTTCAGGTGATAATTAACCTAATTAAGGCTGCACTTCGCCGGGTGTGGCTGCGTTACAGCAAAGACGGGACCAGGAAGCCGTGCAGCTCCCCCTGGTGGTGGCCACAGAGCCCAACAGGGATGAGCTCCAGTGTAACACTATTGTGGCCCCGATGCAACCCAGGGGGGCTGCCACCAAGTGTTCCGGGGGACGTAGTGTGCATCCCATTGCAGCTCCCCCGGATCCAGTGTCAAAGGGGCGTCCCAGCCGGGCATGGTTCCCGGCCGTCTGCCACAGAGGTTAAGGCTCTCCTTGTAGGCTTTTGAAATTCAGAAATCTCAGAGATTAGTTATTCCTTCTATAGAAAGTCATTTATAGAATCATTAACATTATTGATGTTACATTACTAATTTCCCACAATGCCATGTTGTTTTCCATTGTAAACTTAGGATGCTATGTAGTTACCAGAGTTGTACCCTCTTGGAGATGGCACTCATTGTGTCATTCTGCAACACTACAAATAGTTTCAGGATAAGCCATTCAAAAGTCTTACTTTTTTGCTTTGTCCTGTATTTATTTTGGCTCTGACAACAATTCTTGCCTTATCCCTGGTGTAGTTGCTTGGCTCTTTTAAATTCTCAGCTTTTGACCTTTGTTTGTTCTTCTTCACTATCTCTTCGAAATTCTTCTGTTGCAGTAGGGTGTTGTAGTCAACCAAATGACACCTTTTATTTGCTACCTAAAAAGATTACAATATGCAAGCTTTCGAGGCAACTCAGGTCCCTTCTTCAGGTAAGATGGAATCAGTGTAAAATAAAATGTAATCCTTCTGTTTAAATTGTGTGCATCATTGATTGCAATACAATAACTCCCTTATCTTAGAACATAATAACAAAAGAAATCTGACAAAGGACCATTTAGTCCATTCAGCTCATTTGTTGAGCAAATTGCTAAGGTACCCCAACTTCTCATTCATTCACTGCCTAAAAATTGTCAAGGGTTCTGCTTCAACTCCCTGACTCGGCAACATATTTCAGATTCACACAACTCCCTTGCGTAAAGAAGGGCTTCCCAGCTTCAGTCATAATTTCTACTGATGTCCTTGAGTATGTGATTCACCCTTAAGCTGAAAGGATTCTGCTGGATCTACTGTATCAATGACTCTCAGGAATTTAAATACCTGCATTAGACCCCCAGGCAGTCGCCACTGCCCGAGATGAAACAGGTTTAATTCTCTGAGTCTGTCACAGTGGAACACATCCTTAAGTCCTGGGGTGCACTTGGTTGTTCTCCACTGCACAACTTCAAGTGCTGTTATGTCTTTCTTGTACTGTGGTGACCAGAATTGCACACAATACTCCAGATTTGATCTCACAAGTGCATTATATAGTTTGAGTATAACATCTCTTGACTTGAATTCAATAGATTTTATGATATAATATAACATTATAGTTGCTTTTTTAATTCTTTAGTCAATGAAAATGTGTCAACATAAACCCATAAATCCTTTTCAGTAGTTGCTTCCTGTAGCTCAGTGTCTCCCATTTTGTATTTATAAATAACTTGCCATGTCCCGCAGCTCCACTCGCACATTATTGAAAAAGATCAGCGAGGAGGGCCACTCCTGACGTCACGCTTCCTCCTCCCCTCGGCCCGCAGCCTCTGTCTCGCATGTCTCTGTAAAAGGCAACTATGGTTGTTAGCACGATGAGAGAAGTCGCAAAATCGGCCGGAACGTTCAAGCAAATTCTAGAAAGTATTTCTCTCATTTGCTAGCTAAGCAGAGATAAGGTTACGCCCCCGAGGCTGGCGTGTGAGTGAGGAGGGCCCTGCCCCTCTCCCCTTAGCCCTCTGTGTGTCTCTTGGATTCGCTTAAATAAATCGGCAACACAAGCAAGCTATAACACTCAACACGATGAGAGAAGTCGTGAAATCTACTGGAATGTTCAAGCAAATTATAGAGAAAAACTCAATCTAAATCCGTTAAGTAGTTCACTCGTGAAAAGCGGGCAAACACACAGACAGACAGACAGGCAGACGCTGGGTTTTATATATATAGAGATGTTCCTTTTGTCCACTTGTGGCACTTTGCATTTTTCTGCATTAAATTGCAGGTTCCAGGTGTTCGCCCAGTTCGGAAGGTCATCCAGATCTTTCTCAATTCTTTTTGCTGCCTCCTCGACGTCTGATATCCCTCTAATTTTAATGTCATCTGTGTAATTTCACAAGTTTACTAAGTGTACCATTAATATAAATCAGAAAAAGTAACAGGCAAGGACAGACCCCTGATGGACTCCGCCGATGACGTGTAGCATGTTTGCACTTCCCGACATGACATTTCTTGATTCTGACATGAAAGAGTCTTGTTCTGTTTGTCAATGTCAAAAAAAAAAAAAAAAAAAAAACAAATTACATCCATTGTGACTCAATATTGTTTAGCAGTAACATGAAAATCTCCAAGGGTGCGAACACTTTTTTTGGGCACTGTATGACTTTATTTGCCCCAATATGAATGATTGAACATGAAGTGTTTTAGTTAGTTGAGACTAAGCAGGTTTCACTCCCAGAGTCTGTCACAGTAGGACGTGTCCTTAAGTCCTGGGATGCACTTGGTTGTTCTCCTCTGCACAGCTTCAAGTGCTGCTATGTCTATCTTGTGTCTATCTTATGATATAACCTAACATTTTAGTTGCTTTTGTAATTACTTCTACACATTCCTTAGTCAATGAAAATGTGCCAACATAAACCCCTAAATCCTTTTCAGCAGTGGTGTGTGGTGACCAGAACTGCACAGAGTACTCCAGATGGGGTCTCACTAGTGTGGTATCATATTGAGGGTAGCAGAAAGCTGGTGGTCAGCTTAGCATCACGTGGAGAAAGATGCACGAATAATAATAATTCATTACATTTATATAGCGCTTTTCTCAGTACTCAAAGCGCTATCCACACAGGGAGGAACCGGGAAACGAACCCACAATCTTCCACAGTCTCCTTACTGCAAAGCAGCAGCACTACCACTGCGCCACCTGTGAGGAAGGTGCCAGTCTATAGACACAACCACGTTTAGCTATGCTGGAATGGAACTGCTCTGTCATAAGCTAGAAATCAATCAATATGCTGTTTAATAAAAACACAACCTTTTAGTGTTCATTGTTGTTCCAATCATTAGCTTAAGGCAAAACAAATGTAACAGAAATGACCTTTAAATAATACAGCAGCTTTCTGCCCTGACAGATGAAGGCCTTTTTTTTTTGTGAATTTCCCCTTGGGATTAATAAAGTATCTATCTATCTATCTATCTATCTATCTATCTATCTATCTATCTATCTATCTATCTATCTATCTATCTATCTATCTATCTATCTATCTATCTATCTATCTATCTATCTATCTATCTATCTATCTATCTATCTATCTATCTATCTATCTATCTATCTATCTATCTATCTATCTATCTTTTTGAAGTTTCTTAGTACAACAAAGAAGCTGAGACAAATGGTGAAACAGGAGATCTAATCTTACCTATCTTATAAAAAAAAAGAAATAATCAAACGCTCCTCACAGGTTTCAGTGCCAACAGCAACTCTAAGAGTGGCAGGAGGATTAAGTACAGAATTTATTGCACTGAACACAACTTCAGGTTTCTCATCATTTTTCGAAATAATATCAATGGAGTGTTTTCTCCTGTGTTGTATCATGTTATGAGTCTGATGATTATTTTTCTACTAGAAATTTTTATTTATTTATTTATATTTTAATTTGTATTTATTGTATTTGAAGAAAGCAACAGAGCATACAATCAAGTCAAACTTACACAGCAAATGACTTAATAGTGAAACTAAAGAATTTCATTTAAACACTAAATGACAGGCAGACACATGTGAAATTAGAGTAAGAAAAACACTTCCAGACAGGACTAAACATCTTTCTTTTGGTGTCAAGTGCATACATTTTATAGGTTGTGAAACATTCTTCACACAAAGAACCAAAGACACATGGAATAAACCAACAAGTAGTGACAGTAAGACTTTAGGGACCTTCAAAACTCAACCTGATGTTATGTTTTTGACTCCAGTATAAAACTAAAATTTGGCTTATACTTGAAAGGCAAAAACTGCTTTCACACAGAAACAAGTGAATTCATAAAACTACACATATGCTCCTTTATAAATCTCAAATGAACTTAAAACTCTGTGCATATGCACAAGCTTTTAGCTACTCCCTGTCACCACCTATCCATTACCACATACAGTGCATCCGGAAAGTATTCACAGCGCATCACTTTTTCCACATTTTGTTATGTTACAGCCTTATTCCAAAATGGATTAAATTCATTTTTTTCTTCAGAATTCTACACACAACACCCCATAATGACAACGTGAAAAAAGTTTACTTGAGGTTTTTGCAAATTTATTAAAAATAAAAAAATTGAGAAATCCCATGTCCATAAGTATTCACAGCCTTTGCTCAATACTTTGTCGATGCTCCTTTGACAGCAATTCCAGCCTCAAGTCTTTTTGAATATGATGCCACAAGCTTGGCACACCTATCCTTGGCCAGTTTGGCCCATTCCTCTTTGCAGCACCTCTCAAGCTCCATCAGGTTGGATGG
The DNA here is from genome assembly GCF_900747795.2 of Erpetoichthys calabaricus. NCBI lineage: Eukaryota > Metazoa > Chordata > Cladistia > Polypteriformes > Polypteridae > Erpetoichthys > Erpetoichthys calabaricus. The sequence continues at coordinate 22,975,446 of NC_041396.2, read as the reverse complement.
GAAGTGTCGGTGTACAGCCATTTTAAGATCTCTCCAGAGATGTTCAATCAGATTCAAGTCTGGGCTCTGGCTGGGCCACTCAAGGACATTCACAGAGTTGTCCTGAAGCCACTCCTTTGATATCTTGGCTGTGGGCTTAGGGTCGTTGTCCTGCTGAAAGATGAACCATCACCCCAGTCTGAGGTCAAGAGTGCTCTGGAGCAGGTTTTCATCCAGGATGTCTCTGTACATTGCTGCAGTCATCTTTCCCTTTATCCTGACTAGTCTCCCAGTCCCTGCCGCTGAAAAACATCCCCACAGCATGATGCTGCCACCACCATGCTTCACTGTATGGATGGTATTGGCCTGGTGATAAGCGGTGCCTGGTTTCCTCCAAATGTGACACCTGGCATTCACACCAAAGAGTTCAATCTTTGTCTCATCAGACCAGAGAATTTTCTTTCTCATGGTCTGAGAGTCCTTCAGGTGCCTTTTGGCAAACTCCGGGCGGGCTGCCATGTGCCTTTTACTAAGGAGTGACTTCCGTCTGGCCACTCTACCATACAGGCCTGATTGGTGGATTGCTGCAGAGATGGTTGTCCTTCTGAAAGGTTCTCCTCTCTCCACAGAGGACCTCTGGTGCTCTGAAGGAGTGACCATCGGGTTCTTGGTCACCTCCCTGACAAAGGTCCTTCTCCTCCGATCGCTCAGTTTAGATGGCCGGCCAGCTCTAGGAAGAGTCCTGGTGGTTTCGAACCTCTTCTACTTATGGATGATGGAGGCCACTGTTGCTCATTGGGACCTTCAAAGCAGCAGATATTTTTCTGTAACCTTCTCCAGATTTATGCTTCGAGACAATCCTGTCTCGGAGGTCTACAGACAATTCCTTTGACTTCATGCATGCTTCATGAACTGTCAACTGTGGGACCTTATATAGACAGGTGTGTGCCTTTCCAAATCATGTCCAACCAACTGAATTTACCACAGGTGGACTCCAATGAAGCTGCAGAAACATCTCAAGGATGATCAGGGGAAACAGGATACACCTGAGCTCAATTTTGAGCTTCATGGCAAAGGCTGTGAATACTTATGTACATGTGCTTTCTCAATGTTTTTATTTTTAATAAATTTGCAAAAACCTCAAGTAAACTTTTTTCACGTTGTCATTATGGGGTGTTGTGTGTAGAATTCTGAAGAAAAAAATTAATTTAATCCATTTTGGAATAAGGCTGTAACATAACAAAATGTGGAAAAAGTGATGCGTCGTGAATACTTCCAGATGCACTGTATGGTGCAAAAGCACTCATTTTGAATATTCATGATCTAATCTAATATTCATGATCTAGTCACCATATAACAGTGTTTCCCAGCCTCGGTCTTGAGGGCACACTGTGGCTGCAGGTTTTTGTTCCAACCAGATTCCTAATCAGTGACAACACCTGACAGCACTGATCTCATTTAATTAGCTGGTATTTTTTTTCTTTTATTCGACATTCAGAAAAGTACAGCAGCATGATTTTTACATTTATAAGACATTTAGAAATATGTCTGCTTTTGCTATAGATTTAAATGCTTAACTCTCTTTTGTTTATTTCATTATATTTTGCCCTTTCTCTGTGCAGTTTTTCCCCCTTTGTTGTATCTTAATAATGACAATTGAAAATGAGCAGAGCAGACACGCAGGCAAACAACACTGAATAATCAAAGGCTGCAACTATTAGAAAACCTAGAAAAATAGAATGAAATTCAAGATGAAAATATTGTTAAAAAGAAAAAAAATACATTATTCCTATATAACTGCTTGGTACGTTTTAATATATATATATATATATATATATATATATATATATATATATATATATATATATATATATATATATATATATATATATATATTACCAAACTTAGTTTTCTAATTTCTATATTGTTCCCAAAACACAGAACTTGGGAAATAACACATCACTTAATTAGCCCAGGTGTCCAATTAAAAACAGAAGCTGGTTGAAACAAAAACCTGCAGCCACTGTGAGCCCCCAGGACCGAGGCTACGAAACACTGCAATCTAAAATTCATGATCTAGTCACCATATAAGCCTGACCAAGTTCCTGAGTGACATCTTTACTATAAACTATGGGAGAACACAGAAAAGGAGACTTCAGGGAATAGGAACTTCTGGAATTACTGACTGAAAGGAAAGTCAAGTCAGGTCAGGTTGGGGAGCATGCACTGGTACAATGTGTTGCCGCACCTACTACACGACGAAACAACTCAGGATCACGGTTTGCAACCCCCCAGGCAGACAGTCCAGTCCTTTCTATCTGCCACAGCCAGGTATTACGTGGACGACCCCTTGGCCTGTTCCAGCCGCTCGGGTCCCCAACAATGAGGATCTTACGAAATGGATCACCCTCGGGGAAACGCGCCACATGGCCGTAGTGCTGTAACTGATGCTCCCTCACAATGCAGGTAATGTGCCTCATTCGGGACTCCATGAGCAACCACTCATTCGACACAAAGTCAAACCAATGGTACCCAAGGATCCTCTGAAGAGACACAGTACTAAAGGAGTCCAGTCTTTGTATCGGGTTACTGGATAGTGTCCATGTCTCGCAACCATATAGCAAGACAGGAAGCACCAGGACTCTAAAGCCTTGGACCTTCGTCCTTTTGCATAGATATTGGGAGGGCCACACACCCCTTTCCATCGACCTCATGACCCCCCATGCTCTCCCAATCTGCCTACTGACTTCATAGGAAGAGTCACCAGAGACATTAATGTCACTGGTTAGGTTAGGTGAGGTTTAGGTGTATTTGTCATATATAGGTTAACACAGGGTCAACATACAATGAAATGATCCAATAAAGCTTAAAAAAGATTACAAGTTAAAAATAGACAAGCCATATAAAATAAAGTGTGTATGTTTTAAAAGAAGTTATAGAGCAATATGAGTGGAATGAACAGCAAGTACAAATGACAGTTATTGCACAGATAATGTTTTATAAGTACAGATGCATATTCCATAAAGTGCAGGTGCATGTCCAGTCAGTATTCAGAGTGTGTGCAGGTACAGTTTGTGTGTGAGTAGTGCAATGTAGATGTAATGCAATGTAGGTGTAATGTAAGTGTATGTAAGTGTTCAGGTGTTGCTGTTGAGGAGTCGAATGGCCTGGTGGTAAAAGCTGTTCTTAAGTCTTCATCTGCCAGATGGTAACAAGGAGAACAGCTGGCGTGCTGGATGGCTGTGGTCCTTTATGATGCTGCTTGTCTTACGCAAGCACCGATGGAGGTAAGCACTGCTGAGGTAAGTAAACCTCTCGACGAGGTCGACACTCTCTCCACAGACAGACACACTTCTGATGGCCGTGCCCAAGAGGAATCATAAGAAGAATCATAAAAATATTCTTTTTGATGGACTCAAGAGTAAGAACAAGAGGGGGAACAAGTAGAGCAGTTCAGTGCAAAGAGCAACAGCAATGTGCCGTCATGCTGCAGACACAACAGGAAACAACAGGAATTGACACAGGCTTACAAGTGCTAAATACCGTATTTACGTGTGTACCACGTGCACAGTTTGTCCCGAAAATTAGCATTAGAAAATCAGGCGCACGTCATACACAAGGAAATTGTTTTCTGTAATGTTTACTTCTTCTGCTTGGGCTCTCTCACTTGCTCTCTCTCTCTCGCTCGCACTCTCGCGCGACGAAAGAAAGAAAACTTTCGTCATGCAACAAAAACAGAAGGGCATTCCACGGAAAACATGCCCTAAACGCTTCCTATACAATCACAATGCGCATTATACACGGGACAAAACGGTTTTCACGATTTTCTTTGTAAAAATTAGGGTTCACATCTTACATAAGGGTGCGTGGTACACGAGTAAAAACGGTAATAAGAAGATTTTTATTGAACTTGATAAAAAAATTGATAAAAAAAATGAAATCATTTTGGCAAGTAGATGTCAGTGTTGCAATACATACAAGTTTCTGCCACCTGACGTATAACTTTTAAGCGTCTTTGAATTGCTATCCTGAGTGATATGGTCTGGGTCACCCATGCTTTTAGCTATTTCAGGTGGCAGAGGCAGTCCATTTCTCTTTGCTATGATGTACAGTACAGTACTACACAAGACATCACAATACAGCAAACATATGTGGGGCTTTACAGTACAGCAGTGTCCCACCTGACGAGTCCAAGCAGCACCATCTACCTTTTAATAAACCAGTGAACCATTCCAATAGTATTATTTGTATCCAAGGTGACTTACATTATATATTGTGGCCACCAGGGTGCGCCCCAGCTCCCTAAACCTGAAAGACAGACACAGACACAAGTCCTGCAACACACAGATTTTATTTACATGGGAAACGCTTCCCAAATTGTTTCCCACTAATTCTCAGCACAGTTCAAAAGCACAATATACAGCACACAACAACATCTTTCTTTCTTTCTTTCTTTCTTTCTTTCTTTCTTTCTTTCTTTCTTTCTTTCTTTCTTTCTTTCTTTCTTTCTTTCTTTCTTTCTTTCTCTCTCTGTCTCCCTCTTCTTCCTTCATTCCTCTTCCAGCAAGCTTTGTTTCCCTTCCTCCCGACTCTGTCTTCCTAACTGATGGCAAGGTAGTCCCTTTAATGCTACACCTGGGAGTACTCCAGATGGCTCATTAGTGAAGACTGGAAGCTTTTCAAGGTGTAATGAAAGTCAAACAAAGTAGGGCTCTGCAACTCCCCCTGCCACCCCCTCATGGCACCCAACAAGGCTGTGTTACAGAACTCCAATTTCCATGATGTCCTGTGGGAAACCATGGCACTGCCACAACCCAGGGAGGATGCCATCTAGCGCTCCGGGGGAAGAAATGCTTCGTGCAAATCTGCTCCTTTGATCTTTCCTTTACGAAAAAGTGCCCTGGCACAGGAAGAGGTGGTGGTAGGAGTAAGATTCCTGACTCGTAGTTAAATGATCACTGATTTGTGTCCGGGGGCTTCCTTTCTGTTATTTTTTTTAATTTATTTATTTATTTTTACAAATTGCTTTGAGTAGTAAGAAAGGCGCTATAAACACGTAAGGAATTATCACAATTATTATTATTATTATTATTATTATTATTATTATTATTATATGTGTGAATGCCTAATCAAATTCAGCCACTGCGTATTGGGGTGTAATTGGGGACACTATGTGCTCGACAATACCAAGTGTTCATTGAAATAATTACACAGCAAGGTGTGCACGCAATATAAACAATGTGTATATTATTGAAGTAAAGGTTCATATAAATTGATTATATACAAATTTTTAACTAGTTGAGAGATGTAAACTGGTTAAAATGTACTAAATTATACATTTATTGCTTTATAGTTCAGATATAGTGTATGTATATTATTAAAATAATGATAAAAAATCATATAAAAAGGCATCTGCGTTGTTGACTTATTTTGTGTCATATTTCTTCAAAGAAGTCTTTAATTAGTTTGCTTTAAAAAATCATACGGCACACATGTGAACCGTTGAGAATGGCTGATCTTAATCAATCAATAAATGTTTGAACAGGGGCTCTAAAATATCTGTGCCTCGTAGAATTCAGTGTCCCTTCTCTTAGGTGCACTGAGATGTGATCGTTGCGGAACTCCTCTTGTTCGCGTGCCTTTGCACACCGCTTGTCTTTTGTTTTAACGCATGCTCCGTGCAAAATGCTGCCATATCTGTTAGTAAACATGCACGCGCAGTGATGTCCAGGGGGGTAATTTTCGTACGTGGATTATTCGTTTAGCTGGATGTAATTTTTGACGATTTGGCCTGATCCTGGATCTGTTGGTTTTTCGAAACTCTTGCTGGATGTGTTGTCATAGCAGCACATCCAAATCCTCAAAGCTGCTCGGAGCAGGTTTGTTCGATGTAAACAAGGATTAGCTCACACACTTAATCAGCGTCCGTGCATGGACTTCGTTCAGTCATGGCTTCGCCGTTCATAAATGAGCAACCAATTGATATCGGGGGTGGCTCTGGAACGCAACCCCCGCGATGGAGGAGGGATTACTGTACACATCAGCATTTATTAGGTTGTATGGTTGCCAATATTCAAATGTACTTTGCATATTGTTATTTTTTATGAATATTATCAATAATACATTATTTAAATTGTAACTTAACTCCTGCTTGTCTTTTACTACACCTAATTACCTGAGGTTATACATTGTCACGCACAAGAGTATAGGGATTGTCACGCACCGCGACAAGTCGTGCCAGGGGACAACAGCAGGGTACTAACTTCCATCCATCCATCCATTATCCAACCCGCTGAATCCGAACACAGGGTCACGGGGGTCTGCCGGAGCCAATCCCAGCCAACACAGGGCACAAGGCAGGGAACCAATCCCGGGCAGGGTGCCAACCCACCTCAGGACACACACAAACACACCAACACACCATGCATACACTAGGGCCAATTTAGAATCACCAATCCACCTAACCTGCATGTCTTTGGACTGTGGGAGGAAACCGGAGCGCCCGGAGGAAACCCACGCAGACACGGGGAGAACATGCAAACTCCACGCAGGGAGGACCCGGGAGGCGAACCCAGGTCCCCAGGTCTCCCTACTGCGAGGCAGCAGCGCTACCCACTGCGCCACCGTGCCGCCCGGGTACTAACTTCTCTTTCTTTATTTCCACAGAAAGAACGAAGCACCACTGCCGTAACTTCTCCCAGACGCCTAGCGAAACCAGCCATTTCCAGGTTCCTTTCTACCCTCTGGTCCCCTAATGATGACATCATTTTTCCAACCACCACTACGACTTTCCCAGCATCGCTTGTTTTCACTTCCGGTGTCCTCTTATAAATTGTCCGCCTACCCATTTTGTTTTGTCTGTTGTATTTGGAATCACTGACCACTTTACAGTAGACGGGGCCACAAACTCCAAACCTTTATGCTCTCTTGTGTTGTTTCTCACAACATGTAGAAGGGAAGGTAGGGAGAAGTTATAAAGTACAATACCTTATAAAGAGTGGAAAGTCTATGAGATTTGAGCCATTCTGACAAACGCTACACATAATAATACAAAAGGGGAAAGTAGAGTAATGTAATACTCTACCAAGACAAAACAACAATGTAAATACAATACAATATAATACAATACAAATTATTTTTGTATATTCCAAAATTACACAAGAAGTGCCGCAGTGGGCTTTAACAGGCCCTGCCTTTTGATAGCCCCCCAGCCTTGACTCTCTAAGAAGACAAAGAAAAACTCCCAAAAAAAAATGGAGGAAACCTTGGGAAAGGCGGTTCAAAGAGCCAGGTTGGTTGGGCATGCAGTGGGTGTCAAAAAGAAGGGGGTCAGTACAATACAATACAATACACCGAACAGAACACAAGTAATCCTCAATACAGTATAACAGTAATAAAATAAAAATATTACAAGTGCAGAGCACAGATGTTTCTGTGGTGGTACAGCCCAGACAAGCAAATAAGTGAGCAACATGGCATGTGGCTGCTCGTCCATTTGCCATCAAAATGGAAGGATGAATAATCACATCTCCATGCCGATGCAATTCAACAGCAACAACAACATTTATTTATATAGCATATTCTCATACAGAAAAGTAGCTCAAAGTGCTTTACATAATGAAATAAAAGACAAAGTAAGAAATTAAAATAAGACAATATTAGTTAACATAGAATAAGAGTAAGGTCCGATGGCCAGGGAGGACAGAAAAAACAAAAACAAAAACTCCAGGCGGCTGGAGAAAAAAAATAAAATCTGCAGGGGTTCTGAGGCCACGAGACCACCCAGCTCCCTCTGGGCATTCTACCTAACATAAATGAAATAGTCCTCTTTGTATTTAGGGTTCTCACGGAAGGACTTGATGATGATGGTCATGCAGACGTCTGGCTTTTAATCCGTCAATGTTGGACGGTGCTTTGAGTAGATGGTGGTGGCGCAGGCCGCCACCACAAAGAAACCAGAAAAAGAAACAGAAGAGAGAGTAGGGGTTAGTACAGATTTTAGCGCCACCATGAATAGTTATTATAATGAATTGGATATACAGTGTATCAGGATTAAATTACAGTGAAGTTATGAGAAGGCCATGTTAAAGTAATGTGTTTTCAGCAGTTTTTTAAAGTGCTCCACTGTATCAGCCTGGCGAATTCCTACTGGCAGGCTATTCCAGATTTTAGGTGCATAACAGCAGAAGGCCACCCGCCTCACCACTTCTTTTAAGTTTTGCTCTTGGAATTCTAAGGAGACACTCATTTGAGGATCTGAGGTTACGATTTGGAGTATAAGACGTCAGACATTCCGATATATAGGATGTGGCGAGACTATTTAAGGCTTTACAAACCATAAGCAGAATTTTAAAGTCAATCCTGAATGACACAGGTAACCAGTGTAGTGACATCAAAATTGGAGAAATGTGCTCGGATTTTCTTTTCCTAGTTAAGATTTTAGCAGCTGCATTCTGCACTCATTGCAAACGATTTATGTCTTTTTTGGGTGGTCCTGAGAGGAGTGCGTTACAGTAATCTAGTCGACTGAAAACAAACGTGTGAACTAATTTCTCAGCATCTTACAATAATATAAGAGGTCTAAATTCTGCTATGTTTCTTAAGTGAAAAAATGCTGTCCTAGTGGTCTGATGAATTTGCAATTTAAAATTCAGATTACAGTCAACAGTTACCCCTAAGCTTTTTACCTCCGTCTTGACTTTTAATCCTAATGTATCCAGTTTATTTCTAATAGCCTCATTGTATCCATTATTGCCAATCCCTAAAATGTCAGTTTTCTCTTTATTTAGCTTTGGAAAATTACTATTCATCCATTCAGTGTACAGTAAAGCTTATTTTGTATTGTTTTCAAAACACGTAACTAAAAAATGTACTTTCATGTGTGAGATGTTGTCCGTCTATTGAGTAAAACTTCACAGATTTAATATTAGCCTTGATAAGAGAGTTTACTTACCAAGAAAATTACAGATGGAGCTTTGGACCACGTAAGTATGTTCTGTTTGCCAGTCATTGAGTCATCTTTTTGAAATTAACAGAAGGGAATTAGAAGAGTGATTAGAAATTATTATTGGAGGATTGTGTCTGGCTCTCTACATACATGCTGTTGTGGAAATTCTCTTTGAAATATTAGTTGAGGTTGTCATTCTAACGTTTCTGAGACTGACATCCTTTATTACAATGAGCCTGAGGGGGCCTAGCATAAGAGCAGCCCAGATCTTTATGTAAGAATAAGTTATCATTGAACTGGTACAATGACAATTAAGGATTTATAATCTTTCTAATTCTTTTATTAAGGGAGAACTTTTACTGTAGCTTTTGGAACCCAGTACCCTATGTCTCCATTTTAAAGTGAAAGAGTAGGCAACTTTTTTATTTTTTTTAATTAATAAAATAATGCATTACTTTAGAACAATGCTGCACATCCTCTCTCTTACACACCGATGAATTATTCAGCAGTAGTCTGTCAGGAAAAGCTATGGGGGCTCCTTCAGATCACCGCCAATACAAACTGCATAATGCCTCACTGGGACTGGGACTGCCAGCTCAGAAGTTTTCTTTCTTTTTCATTTTCTTCTTTGTTCAGACTAAAGTGTGTGTTGGAAGAGACGACCGGGACACTCAAGAGATGGAAGGATGGGGGATGGCGGCTGCTTTAGGGCACTGCCTACCACAAAACACTAGATGGCAGCTGCCCTGGTTTGAAGCGGTGCCCCAGATTCCCACAGGGCACACAGGGACTTGGAGTTCTCTATCTCGGCCCTTTTGGGTACCATGGATACCGCCAAGGGGTGCTGTGGAAGAGCCATGTGGCATGAAGTTTCGGTCTAGCCCAGAAGTGCTTGCAGACCACGTGGGCAGAAGAGAAGAAGCACTTCTGGGTTGGCCAATATAAGAGAAATGGACCGACCTCACAGCGAAGCTTTACTTGTGGCTGTGGTGGTGGGAAACGATTGGGAAGAGCTTCTCTTAATAAAAAAAATGTTTGTATTTTTAACTTGTGTCCTGTGTCTGTTGTGTTGGGTTTGAAGGGCAACAGTGCCCTCAAGTGTCCACAGTGTGCATATTTATTTATTGATTTATTTATGCATGTATGTGTGTAGGTTATGTATGTATTTATTTATTTACTAAGCTTCTGTAAAAATCCAAATTTTACTCTGAGGACAAAGAATTTATCTATTATATAGTGCCTTTCATATCTATCTATCTATCTATCTATCTATCTATCTATCTATCTATCTATCTATCTATCTATCTATCTATCTATCTATCTATCTATCTATCTATCTATCTATCTATCTATCAATTGAAAGAATGACGCTATATAACGCCTGACCCGACACAGATTGGACATGGGAGGCACGTGTAAAATAAAGCAAATACTTTTTATTTTCTTCATCTGTGAGCTACACCTTCCTCGTACCCACAGACACAACACAGTCCCAAGCGCAAGCAACACACAAAAGCACTTCTCTCTCTTCCACCACCACTCCACCACAAGCTTAATCCTTCTCCTCTGGCCCCTGAGTGGTGGTCACTGGCTCCCTTTTATCAGGCACCCGGAAGTGCTCCAGGTGGTTGATTGCTGACATCCGGCTGCACTTCCGGGTAAGGCAAAACCAGCACCCAAAAGGGGCCAGCCACACCTGTTGCAACCCCACAGAGCTGCACAGAACTCCAACTCCCCTGAAGCCCTGGGGGAGTCCGTGGCACCGCTGAAACCCAGGGAGGCTGCCATCTAGCGTCCAGGGGAAGATACTGGGCTTCCCACCCTTGTCCCCCTGGCAGATGTGGTGAAGGGGCATCCTGGCCAGGCATGGGCCCCAGCCATCCATCACACTATAGTGCCTTATCTATCTATCTATCTATCTATCTATCTATCTATCTATCTATCTATCTATCTATCTATCTATCTATCTATCTATCTATCTATCTATCTATCTATGTGATAATTGAATAAATACCATTATAGTGAAGAAATAAGTTTGACTTGAAAAATATCAAACTTATCCTTTAAGAATCACACATGACAGCCTTAGTGGAAGGCAATCAGACTTCCCTGAATCAACTGCCATTCAGTTTAATTAAATTAATTCAATTCAAGTGTATTTTTTCAATAGGGATATTTTGATTGTCAACAACTTTAATATAGAGAGATTTGAACAGTATTTGAAAAACACAGCAAATGCTAACTTTCTTCTATGCAGGGTCGATGAGCTTGATCGATCAGCCTTCACCAAACAGCTCAGTCCTGCACCTCCTGGCCAGTCAAGCCCTTTTCCTTCTTTTACTTTATCCCCCCTCCTCGGCTTTGGCCTCCCTTATTTTCACTCCCCCTGTTCTTTCTTTCCCATCACTCTTTTGCCCACATATTCCTTGCTCTCCTCATCACATGTCCATACCACTTCAATCTACATTCAAACACTTTTTTAGATTTCTCTCCCACTTTTGTTGGACCTCTGATTGTCCCATTTCTTCTTCTGTCCTTCTTCTCCTGCTCTCCCTTTACTGCCCATGTATCAGGTCCATACATCATTGCTGGTCTTAAAAACTTTACCTTTGACCTTTGCCTTAATTCTTCAATTACAGAATACTCCTTATACCTTCTTCCAATGGTTCCATTCACACTGCACTCTCTGGGTTATCTCTGCATTTAATTCTCCATCTCGGCCTACCATTGATTCTAGATATTCAAACTTTTTCACTCTTTACAGTAATCTCTAAATCCTGACCCTCTTTAAACCTCATATATTCTGTCTTCTTTCAATTTGTCTTCAACCCTCCTTCTATGTCTTCCAATGTCCTTCTACGTTCTTCCAGCTTCCATTCCACTACCCCTTCTCTAGTGCTATAGAACGCAAAGTCATCAGCACAAAGCCTTTAGAGGGAGGATTGGTCTTTTACCTCATAATTCAACACATCCATAATCAGATCAGAGAGGTCAAGACTTTGAGAAGATCCCTGGTGCAGACTTCCTCTAACTGGAATCTCGTCTGTTTCCCAAACACCGCTTTTAACCCAAATCTTCACTCACACAGCAATGAAGATAAAGAAGACATCAATGAAGATGATAAAGAAGAATATGAAAATGAAAAAGAAGACATTTATTTAACAAAATGTAAAGGTGGATGCATTTACTCATTGTTAACACACAAATCATTCTACTATCACAAAACTCAGAAAGTTAACCACCAAAATACAATAATGAGAACAAAGAGGTTAAAGTTCTTCAAAAGCCACACACACTCAAAATAAAAAAGGAGACGAAACCACTGAAGATACTCAGTTCACTGACTGGTCATCAGGAGCAGCAAATCTCTAAAATCACATCTTGTCTAAAAGTGGCAGAAGGCTGCGTTTCCTGTGAATTTCTTCCATCATCCTAATTGCCCTAAAAAGACTCAACCACAAGCACCTGTGCCACACCAGGGTGCAATTACTGGTCGAAGGAAAAAGATGGTCAGGATGTGAAAAGGCAGAGAGTTAACATCTCTGGTGAATGCCAGCACCATCCATCCCAGCCATTTCATCCATCATCTTGGGGAAACAGTTTGTGGTTTCAGTCAGGCTTACTTAGTGACCAGAATATTTAATGAGTGGCATACTTGACATCATAAAAAGAGTTTGCAACAGGGGTGGTGTGGTGGGTTCACATTTCCGTATACAAAGCCTGGTGTTTCTATTTTGGCTGCACCAAAAATGAGGAGTAATACTTAATCACTGAATGGATGAATCAAAAATAGACACGCTATAGACACGTGCCAAGAGAGAAGTGGTACATTTAATTGATCTCCAAATGTTCATGCACCCAGCACTGTTCAATGTAAGTATTTTTATGTGAATTCTCACACTCAAGTGCTTTCTTACTTGCAATAATCAATCAGAGCCTTTGAGGTTTTTCAGGTTGCTTTTTGAACAAATCAATTTATGGTAAAGAAGAATCCAAAGGTTTTCAGGCAACAGCGGCGTTTGGGGGTGGCAAGTGGGGTGATTGCCCCGTATCTAAGGGGCCCCCACTTTTGAGGTTTGCATGCCCCGTTCAAGCACATTTGTCAAGTTATATTCTCCAGTAATATTTTGATAAAGTTCACGTGTTATCTTGCAAAAATGTAGCTGAATACTGTAATGAGAAAATCCTGCGTATGTTAACATTATTTTTATTAAATTTTTGCGCAAGTTTATACAGTCCACACGTAACGGTAACAGCGTCTGATGTAACAGGCCCCACGTGGGGTTGGTCAGCCCTAGGCCCCGCGCACCCCTAAGGCCACCTCTGTTTGTAGGTAAGGACCACTTTTGATGAGGTCTACACCAGAGGGTGACAACGTTCTTCATGTCAATGGACAAACAAGTATGTATGCCACTATATTCTGTGACCACCTTCTTTTTCTTCTTTCGGCTGCTCCCGTTTGGGGTTGCCACAGCAGATCAAGTTCTTCCATATCTTTCTATCCTCTGCATCTTGTTCTGTTACACCCATCACCTGCATGTCCTCTCTCACCATATCCATAAACCTTCTCTTAGGCCTTCCTCTTATCCTCTTGCCTGGCAGCTCTATCATTAACATCCTTTTCCCAGTATACCCAGCATCTCTCCTCTACACATGTCCAAACCAATGCAATCTCTCCTCTCTGACTTTGTCTCCCAACCGTCCAACTTGAGCTGACCCTCTAATGTCCTCATTTCTAATCCTGCCCATTCTCGTCACACACAATGCAAATCTTAGCATCTTTAACTCTGCCACCTCCAGCTCTGTCTCCTGCTTTCTGGTCAGTGCCACCGTCTCCAACCCATATAACATAGCTGGTCTCACTACCATCCTGTAGATCTTCCCTTTCACTCTTGCTAATACCCATCTGTCACAAATCACTCCTGACACTCCTCTCCACCCATTCCACCCTGCCTGCACTCTCTTCTTCACCTCTCTTCTACAATCCCCATTACTCTATACCAGGGGTCCTCAATCACAGTCCTGGAGGGCCGCAGTAGCTGCAGGTTTTTGTTCTAATCCGGTTGCTTAATTAGAAAGAAATTCTTGGCAATAATTTAATTTTGTGGCTTGTTAGTGCTTTTACTCTGCTATGTCAGGTAATTCTCATATCCTAGATTTTCTTCCCCTTTATAAGGATATCATCCAAATGATCTGAAGTCTAAAATGGAGGAGTAATTCTCAGTCCTTCACTTTCCTTCCAAGTATTTAATTAAACCCAATAGTGCATGATAAATACACACAACTGGAAATGGTAACAAGCTAAATGGAGAAATGCTGGTCTCTTTTGTCATGTGCATATTATTGCTAATTAGGAGCAATTAAAGACCAAGAATACAGCTGTTTAAGACTAAAATAAGCAATAAGAGTTCAAAATCTTAACAAGTGAGACCACTAAAGTGAAGCAGAAGTGTTACTTGAGCAATAAGTGCTTCTTATTAAGCAATTGAGTTGGAGCAAAAACCTGCAGCCACTGCGGCCCTCCAGGACCGTGATTGAGGACCCCTGCTCTATACTATTGATCCCAAGTATTTAAACTCATCCACCTTCACGAACTCTACTCCCTGCATCCTTACCATTCCACTGACCTCCCTCTCATTTACACATATGTATTCTGTCTTGTTCCTACTGACCTTCATTCCTCTCCTCTCTAGAGCATATCTCCACCTCTCCAGGGTCTCCTCAACCTGCTCCCTACTATCGCTACAGATCACGATGTCATCAGCAAACATCATAGTCCACGAGGACTCCTGTCTTATCTCGTCTGTCAACCTGTCCATCACCATTGCAAATAAGAAAGGGCTCAGAGTCAATCCCTGATGTAATCTCACCTCCACCTTGAATGCATCCATCACTCCTACCGCAGATCTCACCACGCTCACACTTCCCTCGTACATATCCTGTACAACTCTTACTTCTCTGCCACTCTCGACTTCTTCTTCTGTGACCACCCATTTAAGTTAAATTAAACTAATCCTTCTGTCCCTTCAGACATGATGCACTGAAAAAAATAGAAATGGCAGGTTGTTACATTTACAAAAATGTATTTACCTTATATTACATGTATTATTTATGTTCCATTTTTGAACATAACTCGATTGTGTTTAATTTATTGAATCTTGTGGGATGTACAATATACTAATTTCAGTCATTTAGATAGAAATCAAAATAGTTAATAAGCACCAAGTGGATTCATCGTCAGCGGAGGTTGGCTAAAGTCATGTGACTTTCAAAGAAGCGACAGGTTGTGGGTTTGAGTTATTGTCACTGGTTAAGAGCAAAAGGTTAGTGAAATAAAAGTTAAAAAAAAAAAAACACACACACACACAAGAAATATTCAGATATTCTTTTAAAGCACTTAATCACACAGGCTAACATTACTCCATTTTGCATTTTTCCTTGTATTCTCTCTTAATGTTTTATTAAATTATGCTCACTGACTACTGTCACAAGTCAGTAAATGTACTATAAAGTTGTCTACATTTACTCACTTAGTACGAGTACGTTTACGTACTTAAAAAACTAAATAGTTCGGACTTTCATTATGGGTCAACTATTTTCAGCATTTCTTTTCATTAGTATTATCATAACATTGCTCAACCAGATAAATACTATTAATACAGACAAATCAATAATACACCTGAATACAATACAATGCATGGCCGAATTTGCTCATCTATACTAATAAAAGGCAAAGCCCTCACTGACTCACTGACTGACTGACTGACTGACTGACTCACTCACTCATCACTAATTCTCCAACTTCCCGTGTAGGTAGAAGTCTGAAATTTGGCAGGCTCATTCCTTACAGCTTACTTACAAAAGTTAGGCAGGTTTTATTTCGAAATTCTACGCGTAATGGTCATAACTGGAACCTGTTTGACTGACTCACTCATCACTAATTCTCCAACTTCCCGTGTAGGTAGAAGTCTGAAATTTGGCAGGCTCATTCCTTACAGCTTACTTACAAAAGTTAGGCAGGTTTTATTTCGAAATTCTACGCGTAATGGTCATAACTGGAACATGTTTGACTGACTCACTCATCACTAATTCTCCAACTTCCCGTGTAGGTAGAAGTCTGAAATTTGGCAGGCTCATTCCTTACAGCTTACTTACAAAAGTTAGGCAGGTTTTATTTCGAAATTCTACGCGTAATGGTCATAACTGGAACATGTTTGACTGACTCACTCATCACTAATTCTCCAACTTCCCGTGTAGGTAGAAGTCTGAAATTTGGCAGGCTCATTCCTTACAGCTTACTTACAAAAGTTAGGCAGGTTTTATTTCAAAATTCTACGCGTAATGGTCATAACTGGAACCTGTTTGACTGACTCACTCATCACAAATTCTCCAACTTCCCGTGTAGGTAGAAGGCTGAAATTTGGCAGGCTCATTCCATACAGCTTACTTACAAAAGTTAGGCAGGTTTTATTTCAAAATTCTACGTGTAATGGTCATAACTGGAACCTATTTTTTGTCCATATACTCTAATGGAGGAGGCGGGAACGAAGGTAAATGACGTTAATTGTTGACTGTCTTTTAATACTGTGTACTTGTTGAGTGTCTTTTAATACTGTGTAAGCATACATATTAACACATTTGCAATTAAACGTGTGCATTTACGGGGTGATTTCTCAGGCTTAAAAGCTCGCCTTTTATTAAAAAGGTAAATGCAAACTCTTTTCATTCTGAAGGGCACAAACCACGTTAGATTTCAGCCGTTAAACGCGCAAAAATGTCAGTACACCAGATAAATAAGCGCAACAT